>NC_064924.1:292966870-293626311 GCF_023897955.1 Schistocerca gregaria | reverse complement strand
AAACACACGCGAGACAGATAGGGAGAGTATCGTCATGGTGAAGCTGTATGTATCATACAAGTGTGTCCAAATTAATATATAAACAATCGACTCCACACTGTCATGGTCTCCTTTACCTTCACTCCCCCCTGTGATATGGAATTCAATAATAAGATTTTTTTCTAGCTTTGAAAAGTTCTGCCGTTAAGCGTTGTTGGTTAGGGGCCATCAGTCGCCATTTCGCCAGAACAACTTAATTTCAAATATACTGGCTTCACCCGATAAATAGAGAAGCACTATATATATTATTTAAGAGAGAAAGATATACCGATTGTTTTTTGAGAAACAGAAGTAGTTTCTTTCATGAGAATACATAATGATCCGATCTGGTTTGTCTTACTACGAAATAAATTTGTAAAATAATCTCAGAAGGAACATACGTGATAAACTAATGGATTAATGACTCATTTGAAAGCTTAACGCAATACTTTTACGTCAATTGTCGGCACACGTTCTCTACAAATTATTTTAGTTACGTGGGTGTGTTGTACTGGAGGCTTCTCGTAGCGATTAAGTTTTTTTCGGGCAAAGCATAGTGCATGTTACGCGCTGCGATTAATAGCATTGGGCATGCGACTTAGCTGCAAATAGTGTCGCACATATTAACAAAGTTAAAGAATTGTCTTTGCGTATGTAGGCTCTTGCTAACTGCCCACTGCTGCAAATACTTTCACGCGCAAACTAACGCAACTAATATTATCACGCCGAGCAGTGGCTGCGTGCGTGTAAACGAATAAACTTGCAGAATCGGCCACTAGTAGCCGTCAATGAAGAGAAACTGTGAGGGGCCAGTACATGTCCTCCGCATTCTCTATCGACATAGGTTCCATTCGTATCACATCTCTCCCCGTCAAGAGCTCCATGGAAACGATTATGAGAACCATGTTAACTTCTGTACATGAGCATTAGGATACTCCAAAAGTATCATGTACGTTGTTTGGCGAAGAAGCCACATTTACCGTCATGTCCAGGCAAACCGCCGAAACATGCACTATTGTTCTGTTGACAACCCCGACGGCTTCGTCAGGTGCGACGCCAGCGTCCGTAGAGTGTAAAGGTGTGGTGTTGCTTAGTGAACCATCAGCTCAAAGGCCCTTTTCTTGTAGACGGAACACCAAATACATGCAAGTATCGTAGCCTTCTCACTTCTTCCACAAAATGTTAGAAGTTCCTCTGCAATCTAGGAGGAACCGGCCACGGACCAATATCCGCTCTACGTCAGCCACATTATAAATGAAATTTCAGTCGACGAGTATTTCTCAATAGAGCTTCACCAGGTAAAACGCGGAGAGACGACACTATAGCAGAGTAGGCGAAAGTTTGGAAGCACTGTTGGCAGCTTCCAGCTGCGAAACAGGCGGAAACAATAGTCGTCTATGGGGCTGAGGCTACATGAGGCGTTGCCCTATACACATACACTACTGGCCATTAAAATTGCTACACCAAGAAGAAATGCTGATGATAAACGGGTATTCATTGGGCAAATATATTATACTAGAACTGACATATGATTACACTTTCACGCAATTTTGGTACATAGATACTGAGAAATCAGTACCCAGAAGGACCACCTCTGGCCGTAATAACGGCCTTGACACGCCTGGCCATTGAGTGAAACATAGCTTGGATGGCGTGTACAGGTACAGCTGCCCATGCAGCTTCAACAAGATACCACAGTTCATCAAGAGTAGTGACTGGCGTATTGTGACGACCAAGTTGCTCGACCACCACTGGCCAGGGCAGCAGTCGAACATTTTCTCTGTCAAGGAAGGCCCGTACAGGACCTGCAACATGTGGTCGTGCATTATCCTTCTGAAACTTCTGAAATGTATGCAGGGATCGAATGAAGGGTAGAGCCACGGGTCGTAACACATCTTAAATGTAACGTGCACTGTTCAAAGTGCTGTCAATGCGAGCAAGAGGTGACCGAGACGGGTAACCAATAGCACCCCATACCATCACGCCGGGTGACAGGCCAGTATGGCGATGACCAATACACGCTTCTAATGTGCGTTCACCGCGATGTCGCAAAACACGGATGCGAACACCATGAAGCTGTAGACAGAACCTGGATTCATCCGAAAAAATGACGTTTTGCCATTCGTGCACCCAGGTTCGTCGTCGAGTACACCATCGCAGGCGCTCCTGTCTGTGATGCAGCGTCAAGGGTAACCGCAGCCATGGTCTCCGAGTTGATAGTCCATGCTGCTGCAATCGAACTGTTCGTGTAGATGGTTGTTGTCTTGCAACTGTTGAGTCAGGGATCGAGACGTGGCTGCACGATCCGTTACAGCCATGCCGAAGACGCCTGTGATCTCGACTGCTAGTGATACGAGGCAGTTGGGATTCAGCACGGCGTTCAGTATTTCCTCCTGAACCCACAGATTCCATATTCTGCTAACAGTCATTGGATCTCGACCAACGCGAGCAGCAATGTCGCGATACGATAAACCGCAATCGCGATAGGCTACAATCCGACCTTTATCAAAGTCGGAAACGTGATGGAAGCATTTCTCCACCTTACACGAGGCATCACAACAACGTTTCACCAGGCAACGCCGGTCAACTGCTGTTCGTGTCGCCACCGGCGCCAACCTTGTGTGAATG
Organism: Schistocerca gregaria; assembly: GCF_023897955.1. Taxonomy (NCBI): domain Eukaryota; kingdom Metazoa; phylum Arthropoda; class Insecta; order Orthoptera; family Acrididae; genus Schistocerca; species Schistocerca gregaria. The sequence goes on along the minus strand of NC_064924.1, from coordinate 293,623,665 downwards.
CTCTGAAAAGCTAATCGTTTGCATATCACAGCATCGTCTTCCTGTCTGTTACATTTCGCGTCTGTAGCACGTCACCTTCGTGGTGCAGCAATTTTAATGGCCAGTAGTGCATAGTACATAATCGCGTTACGTTGCCTGGTCAGGATAAACGTGGGATGCAGCTGCGCCAAGCCCACAGCAACTACCGGCGATCTTTCGCTGACTATTGTAGTGTGACAGCACGGAGGTCAAGTGGAGCGTAACAGACGGGTCTGACTGGCCAGGACGCCCGCGGAGCGTGGAGCTATGCGTGCGTCATGCGCTGCGCCCACGCGCCGTCCTTCGTGGGCTATGACAGAAGCGCCGCCGAGCTGAGGAAGGCGAGGGTCGCTGCTAAGTCAAGGAGGCGGAGCGCAGCCGGCCTCGCGCAGCGCCGAACCTGTTCGGAAATTACACCGAGCGCTGCCGAGAACGGGGGGCCCCCGCCGAGGTGACCTGCCGCTTCCGGCAACGAAATAGGCTCAAAACACTGGAGCAGTAGAGAAGCACAAAAAGGCCCTACTGGTACAGGTCGCGAATAGTTCAGGGAAGAGAGTGGCACTCCCTTCATTTAGCCTCTTTGACTAAGTCACAGCGCGCAGTACTAATCACCATGGCACATACAGCAAAGAATAGCCTTTCTGCTGTCGAGCAATAATTTTTAAAACACTGAGAACAATTAACACAAAAAAAAAAATTCAAATGTGTGTGAAATCTTACGGGACTTAACTGCTAAGGTCATCAGTCCCTAAGGTTACACACCACTTTAACTAAATTATCCTAAGGACAAACACGCACAGCCATGCTCTAGGGAGGACTCGAACCTACGCCGGGACCAGCCGCACAGTCTATGACTGCAGCGCCTTAGACTGCTCGGCTAAAGGAGGAGGAGATTAGTGTTTAACGTCCCGTCGACAACGAGGTCATTAGAGACGGAGCGCAAGATCGGGTGAGGGAAGGATGGGGAAGGAAATCGGCCGTGCTCTTTCAAATGAACCATCCCGGCATTTGCCTGAAGCAATTTAGGGAAGTCACGGAAAACCTAAATCAGGATGGCCGGAGACGGGATTGAACCGTCGTCCTCCCGAATGAGAGTCCAGTGTGCTAACCACTGCGCCACCTCGCTCGGTCGCTAGGCTAATACCGCGCGGCAACAGTTATTTCTTGTATACGGAACATGAAGGTAAAACTGTCGTCAGCCCAAAGGTTGGCTTGAAAACTACAACGCTCTGACTAGAAGTGGTGGAGCTGGTACACACTCTGCTTCATCTTGCCTTGGAATTGACTGACAGCCTGTTATGTGCCAGGACCTTCGTCGTAACTACGAACCACTGCGCAACGCGGAATTTTTCACGTTAACAAACACTGCCAGAGTAGGAAAAAGTGATAAAGAGACTGATAAAAACCACAGGGCATATTGGGATCAGACCCCACACCGTAGGATTCATAGTTCAAACTTCATTATTGATTCACTTGGCCGAAACGATACGGATATTAATACTATAACAAAAGAAACCCATTCACAAGAACAGAATCACCTTTTATCTTACTGGCTGGCACCTCTTGGAAACACTTTGCTTCTTTACGACGGGTTTTCAATAGGTAATGGAACACATTTTCTTCTCGGCCAATTTCGGTTCAAAAATGCGGAATTTGATGTGGGACATCGTGGAATATTTCCGCTTCAGCCCCTACATATACACGAAATTCCGATACGTGGCAGCGCTATACTCGTACGTAATCTTCAAAATGGCGTCTGTAACGGAAGTCCGTTCCGAGCAGTGAGCAGCTTTTGGCGCAAAACCAGAGCATCGCAGATATTCACAGGCGCTTGCAGAATGTCTACGGAGACCTGGCACTGAACAACCACATTGAGTCCTTGGGCGAGGTATCTGTCATCATCGCGAGAAGCTCGCGCAAACCTGTATGACCTCTCGCGTCCCGGACGGCCGCAACACACCTTTGACTCCTACAATGTTGGAACGTGCGGCCACACTCGTTCGAAGTGATCGACGGATCACAATCAAACATCTCGCTATTCAGCTATAGTTGGAGTTACAAACGATGGTAGTCGGGTTTAGGCTCGTTCTGTTCCCCTACAGCCAATGAGAGTTCAGTTCTCTTCTGTGCTCCCTGGTATGAATGTTGTATCCAACGCGAACATTAAAGTTGAAGGTAGCGAGCTATTTAGTGAATTTTTATTTCATTTCCTGCGAGTTGTCATGGCAGTTGACGGTCGTAAGCGGCAAATTCTACACGAGCAAATGAGAGACGTAATTTGCAGGATATACGCTTACATCAAGCGCGAAGCAGGTGTATGCGCTTACCGCAGCTGTCTCTTGGAAGCGGCAACAATGCAACCCCCGTCCGTTTCTAGACCTACCCGAATCGACGCCATTCGTGGATCGGACTATGGACTTCTCTGTTTGCAGTGCTGACACTCTCGTCATCCAGTTGACGTACTCAAAGCCACTAGTCTTACAGTGGAGGTATTGAAAGCTGTGTGCCCGCCGGGTTCCTTGCTCTCTAACGGAGGACTTCCATCTATTTCGCCCAATGAAGGATGCACTCCGCGTGAAGAAGTACGAGGACGATGGGGAGGTTATTGATGCAGGAAGACTTTGCCTCCGGCGTCGATCAGCAGAATGGTACCATGTGGGCATACAGGTCCTCTGAGGAAGATGGCGTACGGCTGTCGCACTGAACAGACATCATGTTAAAAAATTGCGCTTTGTAGCCAAAATGTTGGGGAACAATATGGTGTACAAAGCTGCAATCCTGATGAAAACAACCAGCTTTCACGAAAAATGTGTTATTTTACTTATTAATACATTTCTACTGATGTCACTGTCACTGGACTCGCCATCAGAACCATAAAAACATTGCTTCACACGAAAATCAGATTGTAATTCTCACTTAATGAAGGCAAACAATCATGATACACTGACTATTGGTAAAGCACCAAAAGACAAAACACATCAAAAATATCGCAGCAATTTGCATCTATAGAGACAGTAACGCTTTATCTCCAGATCCATCCGGAACGGATTGCGCGCTAAACATCAGTAAACTCGGAACCCGTCTGCAATGCGTTAAGTGAGACGTTTAAACTTTGCATGAACTATTAAATTTTTGCGCTTTAGGTGTCACAGGAAGAAATAAAAGAAACCTTTATCTATTTCCTACATTTTCAATGTATCATTGCTATACCTATCAGTGCACTTAATGGCGCGAACAACTATTGGAATGACCAAATTATGGTCAAAGTCCAAGAAGTCAAAATCATACATGTAATAGTGTTATCTTAGGAGGTTGACCCTTAATGCAATAAAGGTAAACTCAAGTCAAATATAATTAAAAGTGATCGGCATACAATAAATGATAACACCATATAGTATATCCAACCAATCAGACATCAGGAAGATATACACAACATGACCCTATACAGTAATTATCTGACGAAGTACTTAGAACAGGAGGTGCCCAACCCAAAACTCAGAACAGGGGTGCCCAACACGCGGCCCGACGGCCGCACACGGTCCAAGGCGAGTATCAAAGCGGCAAAAATATATATGTAAAATTCCGTTCCTGTGAAGTTATTATAAACTGAATACTTTCAACATAAAACTCCCGCGACACGATGCTATTCTCTCACTGATCCATCCGTTTCTTTCTTTTTTCTCCTCTGTGGCTATTGATAGCGTGAAGTGTGTTACGTTCTGCACAAAAATACCCGTCCTCTTCAAATGCAGCCCAGGTAAGCTAAGAGGTTGGTAGCCCCTGATTTAGAACTTTATGGGCATGCCAAGCCTAAAATACGAAGCATATCACACGCTTCCCATAATTACCATCTCGCTACCAAGTGCCCTAATTAAAACCGGAATGACACTACCATACACAATTTCCTAGCGCCGCTGAAGCGGTGTAACAGCGATATTCGCTAACTTAGGCGGTGATTTTGAGCAAATGTTCGAAAAGCGGCAAGGGAAATTAAAATTTGTGTTTCCTTTATTCTGTACAGTGTGATCAGCGAGCAAAGTGCTGTATCTCGTACTAACTGAATAAGAAATAATATCACAATACCAAGATGTTATTTTATTGTTTATCGTCCTTATCGTCGTCTCCAGCGCAATAGTAGTTGTCACTGTTGCTTTCTTTTATCCGATAAATGGTTTGATGTTCTCCATGCTACTCTAGACTGTGCAATCCTCTTGATGTACGAATAACACACGAACCTACATTCATTTGAATCTGTTTACTGCAGTTAAGCCTTGATTTCCATCCACAATTTTAATCCCACACCCCGCTTCCATTACTTCGCTCCATTACCAAAGTGAAAATTTTCGATGCCTCAGAATGTGTCGTATCAACTGATCCTCGGAATGTGTAGTATCAACCGCTCGTTCTTCAGTGAAGTTAGGCATCTTTTCTCCACAGTTCGATACAGCACATCTTCATTATTCATCTGATCTACCGTTCTAATCTTCAGCATTCTTTTGCACTAAAACATTTCAAAAGCTTCTATTCTATTCTTGTCTCAACTGTTTATAGTTCACTTACCATTTCCATACCGGGATACTATCCAGGCACATACTTTCAGAAAAGACTTCCTAACGTTTATGATTATATTCAACGTTAAATTTATCTTTTTGAGAGCCGTTTCTATTGCTTTTGCCGGTCTGCCTTTTATATGCCATCTAATTTCGTTATGTTATTTTACTGACCGGATAGCGAAGCAAATTCCCTCAGCATTGGCTGATTTAATTCGCTACACTCCGTTGTTTCACTCTTTTATATTCATCTTACAATCTTCTTTTGTACTATCCATTCTGTTCAGCTGTTGCTAGAAGTCTTTTGACCTATCTGACAGAATTATGTCATCGGCAAACCTAATAAAAGTTTTTATTTCTCTCCCATAACTTCAATTTCTTTTCTAAATTCCTGTTTGTTTTACCCTACAGATTGGTACCATCGGGGATGTTACAACCGTACCCCATTTCCTTCTCAGTTAATGCTTCCTTTTCAAGTCGTTCCACTCTTCTAACTGTAGTGTGGTTTCTGCCCACGCTGTAAGTGAACTTTGTGTTGTCCAACGTCGTTGCCGGAGAGAAAGTTTCATGTACCATCGACGGCGTGGTCGTTACAGACGATGCACAAGCTCGAACGGGGGAAGGGTTGCTTTCCTTTCAACGGAATAACCACGGTATTTGCCTTCAGCGTTTCGGGAAAACAATGAAACATCAGCGCTACCTCGCTCAGTTTCTCATCGCCGGTTTAATGTCGAAAGATAAGGGGTGATTACTGATAACACCACATTAAGAAACTATACTGTACTATATTACACTACGTGATGTTGAATCATTCCGCATTCCTGAATTTGTTAGCAAGAGAAAATTAACACCGACGTTATTTCGTTCTGACTCCAGAAATTGATGGAAACTAACGGCGATTTTTCAGGGGTCTCATAGTCGACGAGCAGCTGTACTGAGGTTATCTTTTAGGGTATGGCTACAGTAACAATGGCAGTTACTGCTGAGTACTATGTCGAATTGGTCGGCTGCTTTTTTTCGCCTAACTGCCACTATATGTGAAGAAAATGTCGTTAAAACAAGATGGAACCTCAGCCAAGAATGAAATGCCTACTACGCAAATTTATACATACGCGGTGCTCCACTGTCTTCTCAAAAAGAACTTCCTGATGCATAGGATGCAGCTGGTGTCAACGTTTAATCGTGGGTGAAACTTCTGCTCGACTCAAGTTGGGCTACACACGTTGCTACGACAGAATATTTTACAGTTCCGCGATATTTCTTAGCCCCCTCACTCACCAGATATGCTACTGAGTTGTTCTTATGAGGTAACCTGAAATCTTAAACCTACATTCGCAAACTACGGGTGGTTGACAAGCCTACAGTTGTTCACAAAAAAATTGTGGTTGCGCCAAAATAAATGTTTTAAGCACAGTGTAGGGCTCCCAAGAGTGGTCCCGATGTGTACACGGCACCGAAGGCATACATGAAACATCTTCCAATCGAAATACACTATATAGTTTTTAGATGCATGCATTCCAATAACATCGACAGGGAAGCACACTGCATTTGGAGTCAATTTGCGCTTTAGACAGACGACTTTGGTAATATTTAATTTTTTTCTCCAACGATATACCGGCGTACAAATCACGAAGCACAAGCTATTTGCTCCGTGTTTGAGTAGTGCCTTACAGGTGTGGTATTGCGTACGCGCCAGTGCACTGTATCAAAAACGGGAGCATTTCGTTAAATCAACTCCTATACTTCTTTCCCTTGCTTTGTCCTCTACCTCGTAATAAGTAAACTATGTAAGCGACGTAATCTCACAAATCTGGAATGAGACACCAGTATATACCTTTTCATATGTTTCCCTGTGGTCTTGGTCTACGAACCTGTGAGCAGACTCACGTTACTTATCACCCGGTACCACATTAACTGAGGATATCTTAATAGATAGGCTCCGGCTCTGAGCACTATGCGACTTAACTTCTGAGGTCATCAGTCGCCTAGAACTTAGAACTAACTAACCTAAGGACATCACACACATCCATGCCCGAGGCAGTATTGGAACCTGCGACCGTAGCGGTCGCTCGGCTCCATACTGTAGCGCCTGGAACGCACGGCCACTCCGGCCGGCTAATAGGTAGGAAGTAGCATGTTATCTCGATGAAAAGTCATCGACAAATGTACGAACAACTTACGCTGCGACACAGAGAAGTATGTTGGGAGCCTAGGTGTGTGTGTGTGTGTGTGTGTGTGTGTGTGTGTGTGTGTGTGTCAATGACCTCAATATTAACACTAACTTCTTACTTTTGCAGATGATTTAGTGATGTATGACGAGGTACTATGTGAAAAAAACTGCGTAAGATTTCCGCTTATATCTTGGTAAGACTTCAAACCGGTACAAAGAATGACAATTTGCCTCATATGATCAGATGTAAAACAGTACACTTCACAAATTCCATGCGTCTCCACTAGAATCAGACAAATCACAGAATTATCCGGGTGTAAAATTTGTAGGAATGAAACATAATGATGATCACATCAACTCAGTCGCAGGCAAATGTCGGTTTATTGATAGAATATTGGGAAAATGTAATCAGTCCGCAGAATAGACTATGTGCATCACGACAGTACCTGAATCGATAGAAATCTACAACCTCGTCCGACCTAACTGCTTTGACAACTTAATTTCTGGCAGTCCGGTGTATCAGCTCTGTGATAAGCCTACTGCTAACTAATAACGCTATCTGCGGGCGCAATAAATGAATATCCCTCTGCCACACGCGCCTTGCGCGCATCATTTGTTTACGCCTGAAACTCTAAAAGAATGTCTGTAATAGGAACACAGGTAACGCATATGCCGAGCTACAGCAATCTCTCACTGAAATTGGAAAGTGTTCTATTTCACAGGATGACAAAATGATTGAAACGAGAATAGCAACGGGCAAAATCATATAAGAGCCAGTAAAGTTGTTCGGTCGATTGCTTGTTTTCACCCCGCTTGAACAGTATTTACACTTGCAAAGCACCTCTGTACACAGCTCTCATACGGCATTACTGTTTGTGCCAACGCAGAACAATGGCAATCGCTATGTTTTAAGTGAATGCGTACACTTTAAGATTTTTCTAAAAAGTTATGTGCCATGTGTACCAGTTCCGATCAGATGATCTTTGCGGGCACGCAAAGGATTATGTAATGTACTTGTCAATTTATCGTTCCTCAAACTAACTGCCGTTAACTATATGAAAGATTCGGTTGCAATCCTTCCTACACCAAATTCTAAGCAATGTATAAATCGATGTTACACACTAATCCAGTACATAATCATTTACAGGATGCACGCTAAACCTGACTAAAAGATCAGTTCCCTTACCCCGTAAGAGACATGCTACAACACACACACACACACACACACACACACACACACACACACACAAGCGTGTGCAACTTCATCTTCGTCTGCTCTCTGTACATGCGCCATTCGAGAGTGGAATGGTAGAGAAGCAGTATGAAAATGGTTCGATGAACCCTCTGCGAGGCACTTAAGTGTGAATTGCAGAGTGACCATGCAGATGCAGATGTGTAGTGGTCCAAGTTGCGATATTTCATTGTGCTTCAACCTCAGTCTACATTCCTCCAAGAGATAAAAAACGACTGTCTGAACGCCTCAGTACGAGCTCTAATTTCCCTTATGTTTGAATGGTGATCACTGCGCGATTTGAAAGTTGGTGGTACTAATATAGGCTCTACATCCTCGACGAAGATCGGATTTTCGAATTTAGTGAGCAGCCCCTTCCACTTAGCACGCCATCTGTCTGCAAGAGGGTCCCACTTCAAACTTTCTATGAGATTAGTAACTTTCTCGCAACGGCTAAATGTACCAGTCACAAATCTTGCCGCTCTTCTTTGGCCCTTCTCAATCTCTTGAATCAGACAACTGATAAAGGTCCCATACAGACGAACAATACTCCAATACAATATTGTACGCAATTCCCTTTGTTGAAGGACTGAATCGCTTCAGGATTGTAGCGGAATCTAGAGTTCGCCTTACCCGTTACTTGTGTAATCTGATCGTTCCATTTGGGGTCATTTAGAATAGTCACACCCAGATACTTGACGGATGTTACCGCTTTCGAAGGCTGGACATTTATTTTGTACTCGTACATTAATGGGGATTTTCGCTTTGGTATACGCAGTAGGTTATACTTACTAATATTGAGACATAACTGTCAGTCATTACACCACGAATTTATTTTCTGCGAATCCTCATTGATTTGTTCACAACTTTCGAGTGATGCTACTTTCCTGTAGACTACAGCATCATCGGCTAACAATCTAACGCCGCTGTCAATACCATCAACCAGATCGTTTATGTAAAACGTAAAAAGCAGCTGACCTATTACGTTCTTACATGAAAGGCCGACTGTACATTACAGATTACTTTAAGTCGATCACCTCAGTAAAGAATTCGCTTACACCACAGACTTCTAACGTCGCTCTCACTTGCCTCACTGTGTAGTGCATGGCGATACGTGTTTCGCGCCAATATTTGTTATACACTATCCTATTACATTCGCACGTGGAGGGCTGGGGGGGGGGGGGATAAAAGAGTGCCCTGTACTTGCTGGCGTCCCATATTACTTTCATCACCATTACACAAGATATGGGAGGGAGGCAGTCTAATATTGTTACACAGTCCAGCTAGAATACAAGTTCTCTACGCTCAGCTGACAAGGAACCTGGAGTTAGGTCACACTGCAGTGATTTCACTGATTATCATGTGTACGTCGTGAAAAGTAATCTGTCCTGCCTGATTTGAGAGAAGGCCTGAAACCGCTCATTTTGCCAAAGTACGGGGAAAAATGACTAAAAGTCCACAATGCCCTCTCCTTTGACTGTTAACCTAAGGGAAAAAAATTACTAAACAGTCAACAGTGCCCTGTCTAGCATTTATCGCCAGACTTAACTTAATTTCAGTAACGAGATCTTCACACAAGTAAAGTTTGAATCCACTGCCTCTCCATCAAAGTACGAAACCGACCACTACAAACCATGCATGGGAAGATCGTCTAACAGAACTGGCAGATCTGAATCACTACACGACTGTTCCTGCAAATACCATTTAGAGGGCCTAATAGCGTAAGAAAATCGCCAAATTGGGAATTCAGCCAACAACAAGTGTTGCACACTTGCCCGACAGCTAGCTAGCTAGTTTCTTGTTCTATAGATCAAATTCATGATAAACATAATGTTGTGGAACGTGTCAGAGGAACAAACATAAAACACTTATACAAAACTAAACAAATTAAATAAAAACAAATGTTCTTATGGATACATGCTCGACATTTACCAATTTTTTTTAAATACCTAATCGTCTCTCCTTCGTAATTCCTCTATGGTAGAGAAAAATTTGTCAAGGAAAAACATCTTTTACATTTGAAAACAGTTCTGTAAATTGTCAGACTTATTTTCAAGGGTAGATTGTCAAAGAGTTTTACAGCTGTATATATCCCGTCTTTCTGTGCCAAAATGGATTCACTAAAGAGTAATGCAGATAACTTTTTCTTTTAGTGTTGTACTTGTGACTGTATCTGTTACTCTCCACTTAGATGGATTGTTGATAACAAATTTTATAAGTAAACAGAGGTACTGCAAAGGTATGGTTAATATTCCCAGCTGCTTAAAGAGATACCTGCAAGATGTACATGTTTTAATTCCACAAATAACTGTAATTACTTTTAGTTATTTTCTTCTATACAATGAGTACTTTTTGCCTACGAGAGGAATACCCCAGAATATTATCCCATAAGACAGTAATTAAATAAAATATGTAAAATCAATTAACTATCATGTCCACAAAGTTGGCAATTATTCCTACAGCAAAAGTATGTAAATAAGTAAAACTGCAACCAGTCACTTTTTGAATAGTTATTTATTATTTCATGAACCAGTTTTCGAACCTTTTGCACATTCATCTTCAGATGGTTTTCTGGAAGTTACATCACTATTTCTAGCATAATGCTGGGTGCTGGCTTGCGACAGTATGGGAGGCTTTTTTCCGTTAGTGTGCATCTGTATTCATTTACACTGTGACAGCTAAACTTTGCAAGCATCCAGTTGTACAGCACATGCTGGATGCTGACAAAGTTTAGCTGTCACAGTTTGATGAACAAATTGTGTAAAAGTGTGTGAAGCAATGTACCATCTGGCCATCAAAATGGAATCAGACAGATGGACACTAATGGAAAAAAGCCGCCCATACTGTCGCAAGCCAGCACCCAGCATTTTGCTAGAAATAGTGATGTAACTTCCAGAAAACCATCTGAAGATTAATATGAAAATGTTCGAAAACCGATTCACGGAATAATAAGTAACTACTCAAAAAAGTGGGTTTTAAAATATCCGTAATAGATAATCTTAATCTATGGCAACCTAAACATTTTAACAGGTCTGCTGTATGGTTTCTGCAGGTTAAATTTTCATCAACATACACACCTAAGATTTCACTATCTTTCATTCTGTTAATTGTTCTTGTTAGTGTACTGTGCTAATAGGCAGGTCGTATATTTTTGACAGCACAAATTACATGAGGTGTGTGTGTGTGTGTGTGTGTGTGTGTGTGTGTGTGTGTGTGTGTGTGTGTGTGTGTAAGTTAAAAGCTAGCCCATTTCTAAAAAAAAGCACTCAGCAGCTTACACAAGAAATATTTACTACTTTCTCTGTTGCTGCTTCTTTGCGCACCTTCACAACAACGCTTGTATCATGTGCAAACACTAACAATTCTGGCTCCTTATTAAAAAAAAAAAAAATCAGATCATTAAAAAAGCAGGAACAGTAGTGGGCCACGGATTGAACACTGTAGGGCTCCTATTGCAATTTATCTCCATGCAGATGTGCCATACCTCTATGTATAACTTGTATCTTAGGCAACTTTCTGCACTCTGTTGCTTAAATAATAACTAAACCTGTCATTTGTCAAAGTACGAATTCTATAAAGACTTAACTTCTCTAATTTTTATCATTTAAAGATTTTATTATGTGCTCAGTAAACATACAAATAGCTGCCTCAGTACAATGACTTATCTAATTCAATTTTTCAGGGAACAATGGTATGAGTTACATATCTGACTATGAACATTACATATTATAGGTCAGCAACTTTTATAACATCTTACTGGAGATAATACTCAATGCATATAAGATTTTCCTCTGTAGCGTCATGATGACCATCCTTATTTGCCCATGAGGACGTGAGATTAATTTTTATTTCGTTATATTTCCACTGTACTGCTTTCTCAATCACTGTTTGGCTTTCTCTTCTGAACAACTTGCACCAATTTTGTCACCTATTTTTAAAAATCAGTTGTTACAAACATCTGCTACACATGAACCACATGCTTTTAAAAATATTATACAGTCGTTTTCTCTGATTATCTGATTTGTAAGGTGTGCATACACCTGCATATTTTTATAACTTTTCTTAATATATTACATTACTGTTTATAATAAGAGTATTTCTGTATCATTACATTGCAAAGAGACACTGATGCCTGTAGAGACCCAATGTCTCTTTAATGACTTAAGAATATTACAATTACTTATCTTTCAAGAAAAACAACATCCAAATAGAGATTAAAACTGATTAAGAAACATGTTGAATAGATGGACTTTTGGTTCATTGTAAAATTCACACAAGTCAACTTTTTTAAGCTTTCTTGTCATTAATCAGCCTCACTGTTTCAAAACTGCACACGGAACTATATATATAACGTGACTAATTGTGATTAGTGATCTGATAATCTGTTTACTGCACAGGCATGTGCCTTGAACTTCTGCTTGCTGAACAAATAGATTATCTATAAGGGTACTACTATCTTGAGTAACTCATACCGGGAAAATTTTGACTGCTATAACATTAGAAAAGGAAACTAGGGTGGAGGACACAGAGGGACAAAGGACGTGCTAAAACTTAGATCAAATGACAAAACCCACCCTCCCAAAGAAAACATAAAACTAAATCAGGCGATGAAGTGTTCTCAGAAAAAATTAATGGCAACGACTCCAGTAACCCAAAGATTTTGTCACTGGGCAGTCAAAGTGGGACAGTGCACCTGAATATGGGCCACTGTCAATCGGGCACCACACCGACACTCAAGCAGGTCTTCAGGGCACAGGAAGTAACCGTGGCCAATGCGGAGCCGGCAGAGAACAACTGATTCACTGCAAAAGGTCAGCATGGAAGAGTTCCACACATTCACGGTCTCCTTAATAACACACAGTTTGTTGTGTGTAATGCTATGCCATTCCATCTCCCTAAGCTGAAAAACGCTACGGCGTAAGTCAGAATGCAGGTCAGGTTCAGAGATGCCCATCTCCAGAAGCATTTCCACGTAGCCTGTCGGCAAGTTCACTGCCTGGGATGCCGACATTTCCGGGGACCGGTCCAGGGTATAGATGGGCTCCTGGATGAACGCTACTGAAGGATGGCTAGGGTAGCACTGCTCGATAGCTTGTAGACTGCTCAAGGAGTCAGTACACAGAACAAAGTGCACAACAGATGGCTCTGAATACACTGCAGCCATCAGCATGGAATGCTGCTCAAAATGGCCTCTGTGAAGCCAACATGACCATCAGCCATTGAGCCATCAGTGTAAACCACTGCAGAGCCCCGGAACACGTCAAGAATTGAGAGGAAGTGACAGCAGAAGGCGGCAGAAGTAACTGAGTCCTTAGGGTCATGCAAAAGGTTCAAACAAATCTGCGCCCGAGGTGTACACCTTGGAGGTGTATGCGGATGGACCTGGATAGGAGTAGGTAAAGGGAAGGAATACAGTTCAGACAGAAGGGATCGCACGCGAACCGCAATCGTTAGCCCTGCACTGGGCCACCAATGCAGGAGATGAACGATGAACTGCTAAGCAGAGCGATCTGCACCCCAGATGGTGTTGCTCAGGCAGTAGACGCCACTGAGATGCTGCTAGCACTTCTGCTTAAGTCAAGTCGTAAGAATCGATATGTCTCCACTACAGTCAGTGGATCGTCATGAAGGTAAAGCGCTGGTTCCGGATGAACGGTACAACACCGACAGAAGTGCCTGACACACGATTTAGTGGCTGAAAACTGGAAGCAGTGGGCGAGAGCCCATGACTGCGTCTTGTGGATGGCTCCCTGTAGGCAACGCTCAGGAAGACCAGTACTGGTGGAGCAGTACGAAATGCAGAAGTCATCTGCATACAGAGAGTGTGAGACCGATGACCCTACAGCTGCTGCTAGACCATTAATGGCTACTAGAAATAGTGATACACCCTGTACAGAGCCCTGCAGGACCCCATTCTCCTGGATATGGGTATTACCATGGGAGGCACCAACTTGGACACAGAGTATGGGGTTACAGGAAATTCTGATAAAAATCACGAGCGGTCCAAGGAGACCCCACCCATATAATGTGGCAAGGATATAATGTCGCCAGGTGGTGACACACGCTTTGCGTAAATCAAAAAAGGCGGGAACAAGGTGTTGTACTCGAGGGGCACAAGATTACCAGTAGTAGAGTGCCACTCGCATTATGACATAGAGCCTGTACGCCAAGTGACTCAGGATCCAACCCAACTGCCGACACACCATATGTTCCAACAGCTTACAAAGGATGTTGGTGAGGCTGATGAGCCGATAGCTATCCGCATCAAGCAGGTTTGAGCACCGGACGGATGGTGCTCTCCAGCCATTGCGATGGAAAGATGCCATCGCACCAGATCCAGTTGGAGATGGCGCTTGTAGTCAGACAAGAGATGGTTAATCACCTGATTGTAGATCTGATCCGGCCCAGGAGCTGTGTCAGGGCAATGTGCAAATGCAATGAGGAGCTCCCACTCCGTAAATTGGGCGTTATAGGGTTCACTGTAGCATGTAAAAACGAGAGGACTTTCCTTGCCATCCGCCGTTTGTGGGTGCAAAAGGCTGGGGGGTAGTTCTCCGATGCAAAGGTTTGAGCATAGTGCTCAGCAAAGTGCTCGGAAATTGCCTTCACATTGGTACATAGCACGCCATTGATGGTAATGCCAGAGACACCTGTTGGGGTCGGGTACCCAAAAAGGTGTCTGATCTTCGACCAGACTTGGGAACGTGACATTTGGCACCCAATTGTCGACACGTACCTCTCCCAAGACTCCTGTTTTATAAGCTGGAGTACACGGGCACGAAGTCGCTTAAAGGCTATCAGATGCTCTACGGAAGGGTGTCGCTTATGTCACTGTAGAGCTCACTGATTCTCTGTTATTGTCTGAGCGACTTCCAGCAACCACCAAGGGACTGCCTTTCACCGTGGGCACCCTAAAGGGCGAGGGATCGCGTTTTCTGCCACAGAAACGATTGTGGTAGTCACCTGCTCAACCATCACACTACTGTTACCATGCGGGACACAGTCAACAGTGACTGCAGAGGTGAAAGTTTCCCAGTCTGCCAATTTTAAGCCCATCTGGGCAGGCAGCCGTGGGCCTGACACCGGGGCAGTCACAGGAAGATGGGCAAATGGTCACTACCACACAGATTGTCATGTGTTCTCCAGCGGATAGATGGGAGGAATCCTGGGCTGCAAACTGATAAATCAATGGCAGAGTAACTACCTCGAGCCCAAGAATTTAAGAGGCAGAGGTCGAACTGAGGCAGTAAAGTTTCGACATCTTTGCCTTGGCCAGTAAGCACGGTGCTACCCCACAATGGGCATTAAAATTTCCCGTAAGTAAGAAAGGTTTAGGTTGGTTCGTTGGTTTAAATAGTGATACACTCAGTACAGTTGGTTTAAAAGAGGTGGGGAAGGGACCAAGCTGCGTGGTCATCTGTGCCTTGTTCCGAATAAAACAAAGCCTCAAGTGTGAGAATCACACATGATACATATAACACATAATGGAAAAGATAGGAAAAACCACAGAAAGAAGGAAAGGCAACGAACACTAGAAGGAACAAAATATGACAAGAAAACAAAAGGGAGACGCAAGAAACAGTTAGAAGAGAGCAAAACTAGAAAGCAGATTGCAGTGACTGGCCAACCACGAAAATAAAAAGGAGAAGCCAGCCACTCTGCAACACATTAAAATATCCATCCTAAAAGCACTCGGGTGGATGACACAGAGGGACGAAGGACATGCACTAAAACTCAGATCAAATGATAAAACCCACCGTCACGGATAAAAGGTAAAACCTAATCAGTTGAAGAGGGTTTGTCTGCTAAAATCTATGATAACGACTCCAGCAACCAAAGATGAAGTTGCAGGGTAACCAAAGGAAGACAGAGCAGAGGAATATTGGCCACTGTCAACTGGGCACCACACCAACACTGAGATTGGTCTTCATGACGCAGGAGGTAGCCATGGGTCGCCCAGGCATAGCCAATACGGAGCTGCCAGAGAACCACGGAGTTCCAGCGAGAAGCCCTCATCAAGGACTTCCACACATTCATGGTCCCCTTAATGGCTCACAGTTTGTTGTGCATGCTAAGACTTTGCCATTCCGTCTCACAAAGCTGAAAAACCTTGCAGCGTAATAACAAACGCAGGTCGGTTGCGGAGACGCTGATCTCCAGAAGCGGTTTCCGTGTAGCCTGTTTGGCCAACCTGTCGGCAAGTTCATTTCCTGGGATTTTGACGTGATCAGGGGTCCAGGCGAACACCACTGAACAACCGGACCGTTCCAAGACACAGATGAGCTCCTGGACGGATGCTACCAAAGGGTGATGAGGACAACACGGTCGATAGCTTTCAGGCTGCTCAAGGAGTCAGCACATAAAAGAAAGGACACTCCAGGCATGAACGGATAAACTGAAGTGCACGAGCCGTTTACAGACTAAGAGGTGTGCCATAGAAGGGTGCCACTTATGCCGCTGTAGAACCCGCCGATGCTCCTTAATTGCCACAGACACTTCCGGCGACCACCAAGGGACCGCCTTTCACTGGAGGCACCCGACAGAGTGAGGGATCACATTTTACACCGCAGTAACGATTGCTGTGGTCATTCTCTCAACCAACACATCAATGTTACCTTGTGGGGGAGAGTCAACGGTGACTGCAGAGGTGAAAGTACCCCAGTCTGCCTTGGTTAAAGCCAATCTGGGCAGGCGGCGGGAGAAGTCCTGGGCTGCAAATTGATAAATCAATGGCCCAGTAACCATCTCGAGAGACACTGATATGTGTGGCGGCCCCAGTATTTAAGAGGCAGAGGTTGAATTGAGACAGTAAAGTTTTGACATCTTTGCCTCAGCCAGTAAGCATGGTGTCACCCCACAAGGGGTTATGGGCATTAAAATCTCCCAAAATTAGGAAATGTTTAGGGAGTTGATCAATCAGTGCAGCTAATACATTCAGGGGTACTGCAGCATCTGGAGGAAGATATACCTTACAGAAAGTTATTTCCTGTGTCATCTCGTATTCTGACAGCCACAGCTTCAAGAGGGATTTGAAAGGGCACACGCTCACTACAGAGTAGGTTTAGGACATAAAGGCAAACTCCACTCGACACTCGATTATATTCGCTATGGTTCCTGTAATATTCCTTATAGCGGCAAAGGACAGGAGTCCGCATTGCCAGGAACCAGGTTTCCTGGAGGGCAATGCAGGAAGCAGGAGTAAAGTTTAACAGTTGCTGTAGCTCAGCCAGGAGGTGAAAAAAACCACCACAATTCCACTGGAGGATGACATCGCCGTGAGACTGGGAAGGCATGGAACATTCAATGAAGCAGTTTACGCCTCAGGGTCACCTGCTGTGAGAGACTTTTTGCTTGAGCAGTCTATATCCACTGTGTCTGAGGGTACGGCGAGATCCAGAATCTACAACCCACCCTCAATCGCAGAGCTTGTAGGTAGCAATGGTGTGGGTGCCACCACAAGTTCCTTGTTCTTAGGGGTCTTCTTTTTCGATTTCTTGCACTGTTCCTTGGGTTTCCCTGGCTGGGAGGACTTCACTGAATCAGCCTCTGGGACTGAAGAAGAACGTGAAGCCCTATGACCAGTTGCTTTTGGACTCTTCAGCCACTGGCGGGTGTCATCTTTCCCACTAGAAGAAACCTGAAAAGGGTGTGGCCCAACGGACCCCTTCCTAGCGAGAGGACGAGAAGAAGCCTTCTCCGGTTCAGAAGTGGGGACTGAAATTCCCTATGGTTGGGAGGGGGGGGGGGTGTTCCTCCCTAAGTAGGTGATGCGAGAGCAACAGGGATGGAAATCCCTCCCCCACCATCAAGTGGGCAGGTGTAGTCTCCCAGTTCTGAGAGGCGACAGGAATTCGAGGAACTGATGGCCTGAGAACTGTTCTCGTAGTGGCAGTGTATGAGGTGGTCATAGCCGCAGGATGTAGGCGCTCAAATTTCCTTAGCCTCAGTGTAGGGCAGTCAGTCCAGTGTCTTACATTCCATGATTTTCCTCTCTCTCTGTAAAATTCTACAATCTGGTGAGCAAGATGGATGATGCTCTCCACAGTTGACACAGATGGGAGGCGGGGCGCGTGGAGTATTGGGATGCGATGGATGTCCACAGGTGGGGCTGGAAGTAGAGCGGAAAGACATATGGCCAAGCTTCCAGCACCTAAAGCACCCCATCAGGGGAGGGATATACGGCTTGTAGTCACAGCGGTAGACCATCACCTGGACCTTCTCGGGTATTGTATCACCCTCGAAGGCCAAGATTAAGGCACTGCTGGCAACCTGATTATCCTTCAGACCCCGATAGACGCACCAGACAAAATGGACACCTCACCACTCTAAATTGGCGTGCCACTCATCGTCAGACTGCAAAAGGAGGTCCCTGTGGAATATAATACCCTGGCCATATTTAAGCTCTTATGAGGCATGATTGTAACAAAAACATTCCCCAACTTCCCACAAGCGAGTAATGCCCGTGACTGAGCAGAGAATGCTGTTTTTATCAAAACTGATCCAGAGTGCATTTTGGACAAGCCCTACACCTCCCCAAAATTGTCCTCCAAAAGCTTCACAAAAAATAGGCTTCATGGACATGAAAGATTCCTCATCAACTCTTGTACGTAAGAGGTACCAGGGCGAATAAACGTCACTGCCATCTTTAGCCTGGCATTACTCCCATGGTGTGGCCAGGGAGGGGAACGCCTTGGGGAACTATTTCTTACCATTTAAGTTGGACTCTGCCCGCTTAGAGACTGCTGGCAGCAGACCACCAGCAAGAGATGACATACTACGCTTCATGGCGTGTCATCCGCCCTCTTGCCACCCACTCCGACTAGGGGACCTACCCACAGATGCCACCCAGCCGCTGCAAAGGCCACCTGGCAGGATGGCCAACGAAGGGAGTCCTGATGCCCGAGGATGATGGGCCTCTACTCCTTGGCATACGTGGGAAGTTAACAGCACAGGCATCAGCGAGCGATTCCTATGTTGTCAGGGGGCTACAACCAACATGGTACATGGCAGACTGACCATCATACTGGATATGAGGTACAAAGAAGTCCATCGTCAGCACAGAAAGTGACACTGCATAGTGCATGGTGGAAAACACACCCAAGGTGTCCTAGACCAAGAGATGGAGAATGGGCCAGACTGCAACGTGACAATGAGAAAGTGAGCCAAATATCTCAATGCACGATGGATACAATGCATCATGTAAGGTGCCCTTCCCTAATTGGCTCACTATTCAGGAAAATTTTGAAAAATGGTCAAACCTTACAGGGGACCATCAGATAAAGGCCAAAATGCGTGAGACTCCTTTTAGTCACCTCTTACGACAGGCAGGAATACCTCTGGCCTATTCTTACCCCAGGACCCACAGGGCAGAGCAGTTTACGGAAAACACTTAAGTGGCTGAAAACACCTCTAGGTCACTTTTTCTGTTCAATCACTTCACAAAATTTACATTAAAATTGCCACAAATTAAGGATCCCATCCTTCATTTTGACAGAGAGCTCAATAATTCATCAAAATTTTTTCAGGACAATTTCCCAATTTACTGTGCATTGTAACTGTGCATTGTAACAATCACAAATATTACATTACCCATTAGTAATTCACAAGCTCAAGCTTCTTTATCCTGATCTACGCCTAATTATTTATTTCAAAACAAAGATTCCAAGACTTACCAAGTGGGAAAGTGCCGGTAGATAGGCACAATGAATAAAACACACAAACAGAATTTCGAGCTTTCGCAACCGGCTTCTGCTTCGTCAGGAAAGAGGGAAGGAAAAGGAAAGATGAAAGGATGTGGGTTTTAAGGGAGAGGGTAAGGAGTCATTCCAATCCCGGGAGCGGAAAGACTTACCTTAGGGGGAAAAAAGGATAGGTATATACTCGCGCGCACGCCCGCGCGCACACCCACACCCACACGCACACACACATCCATATTATTTATTTCAACATTTTTGTATTTGTATTTATGAATGTGACAACACCACCTTTATCCATACTGGATCTACATGATTAAGGGACTAAGTTATTACCCCTAAAATTAGTATTTTCTATTCCTGTTGTTATGAGTTATTCAGATAGACAAATGACATGAATTTCTTTCCAACTACTATCATCATCTTGCAAACAAATTAACATCTCGTTTACTTTCTTTCTTTCATCTCTAATATTCTAATGCAACAAGGTGATTTCACTTCAGTCTTTATTACTATACAAACCCTCCCTCCCCCAATGCTCTCTGCCAAATGACCTAAAATGGTCAAAAATCTACATCCACATATTTTCAAGAGATGGAATTTGTCTCTAAACTATAGTATGTGAAAACACCAAAGCACAGGAAGCGCATTACTCAACTGACTCCAGAGGTGTTCACCAGCTAACGGATACCGCAACAAGAAACCATCTGCACTCATTTTTATCATCGATTACATGGTCCAACAGCAATTCTGCTGTTTTATATTCTGAAGTCCTTTTATAGTAAATCGCATGTCCTGATGATGCCCATGTAACCATATTACATACCTTTAATTTTTATTTATTTGACTATGTTTTGTATAAGCATGAACCATTACAGCATTGCCTTCTATTGAAAGAAATCTACTTACAGGTAGTAGCTGACTTTTAAGGCAGATGGCAGCACATACTGTTACACCATTTAGTACTGTGAATTCAGCTATATGCCGAACAAGCAGATGTTCCATATAAACATATAAACACTATCATTTTGTTATCTTTATCAATATGTAACTTAGTACAGAATAATGGAAAGGAGGGGCGTGTAAATAATCCAGATTCATTTTGCTGTATCTGTGGCAGTTTTACTGTGAAAAAGCAGGGAGAAAATACAGAACCACTTTTGTAACAAAAGCTTACAAGGCTCAGATTATAATCAAACCAGAAGATCAATTGACCACTTGAGCTCAGACCGTGTGCAGAGTTTGTGCTGAAGACATACAGAACTGGACAAAGGGGAAAGACAACACAAAGTTTTAGAATACTGAAGTGTAATGTGACTCTCAAAATCACAATACTGACTGTGTCTTATGCACGTTGCAATGTTAAGGGTTTTACTGCAAAGGACAAAAAAAGTGCCATGCGCTCACACTTGCCACCTGCTACGAGCACACTGGTATATGACCCTGGTATTCCCACACATAAGCCACCTGCAGCCAGTACTGAACCTATTTTACATACAGCCAGTAACAGTTATTCATTATTACCGCTTGTGTCTGACGACTTTATTCATTATTACCGCTTGTGTCTGACGACTTTATTCATTATTACTGCTTGTGTGTGACAACTTTGTTCCTGAAGCATCCATATGGGCACAACAATTATTACAAGCTGTGCTAAATGGCACAGTAAGGTATTTAAAAGCTTTCTAAGGCTGCAGGAGAACTGCTACGTCCCAGACTGAAACGTCAATATCTTTCCACAGGAATAGAAAAAAAAAACCTCTTGCAGTACTTCAGTGACAATGAAAATCTACTTCACTGTAATAACATTCCATACTTAATAAACAAACTGGATTCTATTAAAAATTATCCCGAGTGACTAGAGGCCATTTATCAATTCTTGTAAAAGAAGTCTTAAGAGTGCACTGCTACACTATGGTAATGCTCTGTCAACAGTTACAGTAGCACACCCAGTGCAGCTGAAGGAGAATTATGAAAGTTTGAAGTATGTTTTGAAGAAAGTAAAATATATTGTATTGACATTCGAAAGTAATCTGTTTGATATCTGGCCAACAACAGGGATTCATGAATTAGACACATTATTTGTGCACGTGGGTAGTGCGGCAAGAGAAACACACTGTAATCAAAGATGATGTCCCCAAAGAGGAAGTTAAACCCAGTAGTAAGAAGGAAATAAGCAATAGCCTACTCGATCCAAAGGAGATACTTTTGCCACCTCTTATGTTAAACTTTGAGTAAGAAAACATTTCGTGAAAGCTCTTCACCAAGATGGTAATTGTTTTAAAACTCTCAGGACAGTTATCCTGCTCTGTCCGAAGCTAAAATTAAAGATGTCCTCTGTGACGGTCCTCAAATCACAGCTCTTGCTAAAGACAGAAAATATGACGCTAAATGTCTTCCAAACAGGAAAATGTTTGAAACACATGTAAAGAAGTTATTGACAATTTTACAGGGAACAATAAACACCCTATGTCAAAATTGTGGAAAACATGCTACAAAAGTTGAGAACACTGTGGTGCAATATTCAGATTTTTTTTTTAAATTATTTCCTGACAACCACATGACAGTCAGCGAAGAACATGGTGAATGTATCCACAAGGATACTCGAAAAATGGGGAGGATATCAAGGGCGATGGAATACTTCAATGATTGCAGGTAACTGCTGGATGCTTTGTACAGATTCGATTGAAAAGCACGTGGTAAAATCCAAAATACAAATACTTCATACAATATGAACAAGATTTTGCAGATGTGCTCTTTATGAAGTCAACACCCATGAAATTTGGTCATTAGAAAACTGTATTTTCATTTGTAACTCTTGTTTAGGTTTTTTAAAGATAATGTGTGAGAATTTCATTCTTGATTTGTGGGAAACCCTAATGTAATGGAGAAAAACTAGTCTTTTTCTTTTAATCAGCAGTACTGAGATATTAAGAGTCACCTTTCAAATATAAAAAAGCTCTCAATAAGTTTTAATTTGTAGCCGTATGTTATTCGTGCACAGCATGAATCCATGGTCCTAATAGTTTAGACACAATTATGATCTCTATAAAACTTCCTATGAGCAGTTTACTGCTGTTAATTATAAACATCCTCAGCGTAAGAATAATGAATCACTTAACAAAGAAAACCTAATAATAATGTTTATGTTACATGGAACGATAACATGTAATTAAGAAAGAAAAAGAAACTCGGTGTAAACTTAACAAACGTGTGTGTAATTTGTTGGGCGCTGGGTTCGGTGCTATTCTAAGTAGGCGGTAGACGTCAAATGGAACGCCTTGAACTACAGCAGATCACGCGACGAGTGAGCTGGCGCAATTCAGAGGCACGTGCAGCTAGCTGAATGAAAGCGAAGTAGATGCCGAGCCAGCAGAAAGCTGTGATGTAACGCGCTGTCTGTGCTTGCGGGAACGCGATTTCAGTTTCTATAGTGACTCACCAGCCTTTGCACTGTCTCGTCGAACGAGCCTATCTTGCAGCACGGGAAGGTTGTAAACACAGCAACCATTATCTAAGATGGATAGCTTACGAAGTCCATTCATTCACTCACTCATTCACAAACTTATTTTCTATCTTCGTGCATTTGTTGCCGTTTGGGTATAACTAATTTCTGACTACAGATCTAGCAGTACAAATCGTACATTTTACACCAGTTTTAATTTGCCAAAAAAGAAGACGCGTGCTCACGTGTGGGTCTTTCTTCATTTGCAACGTTATTTCGTTCCAAAGGAACACTAAAGTTATTTTACTTAATTTAATCACTTTGTGAAATAGGTCGAGAATCATATAACAGTATAGTCAAGACAGACAAAAGACGCCTCATGAAAATGAACGCGGAAAAATTTTTCGAACGCTAAATGCTGGCTCTGAACACTATGCGACTTAACTTCTGAGGTCATCAGTCGCCTAGAACGTAGAACTAATTAAACCTATCTAACCTAAGGACATCACACACACCCATGCCAGAGGCTGGATTCGAACCTGCGACCGTAGCGGGCGCTCGGTTCCACACTGTACCGCCTAGAACCGCACGGCCACTCCGGCCGGCCGAACGCTAAAAAGTTTCAGACGCAGACAGGAGCAGAAGTGAGGAAGAGGACATCACGGTGAAGGGGAATGGAGGGAAAAAAACCTGACCTCATGTATCCCTCCAGTAAATACATTTTCAATTGGTTGACAAAACAACAACCTGAATTAAACAACCAGAATTATGTGACTTTAAACGATCATAAATACTTAAGGCTTATTAGTGAAGTACTTATAAACTCCACGCTGAAACGTCTACTGCAAAAAAGAATACAGTTATAATAATTGAAACAGCCACTTCACTGCCAAACGAAACTCCATTCAGCTATTCCCAGTTAAAAGGCCACTGTTTTATCAACGAACGACCACGTGAAAGAACCATTGTCTTATCGACAGCTGTCACGAATCATAAACACATCGCAAAACAAAGCTTGCCGTACGACGCGCCTGATAACGGAAGACTGTCTTCAGAGCTGTAACGTGCGGCTGTGGTGGTACTGTTCCTGAGATAAGACCGATACACGCTGCGTCACGAAATTAAAAACCATGTAGAACGAAACTAGGGCGGACGGAAGGGCGCGCGATTCTTAATCGCGGCAGGCCAACTTTCTTTTTTAATTGGAGGGAGGGGGGGGGGGGGGGATTTCCGCCATGGCGGAGCGGTTGGCGTATATTAACATTCTTAGATATTTTGCACCTCCACTCACTCCTCCCCCTTACACACTATTTTCGTTCTCAGAAATGTGGTAACAGCGCCAAAGCTGACAAGAACTCTTACTAATTGAACGCTGTTTTCATTCCACGCAACCCTTGCTGAAGTGACAGTCGGCGTCCTCTGGGTGATCCAGCACTATGCGGCGGATGAAGGTTATCACATCACTTGATTTTATATTTAAAGGTGGTCATCTGCAAAAAAGAAAAACAAACTACGAGCATATCACCTCTCAGGCTTTAGGGGAGTTATACCCAGACTTCACTGACAAGTATGCTATTTAACCAAACTGATCGAGTTGGGGTTGAAACGATCCGCCCATCTTTAACAGCTACTTAGGAAGATTAGAGTTTAACGTCCCGTCCGTTAACAATGTGGTCATTACAAATGCAGCCTTCAGAGATTTAGGGAAACCACGTTAAACTCAAAGATGGCTGTATGGGTATTTCAACCTTGCATTCCCTACAGCGAATTCAGTTCCTCTACCACTATGCCACTTCCCTCGACAACTGAGAAAACTTCTAAAACTATATGGCCAAAACTAAGCATTTAACAGAACTCGATATTTGGAAATTGATTACCTGCCCCCCACCCACCCCCCTAAAAAGAAGGATGATTCTTCCCGCCTATAAAACCGAGGCATCCACCACACCAGCACCTATACAACAAATTCTAGCAATCTGGTTTTGGGTATCTATTTTATAGCCTGCCAATAATTTTTATGGAGTGTATCGAACTGTAATTGATATAAGACGTTTCAAGGACGAAAAAGTCAGCGACGTAATTTACTGTTTCTGTTGTTGAATTCTTAGCAAAAGAAAGTACTAAGTTAACACCTCAAACACAAACTACATGCTTCCTCAATTCGCACGAGCTCTGCTTACTCCCACCTGCGAGCATTTCACCACCTACCGCCTACACTCTACAGAGTGAGGAAGGTCATGAAAATCAGAAATCCGGACTTCAGTTCCGATCAGTAAAGAGTTTCAGCCACTCACAGTAGGCCTACGTCTGATCAATGACTACTGCGCTGTTAATTGAAGATATGGGTCACAAAACTAGAAAACTGTAATTAGATGCAATTGCAGTTAGTGAACGATGCAAGGTAAGGATTCGTGACAACGTGAAACAGCTACAGCATGTGAGAAACTACTGAGAGATATCAACTTACCTCTTCCACCAGAATACAGTAATGAGCCTAATGACTTTCCGCGCTCTTTAGCTGTGTTAGCGATAGGCCTAAAGTAGGCAAACTGAAGAACAACTTTAACTGTTCCCGCCCGGGAGAACATCACCGCTTAACTGCTGAAGTCATTACTACACGACCGCAAATGAATGCCTCCTTCACGCAGCGTTAGGTGCCGAATGCAAACTAGAACCACTTACGGGGCAGACCCCAAACACTTCCGCCACTTCCATTCAGTTTAGTTGGGGGTAGAAAGGGCAGCAGCTTACCGCAACGGAGCTACTTGTAAATACATGTATTCAGCAGAGAAGACAATACCTGCCACTTTGACACTTCGGCGGAAGACAAGAAAGTAAAGAACAAATTTTTCTGTTCATTACAATATGCATTGTATCCAGTCCTGACATGAGAGCAACAAATAGGCAAGAAACAGCTTGCCACAAACAGACGCAAACACTGTCAAATGACATCAATGAAATGATTTTTAATGTTTCAACTTGCAAGAACAATTTTGTGACAGTGTACGACAATTTCAACATGCCAATAGGATTCGTCGGTTCAGGGTCGCAATTGTCTATACTGATTAATTTTATCATTCTCGGCCCTGAACTAGTTGCGCGTAAATAAATCTTTCTTTTGTAAAAATTGTCACTGTTCTAATAATCACATCTACAGCTGCAAGTTTCCTATTCGTTGGCGTTGACAATATGCGAGTGAAGTGACTTCAAGCTGAAATGTTACGCAATAATGACAGGAAAATTTTTCGGCTAACAACAATGTCTTGCGGAAAACATGACACTTTTCCCTCTCACTCTCACGAGCGCCGAGCGGAGTGCTGACGCAAAGCTTCAAGGTCACTTCGCTCTTGACGTGGCTCATGATGAAAGCTGCGAAACGTGGCGGGAATCGCAAGAGATTGGCGTGGCTCAAAGTCGCTTTCATTAACAGATTTTCCATCTGAATTTCTGCTGACACTAACTAGAACCATTGGAACGCCACTTCTGCCGAAACACAGTGAAATGAAATCAACGCTCCAGCTGTCAGTATCTTCCTACTTCATCTACGAGGTACGTTCAGAAAGTGTAGCGTAATATGACCATAACGGGTTGCGGTATTTTGTTTTATGAGGGCTGCCAACACTAAATGGTTGAGAGGGATCCCCTGACCGCAACGAGGATCGCAGGACATCGTAGCACGTAAACTCACGTTGTAGTGCCCAGTTGCGTAAAGATGTCGATACGAAATCCCGCCACGTGCGAACCACGTGTTATGCTCCGCTTCCTACTTACGGAAGGAATAAACCACCTACTCACGGAAGAAATAAACAAACCGATCACGTGCTATGCTCCGATTCCTATTCGCGGAAGGAATAAACCAATCGAATTTTTTCGCGAATCAAAACTGTTCACGGAGAAGGAATTATGAGCGAAACTGGTGCAAGTGGTCGAGGGAGTTCACTGGAGGCAGAACAGATGTTCGCGAAGGACAGTGCAGTAGCAAACCTCCCATTCTGACTGAAGACTTGGAACAAGAAATCGAGGAATCTCTTCATGATGACCGCCGACTGGAAGTGGATGAAATTTCTACGATGTTCCGACTCCCACAACGCTCCATAACTATCTTTGACGAGACACTTACAGAAACACTGGGATACCGGGAACTGTGCGCAAGATGGATCCCAAAACAGCTGACAGAGCAACACAAGAAAAATCTGGTCAGTAGCGCCCATCAGTTTCTTGAGCGACTTAAACTGGAAGGTAAGGTTTTCTGAGCTCTTTTCGGACAGATGAAACGTGGGTGGCTTATTACACGCCTGAGACAAAAAGACAGTCGCCACAGTGGCGCCACGTCAATTTCTCATTTATCAAAAAACTGACAACCGCGATTTCGAGGAACAAAATCATGGTCTCAGCGTTTTGGCAGAATTTCAGCATCAGGGGGCGGCAGATATTCACAGACCCTAAAAAAGACTTTCACAGATCCTAAAGAGACTCAAAAGGAAAATTTAAAACAAAAGGTGGGAATGGTGGCGAGAGGCGTGTGGTTGTTGCACGACAACGCCTTTCCTCAAGACAGCCTTAGCCGCCAAGGCGCTCCTGAAGTCATTTGGTTGGGATGTTTTTAATCTCCCCCCCCCCCCCCCCTCCCGATTCCCTTGACTTGGAGCCCTCAGATCATCTTTTTCATCTTTTTTCACATTCTTGAAATCACATGAGTTTAATTAAATTTTCAATTGACGAGAAAGCACAGAAAGAGGTTCTGAGATGGGGGAAGGAGCTGGCGAGAGAGTTCTTCGACGAGGGCATTAGTAAGCACTGCAAAGGATGCCGATTATGTGAAAAAAAAAGTCAACAAGAGTATCAACAATAATTTTTTTTCAAATATACTTCTTCTAGAAGATCCAAAAACTCTAGCACACTTACTTTCTGAACATGCCTCATAGCATCAAAGATTAACTGAAGTACAGCGGGTATTCGGGGGGGGGGGGGGGGGGGGAGGGAGAGAGAGAGAGGGAGGGAGAGAGGGAGAGATCGTCCCGGGCTGCAATCTCCTTGGCTTCCAAGACGTTCACATGGGCCAGGAAACGCAGGTGTTCCCAACGGCAGCAGCTGCTGCATGTGGCTTTGTCTCTAGAGCAAGTGTGCTGGCTAACACTGCATTGTGCCACGCGCTCAGACCTTCTACGCGTCGCAATAGTCGGCTAGAGGGGGAAAGAAACTGGTCTCCCTGTCTGCATGCCATACCAGTCACCTTCAAAGCCGAAGGTGTATTATCCTTCCAAGAACTACAGACGTGTCTTGCTATTGACATTCAAAAAAGGCCGATATTCGGCGAAGATGCCGCAGCTGGAAGATAAGGAAGGGGCAAAAAGTTGAAGTAGGTGAGTAGATTCACTGTCTGAAATGGAAGAGAGTGAATGACACGAACAAGGGCGTCTCATAAACCATTCAAAAATAATTGAACGTTATGTAAGATGGGTAAACTGTTCAAAGTGCTGTAGACGAGAAAATGGGAATTTAATGACAAACATTAATGGAATGAAACCAAAAAGCGAAGTAACTTAAATAGAATGTGCAAACTACTGTCCAAATCCATCTTCCACGACATAAAATAAAGATATCTGAAAAATCCTAACACCAACACTTTTGCATTATAATCAAGCTAGCTGTCAACCTGTGTCACTTCATTAACAATAGATGCTGTCTTCTCTGACCCTGAACGAGCTGAAAAATACTCCACATTGCTTAGGAACATTTGTAAAATATCTCCAATTACATACCAACCAATTAACTCGATACACTCTTCACAACTGCAGTGTGCTCGAAAATATCATTCGCTGTCACAATGATGTGCAGGGACACATGAGTATTGTCCTCCCGGCAAATCTAACATGTTGCCAGTCCCGGTTTGGGTGACCCACGCGTGAGCAACATCACCACTGTTTTTCAACTGTGATACGGGCAGTATCCCAATACATGTACCAGAACATACCTTTAAGCTAACGTGATTAATGTTTCAACAGTCTCTCATTGTGTACAACTACATCTGCTTCTACCTCAGCCAGCTGAACTGAATACAGCAAAAACTGTACACTAGGAAGCAAGTCCTACTCCTGGAACACCCCAAATTAAAAAATAAAATTTACAGAAGGTGGACATATTTAAAAATATTCCTTACTGTCAAAAAACATAAAATAGTTACTCTTCTTATGATAGAATATAACAGTACACTGGGGAACAACAGTGGCCACAGTAAGTGATCTGCAATATTGAAATATGATATATTCAATAATGAGTATTTCCAAACATTTCTGATAATACTGGAGAAATCAGATAGAGGTCGCATTCAGTGGCATGGTCATGTCCTGTGAGTATTATTCCCTAGTGGTCCTATATATAACCTGCAAATCAATGACTGGAGAACCCATGCACAACCTAAGGAAAGCTCACTGGATGTTGATAACAAGGATATGAAAGGTTTTGGCCAGTCCCAAAAAGACATGACATATCCAAAAAGTTATGTCAGATAAAAATAAGCAGTCCCAGCAGAAACCGGAAAATATTTCGATGAAAAGGAACAAACAGGTAATACTGACTGACTGTGTCTGTCTGACAGGTGAGAGTGGAGAAAGGCTGGAAGGATGGAATAAGAGAGTGTAATAGGAAAGACTGGTGTATGTACGTGCGCGTGCGTACGCGCCCGCCCGCGCACGCCCACACACACACACACACACACACACACACACACACACACACACACACACACACACACACACACAAAGATCACACATTTTTATCATTTTTATTTAAAAGAACTAGGAGCAAATAAAAGAGAAATCTGTTAACATCTATTAAATTGAGTGTTAAAATGTCAAAGTATTTGTATAGAGAATAGTCTTGTCAGTGTAAAAACATGCAGCTTGATAAGAACATTTTTGAAGAAGTAGGTGTACTTAGATATCAGTAGATAGTGAACAATGCCAGTGATGAGAAACGTGACATGGAGGAAGGGATCAAAGCAGTATTCTGAGCCTCATATTCTTTCGACAAATTATTGTAACCCAATTTTTTTCCCAAGATTAAGGACATATAAAACAATAATCGAGCCACTGTTACTAATGGCTGTTACTAATGGGGGAGAATAGATATACCAGAAAAAAGGTATTCGCACCAGTTTGTGAGGAAGCAGAATGGTGGAGAATAGAGAACAGGAATATATATTTATATATAATTAATTACATGTTGTTGCAGAAACCAAGACACGAAAACTAAGATGCTTTAACTACTTCCATAAAAAAAGGGGGAATCAAGACAGAGAGAAGTATGTGAAGAAACCTGAAGGATGAAGACCTTCAGGCTTATTGAAAACAAGATGGTGAGACTAAACGGCCTAGGATCTTCAGAAGATTCCAAAGGCAGAGCACTGTGGATGAGATTACTTGACAGTGTCAAAAGATGACTGCAGTTTGTGAGGGCCAGGAGGGTAATAGTAAACAGCCTTGTACAAAAGTGAAATGTGAATAAGCAGCTCAAATATTAAGAAGTGCTACAAAAGAATGTTAAAAATGAGATAGTGTAGATCCTATACCTCATGGAGTGGTGCTGAATCAAACAGGGGAAAAAATAAGTGTGAGCCACAACTTGACTAAATGAAAAGATTGGTCAGCAGTTCACATCCTGGGGCACCAAGGAATCATCAGTTTAGCAATGTAGGGAAGCGAGCGCGCACCTGTGTGTGTGTGTGTGTGTGTTTTTTTAGGAACTTACGGGCACTCAACGGCAAGGTTATCAGTGCTCTGAAGACAACAGTGACATACCTGAATAGAGTTACACTGTTTGTACTGATATCTACTGAATACACAGAAAAGATAAAAACATGTCTTGAAAAATAAAAGAATGTGCTAAAATGTGACATCATAAACAAAAAATATTCATATGGCTTTTTTTATCTTTCTCCATGCATGTAGTGTTCAGTAGGTCAGGATGATGGAATTACTCAAGTGTTCCGTGTAAACATTTTAATTAAAATAATGAGCAGGGTACATTACTGAATAATTACTAAAACGTGACAGACTGGGGAGTCTTAAAGGTAGAAAGTCTCTAGTAAAGATGCATTCATGAACCGACAAAGTTAGGTGGGTGACAGAATTATAATAGGGACAGTGACATAAGGACAGATGTACATAAAATTAACATGGACAATGGAATTACTGTCTTAGTGTAATGGCATGATCCATAACTGGAAGATAACTTTACCAATGTGATCCAAACAAATAAAATATAAGAACAAAAATATTACAAGAAACAGAACAGATGCTGTAATAAGCAGAATCAAAATAAACTGATGACTAACACCATTTAGTATCAGTGTAAGGACAAGCAAGTTTATTCCTAATTATTTATAAAAATATCACCAAAAGTAAGGCAAACCCTAGGTTGAAAAATATTTTTGAATAGTTAGTGAAACAATAAGATTATGAGCATGTTCTATCATATTAAATAACGGAATCACACCACTGAATTTGACCACAATAATTTCACAATTATATTGTTCCCCAGAGTTATAGACAGTAAAAAAAGGCTGAAACAAGTGGAAAAAAATTCATAGGTCACACATGAACACATGCCATCCAAAATACGAGTAACATTCTGATGAAATTCTTATTTTGCACAAAAATGAAATAGAGTTTTGGATTATTACAACTGATTTTGTACAATAAGATGGGGTGGTTTGTGCTGATAATGTTGATCAGTAAGACACACAAGGGTATGCCGGTATGTCAGAAAGATTATAAAAAATTTTCTGGGGTCTCAGAGCCAGTAATACGCACAAATGAACTTTCACAGCTTTTGGTTAGTTAACTGTAGTGCTGTTTCTCAGCACCACTGTAAGTATTTCAACACTATTATAGGGCAGCAGCTGGCGAGATAGGGGCATAACAATACCATCTGATGAAGATCAAAATATTATTGCCTGCCATGCTTCAAATGTTTATAGATATAGCTGACAACAAGAAAGAATGTAAGAAATATTCACAGAATAACAGGTTAGTTTACTTCCTCAATAGGCTGATTTCAGTAAAACTTATGACACCTTAAAAATTATATTCATACTGTCTACTGTCTAAAATAAACTATGTCTTTCCCTCTACCTCCCCTACCCCCAACACACACACACACACACACACACACACACACACACACACACACACACACACACACACACACACCTATATTATGAATTTTGTAATTGCAATGAGAAACACTTCACTATTCAAAAGAAATATCAAAGAAAAGAATGTGTCATGGTTGCTCCTGTACAATTTTTTTTTTCCTTACCAAAGTGTTTCAATTGATCTGCAACAAGAATATCAAGCTAAGCACACAATTTTTTGAACATGCAGTTTTATGACCACCTAACAGTTTGCTTACTTTTAATGCAAGCTTATGAGCACCATTACTGCCAGGGAGAATACAATCTTACAGATTGGGCCTACTCTTTTTAATTTCACAGAACTTTTATCTTCTATCATACTAAACTCAACAACATACATATGAAATATTCTACTTTAAAAGTATGATTATTGACATGTATGGCCTCATGTGAAGCTATACGTTTACCCTCTCGTAAAAAAGTATACATTAAATGGAGGTATAACAACTTTCATATCACACACTGTTGCTGATGTGTTTTCATGTAAGTCAAATAACTCCACCACTACACACACACACACACACACACACACACACACACACACACACACAAATTAAAATCCAATATTTCCATGCTATACACAAAGCACAGTGGAAGAATTGTTAATGCACTGACTGAACTTTCATTCAATAGGACAAGAGACAAATTCCTGTCACATCATCCCATATTTAAATTTCCAGCAGTTTTCTTCACAGTTTAGAGATAGTATCAGAATAGTTACTTGAAAAACACAATGTCATTTTCCTTTTACAATCTGAGCAAATACTGCCAAAATTATCCTTTACTAATTTCAGGCTTTCAGCCAGAATAAACACATTGATTATTAAGATCAAGGTTTATCCATTTAAAAATTCATTGCTGTGGAGCAGATGCAGTAACCACTGGTTAGAAGTGAATGAGCCACAAACAACATTTATCAGACTTCTATCATACTACTGTGTCTATCACAAACCTGGCATGTCATTATTTTTGCAAAGTCCACCACTTAAAGAAACAAAATAGTAAAATTATGATGTCTCCATTTCTGTACTAGAATGTGAACCTCACTATATCATACCATTATTAATTATGCAGATGGTGGGATGAGTGTTCTTAATACAAGTACAGCATGTTCAGCACAACTTCTGAAGAAATGGCATAGCACATACACAATCAGTAAAACATTACTTAGTGTATTAAGTGCTTCATCTCAATAAAAATATTTTAGTGAATTATCTGCTAACACTGATCAGCTTCTGTAATTATCTTCCATCATTCCATACATCAAGACAGGCCAAAAGCAAAAATCATCGATGAGCCTCCACTGAAAGCAGTAAAAGCCACAAGAACAAAATTTTTGTGAACCAATGCTACTGCCTGACCATTGTTCTGACCAATTGTTCTGATTTCTCACAAAGAAAGTCTGCTTGAGATATGTCACACAGGTTACCTAGCAATGACTGCCCTGTCCATTCTAACTTTTATCATCTGTCAAATGTTCAGTTTTGGAAAACCAAACTTTATCAAGATTGTTTTTTGTTTCCATGGTTTAATGAAACATGAGTACATAAGAATATACTGCTTCCTGTAAACAACAGAAACGTAGATGATCAAACCAAGTAATTCGGAGTAAGCTATGTCTCTCGGCTGATTGCGAATAAATAAAAAATTTCTGTTATGTATGATGACACAGCATAGCAGATTTCGATGCTGATGAAATGTAAGATACTGAACGGGCAGTTCCCCACGAGCAACAAATTTCTTCTGAATAGTACAAGACTCTAGAGTTTCAATCATCCATTTCCCATGACGCCACGAAAAACAAGATACACGCATTGTTTTGAGCGAAAAGAGGCAGCTGTAATTAAAAAATGATCAAAATGCTAACCAAATGGAAATAATTTTTTGCTAGAGAATTTGATAAATACACGTGCCGAGTATTTTCTTTTATTTGATAATTATTCACCTATAAAAAAATTCAACCTCTTAATTTTCTACGAAAACATGACAATTTAATCAGTTCCTAGTACCAACTACATTTGTAAGGAACACAAGGACCACAAATAATTATAGTATTAACCTCTCCCCCTCCGCTAATTTGTTTTCAATATGTAGTTTCAGCTGACAGAAAGAAAACACACAAAGAACGTCTATTCGGCGGCACGGAATATACTGCTCAAACAGTTCGAAACTCGTTGACGTATCATTCAGTGTCACACAGAAATTAATATTTGTTCTTGTGCACTCTTTCAACAATGTTATCAAAAAGCAAATAATGTGGGAAACAAACATCTGCCAAGCATCACTCCAGTCTACACGAAGCCGTCACGGTAGAGTTGACTTAAAGCTTACCTCATTGTGTAACGACGCTGCTCTTGTTACGTACGTAGCATCTCACAGTAGGCATTAACATATACACATAGAATACACAAATATTCTGCTATAAAACAGTGACGGTATCTACATTGACACAGCTTCTCTCTTGCAGTGCCTCACGCTGACACCGCAAGATGGCGAAGCCGGGATTGTTTTGGCGCCGACAAATGTCAGGAGGGACGCTATTGGACGGAGCCTGAGTTCACTCCCAGGGCCTACTCTTACCATATGGCTATATTTACAGCTCTCCTACGTAGATACAGTTCCACGCCGTACAGGTTGACAACAGAGGAGGAGACTGGAGCAATGATTGTGAACAGGAGTATAGCACTCCAAAACGCCTATAATGAATTTAAGCTCAGCGTAAATTGGCAGAGAACACTTTCACAATGAACTGCGTTATTGGTAGAGCCAAATAGGTAATGCCAGCCCATAAGAAATATTTCAGAAATATATGAGCACATATTCCAAACTATTGAACTCATCCCTGAAACAAATAAACTTATTTTATTTTTGCTGTCCAGAACAGTGGACTGCTTTCCAAAGAGAATTGACGAAAACCAATAGACTTAAATTACCTACGAAAGTGAATACCACACACAAATTGACAGCTATTTGACATTCTGCAGAAAGCAATGTGGAGTGATTTAACTTTCGAGCTATGTTATCGGGTAACGTACCGGAGAAATTTTCCCAATATTCGTGAGCTAGTGTCAATGCGCGAATGTGAACAAGCAAGTAATCGCTCCGAGTTATTCAGGCATTTCAGGCTACAAGTTTCTTCGTAGATAAACTATACGCGCAAACAGCAACTGACCATATTCTTAACGCAGGGAAATGCGTGTCACTCTGCGAGGGACTGAAAGTTACTTAGTGGCAGACTTGACAACTGATGCGAAGTAGGCCAATTGAAACCAAGAGTACGGATGTGTTGCCGCATTCAGTAGATAATAAGTGTAAGTAAATGCTTTATAGCCAGCTGTCAAAACAGTGATTTGCTTAAATTATATAACAGTTTCAGGAGTTGTTTCAATGTGCTGAAAAGCTGTGTGCAGAAGTTTGTCTCTCTATTCGAATGCCCCCGTCTTACCAATCCAACCAATATTACTGTGAAGTGGAAGATAACAAGAAGTTTCACAGATCACCTGAGTTGTTGACGCTTGTTCAAGCATCAGGCTGTACATGTGCGAAGAGGACTTGAAGTTCAGCAAAAAAATGGGTGATGTTCTCCGCTTTCATTTCCTTCTAGATGTTCCACGACCTCAGACAATAGTCCAGTGACTGCTAGCCTTGAAACTAGTGTGTGCATTTTCCTGTCGCTCTATGTTTATAGTCGGAATGTGTACTTTAATGGCAAGGCTAATTTCAGTGACAAACCTCATCTTTGTTAAGAACCAGAAGCTCTCACATCACTTTGCTCAGTGAGGCCTGAGAAACGACAAGCCTGGGTTTGTACGGGATAGAGCCCCAGATGTGTCATTGTCTCTCACCGCCGAAGGACACACTTATCAATCATTTGTTCGCGTACATCCAATAGATGACCGATATCTTCAGGAAGACAATTGCCACTCTATCACTTAGAACAGTTAGAACGGTTTAAGCAACCAGAGAACATGTCAGGGCACGTCCCCTCGGTCAACAAGGTGAAACTGGCGGTCTCTCTGATTCCATTAGTCATGAGAGGACTTGTCTTTCCTCTGTTGGGATACCTACTATGGTTACCCCATGACAATTCGCTTGTCAGACGGACGAGAGGCACGGCAAGAGGAAAATCCACTGTAGGCATGCGCAACACGAGTAGCGAAGTTCTAACGCCAAACGTGAGCCGTCTCATTGTCAAGTGTGGTTAAGTTTTGTAGTTAAAAGCTACAGCGTCGGCACCAGCTGACATGCCTACAGGTTGTTGTGACTTCACGCGCACTTATAAGCGTCCAGCAGCACGTTTATGCATCGCTACCTTCCGAGCGTCAGTTGTTTTACACAAATTGTGTCTGTAAATCAGCTGTCCGATTTCGGATGTGCGATGAAGAGAGGTTGTCAGTACATTCGTAATTTTTAATAAATATTCTTATGGATGTCAGGATGGATGGAATTCGTGAGGAGAAGGGGAGGAGGAGACTGTAAAACACGAGATGTTTATAAATTCTTATCGACACCAAATAATACCTTTCCATACTGTTTCATTGACCAACTTAAACTACGCGCGTTGTGGAAAAATGTGTGAAGTGGTAATTAATAGATTATTGCACTTAAACGTTTACGAGACGTGGAATGGCTAGAAATGTTCCGGGTGAGTAAAATACGCATTCATATTCCTGCGAACAGAATTAGTGAAATGTTTTGTCACTAACCATCGATTGTGTGCAAAAGTAACTGGCACTAAAAGGAAGAGTGGGAACAACGCTTTACACATCAACCAGCTGTGCAAAATAAAGGATTGTTGCCAATCAGTTTGATTTTTCTAATGCAACAACTACGTATATCATTTGTGCGTGTATTGGCAAACAGAACAGCATTTTCAGAATCGGTGTTGGAGTGTTTATAATGACCAACCAGAAGCGGTATTGGAAAATCGGTTAACGACGAGATTAGGGAGCCGTATCGGCTGTCTTCTATGCAAGGCATTTATGTTTTCCTGTCTTCCTCTACGCATCTTCTAGATATACGGTTAGATAACAAACTGTAAGGAAATATTGGGATGGCATGAGCATAAACCTGCTTTCAGATATTTAGCACAAAAGTAACTTGTTTGGGTTGTCTGTTGATTCGCTGCAAAACGACGTTCACCTTGTCGCGTTGCATAACATAATCCGTTTGTTGCGTTTTATTTCTTATGCAAACCTTGCATATTCTGTGAATCAATTCGCACGTAGTACCGCTCCTCTATCCATTAGGCGTGGTAATACTATAAGACGATATATTTCTCTTTTGTTTATTTATTCAGCCAAGTTACGTTTGGTTTCTTGGTATACAGTTGTTCACAATCGAGTAAACACCTCGTACGTTCGTTGTCTCCAGCACGTAATTTACGTCAAGTTAGTGCTCTGTTAAGGTAACGAGTTCACACTGGTTTTCAGGCGAAGGTGAAACAGTCTAATTATCTATTGCCAATGTACTGTTTGATTAAAGAAATATCACTACTACGAGCGAGCTTTCATCGCTTCCATCTATAGCTCTGAAGTACTCGATTATGCTGTATGCACTTCTAATTCCAGTTTGTTCCTTTACTTGAATGAAACCTAACGTTTTTCAATGAGGTTGGCGCAAATTTTAGAGAGTATCTGCTACGATGCGGACGAGAGATTGGTGTCTTGTTTGTCTTTTATTTTTTGTGAGATTGAATAATTATAGCAGTGTTCCAGTTCGTAAATAAGCTAACTGGAAAAAATTTAGTCATCTCCTTAAATAGATACTGACAGCAGGCTATCATGTGACCCTGCACCGCTGTTTTCAAGTTATAGCTGTTGGTTGCAGTTAATCAGTGCAGTTAGATGTGTAACACATCGCTCTTAACAGAACAAAATCGACAGACAGAGGTAATTTCCGGAGTACCCCAAAGAAGTGTGGTAGGTCGTTACTGTTTACAATGTACATGAATGATCTAGTAGAAAGCGTCGGATGCTCTTTAAGACTGTTCGCAGATTTTGCGATAGTCTGTAACTAAGTAGCAACGCCAGAAGACAGTATCGATTTGCAGAATCGCCTGCAGAGAATTGATGAATGTTGCAGGCTCTGGCAATTGACCCTGAACATAAATACATACCGCGTATTAAGCCACTACGTACAACTACACTACTGACGGGAAACTTCTGTAATAGTATCTACCATAAAATATGTAAGCGACCTTAAGTTGAATGATCACACAAAACAAATAGTAGGAAAAGCAGACGCCAGATTGGGATTCGTTGGAAGAACGTTAAGAAAGTGTAACTCATCCACGAAGGTAGTGGAATGCGTTACCGAGAAGTTTAACAAACTATAGTGGCAGTCGTCACAAGAGAGGTGTTGTGCATCACAGAGAGGGTTTACTATTGTAATTTCGAGGGAATGTTCTTCGGGAAGAGTCGTATTACTTCCTCACATATACATCTTGCTTAATGACCACGACGAGAAAATTCGACAAATTAGAACCAGTACAGAGGCTTGCCGCCAATCATTCTTCCCCCGCGCCATTCGCGAGTGGAACAACATAGGAGAGGATCACTTAGTGGTACCAGAAGTACCCTCCGCTTCACACCATTAGGTGTAGATGTACTTATCAAAAACAGTAATCGAACTTCGGAATGTATTCTTTTTCTATGCCTTTGCCCCGCATTTACTCGGTTCCTATTGGATTTGGCCCGCTTAATTTAAGCGTTGGCCGGCTACCCTTCGTCGCCGCCCGATTACCCCACCTCCCCCGCCCCACCCCATGGAGCAATACGTGTATGCCAAAAAATCTGCGTCTAGTGTTATTCACGTGGAAGTGTGCGAACGTTACCTAAATGTTTACGAATCGTGTAACTGGGGAGGGACATGAATACTAGCCCGGTATTCACCTAGTGGGATGTGAGAAACCGCCTAAAAACCACATCCATGGTGACCAGCAAAACGGCCCTCGCGTTGATTCGCCGTGCACACTGCACGAGGCCAGGAAGCGGCATGCTTAATACGCGCCGTTATCTGGGAGGATATACTCGAACTTCGAATGAAAATAATCTAGTCGACACGTAAAATTTCTGTCACCAGAATTTATTGTTTGTGCGTTAATTCTGTTCAAATGGTTCAAAGGGCTCTGAGCACTATGGGACTTTAATATCTGAGGTCATCAGTCAAAAAATGGTTCAAATGGCTCCGAGCACTATGGGACTTAACATGTGAGGCCATCAGTCCCCTAGACTTAGAACTACTTAAACCCAACTAACCTAAGGACATTACACACTTCCATGCCCGAGGCAGGATTCGAACCTGCGACCGTAGCAGCGGCGCGGTTCCGGACTGAAGCGCCTAGAACCGCTCGGCCACAGCGGCCGGCATTCTGTATTAATCATATAAAAATATATTTAGAACCTGTGATGCTGTTTGTCAGTGCAGGTCCGAATGAACAACGTGAACGAAATTTCATGTTATGGACATTTGGAATCAAGTACCTTTCTCAAGAACATTACATACCGTAGCAAGTAAGGTCGCGCGACTTTAGTAGGCCAAACAATACAGTAACGAGATGGTATTTGAATCGAGGCATGTAATATGGTTCGACGAGTCAACGTTTTGCCTCTTTTCAAATGATGCAATGTGTCTAAATCACCGGCTGTCCAAGGAAGCCTTTAACCGGCAATGTCTGAAGGTTGTTGTTGGGGCAGGAGGTGGTTCTCTGATGTTTTGGGGATGTTTTTCATACCATGACTTGGGCCCACTCACTCAGGTTAGCGGAAATATGGACCAGGATGTTTATTTCAGCATTCTCGGTGACCAAGAATTGCCTTTCCTTTGACATCTTTTATGATGAGTGTGCTGTGGACACTCACGTCTTCCAAGATGACAACACCATGATCACAGGCGTTCACATACACATTGCTGGTTTCACGGACACTCAGGCACCCTACCGCAATTCGACTGACCCGCTAAATCACTGGATCTTAATGCCATAGGAAACGTCTGGGACTCTTTGAAACAGCAGGCGAAACGTAGAAACCAACATCCTCACCCTTTGGTAGCTCTACAGAACCTAATCGTCCATGAGTGGCTTCCGTTGGATATGGCATAGCCGAAGAAATTTGTAGAGTCTCTTTCTCCCTAAAACTGAGACCTTAATCGACGCTAGAGGCGGTGGCTTGCGGAGCATGGATGTAGATGTAGATGTAGATATTAGCGTCTTGTCTTCTGAGTGAAACTGATCTCTCGGTCGGTGTGCTTATTGGGTTGGTGCATAACTTCGTAACGTTTTCCTATAACAACAGATACACATAACAGATACTCTAATCATCAATAATATTTTCTCCTTCACTATTTATAAAGGTCTGACAACGCTGTGGTGTTTTTGAGGCGAAGAACTCTTCAAAAAAATGTTCAAATGTGTGTTAAATCTTATGGGACTTAACTGCTAAGGTCATCAGTCCCTAAGCTTACACACTACTTAACCTAAATTATCCTAAGGACAAACACACACACCCATGCCCGATGGAGGACTCGAACCTCCGCCGGGACCAGCCGCACAGTCCACGACTGCAGCGTCTAAGACCGCTCGGCTAATCCCGCGCGGAGAAGAACTCTACGAGCCATGTTCGGAGCGCGTGCAAATGTCGCACGGGGGTGGATTTAAAAATGGTTCAAATGGCTCTGAGCACTATGGGACTCAACTTCTGAGGTCATTAGTCCCCTATAACTTAGAACTAGTTAAACCTAACTAACCTAAGGACATCACACACATCCATGCGGTTCCAGAACCGCACGGCCACTTCGGCCAGCGGGGGTGGAGTGATCACGGTTCATTACCTTTGCCAGTTCTCGAGTACATTTACATGGACCATTGTTGATCAATACGTTTAAACGATCTTCATCAAACCTTGAAGGGCTTCCTGAACGAGGAGAGTCACTAATATCAAAGTGACCTCTTTAAAGCGAGAAAACCCTTTTCTTGCAGTGTCGTATCCAATGGCATTGTCTCCATACAATGCACAAATGTTTGTCTGCTTCTGCTGCTGTCACCCCTCTACTGAATTCAAACAGAAGAATATGTAGGAAATTTTCCGATTTGTCCATTTTTTACTCCTTTTTCGAGCGTCCGCGGCTCCACTCATTATTTCCAAATGACAAAATGACAATATGTAAACTCAAATAGCAACAGTGAACTAAAAATAAAAAAAATAAAATAAAATAAAATAAAACGAGCGAGTGGCGCAGTGGTTAAACACTGGACTCGCAACCGGGAGGACGACGGTTCAATCCCGCGTCCGGCCAACCTGATTTAGGTTTTCCGTGATTTCTCTAAATCGCTCCAGGCAAATGCCGGGATGGTTCCTTTGAAAGGGCACGGCCGACTTCCGCGTCCTTCCCTAATCCGATGAGACCGACGACCTAGCCGTCTGGTATCCTTCCCCAAAACAACCCAACCCGAAAAATAAAAAAATGGCACTCGATAAAGAAACTCATAGTAACTAGATACCAACATTAAAAAAAAGAAAAATGAAAAAAAAACGCTAGGAATTTAGGCTTCAACTTAGCTTACGTTATATGAAATGACTGCAGGTAACGCAAATCTGTATGGTTTGTTGTTGTTGTGGTTTTCAGTCCTGAGACTGGTTTGATGCAGCTCTCCATGCTACTCTATCCTGTGCAAGCTTCTTCATCTCCCAGTACTTACTGCAGCCTACGTCCTTCTGAATCTGCTTAGTGTATTCATCTCTTGGTCTCCCTCTATGATTTTTACCTTCCACACTGCCCTCCAAGGCTAAATTTGTGATCCCTTGATGCCTCAGAACATGTCCTACAAACCGGTCCCTTCTTCTTGTCAAGTTGTGCCACAAACTCTTCTTCTCTCAAATTCTATTCAATACCTCCACATTAGTTATGTGATCTACCCATCTAATCTTCAGCATTCTTCTGTAGCACCACATTTCGAAAGCTTCTATTCTCTTCTTGTCCAGACTATTTATCGTCCATGTTTCACTTCCATACATGGCTACACTCCATACAAATACTTTCAGAAACGACTTCTTGACCCTTAAATCTATACTCGATGTTAACAAACTTCTCTTCTTCAGAAACGATTTCCTTGCCATTGCCAGTCTACATTTTATATCCTCTCTACTTAGACCATCATCAGTTATTTTTCTCCCCAAATAGCAAAACTTCTTTACTACTTTAAGTGTCTCATTTCCTAAACTAATTTCCTCAGCATCATCCGACTTATTTCGACTACATTCCATTATCCTCGTTTTGCTTTTGTTGATGGTTTGTACTGTTGATGGCTTGTACTGAAGTCATTTCATGTCACTGCTTCTTCACTGATTTCATCCCATCGATCCTTGCATTCCAATTCATTTATATGCATTTAATTCATTCAGATAATTGTGACGTCTTCTCGTTTAATTCTCATGGAGAAACGGCGGTTACGTAAGATGTTTCGTATGCACGCCACTGCCGTAACTTACGGCACGTGCCGTTAACATATTGCACCGTACTCCACACTGTGTACTCACGCTTGAGTGCTGCAAAACGCTGACTAACGAGGAGCGAACACTCGCTTGGTAGTGATAACACACCGGGGCGTTCCTGAGCCGGCGATATCCGGTGTAACTGGCCCACACTTCGCATGACTGCGTCAGATGGGAGCGGAATAAAGCGATGGACACACTAACTGGCAGCTGTGGTTGAGCCTAGGACTTCTATCACTTTTTGTCACCCCTGGTAATGCTATTGACAAAAACAAGAAGCTGCACCGTGGTTGAAATGTAATGTCCCCTATGACTCGCTGGATAAGATCAGAGAACGGACAGCTCACGTTAATTTCGGGGTGAATGACGAAATAGTTTTGACATTTCCCGACAAATGTCTCCGAGTGCTGTTGGCACTAGTAGGGTAGCTAGATTAAGTTTTCAAAATTACCCAACGTTCCCTGGTGACAGGGTTTGCTGAGCTGAGGGCTGTGGGCGAACACAACAAAACACTGCGAATCCGCTTTGTGAACTTTTTTTCTGCCGTCCCCTGCCCCTCGCTCGGGACGCCTTTGATATAAGGCCGGTATTACACTATCAAATTTCTTTGTCAAAGATTTGATCATAGATGTCAAATATATTTGACAAAGATCTTTGCCGTGGCGCTAAAAAGGGGCATTACACTGTCATCATATATTTCGACAAAGTTCAAGATGGCTGACAACAATAACTTGTTTTTAACCGCAGCAGTTGCATGTGCCAGAATTGCACTGTGTGCGCATGCGGAAGAGAAGAGGGGGAAAAAAAGGAAACGTACCTGGGTGAGGCCGTGTGTTTTACGACGACACGATAAAAGCATTAAACAAAACTTGTTACATGAGCTTATAGTGGAGGACGTCATGTACATCAATTACTTAAGAATGGATGAGCATACATTTCTATATGTACTCAGT
Organism: Schistocerca gregaria; assembly: GCF_023897955.1. Lineage (NCBI taxonomy): Eukaryota > Metazoa > Arthropoda > Insecta > Orthoptera > Acrididae > Schistocerca > Schistocerca gregaria. The sequence goes on along the minus strand of NC_064924.1, from coordinate 293,579,919 downwards.
GAAATGCATCCTCATATCACAAAGCACAATACTCACTTAAGAACTGCTATATCTGCAGAAGACCGGCTCACCGCAACACTCCGATTCCTTGCTACAGGAGAGTGTTAGATTAGGTTAGGTTAGGTCAGGTCAGGTCTCCAATCTTCTTAATCTGTTTTTGTATTCAGGGTGCCTCACGTTGTAAAGCGCCTCATCTCTATTAATTTTGTAGTTGTCTGTACACACCAATTGTATTTACTGAGAATGTTTATAAAAACACTACAGATGACAGAACGCTGCAGCGATGCTAGCGCTCCATGTGGTAACATGTCACATTGCAGTAGATAGAAGACAAGCGACTTCTTTGATCAAATTTACAGCGAGGCTCTAGATTTGATCAAATATTTGACGACATTTGACGAAGTTCCCTATTACACCATCAAATTTCTTGACAAAGATATTGAACAAAGAAATTTGATAGTGTAATACCAGCATAAGGTAAAAGGGCCCCACACACGAGCGATCGATGTCAGCTATCCGTCTTATGGGCATGTCATCGCTTCGTAGAACACACCTGTGTCAAGCAAACCGCAGAGGTCGATCGTTGATCGCATGGCAGTCCGTGGCAATAACCTGGCTCATTTAGTTATTAATCGTGGTTGTGCACGTTTCTTTTGTTTCACTTTTTTCACGTTCAGCAAGAATTTAACATTACAATTTGTAGTTATTCAATGATCACGAACCACTTGAGAAACGAAGTTGAGACCGGAGCTGCCATTTACATTAAAAAGTACACAGTCCAGTCACATAAATGGGAGGTTTACTATCTTTTGGTTTAAAACATCGATTTCTTGTACAAAATTCAAATGAGAGTTTGAACGCGTGTGTTTGGAAGTTAGCCTCCAAGCATTTGCATTCTGGTGCGAAGACTGTGGAGATGGCGACTTTCCTGGCAGTGAACAGCTTCAACAAAGGGTATTCAGCAATTCTGAAGACCATGACAACTATGGACGTCACCCTGGGACTCTATTCAACGCACTTCGCCAAGCATTCGGACGACCACCGGATTCAAGGGACCGAAAACCGCTTGTCACCGGCCGTACGAGCGGATCTGGAGCAGCGTAGGATGGCCCAGATCGAGCAGAACGCCCTCTATGAGGAAGAGGGAGGACTAGTTTATAGACCCAGAATAGCATATTGAACGTAAGTTGGATAATATTGCATCTTTATGTAGTCAAAACGTCAAACGCGTTTTTCTCGAAATGACTTTTTTATTGCGCGGTATGGTAACTTCAAATCTACTGAACCGATTGGCATGATTATTTGTTTCCGACGATGATAAATACATTGTCTTGGAGTCGTACCACTTTTATTCCGATCCATCAACTGTATATATTTTTACTTGGCCGACGAAGTCGAAAAATCGATGAAAAAAAACCTATTTTTGCAAATGGGCGCCATTTTGTTTCCTATGGTCAAAATAACTTAAGCGAGAAACTTCCTGGCAGATTAAAGCTGTGTGCCGGACCGAGACTCGAACTCGGGGCCTTTGCCTTTCGCAGGCAAGTGCTCTACCGACTGATCTACCCAAGCACCACACACGCCCCGTCCTCACAGCTGTACTTTGCCAGTATCTCCTCTACTACCTTCCAAACTTTACAGAAGCTCTCCTGCGAACCTTGCAGAAGAAGCACTCCTGAAAGAAAGGATATGCGGAGACATGGCTGGAAATTTAAGCAAGGTACAACTCCTAAAGAATCTTATATACTTCGCTAACGTCAACTCAATTTTGATTTCAGACGAGCCGGCTGACCTATGACATACCGCGGCGCGTGGAAGTCTACATCGAAATTTTGATTCGTCCCGACGGCACTTCCGTCTTTGCTCTTCGACATTTCCGGTCGAAAAAAATCCAGTTTGTAGAGGAAATACCAATAAACATTTTGACCAAATTTGACATTGATGTGTAACACACCCAGAGAAAAAATTTCTCAAGGAACATGCTTTTTTCGGGCCAAAGATACTAAACCTTTCCTTAATGTGACCACCTGTCAAAAGCCTGAATAAGCACCCACCTTCTGGAGCGGGGACCGCTTCGAGGCGTGTAGGAATAGTCATTGAGGTTCTGGAAGGTACCGACAGGAATGTGGAGACATGCCTGCTCCAGTGCCGTTGGCAGCTGCGCTAGGTTTGTAGGTTGAGGATCCATGACACGAAAGGCCCGATCAAAATTGTCCAACAATTTCTCGATTGGGATTAAATCCGGGGAGTTCAGTGGCCACAGAAGTACGGCAAACTCATCCTGGTGATCTTCGAACCACGCATGTACACTACAAGCTGTGTGGCACATTGCATTGTCTTGCTGGTAGGTGCCACCGTGCCAAAAAAAGACAGACTGCACGTAGGGCTGGACATGGTTCCCAAGAACAGAAGCATACTTTTGTTGATGCAGTGTGCCTTCCAGAACGATGAGATTACTCAGGGAATGCCACGAAAACATTCTCCAGACCATAACGCTCCCTGCTCCAGCCTGGACTCTTCCAACGGTTGCTGCAGGGCCGTACACAATAATGGCCATCTATGCGATGGAGCATAAAACGTGATTCATCTGAACAGTGGAAGTCACTCAGTGGACGCCCAGTCGCGCTATTGGGGTACAAAGTGTGGCCGTCGTCGCCAATGAGCAGCAGTCAGGTGGAGGGCCATTTGCTGAAAGGTCGGTCGTCGGGGGAACACTATTGGCATCTACTTGGCTCGCCTGGGCGTTTAGCTGCTCAACAGTTGCACATCTATTCGTCCGTAAATACGTCCGCAGCCGTCGTTCATCCCTGTCATCTATGGCCCATGGTTCACCACACATGCTTCGGCGCCGGTTTTGGAGAGAGCCATTTTGCCATGCGACAATAAAGTAATGAGACTGATTTTCTTTGCAACCCTGCAGACTTGCCTAGGCACAATATCTTTGACCTTGGTCTATAAGTTGTTTTTAGTCCAAGCGGGACATCGATGCAACTGCTCAGTCACGAGTTGTGATGTAATAAGGTAACATGTATTTGTGTCTCTCGTCACGGAAATGGAACGGAATAATATTGCGCAACGGAATGCCATTTCTTTTTGTGTTAAATTGGGTGAAAACGCGACGACAACTTACTGTAAGCTTCAGAAGGCTTTTGGAGAGAAGGTTATATCAAGAGCTCAAGTTTTTCGTTTGCATAAAATGTTTAGTGAAGGCATATTTGTGTGCTTCTTTGATTCCAAGGGAATTGTTCATAAAAAGTGGGTGTCTTATGGAGAAACAGTTACCCAATATTACTACAAAGAAATTTTAGAAAGACTTCATAAAAGGGTTCTTCGTGTCTGTGCCAAACTTTGCTGAAAAGTGGATTCTGCATCACGATAATGCGCCATCCCATACTGCTCTGTTAGTGCAGCAGTTTTTATCCTCAAAACAAATTTCAGTACTACCACAGTCGCCTTATTCACCAGACATCGCTCCGTGCGACTTTTTTCTATTTCTAAGAGTCAAAACGGCGGTCAAGGGACACCATTTTAAAACAACGCAAGATGTCCAAAAAGTTGTGACGAGCGTCTTGGATCATATTACAGAAGATGAGTTCCAGAAATGTTACTATTAATGGCAGAAGTGCTGGAAAAAGTGTGTGCAATCAGAAGGGAATTACTTTGAACGAGACAACACTAAACTTGACTAAAACGGTAAGCAACATTCTTTTTCATATCGGTCTCATTACTTTATTGTCGCACCTCGTACTATAAGCACGGTGGCACGCGAACAGTTTACAGACTTATCCGCTTCGGAAATGCTTCTACCCCTGGCCTGATAGCCAATGGCCATGCCCGTTTGGACTTCAGAAAAATCGCTCCTTTTCCGCTTTACGACAACTGTTGCAATTTTTGTCACGTTCCTACCCTCCCCCCCCCCCCCCCCTTTCACCAAACATGGTTTAAATACACTCCACTGCTGGTGCTGCCATCTCATTGCATGTTGACGAACATAGGCGGTGGTTAAATTAATGTGAATGAGCAGTGTAATACAAAATACACGCACCTATTTGTGAAATGACAAGAGACTTGAGTGTAGCTTCGTCCAAAATTGCGCTGAACAAAAAAAAAAAAATAAATAAATAAATAAAAAATAAAACGTCCACTTTCTATTACGTATGTAGAAATCGAATTGACGGGAAATTCATAATAACAATCACGACACACTGCGTTTCACTGGTGATTTTCTTATTTAAGAAGCAACTGTAAACATTATTAAAGGCCGGCGGCGATGGCCGAGCGGTTCTAGGTGCTACAGTCTGCCTCGGGCATGGATATGTGTGATGTCCTTACGTTAGATAGGTTTAAGTAGTTCTAAGTTCTAGGGGACTGATGACATTAGAAGTTAAGTCCCATAGTGCTCAGAGCCATTTGAACCATTATTAAAGCTCTTAACTTCTTAACAAAATGACGTACATACGCAGCAGAAAGTGGACATTTTATTTTTTTGTTCAGGGTAAATCTATTATGAAGCTACGCTCGAGTCTCTTTTGTCATTTCATATAGTCCAACTCTCTCTTGTACAGTTTATAATAAGACTTATCGTAATCAGCAGCGTTGTCATTGACAACATTTCTAGAGACACGCCGAGAACGCGAAACAAATTGGGTACACACTTGCAGTTAACTATAAAGCTAATGAATGACAAAGGAAATTAGGATTAACAAATGAAAAAGAATTGTCTTAGCACACTAAAAAGATGAACACAACACACTTCGCGTCGGTGAAAATGTAACTATTTTGTAAAATACGATAACCAACTCTTCCGTAGAAGAACGTTTCAAAACAAGTTTAATTAATTACAATTTACGTATTTTTAATATATTTTTTGAAATTATTCCTGAGTGTACGGAAATGAACTGCTACGGTGCTAAAGATAGCAGTTCGTTTTCCATAGCAGAACTTTTCGACATACTGGTGTTCGTTATACTGACTGAAATTACTTGGCACATTGTTAATATGTGTGGCTCAGTCCTGGCGAACCACCGATTGCAGCGATATCGCTTTCGGTCGATGGCTGGTATCCGACCCTCGTACGTGGCGCGCTTAAGATTCAATACACAGGAGCATAATTTAAACAGTAGCGGCAACCTAGCATCCAACAGTTCCCAAATTCACTCACGTTCTGCCATTATATTTTCAGCAGTGGATGACCGTGTACCGATATTACCACTGACGTGGAAGACATTTATTTGTCTTGTTCTTAGGTCAACAGCCATCACACTTAGTTCAAAAGACGTTATGATTCCACTTAAATTGTCAGATATTTGAATAAAATATTTTATTCGTCTCTATTGCCCAAACAGTTTATTCAAACAACTGACAGCCAAAATGGAACCATGACGTCTTTTCATTGAAACTGTTTACATACAATGTAACAGTGATCTTGCTAGTATACAAACGACGTGAACCATATTTTGTGGAAGCAAGACGTCAGAGTAAAAATTCAGCAAGAGAGAAAAAAAAGAATTCGAAACATTGCCTTACAATGTTTTTTGATATTGTCGTTTCCCGTTGTTGTCGACATACGTGCTCGTAGAAGTTTAACAATGAAGTTTCTGCAGTGATTCTCCTGTCAGCAAAACGTGCACTACGCGAGTCGCTGCTCGCGCAGTCACGCACGCTAAGTTGCAGCTGGTGGGTACACGGCATTTAAAACGTTCCGAACGCTCTGGGCCACACTGTGGCCCAGCTGACAAGTGTTCCCGTGATAGCAGGCTGTGCGCTTTGTTCTCCGTAACAAAGTAGCACAGTGCGTCCGATTAGCCCACCTGGCAACTGCCTCGCTGATAACAAGTGTGCAGTAGCTTTGTGGGACGCAATAGGTTACAAGAACACGTGTCTGCTCGTGAGTTTCCTACACGCCGCCAGATAATATTATTAGGATCGCCTTCGAGATGTTACATCTACACAACACGGGTAATGTATGTCAAGTGAAGTGCACTTGCCATGTGGATATACACTACTGGCCATTAAAATTGCTACACCACGAAGATGACGTGCTACAGGCGCGAAAATTAACTGACAGGAAGAAGATGCTGTGATATGCAAATGATTAAATTTTCAGAGCATTCACACTAGGTTGGCGCCGGTGGTGACACCTACAACGTGCTGACATGAGGAACGTTTCCAACCGATTTCTGATACACAAACAGCAGTTGACCGGCGTTGCCTGGTGAAACGTTGTTGTGATGCCTCGTGCAAGGTGCAGAAATGCGTACCATCACGTTTCTGACTTTGATAAAGGTCGGATTGTAGACTGTCGCGATTGCGGTTTATCGTATCGCGACATAGCTGCTCGCGTTGGTCGAGATCCAATGACTGTTAGCAGAATATGGAATCGGTGGGTTCAGGAGGGTAATACGGAGCGCCGTGCTGGGTCCCAACGGCCTCGTATTACTAGCAGGCGAGATGACAGGCTGTAACGGATCGTGCAGCCACCTCTCGATTCCTGAGTCAACAGATGGGGACGTTTGCAAGCCAACAACCATCTGCACGAACAGTTCGACGAGGTTTGGAGCAGCATGGACTATCAACTCGGAGACCATGGCTGCAATTACCCTTGACGCTGCATCACAGACAGGAGCACCTACGTTGGTGTACTCAATGACGAACCTGGGTGCACGAATGGCAAAACGTCATTTTTACGGACGAATCCAGGTTCTGTTTACAGCATCAAAATGGTTCAAATAGCTCTGAGTACTATGGGACTTAACATCTTAGGTCATCAGCCCCTAGAACTTAGAACTGCTTAAACCTAACTAACCTAAGGACATCACACACATCCATGCCCGAGGCAGGATTCGAACCTGCGACCGTAGCATTCCCGCGGTTCCGGACTGCAGAACCTAGAACCGCACGGCCAAGACGGCCGGCTTTACAGCGTCATGATGGTCGCATCCGTGTTCGTCATCGCCATAATGGCGGATCACCCGCCGTGGTGGTATGGGGTGCCATTGGTTACACGTCTCGGTCACCTCTTGTTCGCATTGGCGGCACTTTGAAAAGTGAGCCTTGCATTTCAGTTGCGTTACGACCCGTGGCTCTACCCTTCATTCGATCCCTGCGAAACCCTACATTTCAGCAGGATAATGCACGACCGCATGTTGTAGGTCCTGTACGGACCTTTCTGGATACAGAAAATGTTCGACTGCTGCACTGGCCAGCACATTCTCCAGATCTCTCACCAATTGAAAACCTCTGGTCAATGGTGGCCGAGCAACTGGCTCGTCACAATACACCAGTCACTACTCTTGATGAACTGTGGTACCGTGTTGAAGCTGCATGAGCAGCTGTACATGTACATGCCATCCAAGCTCTGTTTGACTTAATGCCCAGGCGTATCAAGGCCGTTATTATGGCAAGAGGTGGTTGTTCTGGGTACTAATTTCTCAGGATCTATGCACCCAAATTGCGTGAAAATGTATGCATTTTTTCTTGGTGTAGCAATTTTAATGGCCAGTAGTGTATAAGACAGCTGACAGTTTACACATTTCCCTCATTGTTGCTAAAAGCGTAAGGGTCAGCAGAATTTTATGGTGAAGTTCGAGGGTGAGGTGAAAAGTACTCAGAGTTGTACACAAATGATGCCGACCGACGCCAATGGTTTTTTTCCCACGTTTCGCATTAACATTAATCAATTGTCACATTTTCTGTGGAACAGTTTTGTTTGTACAGCCTTCTTAGCGATAAGCTGTGTGAAAGAAACATATTAGCATATTGCGGAAATTTGTGCCGGGCAGGGATTCGAACCCAGATTTCTCGATCAAGGTGAGCGTTGCCTCAACAACTTTGGCTATCCGGGCACTCCTCCAAGGCCGACGCAAAATTCCGTATGTGAGAATGTCTGAGAGACTGCTGAAATTGAATGTCTAATCTTGGCTGACTTTGACAAAATTGTACATACATTGGACAAGGTGCAATTCAAGGATACCACTGAGCCAATGACCAGGCAACTGTTCGTCCATTTGTATTATGATTTAAGAACGAGGATTGCAAATTCACCAGTTGCTCAGTATGTATCTTAAGTGACTATTTAGAGCACAACACAACAGTTCAAAAATGTTCAAATGCGAGTGAGATCTTGTGGGACTTAACTGCTAAGGTCATCAGTCCCTAAGCTTATACATTACTTCACTTAAATTATCCTAAGAACAAACACACACACTCATGCCCGAGGGAGGACTCGAACCTCCGCTGGGACTAGCCGCACAGTCCGTGACTGCAGCGCCTGAGACCGCTCGGCTAATCCCGCGTGGCAACACAACAGTTGTACATGCCTTTTAGTCCCACATGATAAATTGTATTAAAGAAAACTTACCTAAAGTTGACAAGGAAATTTTGCTTTTCAGATGGAAGTGGTAGCCACTAGAACAATAGGAAAAATTTTACTAATATCTGTACCCACAAAGCTTTTTTGCTTCTTGCCACGAAAAAAAGTCTGTGATGGGGTGGGCAGTACAACCAAGTGCGAAGTTTAGAAATAATTACTTCAGATCTAATTCTGTATATTGACTAAATGTTCACCTATTGCAAAGAATATATGAGAGGTATTACATATTTCCTTCTCAGAAAAGAGGACTGTCTTACTCACACTGGAAAACGTAAAACAAGAGTTGAAAACTTTGAAGGTCAAAGGCAAAACAAATTTCCAGAAATTTCGCAGAACTCACAATAAAGTGCTATAAAATTTCTAAAATTGAAAACTGTGAGCACCACTGAACAAGTAAAATTGTTCCCTTAACTTCAGAAGTCAACGATGTAGTATTTATGATGGACAGTGCTGGTTAGCTCAGATGCAACAAATAAGCTTGGAACGTAGCGATGTTCATGTGCACTTTTCCATCTGGCAGGACCCCACGCATCTTTTAACAAGTGAGCTAGTGACAGAGTTTGGATTCTAATTTCAAATATTTGAAGAAAAATAGCTTACCACAGCAAAAGATCACACTCTACCTTAGAAACACTCTCGGAGGAAATAAATGTGCTTCCAAATTGTCATTTAAATTTATAACATAAAAATTGTTCAGCAAATTTTTTTAACTGAAAAATACAGTCTATTGTTCTTAATGAATATATTAAATTAACTGCCGACTTTAGGCAACTTGTGAACATATGCTTGTAATTGCAATAACTTAATTACAGTAACAAAATTTAATGTGATCAATGTTGTTATATGGTCAAATTCCCATTAGTATTGTACCTTCAAAAATTTATAACTTTGTTCAGCATCAAATACCAACAATGAGAGTTTTACTGCAGTTTACTAACACATAGGTGCAAGATATGTAAAAAAAAATAATATTTTTTACTAAGCCCCACCAAAGATATTAAGCCCCCTGTCAGTGTTATGTTGTGTATTGTATCTAATAACGTTAAGGAAATTTGTTGCGGTGTTTTATTCCTTCATTGAAATTATAAGCCTTGAAAACCGTATTTTACTCAATGGTGATTTAAAAGTTTGGTAGCCGTTTTCTCTTACTAGGATTACTTATAGGCTACTGCTTTTGGACTTGTATTATAGAAGAGAATCTTCTGGACAAACTTGTGTGTGATTCATTCTTCTAGCATTACCCATTCTGAAAATGTCTGATTTGTCGCAAATGTCTGTAAAGTTTTAAATATGCCCCCGCAGCCCAACAAAAATGACCGCATCTCTGAAACGACTCAAGAATAAAAACTGTAAGACCTGTTTTCCATTGCTTATTTACTGTATATTAACATATAAAAAAATCATAGAAATCAAAAATGATCAAGCATCCTTTATTGGTTCAATTCATGTTGATTGACACACAGACATAGAACAAACATCAAGACGGCCTTAATTGAACGACATGCTTGGACACGCAAATGATTAGCATTTCAGTGGTGCTGCGGAAAGCAGTTGGAAGTAACGCCATCTGCCTTCTGTATATAATAAAATATTAACAGATAGTTCCCCATTCAGAAATCGCACTTGAATGTTTTTTATTCGTCAGAAGACAGTCGTGTTAAGCCTCGTGCTAGAAGGAGAAACGTCCGCCATCACGTATCGGAATGTGGCACCGGCAAAATCTTGACCTATCGTGACTGGGATTTATCATTGTCCGCGTTATTGCTGTTCCCCGACTGCCTTGCGAATATGGAATCAGTGGGTTCAGAAGGACCATGCTCCACTTCAACCAAAACCTCAACAATCCCACAAGTTTAACGTCTCAGAGATCAGACATATTTATCGCTCGAACATGTAGGCTCGTACATCAACGTCACATACCTACTATGAGAAAATGGGCTTGTTTTCAGCAATATAGGCATCCACAGGAACAATGCGACGACTTCTGAAGCACCATGGGCTGTCAAGAAGGCGACCATTGTTGCAGCTTCCCTTGACGTGGCAACAGGGACAGGTGCACTGACAATGGTGGATTCAACGACAACACTAGACACAGGAGTCCCAGTGAGTACACAACACATCCGATACCTGGCTAGTAGCCGTTATGTTTTTGAATTGTTCACACGGGCGACTGAGCACCGTCTTCGACGTATCTGTGACATTATCTTCCAACAAGATAACGTGAGGCCGCAAGTTTCCAGAATGATATATTCACTCTGCAGCGGAGTGTGCGCTGAAATGAAACTTACTGGCAGATTAAAACAGTGTACCGGACTGAGACTCGATCTCGGAACCTTTGCCTTTCGTGGCCAAGTGCTCTACCAACTGAGCTACCCAAGCATGATTCACGACCCGTCCTCACAGCCCTAATTCCGTCAGTACCTCGACTCCTACCTTCGAAAGTTCACAGCAGCTCTTCTGCGAACACTACCAGCGGTCCAGCGAACACAATGACTGCGCACAGGGAGTTCGAAAGAATGGGGTGCAACGGTTGAACAACTCCTTGTAAACCATACATTTTTGTTGTCAATATAAGCGACGCTTGAGGAGGTGTAAAGAGTGACGTCATTGGACAGTGGATGACTGAACGAGTGAATCACGTTATATCTTCTGGAACAGGTCTTTTCGGAGTTTATTATTTGCATTTCTGGTATTTGTAAATCTTTTAGATGTCTCAAACACTAAGCGACAATTTTGAATCGCTTATTATGCGCGCAAAGTCTTTGGTCAGAGTTGCTTTGCCGCTGGAAGATGTGATTGTCTTTGTCATCGCTGCTTGACAGGGGAGCGGGAGTTCCATCGTTAATGCAGTAGCGAGACAGACGGCGAGCAGAGAGCTTCTGGATATGTAGCCGTAAAGTTAAATACATCTGCGTTTAAGTAAAATGATTTATGTTCGAACATTGTGAAACATGGAAGAAAGATTCGATTAGTGATTTAGAATGAAACGAGTTGTAAGGATATTAAAAAAGCGAATGAAGAGGAATGAAGGTAATATTTTTTATTTAGTGGCACTGCAGCCGCACATAGTTAAGATCCATTTTTGAATGAGACATGCATATCAGGGAACTTAAGATTTTTCATTTAAGATTGTGTAATTTTCACTGTCAAGTATTTTTCATATTTGTTAATGAGTTGTCTGACGTTTGTGAGAGTAAGAGATTGGTATCAATGTTGTTTTTTGTCAGTGTTAATGAGTGTTGTAATATGAACTGCATGCAAGTAATAACATATCAGATAATTTAAAAACAGCTTGTTAAAAAATGTTTTACGTAAGATCATTGTCCACTTCCTCGAGCGGGTGCGCCGTTTTTGTAATACGAAAGGGCGCGCGGCGCAATTTGTACACATGTATAGAATAGCTTCATTTATGTTGTTGCCAAGGTGAGTCATGTATGATCAAAATCACAATTTAATCTTAGTTTATTTAAACTGCAAGAAAATAAACTTTCATAATAATGGCTACACCTCTGTTTTATTAAACAATAATGAAATACATTTTCAGTACAGCAACCTGTTGCCAAGGACAGGTGTTACAGAGACAGTAATGACCCACTCGAAGCATTAAGCAGTGCAGTAGCACCAGATCTCATCCAGCTGCTAATTCTATCATTAATTATCTCGTAGAGAACTGCCTCAATGTGGCATTCGGCTAATAGCTCATAATCAGGCTCTTTTTTTTTTGCGCAGATCGTAAATTTTTTCTTCCTAGCTCGCTTTGTATTTTACATTACTGCTGCTCACTTGGACGTATGACAACACATATTATCATTGTGTTACTTGAAGCAATAATAAAGGAATAGGTACGGGTCTGCAGTTGTGAAACAAAAATAGAACCGTGCAAAATCATTTTATTTTTTGTTCGCGCACTTTATACACAACTCAACAATGTGTACAAAGTAGTTTACTCCTTGTCTGGAGCATATCACTAAGCTGTCAGCAACTGTACTTAGAAATAAGCAGCTGGCGCACAGACAGCAGCGAGTACCGCGTTACCAAGCAAGTACACAAGGTAAGATATTTTTCATTTCAGGGTCAGTTAGCTACGAAAATTATCATCACACAGGGACCATTTCATGAACAGCATTATTAGTCAGATCACTTTGTTTAGTTAAAGAAATCAATAGTACAGTGCAGCATTTAACGAGTTTGCACATTATTTGGAAATATTACAAAAAAGGGACGAATTCGTTTTCTATCCTCGCAGGCAGATATATTTGGTTTCTCTCGCAGTTGGAAATGTAAAAAATCCACCAAATCAAACGAAATTAATTTTTAAAGAAAACTTTCACTTGTGATGATTTGATAGAAGCTCTTGTGTTCAGCAAATGCCTGGAGAACGCCACACGCCATCAAAGTAGTGAAAACAATGCAGTGTGGAGGAGGGGTTGTTATGGCATGGAGCCAGTGGAAGTTCAAAGAGAAATCAAACAAAATTAATTTTTAAAGAGAACTTGTTATAATTTGATGGAAGCGCTTGTGTTTAGCAAATGTCTGGTGAACGTGGAGGAGGGGTTGTTATGGCATGGAGGTGTTTATCTTGGTTACGGTGTGGCCCTTACTGCAGTTAAAAAAATACTAAATGCTGAAGGACATTAACACATTTGACAACGTTGTGTATTACGTACAATTTGGAGTCGTGGACTGTATTAGCATGACAGAGCACCCTGTCGTTAATCATCATCTGTTGGGTAATTCTCTGTGGACAGTAACAGTGCTGAAATGGACTGGACAACCCAGAGTCCTAACCTGAATCCAATGCAACAACTTTGGGATGAGTTAGAACGTCGACTTCGCTCCAGACTCTAGCGTCCAACATCTCTAACGTCTTCTTTTTTCCACTCCCCGAGTGGAGAAACTCTGCGACCCAGTCGGGAATCGAACCAGGGCTCCTTCAGTTTGCAATTCGCCGCGCTGGCTATGCAGCTATACGATAAAACGCAATCGCGATGGGCTACAATCCGACCTTTATCAAAGTCGGAAACGTGATGGTACGCATTTCTCCTCCGTACACGAGGCACCACAACAACGTTTCACTGCTGCTTGTGTATGAGAATGTATCGGTTGGAAACTTTCCTCATGTCAACACGTTGTAGGTGACGCCACCGGCGTCAACCTTATGTGAATGCTCTAAAAAGCTAATCATTTGCATATCACAGCATCTTCTTCCTGTCGGTTAAATTTCGCGTCTGTAGCATGTCATATTCGTGGTGTAGCAATTTTAATGGCCAGTAGTGTAGGAAACATATACATAAAGATTCAGTAGCTAGTAAGCTGAAAAAGGGCGAACGCCTTTCATGAGTAAAAGATACGGCATTGCCGACGAAGTGAAAGGATAAAGCGTTTGTGCATACATTGTCTACAAGGCTTCAGGTCATATTTGGTACACATACTAACAAAAATGGGACTTCAGTATTGTAACCACTTCACGTATTGGATTACAATTTATTGAAGACCTGCACTTGTAGTATGATTATTCCAGCACAGAACTCTGGTGGTGGCGAACCACTGTCCTCATACGACGAAGTAGAAGCCGAAATGCGCAATAAGCCACTTTCTGTCACCTACTATAGACTATGATAAATACTTGAATCACATGGGTGATGGATTAAGCTTATCCATTACAGATGTTTTAGAACCTGTGACTGTTTATTTAATACATAAAACTGCAACCAGACACTTTTTTGAATAGTTATTTATTCATTAGATAAATCAGTTTTCGAACCTCTTTCCACTCATCTTCAGATGGTTTTCCAGAAACTTGCATATCTATTTCAAGCATAATGCTGGGTGCTGGCCCTGTGACAAGGCGATGGAACAGCATTTAATGCATCGCCATGAATATTGTTTATCTGGTGATTTGGATTCAAAATTTAGTTTTTGCATCCTGGCAAAATTTCGTTTTCACAGTGTATATGCATACGTACTGTGTGAAGTGAGTGATGTACCGAATGGCCATCACAGTGGAAGAAGACAGGTGGATTTTAACAACGAAAGCCGCCCATATTGTCGCAGTAAGTACAAAACTAAATTCTGGATCCAAATCCACAGATAAACAATACTCATGGCGATGCATTAAAACTTCAAACATCACACGCCGACTGTTCAACAGTGGGCAGGTGATGTTTGAAGTGGTCACTGTAACAAGTAACTATTTGCTAATACCAGTACTGTTGGTACCTGCTTCGATCACAAGCGAGGTAGATTATTCCTACAGGTCGGTCAGGGGCCTGAAGATGGCGTAATTAGTGCTGAAACTGATTGCCTAATAAAATAATGTTGAAAATTGATAGCTGAAATGTGTTTAATTTGACATCCTCTATTCATCTGCTTGTAACAGAGCAAGCGCCCAGCATTATACTTGAAATAACATGTAACTTCTGATAAGCCATCTGAAAACGAGTCTGAAAAGGCCCGAAAGCCGGTTCATGGAACAAATAAATAACTATTTAAAAAAAAACTGACTGGCTGCAGTTTTATGTATTTAAATGGGTGATGGTTTCGAAACATAAAAAAATAGGGCACGGAAACAGTACCTAGTGTTATTTCTTCTTACTTCTGTTTACCTCTTTATGAATAATGTAATAGCGAATTTTTAGCGTGAAACTGGAAAGACTAGTACGTCATATATGCCATCCAAAGCATAATTATTTCATTGAAGACATTTAAGAGAGGCTAGTAGATCTTCTCTACACATGCACAATTTCTCTATAAACTGTTTCTCAGCGTCAAGTAATGGGCGGAGATGTAAATCCAAGGAAAGCTTCTTCGAAGGCCAGTTATAGTGGAAATGCTAGGAGACGACAAATGAGTCGGAAGAGTTAATGAAGCTGTTGAACTGAAAAACAAGACTTTTCGATTGCGAAAAGAATGACTGAAACGCTAAGGTGCAATTCAGATATGGAGGTTCCCGCCCCTTCAAACATCTGTTACACTTGCTATATCAGAAATTGTAGAAATGACGTTTTTAACGTCTTAAATACAGTCAACAGAAACTATGTCAGAAGTCTCCTTCAACGGTTGACAAAGTGTAAACGATGATAATAAAAATGTAGAGAAAATTTTTTTTCCTGTCTCTCTGTTTCTGATTCAAGAAGGGGATTATCAAAAGGATTAACTGCTAATTTTGGGACCACTACGTATAAAATGTCGTGTTGAACTACTTTTACCTAGCTACAGTTTGATCTCGACCTGATAAATTTCAACAGGAATTGGTAGTCTTAGAAGAGCATTGGTCTTAAAATCATAGTAAAGCAAAAACAATACACAACAAACGTGTTTGAAAGAAAGCGATATAATTTAACAATCAAGCCATTAAGCCAGTTGATAGTTTCTCAACGATTAGCAAGCAAGATACACAAGATCGAAAGCGAAATAAGAGTAGAATTAGGATCAATGACGCTAAATTTAAAAAAAAAAGGAATAAAAGAGAAAGAAAAGGAAAGAGCGTATTACTAGGATACAGGTCGCCAGACTACCAAAAATACCATCTACATTCCTAAATCACTATCCCGGAACACGGGGGGGGGGGGGGGGGGGGGGTACGCGAAAAACATTGCGTTCTTTCGTAATGCGGAAATGGAGTGATTTATCTGACGACCAAAATGGCATGATCATTGGCATTCAGGCCAAGGGTGAAAACATTTCCAAAACGACTGAGTTTGTAAACTGTTCGCGTTTAGTCGTGGTTAAAGTATACCATGTGTGGCAAAATGACACTATTTAAAACCGCCACCGAGAGAACGGGAGGGAACTGTGGTACAAACCTGGCCATGAAGGTGGCGAGGGGGGGGGGGGGGGGGGGGGGAGTGACATCCCAGATGAACGAAGCGACTGTCGACAGTGTCTCCTCAACGACCTTTCAGCCTTACAGCGAAAGTTGCTGCGTATGGGCCTCGGAAGAAGGCGCCTGGTTCATGCACCCATGCTGACTGCTGTTCACCGGCAACGAAGGCTGGTATTTGAACGCCAATACCGGGTGACGCTGAGGGAATTAGATGAGGAAATGAGGCACTTACAGTAGTAAAGGAGTTTTGCTATTTGGGCAGCAAAATACAGATGATGGTCGAAGTACAGAGGATATAAAATGTAGACTGGCAATGGCAAGGAAAGCGTTTCTGAAGAAGAGAAATTTGTTAACATTGAGTATAGATTTAAGTGTCAGGAAGTCGTTTCTGAAAGTATTTGTATGGAGTGTAGCCATGTATGGAAGTGAAACATGGACGATAAATAGTTTGGACAAGAAGAGAATAGAAGCCTTCGAAATGTGGTGCTACAGAAGAATGTTGAAGTTTAGGTGGGTAGATCACGTAACTAATGAGGAGGTAATGAATAGGATTGGAGAGAAGAGGAGTTTGTGGCACAACTTGACTAGAAGAAGGGATCGGTTGGTAGGACATGTTCTGATGCATCAAGGGATCACAAATTTAGCATTGGAGGGCAGAGTGGAGGGTAAAAATCGTAGAGGGAGACCAAGAGATGAATACACTACGCAGATTCAGAAGGATGTAGGTTGCAGTAGGTACTGGGAGATGAAGGAGCTGGCACTGGATAGAGTAGCATGGGGAGCTGCATCAAACCAGTCTCAGGACTGAAGACCACAACAACAACAACAACCAAACTGAGCATCCACTGAGTGGTGACAGGTCGTGTTTTATGTTTTACGTTCCATCGGACAGATGGCCGTTGGCATTGCAATGAAAGCAAACACATTACACGCAGGAGAGAGTATTATGGTATGGAGAATGTTTTCGTGGCATTCCCTGGGAAATTGAGTGACTCTGGAAGGCCCAGTCGATCATAACAAGTACGCATCTATCTTTGGGGACCATGTCCACCCCTACATGTAGTTTGGTTCAAATGGCTCTGAGCACTATGGGACTTAACTTCTGAGGTCATTAGTCTCCCAGAACTTAGAACTACTTAAACCTAACTATCCTAAGGACATCACACACATCCATGCCCGAGGTAGGATTCGTACCTGCGGCCGTAGCTGTCGCGCTGTTCCAGACTGTAGCGCCTAGAACCGCTCGGTCACAGCGGCCGGCTACATGCAGTATGTTTTTACTTGGCATGATGGTATCCACCAACAGGAGAATGCAACGTGTCACACTGCTCTCAGTGTACGTGCGTGGTTGGAAGAGCACCAGGATTAGTTTACCGTACTCCCGCGGCTGTCAAAGTTTCCGGATTTAAACTCAGCACAGAATCTGTGAGAGCACCTCGATAGGGTTGTTCGCGTTATGGATTCTCAACAAAGAAACCTAACTCAGATGGTCACGGCATGCCTCCACATCCCTGTCGGTACCTTCCATAACCTCACTGACTGCACGTCTCGCAGAGGTCTGCGCTGCAAAATGTGGTCATTCAGACTTTTGACAGGTGGACAGAGTAATGTTACTGGACAGTGTATAAACGAGCGGGGCGAAGAAAAATAAGAGGGTGTCAAAATCAGGTCGAAGGACTTTAACTAATCTCTGTACGCAGCCGTAACAGGCAAAGATAATACGTGCAACAGATGACGAAGATGTGAACAAGTGAGACTAAAATTGCAAGCGACTCCTTCGCATTTAGTTTTCGGTCCACATTAAACGCCCATTTTAATACTTCATGTCCGAAAGAACAGACACCATATCCATATAAGTATATAGTTCTGGCAATACCGGCCATGACCTTCCTCTTCTGAGCGGATGCGCACGTATTACCCGAACTCTTACGGGACTAGGTAAGAATGTCTAATGAGGGTCTCTCGGGAGACGTGCGCGAGATAGTCCCTGCAGTCGCACTATCCTCTGTGCCTTCGGTGGCTCAGATGGGGCCGGCACGGTAGCTCAACGTGTTCGGTGAAAGGGCCGCGTGCTCTCTGTAACAAAAAAACTTAGCCAAGGAATCAACGATCAACTGGAATTGATGTCTTGTGATGTCCTCCCAGACCAAACGCAACGAACTATACCGAACAAAACCTACAAAAAAAAAAAAAAAAAAAAAAAAAACAGCTGGGGCAGAGCGTCTGTGAGGTAAGCAGGAAATCCCGGGATCGAGTCCCGGTCGGGCACACATTTTCACTGTCCCCGTTGATATATATCAGCGCCTGTCAGTAGCTGAAGGTATTAATATACAGCCGGCCGCGGTGGTCTAGCGGTTCTAGGCGCGCAGTCCGGAACCGCGCGACTGCTACGGTCGCAGGTTCGAATGCTGCCTTGGGCATGGATGTGTGTGATGTCTTTAGGTTAGTTAGATTTAAGTAGTTCTAAGTTCTAGGGGACTGATGACCCCAGATGTTAAGTCCCATAGTGCTCAGACCCATTTTTTATTAATATACAATTCTAAGCCCATTTTAGTACTGCAGAAAAATTCCATAATCAACATTTTTCACTCTACAGTGAAGTGTGTGCTGATCTGAGATTTCCTGCCAGACTGCAACTATGTGGCGGCACTGAAATCGAAGCTGCTGAGTGTACAGGAGACGCACTGGAATCGAAGCAGCGAAGTGCACAACAGAACTTGTATGACGTTTGTAAGGTGGGAGGTAGCGAAAGTAATGCTATGAGAGCGGGTCGTTAGTTGTGCTTGGATAGCTCAGACGCTAGAGCTCTTGCCCGAGAAAGGCAAAGGTCCCGTATTCGCGTTCCCGTCCAGCAAACAGTTTTAATCTGTTGGGAAATTTATGCAAATTGGTTGTAATATTCTGAATATGTTGAGGTGTAGAGCAAAGCTGGAGCTCATCGGTATAGAAATGGTATACACAGGAGAGCGGTACTGAGAACCTGTAGATGTCATAGGCGTTACAAGGAGAACAATAGTGGCTCCAAGATTGACACGTGTGGCACTCTTGACAGGACAATTATTCATTCCCACATGGTCATGTTGCAGTGTGACTAAACTCTATCAGAACTACTCTTCCGAGGAGTATCGTCGAACAAGAGTGCCAACCAACGTTTAACTGTCCCTCGACGTTAACGTGTGTCAGATGGCACTTGCGAAATTTCCAGAGTGTACGCATTTGAGATTCCATTTCTCTCTCTCTCTCTCTCTCTCTCTCTCTCTCTCTCTCTCTCTCTCTATCTGTCTTTCGGACGTAAGCACTTGTCTGGTAATACCTCTCGGTATTCATTTCAACGATGCACACGCAGCTGGTTGGTAACAGGCGCCCGCCATCAGTATCTCTCTGCGTTAGGTAAGGACAGCATTATCTGCTTTCACTGACCTCCGTATCGGTTGGACATTAAACCACAAACAGGAAAAAGAGCATCTGTATCAATTGGCATGACCTGCTGTTAACATCCACGGACATTCTATCTGATTCGTCGTCCTAGTACATGGGTAGTGAATTTCGCCATGACATCTAATCACGAGCTATGACGAACACTGTCGGATCTGAGGTACTGTACCCATGGAATGAAAGAAGGAATTAGCTGTAGAAACTTCCACAAATTTTCGTTAAGTAAAGGAGAAGAACGCACGAACAACGGAGACGAAGTACAACTCTTAGGTGTCATGAGACAGCTAAGCGGGTGGCGATTCTTCTGAAAAACTTGGAATTCTCAGGGAGTTACATTTTAACTGGAAAAAAATCAGGGAAATCGTAGAGACTTTCAGGATCACCCGGTATTTAATTTTATTGAGTTTTATAAATCAAATTTCAAAATACTTGATATTTCAAAGTGAGTTGTTTATATGAATATTATTCCATATAGTTTACCGACTTGTCCACTTAAAAATCTGCGGTTAAACTGTTGCTTATGGCTAGCATATATCAGCTGAGAGGAACGGAAATATTGATCAGGAGCTTCTTAAGACATCATCGTCCTCCCGTACCTGGAATACCCAGAGAATTCTGTTTCGAGTTTTGAGTAGCTACCCTGCCTTAGACTATAAAAATAAACATGAAAACTCTTCCGCGTGAACGTTACAACACAAAAATTTGTATACTTACTATTTACAACGTAATTTTCATTTTTATTAAAGCAGACTAGCTTTTTGCCAGCGGCTTCGCCCGCGTACGCATATATTCATGTACTTCACACATACATACACACGCACGTACACACACACACACACACTCTCTCTCTCTCTCTCTCACACACACACACACACACACACACACACACAGTATCAAAGCTAGAGGTCAACGGTATAGAAGTAGTATTCACAGGAGATCGGTGCTGAATACCCGTAAAAGTCATAGACATTACAAGGAGAACTATAGTGGCTCCCAGACTGATACCTATGGCACTCATGACAGGACAATTATTCATTCCCACATAGTCACGTTGCAGTGTGACTTAAACTGTATCAGAACCACAGTTCGTGAGGTTTATCGTCGAACAAGAGTGCTGATTAACGTGTAACTGTCGGTTGACATTAACGTGTGTTAATGTATATATATTTGTACACACATACATACATATGTACCATTCCTCCATATGTGCGGCGAATTTCACTCTGAAGTTTCATCTGAGGCCAGCGGAAACTTGTAATTTTTCCTGGCTAAGGAGGACGCAAAAAGTCATGGACAGTGGTTCAACTTTTTAGGTTTGTAAAGGGAGAAAACACTTTTAAACTATTCCCAGTCAACTACAAAAGGGAACAACTATCAACAGATCGTTTTCGAACGTTTTACACGCCCTCATTTCTCATCCTCACCCCTTCATCCACAAGTGTAGTAGAAGCATCTCAATCCCACAGTATTTATACACTCCTGGAAATGGAAAAAAGAACACATTGACACCGGTGTGTCAGACCCACCATACTTGCTCCGGACACTGCGAGAGGGCTGTACAAGCAATGATCACACGCACGGCACAGCGGACACACCAGGAACCGCGGTGTTGGCCGTCGAATGGCGCTAGCTGCGCAGCATTTGTGCACAGCCGCCGTCAGTGTCAGCCAGTTTGCCGTGGCATACGGAGCTCCATCGCAGTCTTTAACACTGGTAGCATGCCGCGACAGCGTGGACGTGAACCGTATGTGCAGTTGACGGACTTTGAGCGAGGGCGTATAGTGGGCATGCGGGAGGCCGGGTGGACGTACCGCCGAATTGCTCAACACGTGGGGCGTGAGGTCTCCACAGTACATCGATGTTGTCGCCAGTGGTCGGCGGAAGGTGCACGTGTCCGTCGACCTGGGACCGGACCGCAGCGACGCACGGATGCACGCCAAGATCGTAGGATCCTACGCAGTGCCGTAGGGGACCGCACTGCCACTTCCCAGCAAATTAGGGACACTGTTGCTCCTGGGGTATCGGCGAGGACCATATGCAACCGTCTCCATGAAGCTGGGCTACGGTCCCGCACACCGTTAGGCCGTCTTCCGCTCACGCCCCAACATCGTGCAGCCCGCCTCCAGTGGTGTCCTGACAGGCGTGAATGGAGGGACGAATGGAGACGTGTCGTCTTCAGCGATGAGAGTCGCTTCTGCCTTGGTGACAATGATGGTCGTATGCGTGTTTGGCGCCGTGCAGGTGAGCGCCACAATCAGGACTGCATACGACCGAGGCACACAGGGCCAACATCCGGCATCATGGTGTGGGGAGCGATCTCCTACACTGGCCGTACACCTCTGGTGATCGTCGAGGGGACACTGAATAGTGCACGGTACATCCAAACCGTCATCGAACCCATCGTTCTACCATTCCTAGACCGGCAAGGCAACTTGCTGTTCCAACAGGACAATGCACGTCCGCCTGTATCCCGTGCCAACCAACGTGCTCTAGAAGGTGTAAGTCAACTACCCTGGCCAGCAAGATCTCCGGAGCTGTCTCCCATTGAGCATGTTTGGGACTGGATGAAGCGTCGTCTCACGCGGTCTGCACGTCCAGCACGAACGCTGGTCCAACTGAGGCGCCAGGTGGAAATGGCATGGCAAGCCGTTCAACAGGACTACATCCAGCATCTCTACGATCGTCTCCATGGGATAATAGAAGCCTGCATTGCTGCGAAAGGTGGATATACACTGTACTAGTGCCGACATTGTGCATGCTCTGTTGCCTGTGTCTATGTGCCTGTGGTTCTGTCAGTGTGATCATGTGATGTATCTGACCCCAGGAATGTGTCAATAAAGTTTCCTCTTCCTGGGACAATGAATACACGGTGTTCTTATTTCAATTTCGAGGAGTGTATAAAAATAAGAAGTCGCGCATGTGTCAAATGTGGTTGAAATTGCTCCAGGCGTTCATGAGTTACACTTTTATGTTACAGCTTTCACTCCCACCCTCGGCCAGGGGTGCTAGGGATGTCTTACTACCACAATATATATATATTTCAGATGTCAAGTTATACGTACGCCACTTTGGTAGAAATTGTTCCAGGCATTGCAGAGGTATGCTTTTAAGTCAAGCCGCCTCCCGCCCTCCTCTTACGCCCTTAGGGGTGAAATGTTATCGGGAATGTCACCAATGAGCCTAGCAATCCCAAAACTATGGATCCAATACTACATCGGTCGTTATTGAAGACCATGTCCTATACGAAATGAAACTTCATTTTTCTAACCAGGAAGCAAAATTACACGTGAGGGACGAAGTAAGGAAGATATAAGAAGCAGAACGAGAACATACCTCGCTGAAAGATGGCTGCTAGTATCAAACATAGACCTTCATCTGAGGAAGAAATTTCCGAGAATGCACGTATTTAGCACAACACTGTATGGAAATTAATCGTGAATTGTGAAGAAAACGAGTGGTTTCGGATTATCAACGCCGAAGGACGGTGAAAATTAAGCGGATTGGATAAGAATCGAGGGTATTCCTTGCAGAATCGCCAATGAAAGGTACGTTTGGAAAACACAAACTAAAAGAAGGAACAGGGTATAGTTAATTATTTAAGTTTCACGATTCATAAAAAGACCCACATAAAACTTTACATTTAATTTTATTAGTTGATATTTTAACAGCTAATTTATAAATAACTGTTTTAACTTCCGCGCTATTAGATGGAGCCACAGAGGGTGAGCCTGTAGAGAAAAACAGAGACTGGATTTATGTATGAAGTCTTCACGGGCTTTCAGCCGAGACTTCGCCTGAAGATGATGGAGATGCATTCCATCGAAACGTTGCTACGAGACGACGACGCTACTCGGCTGACAACCCGTGAAGACTTCATATATGAAATTCACCGAAAAAGCCTGCTCTCGCAGAAATTGGATTTTGTATAACAAATGATTTAGGATGCTGGATGTGTTACTCTGAGACGAACAGTCTGATACAAGAAAAGTAGTCGTGACGGACGACAATACACCAAACAACTAATTACAACCTTCTCCTCATCCACCCCGCACCCCCCAAAAAATAGAAAAAGTAAAATATTGTTTGAATTTAATTGCAACTGTTTTTATTTCAGTTTAGCTACCGAGAGAAACGTAACGCTAATTAAGGCACAGGACTTGCATTTGGGAGAAGTAAAGATCGAATCCACATCCGACAATCAAGACTGGATTTCGCATGCTTTAAAGCAAATGATAGGGTCGTTCCTTTGAAAAGGAGAACGCTGATATTGAACTGCGGTGACTCACTAGCAAAGAGCTGTAATTGCCGGTTTTTCCTAGGGTTTCTGTTTCTCACTTTCCCTTTTTTCACGACGCAATGTTTGTTAATATGAAAGATGCCGAATTGCACCTTCATTAGGAATCAACGTTATACTGTAGGTAAGTCAGTTCAAAGCTCGGATGAAGATACGGGCAAACGCCTCTGGTAGGACGATGCCTATTAAAAATGTAGTGTGGTGTTGAAACCACCTTTGGAGTTGTTGGCAGCTTTCATCTATGAATAACGAGAATTAGTGTCTCGAGAATCACCACATTGTCGTCATTGTCGCAGCCCTCCAGACCTGTTCTCCTTAAAGCAATCAATCTCGATGGTAAGAGAACGAAATGTTGTTTTGTTGTTGTGGCCTTCAGTCCAGAGACAGGTTTGATGCTACGCTATCCTGTGCAAGCTTCTTCATCTCCTAGTACCTACTGAAACCTACATCCTTCTGAATCTGTTTAGTGTGTTCATCTCTTGGTCTCCCTTTACGATTTTCAACCTCCACGCTGCCCTCCAATACTAAATTAGGTGATCCCTTGATGCCTCAGAACATGTCCTCCCAACCGATTCCTTCTTCTCGTCAAGTTGTGCCACAAACTCCTCTTCTCCCCAAACAGTATAACGTGATTCCAAATCAAGGCGCAACTCGGCAACTTTCATATTAAATTACTCTAAAAAATCAGGTAATATTTCAGAACAATATAACAATTCGGATCGCCCCCAGGAGAGCACACAATCTCAAATATGTACAAATCAGTAAAAAGACAGGGTTCCAGAAAAGTAATAGTACAATGTCTGGAGCATACATGTGTCGAATTTACTTTGAAAGAGAAAGAATTCCGCTGAATTTGTTTTCGCCTAGCTTGTTAACCATTTGTAACTTTCAGAGAAGCGCATGAGCGGCGAATTTTGAGTAACATCTACACATTTAAATTGTTGCCGCGTTAAAATTTGCTTCTTTTGACAAAACGCAGCGGAGTTTACACCGTTTCACCGTGCAGATGCATTTGCGAAAGAAGTCTGAAACAATGGTTTATGAAGTTTATTAAGTGAGGAACTGAGGAAAGTAGGACCAGTAGCTTATGAAAAAGCACATTCTCAGTATAAAAATAAACATGTAATGGCTTCACTTTTGTTGTTTCAGAACCTGTAGCATTTCTCGTTATACCTTAAAAATTATGTTCTTTCATCAGAAAAGTTGGTATTTAGTGGAATAACACGGTACGGTAGATGACGAAGTTCTCCCTAACAACCATATGACAAAATAGTCTCCTCTTTGCGTGCTATCGTTTGCCAAAACCTCATTTCGTTATCTCAAACAGTTTAGGTAATATGTGTAATGTGGATATTTCACTCTGGCTTTATTGCTGGCGCGAGCGATCGCAAATGAGTGGGCTACATCAGACCAGTGTTTGGAAACCGATGACAGATAGAGATCACGTCCCAAGTCTAAAGAAAAATGCAGTATGTTAGGTAAATTTAATACGCATCAACATATTACGTAATACGCTCAAACGCAAAATCATAACGACCGCTATTTTCCATTGCTAACGCTTCCGAATTTCGCACACTGTCTTACTTCCTTGGAAATATCACAATAACTATGGCCATTAACAAAATCATGGGCACATCATCATGGAGCTGTCATAAAAGCTATAAGTAACGCAAAAGTGAATAGTTCCTGTAAAATGGTTAGAGAAAGACTGCAGGTTTGCGCCTCGATCCTGTCGACGCAGACCGGTCTGGGGGCGAACACTGCCGGCCTCCCCTTCCGAACAAATGAATGAACTCGCCCAACGCTATGGACAAAAATTTGTCACTGCGCATTTCCTACCGTGTCCTGCGCGGACTCTCTATATAAGACATAAACAATCATGGCGGAATTACATAGTCCCTTTCAAAACACGAGTAACAAAATAAGGCATTTGGATTTTCTGGTTGGAAATTGGTTCAAAGGCACTCACTGTCCCGTTGTGTTATTACACTGTTAATACTTTGACCAACATCTGTTCTTCCCAATTACCTCAGAAATTTTGTTCGGCATTGATTTTGTTACAGTTTGTAGTTCTTGCAGCGGAACTGTCACCCACACTTCTCGTATCTCTCTTTTCAGTTCACGTACTGCCTCAAATTGCCTTCTGTTGCAAGAAGCACGTCGTGGAAGTATTCCACATCTACATTCATAATCTCCAAAACATCGACAGAAGCTTCGCAGAGGGTACGTTCTATTCACGTATGGAGCCCACGAAGATTATTTTAATCGTATCCTCACGATCCCTATGTGAGCGATACGAACGGGATTGCCGGTTAATGAAACTTTATTAACAGACTTTTTCGGTATAGTTTACGTCTCTCTTACACTTCATTTCCGTCAGTATCTGTGCGAGACTCTCCCACGGATTAAACAAACCAGTGACAATTCGTGCTGCCCTTCTCTGTCTACGTCCAATATACAGGGTGATCAAAAAGTCAGCATAAATTTGAAAACTTAATAAACCACGGAATAATGTAGATAGGGAGATAAAAATTGACACACATGCTTGGAATGACATGAGGTTTTATTAGAACAAAAAAAAAACAAAGTTCACAAAAAGTCCGAGAGATGGCGCGTGAAAGATCTCTTGCGCGCGTCGTTTGATGATGATCGTGTGGTTAGGAGCCACTTTCGTCCTGCTTGGCCTCCCAGGTCCCCTGACCTGTGCGGTTACCTGAAGTCGCAAGTGTATCGTGATCGACCGACATCTCTAGGGATGCTGAAAGACAACATCCGACGCCAGTGCCTCACCATAACTCCGGACATGCTTTACAGTGGTGTTCACAACTTTATTCCTCGACTACAGCTATTGTTGAGGATTGATGGTGAACATATTGAGCATTTCCTGTAAAGAACATCATCTTTGCTTTGTCTTACTTTGTTATGCTAATTATTGCTATTCTGATAAGATGAAGCTCCATCTGTCGGAAATTTTTTGAACTTTTGTATGTTTTTTTCTTCTAATAAAACCCCATGTCATTCCAAGAATGTGTGTCAATTTGTACCTCTCTATCTTCATTATTCCGCGATTTCAGAAATGGTTCAAATGGCTCTGAGCGCTATGGGACTTAACATCTGTGGTCATCAGTCCCCTAGAACTTAGAACTACTTAAACCTAAGGAACCTAAGGACATCACACACATCCATGCCCAAGGCAGGATTCGAACCTGCGATCGTAGCAGTCGCGCGGTTCCGAACTGAAGCGCCTAGAACCGCATGGCTACCGCGGCCGGCATTCCGCGATTTGCTCAGTTTTCAAATTTATACTGACTTTTTGATCACCCGGTATATTCCCTGTTAGTCGTGTCTGGTATGGATCCGACACACTTGAGCAGTATTCGCACCAGTGATTTGTAAGCAATCTCATTTGTAGATTGATTGAACTTCACCAATATTCTCCCAATAAACCGTAGTCTGCCACCTGATTTACCCTCGACTGAACCTATGTGATCATTCCATTTCACATCCCTACAAAGTGTTACGCCCATTTGTTTGTATGGGCTGGCAGATTCCAACAGTGACTCCTTGACATTATAGTAGTAGGATACTACGTTTCTTGCGTTTTGTGAAGTGCACAATTTTACATTTCTGAACATTTAAAGCAAGTTGCCAATTCTGCACCACTTTGAAATCTTATCGAGATCTGACTGTATATTTAAGCGGCCTCTTTCAGGTACTAATTAATTGTAGATTACTGCATCATCTGCAAAAAGCCTGATTTTACTATTAATATAGCCTGCGAAGTCGTTAACATACAACATGAACAGCAAGGTCCATGGAGCACACCTGAAGTTAGTTATACATCTACGTTCCCTAACCGTTTTCCACGGGATTCAAATCCGGCCTACGTGCAGGCCACGACAAGACGTCGATATCTTTATCTTGAAAGCATTTTTTGCAGCGGAAACGTACACAGATGCATTAGCTTGTTGAAACAACAGACTTTCGTCCCCTAGGTCCTAAAACATTCTAACCAGTTCTGTCTGTATCGTCACAGTGTACGTGTCAGTGTTCATTCTACTGTTCAGCCAAGCAATACGTGCCTTATCTTTAGCGCAGAATGCTGTCCAAATCATAACACATCTACCATCAAAATTTCTGCTCATTTTACCTGCTGCTCTGTTTCCATATCATGCCAATAATACAGAAATCCAGCCTGCCCATCTAAATTTAAGTTCTGCTTACGCGCAGCTCGCTTCCCGCGCACGGGGTCCCGAGTTCGATTCCCGGCGCGATCAGGGATTTTTCCTGCCTCGAGATGAATGGGTGTTGTTGTGTTGTCTTCATCATCGTCATTCATCACCATTAAGGTCGGAGGAAGGCGATGGCAAACCACCTCCACTAGGACCTTGCCTAGTACGGCGGTGCGGGTCTCCCGCATCGTCCCGTACGCTCCTCGGAGTATGGGACCTCATTATCATATTAGCACTGAAGATTACGTTATCCCATTCTTAAGTCCATGACACGTTTTTCAGCGAACTCGCATGCATTATGTGTGATAAAAATGTCTGTCGGACTGAGGCTCGAACCTTGAAAAGTAGAGATTTTGAGTCGCTCGTTTGCTGTGCTCCAATGGCATAATTAGCATGGCACTGCCTGTGGAAGGCAAGGATCCATGTTCGAACTCCGGTTGAGCACCCCGTATTAACTTGCCGCACACAATCATCAGAGCATAGATTCTGCTCAGACTAAAGCAATTAATCATGGTGAAAAAATACAATGAGAAGCAGTACTTACTGTACGGTAACCTATTCATTGAGCAGGTTTCTGAAGGACGTTTCTAAATTCTCGTGACAAGTAATTAATCGTCTTTTCATTTTTTTATGTTCTAACAGCAGCTGTGTTTTGGTAACAAATTATAGGACTGGATTCCGCGTGTTTCCATAAAATACAAATTTAGATTACGTTAGTTTCCTCTCATAAACACGTTTAGGCAACTTTATTTTATTGAAATGTGAAAATAGCTGTGATAACATTTGGGAATGAAAATGATTACTAAGCTTTTTTTGTCTATTGCGATTATTTATCCTACTTATTTGTTGGCCAGAATGTATAGGATTTCATTTCTGGTTGGATATGCAACATCAGGCTGTTTTCGTTGTGGTATTAGGCGAGATGACGAAATTCACTTTTTTCGCTGTAATTCCGGAGCACGAAACTATTTCGCTAGAACATTTCGTGAGTATTCACTGCATTTCCGCGCAACGAAATTATGGTGAAAATGGTGATTCCCGTTATTTGTCCAACCATTATCACTAAAAACTTTTTGCTGTTGCGGGTAAAAAACTATCCATCCAGTAATGAAGGCCTCACAAACTCGAGTAAGTAGCAATTAAGGTAAGAGATCTCAAGGGGCTAAAAAATTTTTATGAATCCAAACTTCACGTCAGTGATACGTCTATGGGGACAGCAATCCTATGACGCTTAGGAAAAAAAGAAATTGCCTCAGACTGCAATTAAATGCTCTTCATTTTATTATGTCATGAACGGTTTTGAGGCTCCTAGCCTCATCAGATGTACAAGAAATATATACATCGCATTAGTGTGTGGTATGTTCATCGTAGGACCCTATGCTATTGACACCTTGAGAATGAAAATTAGGTCTAAGCATTTTTAGCTATTTTGCCGAACACTGTCATTTGAGCCCTCGGCTGTGTACAAAATATAGGTTGACTCTTACAGAGAAGACAACAGCAACCAGCCACTTTTTACAATGCTATTTATTTATTTTAATAGCGCCGTTAGCGGTTTCGAACCGGAAGGTTCGTCTTCAGACGGCTAGTTCACGTTAAGATACATTTGACATTAGCTTTCACTCTTTGTTTTTCCAAATGATGAAAGTTCCTTGGGGTGGTGGTGTCCTACAACCAAAACAAGATGTGAGACAATCTGTTTTTAACTGTAATTGTGCCCCACAACGATTTTAAATGATGTAAACAAATAATTCTAGTAGGTAACCAAAACATCTTTACTAGAATAATTTGTTTACATCATTTAAAATTGTCGTGAGCCACAATTACACTTTTAAAAAAATGGTTCAAATGGCTCCAACCACAATGGGACGTAACATCTGAGGTCATCAGTCCCCTAGATTTAGAACTACTTAAACCTAAGTAACCTAAGGACATCACACACATCCATGCCCGTCGCAGGATTCGAACCTGCGACCGGAGCGCCTAGAACCGCTCGGTCACAGCGGCCGGCTGAAACGCCCTACACTTATAAAGACATTTTCTCACACCTTATTTTGATTGTAGGATACCACCACCCCAATGAAATTTTATCATTTGGGAAAACAATGAGTGAGAGTGAAGCTAATGTAAAATGCATCTTATCGTGAACCAGCCACCTGAAGATGACCCTTTCGGTTTGAAACCTGTAACGGTGCTATTTAAATAAAAAAATAGCATTGTAAAAAGTGGCTGTTTGCAGTTATCTTCTCTATAAGACTCAACCTATAAGCATTTTTTATCAGTCACGATGTTTTGTCTTAATTGCTAGTTGGTATGGCTTTGTAGAACTTTATTTCTAGTTGGAAAGCTTGCCTTTTGCAACAAGAAGTTGTTTTTCGTGATGGTAGAGAACTAACGAAAATCACGTTTTTCATTGTAAATGACTCCAGTAGGTAAAAAACTGTATATGAATCTAAACTTTCCATCGCTGATGGTTCTATAGGGTAAGCAGTCCTATGATTGATCAGGAGAACAAGAAATTGTTTCAGACTGCAATTAAATGCCCTTCATTTGACTGTCCCATGAACGATTTCGAGACTCCTTGCCTCCTCGTCATATGTACATGACACATTCACAGGGTTATTCCGCAATGATATTACGAAGCTTCAGGGATGGTCGAGAAGGGTAAATGCATCACTTTGAGATAAGGGACCCTGGTCCGGAAACGACCGAATCGAAAGCTACAAGCGAAAATTGTTCTGATACTTGTGACAATGGATTTTTTCTACTGCAGGCTCTTTTCTTTCCATATTTTGGGGGAGGTAGTACGGACCAAAAAAAAAAATTTGTCTACTGAATAGGGGCTCTAAAATGCGTACCTTAAGAGCTACGAGTACTCATTCTACTGAAGAGGTGTTTTTCACAGTAGCGAAGATAAAGAGGTGCTCACAGTTCTTAAGGTATGCAGTTAGGACCCATGTCTACTGGACATATTCGTCTTTTTTTGGTCCATGCTACCTTCTCCCAAAATATGGAAAGCAAACAGCTTGCAGTAGAAGAGGTATACCGTCAGAGGCCTCTGAACGATTTTCGCTTGTAATTTCCGACTCTGTAGATTCCGCATTGATATCTTCATCCTTGTCCATGATTGCTGGAAGTTTGTAACGTCATCACAGAGTGCCACTACACATAGAATTTGTGTAGTGTATGTTAATCTTAGGACCATATCTTAATGACATCAATTGTCCTTTAATAACACACTGTGTATTTTGTAGAGGGCCACTTCGTGAGTCATGCTGTAACGAAACTCCACCGTTGCTCTTTATTGAAGGACGTGATTGTAAGATGAACATGGATTCGATGTATATGTATAAAGTACATCTGATGATGAGTCTGGAAGCCTCGCAATTGATAACGATACAGTAACACGAAAAGCATTTAATTGCAGTCTGAAAAAATCCCCCCCGCCCCTTGTCCTTCCCGTTGATTATTTAGGAATCATTTGCATTCGCAAATATTATCATAAAGATGTTTGCCGATAGGTAGTGACAACGGTAAGTAGCGGTCGAAAGAAACAGATCGCAGACGTCAGTCAATTACCTTGGACTTCGGTCAATATAACCTCATTGAAACATTAGTCGATTTGTGTCTGCAACATAAAGTTGTTCTTGATTGAAAATGTCAGTTTACGAGCCTAACTGTCGTCATTTGTGGGAGGTGTTTCTGTCTTCTTTGAATATGAAGAAAGCAGTGGCTGAGTGTCATCGAATGCTCTCAGGTACGTATGGTAAGGGCGCTATTCGTGAAAGAACGTGTCGTGAATGGTTTCAACGCTTCAAGAACGGTGATTTTAACGACGTAGGTCGCCATAGTGGTGGAAGAGAGAATGTTTTCGAAGATGGAGACATTGCTGAGTGAAAACTCGCGTCAAACTCAAGAGGAATTGGCACGGTTAGTGGTAGTGACACAGCAAGCCATTTCAAAACGTCTCAAGGCTGTGGGCATAATTCAGAAAGAAGGAACTTGGGTCCCGTGTGAGGTGAAACCATGAGACGTTGAACGGCGTTTGTGTGTTTGTGAATAGTTGCTTCAGAGGCAAAAACGGAAGGGATTTCTGCATCGCATTGTGACCGGGGATTAAAAATGGGTTCATTACGATAACGATAAACGCAAAAAATCATGGGGATATCCATGTCGACAGCCAAACCGAATATTCACGGCTCCAACATCACGCTCTGCATTTGGTGGTATCAGCTCGGCTTCGTGTACTATGAGATGTTAAAACCAAATGAAACAATCACAGGTGCTCGTTATCGAACGCAGTTAATGCGTTTGAGCAGAGCATTCAAAGACAAATGGCGGCAATACAGAGAGAGGCACGATAAAGTGATTTTGCAGCACGACAAAGCTCGACCCCACTTTGCAAAAGAGGTCAAAACGTACTTGGAAACGTTAAAATGGGAAGTCCTACCCCACCCGCCGTATTCTCCAAACATTGCTCCCTCTGACTATCACCTGTTTAGGTCAATGGCGTATGGCCTGGTCGGACCAACACTTACGATCTCCTGAAGAAGTCGCAAATTGGATCAAGTCGTGGATCGCTTCAAAAGATGAACAATTTTTTCTACGCGGGATTCGTATACTGTCCGAAAGATGGGAGAAAGTAGTGGCCGACGATGGAAAATCCTTTGAAACATACATGTGTAACCAATTTGTTTCATTAAAGCCTCAAATGTTGGGAAAAACGGCGGAAGCAAAGTTGTATACCTTGTATTATGTTTTCAAATTCCAGTAAAATAAGAACCCAACGGTGAGGGCACTTACGTGCGGTAAATAACAGAGTGAATCGAATCCTATAACAAGTAATTAGTCTTGTCGGAAAATACAGAACGGAGCCACCAACCTGCAGAGCGCTGCGTAGACTTAACCCTTATTTTAGAGACACTCCGGGCGTTGAGAAAAGCTTGCTCAACCAGCAGGCGTTTGGGTCGCATATCTGACGGCTGCAGTCCCGGCGTCGAGCCCCGCGTGGCCCTGGAGCCCACGGAGGCCAGCCGCTGTGGCCTCGCGGCGCGGCGCGGTGGCGCACTGAACGCCGATAGAGCCGGTCGGCGGTCGGCGGTCGCCACCGGCGGCGGTTTCTGCTGTTGCCAGGGCAATATTTTTTCACCTCTGCCGGGAACTGCGCAGCTGAAAGTGCTGGCGCGTGCGACAACTTGACCCTTCGCCAGGGCCGCCTCGTGTGTCGCTGATGCTGCAACGCCGTGCCCTGCGGCCTCGCCGAGCCCGCAATGTCGCCTGCTGCATCCTGTTCGCGAACTTGCACACTGCGCTTCCACGTACAGCTTCCAACACTTGCACCTTCCCACGGTTGCTATCAACACGCTGATAACACAATACATTATGTGGCGAAGACTACGGAAAATCATCGCTTTTCGTACGAAAAGACGCCTATCGTTTGTTGGTTAGTCATGAAGCCTAATTATCAAATGGTTCAAATGGCTCTGAGTACTATGGGACTTAACATCTGAGGTCATCAGTCCCCTAGAACTTAGAACTACTTACACCTAAGTAACCTAAGGACATCACACACATCCATGCCCGAGGCAGGATTCGAACCTGCGACCGTAGCCGTCGCGCGGTTCCGGACTGAGCGCCTAGAACCACTAGACCACCGCACCGGCACCTAATTATCGATTCGAAAAAATCAAAACGTGACTTCGAAGGCCTTCGTCTCAACCTTTGGGTTTACTGTCCGCCCAGAGCAGTGCGTATTTCCGAGACAATCCGGCTGTTCTCCAGGACAACTTGTAACAGGTCGTCACACGCGAGACGAGAAAGTTCCCGCTGCATTAATGTTGACGTCACCTCTGCGAGGCATCCTCTAAACTATACAGGGTGTTCCATTGATCGTGACCGGGCCAAATATCTCACGAAATAAGCGTCAAACGAAAGAACTACAAAGAACGAAACTCGTCTAGCTTGAAGGGCGAAACCAGGTGGCGCTATGGTTGCCACGCTAGATTACGCTATCATAGCTCAAACGGATATCAACTGCGTTATTTTTTAAAAATAGGAACCTCCATTTTTTATTACATATTCGTGTAGTACGTAAAGAAATATGAATGTTTTAGTTGGACCACTTTCTCCGCTTTCTGATAGATGGCGCTGTAATAGCCACAAACGTATAGGTAAGTGGTATCAAGTAACATTCCGCCAGTGCGGACGGTATTTGCATCGTGATACGTTACCCGTGTTAAAATGGACCGTTTACCAATTGCGGAAAAGGTCGATATCTTGTTGATGTATGGCTATTGTGATCAAAATGTCCAACGGGCGTGTGCTGTGTATGCTGCTCGGTATCCTGGACGACGTCATCCAAGTATCCGGACCGTTCGCCGGATAGTTACGTTATTTAAGGAAACATTAAGAAAAAAAAAAAAGACGCTGTTGATATCCGTTTGACCTATGGCAGCGCCATCTAGCGGACCAACCATAGCGCCATTTGGTTTCCCCCTTCAAAGTAGACGAGTTTCGTTTTGTGTAGTTTTTTCGTTTGATGCTTATTTCGTGAGACATATGGCCCGGTCACTATCAATGGACCACACTGTATAAACATCTTTCCTGGTTAGCGGCACTGATGTACCAATAATCCACATGTTGTTGACGCATATTACTTCATCTACATGTCCATCTCTAACACCACACCGCACATTCACGAACCTTTTAACATAAATAATCGGATGAAAGGAATGGAAGGGAAACGGGACAAGGAAGAGATAGAAAGAAAATAATAGTTCCAGCCTCACACGGCATTGCAGCAATGCAACAACAAATCTGTGCCGGACCGGAACTCGAACCTTGATGCTGTGCTCCACTAGAATGGTTACTTCAACCGCATTTTTTGTTTATTTTATTTTTGTTCTGAACTGATCGTTGTATTTGTTCGGCACGGGCGTCCTGTGACAGTTCTTCAAGTTCATCGCTGATCCATTAACTCAGTTTTTTTTTTATTACAGTGGGCAGGCAGCTAACCCTCTGACCGTGCATGCTGAGCTACCGTGACGGTATCGCATCGGTCATCCGGACACGCTTCCCCTCGGAGCCAAATTCCCAATATGCCGCTCGCCACACTCCAACGATCTCTGCCTATTAACCCCTTACTGGCAGAGTTCTGATTCACCTAGGAGTTCGGACGTTGGATGTGCATCCGCACCGAAGCTTTACCATCAAACAACCGTCGCACCCATAGAATTATAACGGGTGTCCGGGAAGTACGAACGAATGTGAAGCCGGCCGGTGTGGCCGTGCGGTTCTGGGCGCTTAAGTTTGGAGCCGCGTGACCGCTACGGTCGCAGGTTCGAATCCTGCCTGGGGCATGGATGTGTGTGATGTCCTTAGGTTGGTTAGGTCCTGCCCGAGGCAGGATTCGAACCTGCGACCGTAGCGCTCACGCGGTTCCAGACTGAAGCGCCTAGAACCACACGGCCACACCTGCCGGTTAGCTTTTGTGTGGTGAGCATTTTTGTTTGATGTTTATTTTCGTCATGGAGCAGATCACAACTGATCAAGGTGTTCGAGTGATAAACAGTTGTTACAAAAACAGTGAAAGTCCCAGGGCAACCGAGGGCAAACGTTCCTGAAATTGGGACGCAATGCTACGTCAACAGAGTCATCAGTTGGGAGTTCATCCAAAAGTTTGAGACCACGGATTCCGTTTCAAACATCAAGAAAACGGGCGACCGCGATCTGTTCGAACACAAGAAAACATTGCTGTCGTGCGTGATTATGTGACAATAAGCCCCGGAAAATCGGTTCGCCGACGAGCTCAACAATTGAATTTTTCACGGAGTTAACTACATGAAATCCTTTCAAAAGATCTGAAAATACCTGCGTACAAGATTCAGATTAAACAACAGTTGAAGCCTGCAGATCATGGAAAGAGACATCTATTTGCTTGGTGGGTCTTGGCTCGACAAGCGGAGAATGAGAACTTCACAAAAAGAATAATTTTCTCAGATGAGGCACACTTCCTCCTCAGTGGGTGCTTCAACAAGCAGAACTGCAGAATTTGGAGTAATGAAAATCTACGAGTGACTATGGAAGACGAGATACATCCACAACACATAAGTGTGTGGGGTGGGTTCTGGAGTTATCTACCCGTACTTTTTTGAAAATGATGATGGGTCTGCAGTCACTGTGAGCGGCGACCGTTACCGAAACGGATTGGTTTTTCCCTGTTATTGATGAAAATGACGATTTTTGCTTGCAACAAAACGGTACGACATGGTACGCGTCCCATGAGACGATTGCTCTGCTGAATGAAAAGTTTCCTCAAAAAATTATCTCTTTGCGTGCCAACCAGGAATGGTGTGCCAGATCATTCGATCTTACGCCTTGTGAGTTGTTTTGTGGGGATGTGTGAAATCAAAAGTGTATGAGAACAAACCACAAACGATACACCAAAGGGAGGATGAGATCAAAATGGTGATTAACGGCATCCCACCAGACGTTTGTAAATGTGTGCCATTGCCGCGCGGTTTTGGGTGGTCGTATGGAGGATATAATTTGTCATACATAAATAGGAGAAGTTACTTCGTGTGTTTGTAAAAAAAATTACATTTAAAAAAAAATTATATGTTCCACAACACTGTACTATTCGTCCCTGCTTCCCGGGCACTCTTGTAGATATGAGTAGTCTTTTGTCGGACATGTCGACAGAACAGACACCACTCATATTTAGAACCTTTTAGCAACTTCACTATATCTACAATGGGTCATGGTAAAATAATAATTTATAAAAGTTGGTCGCATCGTCACAAGGGACTTACCTGCGATCCTTATTTCTGCAATATTTGCTTATTTTCTGTCTGTCGATCGCAGTTTTTTACTTCTAAATTTCCGGTTCTTGGCAATCTTCAGATTCCTTAAAAAGCAAAATAAATTACAACTGCGTTTTAATCCTGTGTTTACAAAGCTTAACAAAATTTTTTAATCTAATTACAATACAAAAGTTGAGTAGCTTACCACATGTGGTAGCTGCAGAGTAGCCTGTCGTAATGAAACTATGAATTCACTGTCACATACTAAAACCATGCTCGCACGGCGTCGCTTTGTACAAGTACTTTAAAAGAAATTTGACTGGTGCAAACGCCTGTCGCGTTAACGAGTGACCTGTATCCATACTACCGGATTACCTAAGTAGCTCACCGAAGTAGCATCCTATTTGAAAGACTCGCACCAACCACACGGAATTACTAGCATTATACATCGAAAATGAGTAACAACTGCAATTGGTCCACTCATACAAATACCTGGGTGTAACGGTTAATGGGGGCGGTCGTCAAACGGCAACGCTCAAGCCCGAATCAAGCATTCGTGCGGCCAGCAGCTCACAATCATATTTTATGATAATACGAGATCTGTTCAAAAATTTCCGGAACATTCTTGTTTTCGCGCCACTGGTGTGTTGGAGCGAAATAAGTTTGACATCCCTGCACACGCCTGTGTGTAATGTGTAACTGCCGACAGCTTCATTGTTGTATATCTGTTAGTGATTGTTCAGTGCGGCATAGAGTAGAACGTTGCGTCGCACAGTTTGCGAATTTCGAATTGGCAGAATTATAGGAGCAACGTATCTGCATTAAATTTTGCATGAAAGTTGGGAAAACGTTTACAGAGACACATCAAATTATGCAGGAAGCCTACTGTGATGGGTGGTTAAACCGTACTCGGTGTTAACGAATGGTTCGCACGGTTTAAAAATGGCCGGACGGAAGTTTAAGATGACTCGTTCAGGATGCTCTTCGATGTCTACCGACGGCGCTCATGTTAGGAACGTCAACAAAATTCTGCGCGCCAATCGAAAACCGACTGTCCGAGAATTTGCAGAAGAATGTAGCATTGCAGCTGGATCATACCACGGAAACCTGTGGAAAGGAAACGACCTGAAATGTGGCGAGACAACTTCAAATTCAAATGGTTCAAATGGCTCTGAACACTATGGGACTTAACATCTGATGTCATCAGTCCCCTAGAACTTAGAACTACTCAAACCTAAGTAACCTAAGGACATCACACACATCCACGCCCGATGCAGGATTCGATCCTGCGCCCGTAGCGGTCGCGCGGTTCCAGGCTGAAGCGCCTAGAACCGCTGAACCACACCTGCCGGTGCGTACCCACACATTCAACCCTGTTGGTGTGTGACTATTGCACAAAAAACGAAATCACTGTCCTGTCTCATCCTCCGTACTCTGCAGACCTGGAGTCTGCGGACTTCTCTTTATTTCCAGAGTCGAAAATTCCATTGGAAGGACGAAGATTTGCAACGACAGACGAGATAAAGGAAATCCGCTTCGCGCGATCGAGCAAGAGGCGTACCAGGACTGTTGCCGGAAGTGGAAACGGGAAGGAGACCACACGCAAATAATAGGTTACCGTAAATAAATTTTGTGGGCAAAATTCCGGATTTTTTTTGAACAGCCCGAGTATGCGTCTAGCAACTAACAGCCTTTTCCTGTTCAGTAATAAGCAAAAATGCTTCTAGAGGAGTCATATTTTTAAGATGTCCTTTATTTTAACCGACGTTCGTAAGTTCGACCGTGGGCCAAGTAAAGTTAGCCGCTTACCTCAGAGGCAGAGTGGGCAAGTTGCGGGGCCACCGTGGGGTTACAGGATGTGAGACGAAGGGGGGGGGGGGGGGAGTGTTTTACTGTCTGTCTTCCAGCATTGATAGCTCACGGGCGCGCGCCGACTCGCACCGGTCAGTTGCTACGGTATAAGTTCTGACACGGAATTACACGGATTTGGGAACGCCCATTACATTTGATACTATTGATATTACACATTATATATACACTCCTGGAAATGGAAAAAAGAACACATTGACACCGGTGTGTCAGACCCACCATACTTGCTCCGGACACTGCGAGAGGGCTGTACAAGCAATGATCAGACGCACGGCACAGCGGACACACCAGGAACCGCGGTGATGGCCGTCGAATGGCGCTAGCTGCGCAGCATTTGTGCACCGCCGCCGTCAGTGTCAGCCAGTTTGCCGTGGCATACGGAGCTCCATTGCAGTCTTTGATACTGGTAGCATGCCGCGACAGCGTGGACGTGAAAAGTATGTGCAGTTGACGGACTTTGAGCGAGGGCGTATAGTGGGCATGCGGGAGGCCGGGTGGACGTACCGCCGAATTGCTCAACACGTGGGGCGTGAGGTCTCCACAGTACATCGATGTTGTCGCCAGTGGTCGGCGGAAGGTGCACGTGCCCGTCGACGTGGGACCGGACCGCAGCGACGCACGGATGCACGCCAAGACCGTAGGATCCTACGCAGTGCCGTAGGGGACCGCACCGCCACTTCCCAGCAAATTAGGGCCACTGTTGCTCCTGGGGTATCGGCGAGGACCATTCGCAACCGTCTCCATGAAGCTGGGCTACAGTCCCGCACACCGTTAGGCCGTCTTCCGCTCACGCTCCAACTTCGTGCAGCCCGCTTCCAATGGTGTCGCGACAGACGTGAATGGAGGGATGAATGGAGACGTGTCGTCTTCAGCGATGAGAGTCGCTTCTGCCTTGGTGCCAATGATGGTCGTATGCGTGTTTGGTGCCGTGCAGGTGAGCGCCACAATCAGGACTGCATACGACCGAGGCACACAGGGCCAACACCCGCCATCATGGTGTGGGGAGCGATCTCCTACACTGGCCGTACACCTCTGGTGATCGTCGAGGGGACACTGAATAGTGCACGGTACATCCTAACCGTCATCGAACCCATCGTTCTACCATTCCTAGACCGGCAAGGGAACTTGCCGTTCCAACAGGACAATGCACGTCCGCATGTATCCCGTGCCACCCAACGTGCTCTAGAATGTGTAAGTCAACTACCCTGGCCAGCAAAATCTCCGGATCTGTCCCCCATTGAGCATGTTTGGGACTGGATGAAGCGTCGTCTCACGCGGTCTGCACGTCCAGCACGAACGCTGGTCCAACTGAGGCGCCAGGTGGAAATGGCATGGCAAGCCGTTCCACAGAACTACATCCAGCATCTCTACGATCGTCTCCATGGGAGAATAGAAGCCAGCATTGCTACGAAAGGTGGATATACACTGTACTAGTGCCGACATTGTGCATGCTCTGTTGCCTGTGTCTATGTGCCTGTGGTTCTGTCAGTGTGATCATGTGATGCATCTGACCCCAGGAATGTGTCAATAAAGTTTCCCCTTCCTGGGACAATGAATTCACGGTGTTCTTATTTCAATTTCCAGGAGTGTATAATATTATATTATCTATTATACATACTATTGATATTGCCTTCCTGGTCGTTAATTTACTGTATTAACAACTACATTTTCATCGCACTTTTCTGGCGTACGCCTGAAGTTTCTTCTATTTGTATCGATGACTCTCCAGCCAAGATAACTTGCCACGTCCTCCCTACCAAACCCCTAACCGAGTGACAAATTTTATTTGTAACTCCATATAAAAGGACCTTGGTTAGTAACATATTGAATGGTATCGTCAAATGTTTTTTGGGAGTCGTAAAGCACTGCTACCACCTTGTTGCTATGATCCATTCCTTTCAAGATAGCATGAGCGAAAAACAAGTTAGGTTTCATGTTATCGATGGTTTCGGAATTCATACTGGTCGGAGATAACCTCATTATGTTTGGGTTCAGAATAATTCTGGAGAAAGCTAGTTGAAGCAAAATTTAAAAACCTACATGACAGCATGTGTGTGTGTGCGTCCTGTGGCGATATGTGGATCTAAAACATCCCCCTCGACAAGTTTCCGCGACTTTTCGTCTTGGCAGCCTTAAGTAACCTCGCAAGAAGACTCCGGCAGTATGTTCCTATGACCGTTTTCGCCTTACGAGTATAATCTGCAAGCGCCACTCCATGGTAGTCCAAAAACGGTCATCGTCGCCTTGCCTGAAAGTGGTTGGGGCCCTTGTCTTTCTTTGCGGTGGAGAATAGGTATATAAACATTCTTGCTTTTCTCCTTTGGCTCTGGGTCATAGTAATACAAGCACTCACGTAAGATCATTAAGTGGCGAGACGTCTGGATTGGCCGGAAACAGCTGCAAATTTTCTACTGCGGGTTCGATTCCGCTGGCTTGTTGAGTGAATTTGACCAGTCGCGAAATCCAACGGGCAGCGGTCTTTGGCTTGGACAAATTGCCGTGAAAGATGTTGAAAACTATCAATGAGCGATTTGTTACCTTTTCACCGTAGATTTTTATGTCTACCAGGTCTGTAGACAGTTACGTATTAAAAAAAAAAAGTTATACCGACCGTCCAATAAGTTCCGAGAGCGATTTAATTCCTGGGAACTTAACGTCAGCCCTGTACGATCGCAGCTCAAACTAATAACTGCGAACAACAGATGTGCATCCGACCGTCAGGTGCGAGCAGTCAGTATTAAGTAGTGGATGTTCGGCTGTAGTGCGTCAGTGTTGCATAAGAAGTCGCAGTGGAGCAGCATCTCTTAGTCAAGTGTTCAAGTTATTCACCAGAAGGTTACGTAGAAAAGTTTGTGATGAATTCGTCCCGCAAACATTGACTCCCTGACTAAAACAATGACGCTTGGACGCTTGCCGTCACTTGAAATACAACTTGAACAAAAAAAAGTCGTCCCTGATGACGAGACTTGTTATCAATACGCACCTACTACACAACGAGTAAAGCGCAGAAATTCTCACGAAGGGCCAACGCTTTGACGACTTAAAAGGTACTGAAGCCAATATGATACTCGAGTTAATCAACATCCCAATAAATGACTTTTCTAATAGTCTGAACGTTCTGTGCGCTGGGGAGAAACAATGTTGAGCAACACCTGAAGCATTTAAAGTCACTATCTGAACTTTTGTCAATTTCTATTAATCCACTTCGCAACTGTTTGGACTGAGGTGGTGTATAACAATAATGTATCTGTACTTTTTCGAGATGAATTAAAATTGTATGACTACCTCTCGTAATACTTTGGTTTTTTATTGTTTTATGTTTATATTTGGAGAATGTCATATTTAAGAACCACCGAGAGCTTCTGATTAAATAACTCTGAATGTTGGGCTCCATAAGGTCCACTTTCTGTGCAGCGACCGTGGAATATAAAGTTATAAAGAACGTAGCAACCAGTCGCGGAAAAATAATTTATTTATCTTGTTGCAAAATTTAAATTACCTTTACTCATTTCCGGTTTCAGCCAATCGATCATTCATGCATTCAAATAACCTTACCACATCGTCTATATTCAGGTTACTTGTTCCTGTGTAGCGTTCAAGCTGTGCTGCAATATTCAGATTACACACCCCACAACAGCTTAGAACTTGTATTGAGGCATTTTACTGATGACAACAGTTTTAGCGATGCAGGATGGTTTTTATTATATTTTTTGCCGCAACAGTAAGAGCCACACAATACAGGCTGATGTAAATAATTTTATATTGCTTAATGTTGAGGGGTTGACCGAAACCAGTGATTCTTAAATGATTTTTTCAAACATTTACGATCTTTGTGGCAACGCAGTTTTTATTTGGGTCATTTCGATTCTTTACGATCTCGAGTGACTTGTTTAGTACGTCTTCTTTCTTCCAAATACTTCTCCATTCTCTCACTGCTCCTGGTTCGCTCCTTTTCTGTAGTTTTAACTTTAATCCTGCAATCCGTACATGTATGATTTCCCGCTATTTTCTTGTAGTTGGAAAAATCATGAAGTGTTGCTCATGAATTTTTGAACCCTTAATCCAGTTGCTTTCTTATTCTCCATGAGTTCTTTCATCCAAGTAATGCCTGTTAAAAACTTTGGGTTTGACGTGTTCGTAGTCGGCATGTTGTCCGTCTCCGTGGAGTATACACCAAGGTAACTTAATAAGACCTCATTGTCATTGGTATACATGGGGGGCATAAGCTCTTTCCATGATAAGGCGTACCGTGACCCCTCAAGATTATTATTTTTTGAGAGATACGCGCAGTGTCGCAATTCACAGAGAAGGAATGTGGTTTTCTGGTGAAAGGAAAATCCCAGTCATGTGCAAGACTTGGGAAGGAAATAGTCTCATGATACTGGTCTGGTTTTCATCACGATACTTGAAGGGATCACTTTTTCTTGAAGGCCATATGAACGGAAATTCTTATTCGGACATGTTGCAAACGTGTTTAATGCATGAGCTCAAAGACGCAGAAGAGAACTGCAGCACACTTCGCTGCTCAAGTGTGTGAGTTCCGTGATGAACAACTTCGAGTTCGCTAGATTGGTCATGGCTCAGCTACTGATATAGCCCCATTGATATAG
Source organism: Schistocerca gregaria (assembly GCF_023897955.1). NCBI lineage: Eukaryota > Metazoa > Arthropoda > Insecta > Orthoptera > Acrididae > Schistocerca > Schistocerca gregaria. The sequence continues at coordinate 293,536,482 of NC_064924.1, read as the reverse complement.
CCACCAAGAAACTGGGCCTTAACTCACAACTCATTATGGAAAATAAGTCTCATATGGATCACCACGGTACTAGAGTAATGAAGAAAAGCGCAAAATGTCGAGAAAGTCTTTCGAAACATAACCCCTGAGAGTCCACGAGACATAGAGGACATGGAGACACAAGCTCTCTGTGTAAGAGACAATGGTGCATATCCGTTGGACTCGTAGATTTTGTATGTACGTACTCCGATACACAATACATTGTTCTGATCTGGGGTGTAGGGACTCCTCAGACACACTGTGCTATTAAGAAAAATTCGGTACCTTAGAGTTCCATGTTCTGCTACCAAACAAAAACTACCAAAACATAGACTTGTACACAGTTAGTTGATTGTTTGCACTTTGCAAAGTCCTAAAGGTAAACCTAACAGTCTACGATAATAGCGAAACATTCTGGTCATTTAATATTTTCCTTTGTGCAGAGGTATGTCTGTTTTACTCGTTTATTTATCTAATCTGCTCATTTCAGTATCATCAGGCCTTCTTTTTCATCGGATCAAGATTTGACACAGTTAGTTAAGAAATGACGATAATTTTAATATTATAAATAGTAATAAATTATGTTATTAGGATCCAAAATGATTTAAAACACGGCTTGAATGCATCTAATGAGGATGTAAATAAGACTACTAAGTGGTAGTAGTGCTAAACTAGCGACACTACTACTGTTGCTGCTGCTGCTTATACTACTACTCTCAATAATAATAATGATGATGGTGAGTTCTGAGGGAGAGAAACTTAGGTAAACTGCATCGACTAAGAGCTTTGAGAATTGAGGCAGATCGTGCTGGAAAGAAGGGTATTTAGTTGTGATGCGACAAGGGTTGCGTACTGAATAAAGCTAGACTTTTTTTCTTTCAGTAGATACGTCATTAACAGTCTTATAAAGCTGGAGATATTATTCAGTTCTCTGGTGGAGTGACGAAGATCATTCCACAGTCGGGTTCCTGCTACTGAAAAGAGAGTTAGTTGCTGAGTGATGGAGTGAGGCAGGGGATTATGCTCTGATGGGAATGAGTACTTCTGCAACGTTGTTTGGAAAAACCCTCATTCTGAGGCAGTAGCAACGTAATTCACATTTTAAATTATCAAACTTGTCTCAACATTGTCCACGTGTTTTGCAGCGCCTTTCCTGCTAGGTGGTGTGTGCTTTCACTCCGTGTCTGCCTGGCAAACAGCGCTGCTTCCCATGCCGTTGCTCCACGTGCGCTTGAACTCATCGCCATCTGTCGTTTTGACTCACCTCCGCCAGGGGAACACTGCCTGCACAGTGCAGCTGCTACTCTGAAGGCAGCTCGGTCTGCCATGCGCTGCAGCCCAATAAAAAAATTGTAGAAGTGGAGTGCCCAGGATAGGAGATCATGCAACACAGTCCACTTGCTGAACGTAGCATTAGCTTTTATTTTTGTTCACGTTCAAGCAATGCTCCCCGCTTAAATTGCAACACCAGGAAGAATAGCGAACAAAGAAATTTCACTTCTTTTGTGTATGGAATACAAAAGAAAGACTGTATCATTCAATTTGTACGTGATATTCTCTATAACATACAGCAAGCCCCTCTAATGTGCAACAAGTAAAGTTAGTCCTTCTTGCGGCTTTCCCTACCAGTGTAATCAGTCCGAACATACATAAGAAGAAATGGTAAATAAAGCACTTACAAATATTATCGAGAGGTTTTCCATGAGTGGCTACACTTTCAAATTGGAAAAGACACAACATATTCAGTTCTGCATATCTAGACGTAGTACACCAATGATAAGTGTAACATGGAGACGAAATAATAACTAGGGCCGAGAATTCGAAAATTATATGTGTTCATATTGACAAGAATTTAAATTGAAGGAAAAAACATGTTTTACAAATACTGAACAAACCAGTCCAGTCACATTTGCACTTCACATCACTGCAAATCTCTGAGGGAGACAAATCAATGAATTAACATATTTCGTGTATTGTCATTCAATAATTTATGGTACCAGGTGTTTATAATTAAACTGATGTGTTCCGAGTGCTGCGACGCGGGTTGTATATAACGCAAGACCCTGAAACATCGTAGGTATAGGGTGACAATTATTGAACTATTTGAAATAAAATCGTCATAACTTCTGAATGGTTTGTGTTAGGGCGTTCAAACTGCACGGTTGGCCGCTGGGCATGATACGAATTAGTATGTGCTGTATGGTTTAGTTTAGCGACGAAGACCACTTTCATTTAGATGGGTTCGTCAATAAGCAAAATTGGCGCATTTGGGGGACTGAGAATCAGCATTTCGCGATCGAGAAGTATCTTCACCCTCAACGGGTGACTGTGTGGGATGCAATGTCCAGTCACGGAATAATGGGTGCGATATTTTCCTTGATCGCACGGTGACTACTGAACGGCACGTGAAGATTTTGGAAGGCGATTTCATCCCCATTATTCAAAGTGACGCTGACTCCGACAAGATGTGGTTCTTGCAAGACGGAGCTCGACGTCATCGAAGTAGAAGAGTGTTGTCCTGGAGGAGCACTTTGGGGACCACATTGTGGCTCTGGGATACCCAGAGGCCACTGACAGGACCTCGATTGACCGCCACATCCTCCGGATCTGAACACATGCTACTCCCTTTCGTGGGGCTATATTAAAGACAAGGTATACAGAAAAAACCCCAAAACCATTGCTGAGCTAAAACAGCCATTCAGGAGGCCATCGACAGCATCGATGTTCCGACATTCCGCGGGTCATGCAGAATTTCGCTATTCGTCTGCGTCACATCATCGTCAATGATGGCAGGAATATCGAACATGTCATAACCGAAATCCGAGGATCTGTAGTGACGTTTACTTCTTGAATAAACTGTGTGTACACCATAGTTTGTAACTAATGTACTTTTTTCCATATAGTTCAATAATTGTCACCTTGTATGTTCATTAATACTCGAACGCCCAGAGAGGTCAAAATGACCCTTTTCGGTCGTTAAGACCTTGTTAAGACATTGTTAAGATCTTTAGTAGGTATCGTTTCAATTATAAAGGATTTCCCGTGGGCCCTGCACGGAACCGAGCCTTCCCGAAGTGTGGCGAACAAGCTGACTAGTGTGACGTCGCAAGTTCGTTGCAGAGACCTTATTTGCCTTGGGCCTCGAGCTTTCGTGACATTTATTTATTTGACATGTACTTTCATTATATAAAAAACAGTGCATTTCGTCTAATTGATTATCACTTTTTTCCAGTTTGACTTCTAATGCCCAGAGGAGTCATATTGACCCCTTTAGAAAAAAGCTATAATTTTGTTTATAAACATGCCACACATTTATCTCATGCATTCTCAAGCCTCGGCTACTTTACTCTGTAGTGCAATAATTTACTTTCGTTCATATTATTGCCGTATGAAATGACAACAATAAACTCGGTTCACAATTGTTCGTCATTCCCTTGTAAGAATCAGTCTTTCAAAGGTGATTGTGAGCTGAAGATTGAAATGAATCGGAAAGAGTATTTACGAGATGGAGAGTTTATTGCAGAGTTAAAAAGAATTACGGAGTGTACTTCAGTTGGTGGCGAACTTTTTTCTGACGATTCAGAGGAAGAGTTTTTATTACAGACATTGAGAGAAGATGAATAATCTAATACTAATGATTCTGATTCCTCATACAGATAATGAAAGTTTACAGTCTAGTAAGTATGTTATTATTATTGCTGCTAATTTATAGTCATCACATACTTATCTACATCTAATGTTACTGATCCTAATTTAGATTTTATGGCGGCTTTCTTACATTTGTTCTATTATTCTTGCTCTACAAATCGAGAAGAATCATGTAACAGAAGAGGAGATAATCCTCTTCCCCGGAATGTAGAACAAGTGACTGCTTCTTCATCGTCTGATGAAAGACATAAAGAAGTTGCTCCTGATAGAACAGTCTGGACAGAAGCAGTGCCTAATTCACAACGTGGGCGTCTTCCTAATCACAATATTTTGAGAGAATCTCCTGTACCTGCACCACATAGAGAAAGAAATGTATCAAGTGCTTAGCACTTGTTCATAGACTATTATGTAATCAAAAATATCTCGAAATGTACTATAACAGAGGCACACAGAATACTAGGAAATGACAGCTGGTCAATGACCTCTCAAGAACTAGAAGCATTTATTGCAATTATTTATGCTCGTGGTGTGGGTCGTTGCCGAAGTACAGACCTTTACAGCTTATAGTCAGATTCCTGGGGCCTACTATTTTTTGTGGAACGATGAGTAGAAACAGATTCCTTGAGATTGTGAGATTCCTGGGGTGCGACGAGAAGTCTACATGCTATGTACGATTACAGCATGATATGTTTGCATCGGTTTCTGCTGTCTGGAACAAATTCATAGAAAACTGTACAATATGTTACAAACCTGGAGGTGGCATGAAAACAGACGACCAGCTCTTCCCAAGTAAAACTATGTGCCTGTTCACACAAACCCTGACAAGTAAATACTGGTTAGCTGTTGATATTGAAAGCAAGTATAGTCTCAGTGGTTTCCCTTATCTTGGTAAGGATACTGCCCGATGCCAAGACGAAAGGGTTTCAGTTTATGTGGTGATGCGTATTATGGAACCATTTCGGGGAAAAGGCAGAAATGTCGCTTCAGAAAATCACTTCGCTCAAACTAGCCAAAAAATTGAAAGAAAACTCAACCTCCACTGTAGGGACAGTAAACAGAGCAAGAAAAGAATTACCACATGCTCTGAAGTCCTTGAAGAGACGTCTATATTTCTCCAAAGTGTTTAAACGTGGTATTTCCTTGACTATCTATCAAGGCAAGGAAGCAAAATATGTACTAGTAATGTCTTCCCTTCATCCTAGTGTTACCAGAAATACCAGTGAGAAACAAACTCCATAAACTGTATGTTATTAGCAGGCCGGAGTGGATGAGCGGTTCTAGGCGCTACAGTCTGGAACCGCGCGACCGCTACGGTCGCAGGTTCGAATCCTGCCTCAGGGATGGATGTGTATAAAGTCCTTAGGTTAGTTAGGTTTAAGTAGTTCTAAGTTCTAGGGGACTGATGACCTCAGAAGTTAAGTCCCATAGTGCTCAGAGCCATTTGAACCATTTTTTTTTGTATGTTATTACAACAAAACAAAATTTGGGGTTGACATAGTACACAAAATGGCGAGGCAGTATTCAGTCAAGGCTTCCTCAAGAAGAATGGCCAGTGCACTACTCCTACAATATCCTTGGCCTCGGGAATAAATGCATATGTAGTATTTAGGGCTATTATTGGGAAGAAGATCAAAAGAAGACATTTTATTCAGCAGCTACGCTCTGAGTATGTGAAGAGTTGCTTTCCTCGGATGCCCACAGAAAAGTACGAAAAAAATGAAAATGAAGAAGAAATCGAAGTGCCACAGAAGCGTCATAAATGTCAAGTTTTCAAATTCTACGAATGTAATAAAACTATTTCAAATGCCAGTCTTTGTAAGAAGATGTTTTGTTAAAAGCGTACACAGGAAACTGAATACAAATGTGTCAATTGTGTTAAACAATGAAGTAGCTGAAATGTCTCTGCACATTAAAAGTCCAATTTTTATGAATTTAGAACAAAGAAAAGCCTGTCACTTACTTACACTTGTTTGAGTGAAACCAGGTTCAGTGAAATTTGTTTATGTGTCAATAAATAATATAATTTGTGCCCTTTTTATTCACAACTCTGTATCTGAAATGGCTATAAATCTTGTAAACTTTAAAATATGAAAAGTGCTTAAAATTTCGGAATAATAGTTGAGAAACCTTTTTTTAAATGGTAGATGTCAAAATGACCCCTCTGGGCGTTCGAGAGGCAGACAAAGTCTGAGCGTCCGAGTGTTAACCGGTGCGCTCGCGGTCTATGCTGAAAAAACAGTTCTACTGTTTACCACCAGGTGAAACTATAGCGCTATATGCCGTCAGAATGTGAAACGTTTCCTGTTTTGACGCCAGTATGCTATTTGTCCCCGGTGGTGCGTGTTGAATTCTTTTAAGAAGTGACGGTTGTTGTATTGTAAAGGGTTAAGAGGGTGAAGTTTCCCGTATGAAAAACAAGAAAGATCGTGCACCGCCGATAAAGTTGTTGTATCAGAACTGCAGAAATAGTAGGGCTGTATTGCGGGAATATCGCTGACAGAATCAGCTACAAAGAGGGCCCCCTGTCAATAAATGGGCTAAAGAACATAATCAAGAAATCTGCAGAAACAGTTGGATTTGGTTGTGCAACAGAGAGAGTGAAGCGGCCTGTACCCATGGCAATGATTAATGAAGTTGTTATAGCTACAGCCGATCGTGCAGCACGTGCCTCAGATCGTGTAGCTAGTGCTCAAGCTGTTTCATTGAAATTGTCTCTCTCGTGGTCAGCAGTTCAAAAGATTTTGCGACGCATTTTACACTGGTGACGAAATGGGAGGTAAGATACTGCGTGAAGAGTTTGACGGAGCACTGAAAGACCTGAGTCGAAACAAGGCCCCCGGAGTAGACAACATTCCATTAGAACTACTGACGGCATTGGGGGAGCCAGTCATGTCAAAACTCTACCAGCTGGTGAGCAAGATGTATGAGACAGGTGAAATACCTTCAGACTTCAAGAGGAATATAATAATTCCAATCCCAAAGAAAGCAGGTGCTGACAGATGTGAAAATTACCGAACTATCAGTTTAATAAGTGAGAGCTGCAAAATACTAACTCGAATTCTTTACAGGCGAATGGAAAAAACTGTTAGATGCGGACCTCGGGCAGGATCAGTTTGGATTCCGTCGAAATGTTGGAACACGTGAGGCAATACTGACCTTACGACTTATCTTAGAAGAAACATTAAGAAAAGGCAAACCTACGTTTCTAGTATTTGTAGACTTAGAGAAAGCTTTTGACAATGTTGACTGGAATACTCTCTTTCCAATTCTAAAGTTGGCAGGGGTAAAATACAGGGAGCGAAAGGCTATTTACAATTTGTACAGAAACCAGATGGCAGTTATTAGAGTCGAGGGGCATGAAAGGGAAGCAGTGGTTGGGAAAGGAGTGAGACAGGGTTGTAGCCTCTCCCCGATGCTATTCAATCTGTATACTGAGCAAGCAGTAAAGGAAACAAAAGAAAAATTTGGAGTAGGTATCAGAATTCATGGAGAAGAAGTAAAAACTTTGAGGTTCGCCAATGACATTGTAATTCTGTCAGAGACGGCAAAGGACTTGGAAGAGCAGTTGAACGGAATGGACAGTGTCTTGAAAAGAGGATGAACATCAACAAAAGCAAAACGAGGATAATGGAATGTAGTCAAATTAAATCGGGTGATGGTGAGGGAATTAGATTAGGAAATGAGACACTTAATGTAGTAAAGGAGTTTTGCTATTTAGGAAGTAAAATAACTGATGATGGTCGAAGTAGAGAGGATATAAAATGTAGACTGGCAATGGCAAGGAAAGCGTTTCTGAAGAAGAGAAATTTGTTAACATCGAATATAGATTTATGTATCAGGAAGTCGTTTCTGAAAGTATTTGTTTGGAGTGTAGCTATGTATGGAAGTGAAACATGGACGATAACTAGTTTGGACAAGAAGAGAATAGAAGCTTTCGAAATGTGGTGCTACAGAAGAATGCTGAAGATTAGATGGGTAGATCACGTAACTAATGAGGAGGTGTTGAATAGGATTGGGGAGAAGAGAAAGTTTGTGGCACAACTTGACAAGAAGAAGGGATCGGTTGGTAGGACATGTTTTGAGGCATCAAGGGATCACAAATTTAGCATTGGAGGGCAGCGTGGAGGGTAAAAATCGTAGAGGGAGACCAAGAGATGAATACACTAAGCAGATTCAGAAGGATGTAGGTTGCAGTAGGTACTGGGAGATGAAGAAGCTTTGCACAGGATTGAGTAGCATGGAGAGCTGCATCAAACCAGTCTCAGGACTGAAGACCACAACAACACATCATCCCTAAAAGATTCATAATGTGCGCGAAATGAAGCCCTAAGATAGGTTACAACGGCATGACTTTGCTAGTTCTTTGGCACGCATGGATATGGATGACATGTGGCTGGGAGATATTCTTTGGACGGACGAGCCACATTTTACTCCGCACAGTGCCGTGATTGCACCGAAATGTCGCAAATGGGGTTTTACTCCATCACATGCTGAGCAGAAACAGCCACTGCACCCAGCTTATGTGACTGTGTGGTGTGGTTACACAAGCTCCTTCGTTCTAAGTCCGCTTTTCTTTGAGGAGATGACAGCTCGCGGGCCTGTTGGGTATACATTGACATCTGCACGTTGTAAGGAACTCCTTGTAAAACATGTAATACCAGCGTTGCAAGAATGCAACCACGTCCACGGCACTATTTTCATGCAAGATTGGGCGGCACCATATGTCACTTGCCATGTGGAAGATTTGCTTCGAGAAATCTTAGCTAATGACCGAATCATCTTTGGGCGATTTCAAGATGTGTGGCCTTCCAGATCCCCCAACTAAATCGACGTGACTTCTTGACTGTGGAGACATCTGAAAGAGCGAGTCTATGAGGGATGTATCCGGATTTTTCCTGACTTGGAGGACAGCATACCACGACATATCGCTCTGATTACACCAGACATGCTGTGAGAAATGTCAACCATGCCATACTAAGGATGCAAGATGTTGCTGATTCAGGAGACAATACTGAAAACATGTTGTTGCAACTTATGGATATCCTACTAAACGCTTCAGAACCACCGTTATCATGGGTTTGATAGTTCCTCCCCTTTTCTTACACCCACATCACATTCTGACTGCTTTCACCTCCATTTTTCATCTAGTGGCAAAAAGAAGAGCTAGTATTTTTTCAGTATACTCTGTGAGCGCATAGTTAAATGAACATACTTACATGCATCAGCGTCCTGCATTGTACAAAACCTGTATTGCAGCACTCGGAAGACCGCCGGTTTGTGTGTAACCATCAGGTATAATATTCTGGTGTAGCTCATCTTTAAGAAAGGAGGTCTTCATTTCTCAACATGTGGTGTTCATCAACAATCATCTTGCAGACATCTGTTTAAGAAGATGGACGTTTTAACTATCGCTTCCCACTATATTTACCCCTTTATGAAGCTTGGTAAAGTACATACATCATTCCTACTCCTCCTAGAAGCTCGCATTTAGTATTTTTCTGATGACTGATACTAGCTTTGGTGGTAGTTTAACCTAGTGAACCCTGGTAGTCAGATGCGTTGTAATTAATATTCAGATAGCTACCACTGACCCCATTATACCACGAAATGTGTTATTGTGTCCATCCTTCTGTACACAGCGATGTAGCGAGCTGTATGTGATTTATAGCGTGAGGAGCTGAATATCAGATCTTACGTGACCTCGTTGTGTTGGTACAGACGACTATTTCAAGTCACACAGATTACGTCCTTGAGTGTAGGCAAGGTCTTGTCAGAACAACTTATTGTAGTACAATATTACGAGAGTAAGCTACATTGTCTGATCTTTTCACCTACCTATTGCAGTGCTGTTAGAGCCTGTTCAAACAGCATATCCCCTACGAGTTAGTGGTATCTAAAGGGTTGTGCAGTACAAAACTTCAAGCAGAAATTTGCTTTGAACAATTCGGAAAATCTTGGCGGTTACCTCTATGGCCGTGTATTGTTGTGACAGTCTTGTATAAATTGGCCAATACACTGATCGACGAACTTCTTCTTGAATCGATAATCCGGCGACATGAGCTAGTTCACCAGGCATTGTTTTATTTACTCTCTTTCTTCTTTCTCGGTCAATGTTAATGAACATATCATTGCATTATTAATGCGAGAAGTTAGCTGCGTTGTCTATAACTGTAGTGTGTTCCTTCACTAAAACTGCAACCGGGGTGTTTCATTTGGCGAGTCCTTTATTCAAAATCTTTTTGGAGACTGTAGATATTGTTGGACTAAATTTACTTCCTCCGCAATCGTGTAGCAAAAGTTGATAGTCATAAAATCACATACAGCTGGAAGGAGTAAACTCGCTGCAGATCTGGCATCGAGATTCGCCACGGACAGATCTTGCATATATTCCAAAGTCCTTACAATTATTTCCACGCTTTCTCTCACGACTTTAACTAAATTTCAAAGAGCACTCCAGCGAGTATCAAACATTTCAGACGTTTTCCTGTTTCTTTTTACAAGTAATTCATATCTATAAGTAAAAGAGAAGCATAAATCTAACAGTTTCAAAACAGTTGGCGTCAGAGGGAACACGTGAGAATGAATCACTCCACAATGAAACTTCCTGGCAAATTAAAACTGTGTGCCGGACTGGGACTCGGTAGAGCACTTGCGCCCCTGAAAAGCAAAGGTCCCGAGTTCGAGTCCCGGTCCGGCACACAGTTTTAATCTGCCAGGAAGTTTCATATCAGCGCACACTCCGCTGCAGAGTGAAAATACACTCGACTGCAGAGTGAAAATCTCATTCTGGTTCCACAGTGCTGTCTTCTACACTGATGTAACTGTAGTTATAGCGGGCCTGTTTAGATGATAAATGTATCAAAAACGAATAGAGCGAAGGAAAAGCGACTATCTGTATGCTCCGTACGAGCCGTAATTTCTCTAATCTTCGTGGTTCTTACGCGAAATGTACGTCGGCGGCAGTAGACTCATTCTGCAGTCACCTTCAAATGCTTATCATTCTACAGTTTGTAAGTTTCACGCAACGCTTTACAGAAATATCTAAAAATTCTGAACACCAATTGGCAATTGCCATCTGATGGGACCTCCATCCAATCTGTCTATTTACTGAACGTATTTCGTCCATGTTAGGCATATTTGAGTAAATATAATATCGTCCTGGGGACCTCAAGATTTGTAGGCTTCCCAGTATCGGAGGCTCGGGGTCGCCCACTCCATCCTCTCCCCCCCCCCCCCCCTCTAGTCCACCACTGATTCCCCCCCCCCCCCCCCCCCCCCCGTTGTCCGCCACTACTCCACACATACTTCGGTTCTGGTTGCACCCACGGTACGCCTGTCTCTATCGTTGAGGCCCGCAAGCCACCCTGCCCCAGCAAGATCCATGGTTCATGCTGGGTCCATGTTATTACACATTCATAAATCATTGTATGAAGTAGAATACATTGTCAAACATCACGATTTCTGTTTGAAGTCGTTTTCGTTATATACTAAATTGTTTACTTTATTGGGTATACGATCAGAGAATTTTATTATATGAATGTGTGGTGTCTGTTTTTTTCGGAAAGACACCACTAGGAATCTGCAGCTGTGATATATATTGTGTAAACTGAAGATGGAGGAGAGGGGGGGGGGGGGAGTTAAGGTAAGGAACACGCGATCTAGTGTCATCGGGACTTCATGCAGAATCAGCAAAGGCGAATGAAAATGTGTGCCGGACCAAGATTCGAAGCCGGGATCTCCTGCTTATTAAGCAGTTGCGTGTTCCAATTAGCCACCTGAACACAATGTTTATTGCAACTGCGCGGACTATCTTTGCATGCCTCTAGGCCGACCGACATTTCTACCTAGAACCATGCATTCATATAACTGATTCGCCTCGAAGGGCAATGAATCCACCAGTTTCAGTGCGGAAGCATAACTTCGTTTGACCATAAAGTAACGAGCATGGACGACATGGACGGTGACTATGTATCAGTGACACTGTGTGCCGGTGCCGCGCTGGTGAAAGCAACTGCTTAATAACCCGGAGATCCTGGGTTCGAATACTGGTATGGTACACATTTTCACTCGTCGTTTTTGATTCTACATAAAGTTACGACGTAGCTGACATCAGCAGTCCCTTTCCTTTCCTTTCTCCCCCTCCCCCTCCACACACACCCTACCTCTCCACCTTCAATTTACATCATTGTTGAGCGTCGTGACTTCACGAATGAAGCGTCTCCATTCCGGACGGTTACCAACTTCTCTTAGAACCTGCTGAAGAGGTAAGATCCAAGATCTTCTCGATTTTATCAGTCTTCTTCTCGGTCTTTCGCCCTCTGACTTGCCTTCCATGATATTTTCGCCGGGTTTTCTCCATTTCATCTCACAATACTATATAGCCAAAGAACTGGAGAATTTTTTGGTTGACACGTGAAGAAAGGCGCGTGGAGATATTGAGTTTCTCAGTAATGGACACATTTGTTCTTCTTTGAGTCCATTTTACGCGCAGCATCCTTTGCCAGCAGTACTCACATGCATCGATGTGCTGTTTGTCTCTGTCTTTAGGGGTCCTTGTCTCGCAGCCATAAAAGAAAACGGAAAGCAGGAGTCTTTCAATAAGCCGGACCTTTGTAGTGGTCGTTACTGCTCTGTCCTGTCAGATCTTGATGAGCTTCTTCATAGACACTCGCCCTAGCGTGATTCGTATGGCTGACCCAAGATAGATGAAACAATGCACGACTTCTAGTTCCTTTAAGCGAATTTTACGGCTGAGTGCATCGCTTCTGTGTGTGCCACATTATGACCGAGTGAAGAACAGAGTAAGACATTTGTTCTTCTAGGATTACGTTTATGAACGTTAAGTGTTGTTTCCGAACTGTGATTGTTCACAACAAACTTCATACGGGAGTAAATCTATGGTGAGACTGCTGTAATAAAGCCCAACCGTTTAATGATATGTCTACAATAGGCTCTAAAGTGAACACAACTTTATTAGCCTGATTACACGTTTCTGTGCAACATTTATTCCTCAGTGACGCCAGAAGACATTATTGCCTATTGCCCTCAGTGACGACAGAATACATTAGTGAATGAAAACAGGGAAAGTAAGTCAACTTTTTGACGTTTTCATCTGCAAAATATGTTACCGTAAAGCTGTCTGTGAGGTATTGGCACTATCTGAAACGGAACTGAACATTAACCGGAACGTCTGCGGTTGAAGAGATGTTTCCCCTTGCTGGCCTCAACACCCATATTACAACGGAAATCAAGCAGCAGGTGCGCCAAGTGTAAGAGGAACCAGCTGACGGCAGTGTGTGCTGAAACCTGGGAATGGAGTAACCAGCTGACAGCAGTTACACTCTCCGACCTGTGTTTGATCAACGAGTGTGTTACACAATGTGTTTCCTACATGTACAAAATATTGACACGGAAATCTTAAAAACGGAGGGAGAGAAAAGGCTTGTACTCGAATTGGGACTATAGACAGAACTGTACAAGGATGGAAACAAAAAAGCGTCGCGTGTCATTTGCTGCAAATTATTTCGCAGTGCATTCAAATACACAGAAAGTCTAGTGGTAAGGCGTTTCTTATCTCATCGATTTTAACTATACTCTGGGTTACAGGATAAGTCGGAACAGATTAGCAGCTGATTGTCCCCAAAAGCGTTACGCATTCTTCTTTTTCACAGAATCGGCATTGATGAATATGATGGAATTTGCCATATTGATGTCTGATTTAAACCCCCTATTGTTCCAATAATAAATCTTAAAATAATAATACTTCAAATAAATCTTCGCAACTGAATACAATATGAAAGGAGGAGTATTGAGAAAATTCCACTTTTGTCTTCTTGTTGACAAATTTTATCTTGCCTTTTCTGGCACAATGTAGCAGGATTTACACAACTGCACATTACAAACCCATAAATTCAGTTGCAATTATGATGGGATCGGATCACGAGGTTTTTTTTTTTTTTTTTTTTTTTTTAAGTAATGAAGGACAAGATACCAAATATTTACGGAAATTCTCAGTGATGTGATTTCTGAGGTAGCCCTACCGAGGTTGATAGATAGTTAGCTATAGAAAAAAATACCATCTAAAATACGTACTCATTGTTTTTTCTCTACCGGCGCCGTAAATGTGCGCAACAAATGCAATGTACGCCGGTCAAGAATGAAGCAGCGATTGCAGAACGCATTACAATTTCTTACGAGGCGTGACAGTAGAATCAGTAGTAATGACATCAGTTCCAGTTCCTTTGCACCACATGAATTAAGCCACGTGATCACCTAGACAATTACGTTAACGCAAAGAGTGATACTGATAATCATAAAAACAGAGCATTAAACAAACCATGTTCCGTAAACTCTACTGTAAAACGAATTTGTGGACAGAGCGAAAGTCAACAGCAGCAGATTAAGTTGTCGTATTATGTTTCAGAATTAACAGGCACAACTAACAATTCGGATAGAACAGTTTGGGCCCTTTAATCATTCAACCAGCAACCAACCAACCAGACAGAGCAATCAAATGAACAAAGTTGCATATGTAAATGAGAAAGTATGACAGTTGATTTCCTGCCTTATGTTACACCACGGATGTTTCTATCGTGCCAAGACATTTTATCAGCTTCGTTTGCAAAATAATTATTTTAAAAAATTTGCGTGCAAACTAAGTAGACTTTCGGCAGGGCGACTGGAGTGTCAACTTAGTATGCGCATAAGTGACACAATGCATCTGTTTCTTACTGCTGACATATTTTTTTCCTCCAGATATGTGGAAAACTCAGGATCTTTCACAGTAAATTAGTCCTCAAGTTGGTGACCATCTCTCTCATGTACATAATCACGTGGATCAAAGCAAGCTTTAGTTATCCAGTTTCACCATCATTGTTCGCTAAACTAATGCCATTTGTTCAACGATATGGTGGAAGAAGAGTAGGACCTTAGCTTACTTAAGAGTCCGTGAGAAACGGCATTTGGAAATTTCTTTCTCCTCCGACATTTTGCCTTTGCATGGTCATAGTTCTGTGCTGTGTTGGTACTGCGAACAGGTGAAAGCAATGGAACACTACAACTGTTATTTTTCCCAATGGCATGCAGCTGTACTGTACGGTTAATGATAATAGCCTCCTCTTGGGTAAAATAGTTCATGGGTAAAAGAGTCCCCTGTTGGGATACTCGGGCCAAGACTACTCAAGAGGATCCTGTCATCAGGAGAAACAAAACTGGCATTCTACAGATAGGAGTGTGGAATGTTGGATCCCTTAATATGGTAGGTAGATTAGATAATTTAAAAAGGGAAATTGATAGAGAGAAGTTAGATATAATGTGAATGAAGTGCGGTCACAGGAAGAAAAGGGCGTGCTGGTCACGTGAGTACAGTTATAGGGATTATGTAGAGTAGGTCTAATAATGATTAAGAAACTGCGAGACTGACACAAAACCAACACCTTATGGAGTATACATCAGCTAGTTCCGAAGATGATGAAGAGGATGAATGAATGTATGATGAGATAAAATAAATTATTTAGATTGTTAAGTGAGATGAAAATTTGAATGCAGCAGGTGATATTAATTCAATAGTAGGAAAAGGAAAAGAGGGAAAACTGGTTGGAGAACTTGGACCAGGAGAGGGTTAAGGAATGAAGGGGTATATACTTGATAGGATTTTGCACTGAGGATAATTTAATCATCACTAAAACTTCGTTTAAGAACCACGAAAGAAGTGTAGATCCGTAGAAGTGCCTGGTGTATACTGGAAGACTTTAGATTGATTGTATAAAGATAAGAGATTTCAAAAACCATATTTCAAACTGTAAGACTTTTCAGGGACAGACATGGACTCTGACTGTAATTTATTGATGCTCAACTACAGATGGAAACTGGAGAAACAGCAAATAGGCAGGT
Organism: Schistocerca gregaria; assembly: GCF_023897955.1. NCBI lineage: Eukaryota > Metazoa > Arthropoda > Insecta > Orthoptera > Acrididae > Schistocerca > Schistocerca gregaria. The sequence goes on along the minus strand of NC_064924.1, from coordinate 293,520,924 downwards.
AAGTAATGAGATGGGGTCTGGACAAATTGAAGAGACCAGAGTTTGTTGAGAGTTTCAGAGGGAGCATTAGGCAATGATTGAATAAAGTGGGGGAAAGGAATACAAGAAAGTAGAGAAGACAAATGGGTAGCTTTGAGAGACAAAACGTGAAAGGCAGCAGAAGTTGAAATAGATAAAAGACAAGGCATAGCTGAAATCCCTGGGTAACTCAGTAGATGTTGACTGTAACTGATGAAAGGAGAGATATAATAATGCAGCAAAGGAAGTAGGTGAAAGGCTATACAGGTGTGTAAAAAATAAGTTTAATAGAAGGTGGAAATTGGCTAAGCAGGAATGGCTGGAGGAGAAATGAAAGGTTGTAGAAGTATGCATAAAAAGGGAAAAGACAGATGCTGCCTACAGAAAAATTAGAGACCGTTTTTGGTTGGAAAGCAAAGCAACAGTACAAAAATCAAGAGCTCATATGGCAAGCCAGTACTAAGCAAAGAAAGGAGAGCTGAAAGGTGGAAGGATAAACAGATAGTCTATACAAGGGGAATGATACTGTGAGAAGCATTTGACAGAGCACTGAAAGACCTCAGTGAAAACAAGGCCCTTGGAATAGTTGACACTTCCTCAGAATTTTTGAGATCACAGGGAGGGCCACTCATGAAAAAACTGTTCCACCTGTTGTGCAACATACGTAAGACAGGTGAGATACAGTCGGACTTCAAGAACAATGTAATAATTTCAACTCCAAAGGAGGCAGAAGCTGACATGTGAATGTTACTGAACTATCTGTTCAATAAGCCATGGCTGCAAAATACTGACACACATTATTTGCAGCAGAATGGAACATCTGGTAGAATCCAACCTTGAGGAAAATCATTTTCAGTCCCAGAGGAATGTAGAACATGCCAGAGAAGGCCCCACTGACCATACGACTTACCTTAGAAGATGGGTTAAAGAAAGGCAAATCAATGTTTATAGCTTTAGTGGATATAGAGAAAACTTGTGAGACTATTGAGTGGAATTCAGTATTTGAAATTCTGTAGTTAATCAGGATAAAATACAGGGAGTGAAAGGCTATTTACAATAGTACAGAAACCAGACTGGCTGACTGAAAAGTCAAGTCTATTTATAATGTGTTACTCTGCTTTATAATCATTGTAATATAGACCTATATTCTTAAAGACACAGGTGAGAAAGTTAGAAAATGGATCAGCATTTAGCACATCAATCACCAGGTAATGTGTAAAGAAATAGCAAACAATAGAAAATTACTTTTTATTTTATATGTCTAGAAACAAAAGCTTGTACAATACTAATATCAGTTATATCTGTCTCGCGTGTGTAGATAGTAGTTATTACTGGTATTATTATAGTACACATTTACATGCCTTTATTTTATGAAAATGTACAATAATGTCATTGAAATTTATTTTACTTGAAAAATTTTCGTTCAGTTGATAAAATGGACAGACTGGGCAGTTGTTCTAGATTTATCATAGAGCAAAGATAATTTTTTTGTTAGTTTCAGTTAAAAAACTGTTGGCTGATGCAACTGAGACATAAATGATCAAGAAATATTGGATTGTACTTGTATCATTCGCACGTAGATGCCTGTGATATGTTTTTATTTTCTGCAGTGCTTGCTCCTTGTCAAACTCATCATAAATTTCTACAAGAGTCTCCAGTGCTACAGCCACAGTGCTTCCTGTGGAATAACTGTGGGTCATTCCACATCAAGGGACCAGGGGTCCCCACTCGACTATCTCCAAATCTAATGAAATTTGATGTGAAGGTTCTATATGGTCTTTAATGGTTGTAAACCAAATTTCAGTCCAGTATATTCAGTGGTTGAATTTTTAGAGGCTTTTAAAGAAGGGCTACTCATCTGCGCATCACATGCGAAGGTGAAAATGTGCCATGTTTGTTAGGCTTTTTAAAAAGTTCTAGCAAACATTCAGTCATTTGTTTAATATACATAGACAACTTTTTATGCTGAATCACACCATGGCAAAAATTTGGGATTTAGCCACACCTAAATACAGATACAAGCCTCCAAAGTGGCTAAAAAATTTGGTCTGCTATTCTGAGAGCCAAGATTTGACTGACCACTGCTACTTTTCATATGAACCAATCACATCAAAAATTCAGAGGGTTATTCCTACCTATGAAGTCTATATACAAATCAAATTTAATTAACATTGGAAGCCTAGATGCAAAGATACGCATCTGCAAAGTTGGACAAAATTTCCTACATTCAAATGTTAAGGTATTTTTAGGGGGCAATATCTCAACTGTGTTGTGTTCAATCCTTTTTTCTTACCACAGCTGGAGAGAGCATTCTTTAAGCTTTCAGATCGATATTGTTTAATTTCTGGATCGATATTGATGAGTAAGAATACATTTCAAAAGTTATTATTCTAGTACTTTGAGAAGATTGAAAAGTGAAATATTTTTCTCATTAAGTCACAGTTTCAAACACTAATTTAACATATGCCACAAACAAGTATAATGCACAACACAGCAAATCTGCAAAACAAAAACACTAAAGAGGCAGTTCCATTTTTGGTTACATAGTTCTACAGCTTTGTCGAGGACAGATTGAAGAAAACTGGATTGTCTTCCTAGTGATGATGTTGAAGGTGCTTCTAAAATCACGACACACAGGAATCCAGCGGGTGTTTTTAGCAGTTGGCCAGTGTAAGGAACAAGCAGAACAATGTGGGTGCATAAAGCTGATGAGGACATCTTGTTGTTCATAAGAAACTTAACACACTTCTCCAACCAACCAAAAATTGCCATACGTACATGCAACTTACTGTCCTGGTTGTAAACTTGCAATTGAGATTGCTGGAATTTCTTCATCTGTTTCAGAGGTATTAACTGTGCATGCTGTAGCATCATTGGAAACTTGCTTACTCTGAGCTGATTACAATCAATTGGCTTAAACTGATGATTGTCTCATGTTCCAGATACTGTGTGTCCCATGTTAAACCTTGTACCTTGATCAGCCTGAATGTTCTTAAAATCTTCTTTTGGTACATAAAACAACTTTATGCCTGGAATACTATCATCACTGAATTTGAATGAATCATTTGGAGTCAATATTTGGGGCCTCTACAAAGTAGCATGGGCTGCTAGTCTTTGTACTGTTCCCCTGATGCCAGCACAAGGTGATTTACTGTGGCTTGTTCCAAAAAAATTCCATTCAGCAGTGATCCCCAAATAAACATAACAGACATAAACTGATGAAACTTCTGAAATTCTTATAATGAGTAGCTGAACCATCACTAAAGAAATAAACATTCTTAATGTTTTCAATCTTTATCTTTGAATATGCTATTAGCTTTATTTGAAAGGCAAGGACAGCAATGGTTATCATGGCAGAGACATTTCCTGATCATACAAATGCTAATAGTCTGACATTCTTTGCCACCAAAATGAGTAACAAATGGATGTAATGTGGTCTGATTATGCTCCCAATGAATCCTTGTACAGTATCGTGAACAACAAATGAATAATTCTCAGCAAAATCCATCAATATTTTAGCTGCTTAAGGTATAAACTTGAGGGTTTTGTCACAAAGTGATGACTTCTTAAACCAGTAATTTTCAATATTAGTGCCTCCACAAAATTGTCAACAGTGCTCTGACACGTCTCCAGTGTGTGTCTATCAGTATGGACCCATTGCTTGTATTACATTACTTCTTCAGGGTCATAGTCTCTAAAAGTGTCTTCAAGAAAAGCCTCTAGTTGTATTTTTTTCTGGACGTTCCTCACAATGTTGTGGCATACAATCTTTTGAGTCCAAACCGCATACAATTTTTTTTCTCAAAATCTTGCACTCGTCTTGGATGGATGTTTCTGAAGCCATCATTAATCTAACATTCTACATAAGCTCAGAAAATTTTGAGAATCTCAGTTGATTTCCATGTTGCTTACAATAAACAATGAATATTTCTTTCAGTTTGCAAAGGAGCAGGTGTTTCTGCTTGTGAATTATTTTTCCCACTTATTGTCATGGCAACACAATACTTTTAGTCTCGGCATAAGCAAGAAAACTCATCAACTCAAAAATGAGGACATTTTGTTTTACTTCATCATTGCGCTTTTTCCCTTTTCAGTTTGCAAGTGTTGCCAAAGTTCCATCTTCCATCTTAAGTTTCCTAGACTTCTCCACCATACAGCAAATTCCTTAGCCATTTCTTCAATAATCCAGCTATTTGGGGCCAGGGTCAAAATTTACTGCAATTTCTTGAAGCCTGAAGCTTATCATAAGTTCTTCAAGTAAGATGTCCATATCTTTATGTTTCTGGCACTCTTCCATTTGCATTTGGGTGATAGCTACTTGGCTCACACCAGTGGCTGTGGCAGTTACCCTAGTAATGCTGCCTTGGGCTTTCAGAATGTTGCACTTTATGTATCCCATTGGATCCCTTTTGCTGATCCGTTAAAGCTTTAATGGTGACTCTCCACATGATGATAATGAAGTATTGGCAGTGAAGCAAGCATCGACAACAACTGTGTCTTCAGTAGTTGGTGATTCTTGCTTATTGTGCTAGGATGATTCTTTTTGGGCCACTTTGTGTCTACATTTGGTACAAATTTTCTGATCAGGTTTAAAAACTTCATTAGTCAGCCTATCAGACATTGCAGTGGTTACTGCTATTAAAGCCTTCTTGGTTACATGTCTTTTCTTTACCAAATGGGTTTCAGCAAGTCTCTGTAAGAACAGAAATTTTGTCATCAAGAGGGCATTATGGTATGAACAAATTTGGGCATCTTCATTAAAATCAAGCCCAGACCTATGTTGTAGAAGCTCCTTATCCATTGGTGACATTTCCTTAACTGATTGTAGTTGACTTTTGTCATAATAGAATGGTGATGACTTGTGATAATCAGCTCCATCTGATCCACCAAAGTAGCCAGGTGTAAGTATCTCTTGGTTCATTTTATACAATAGTTTATTAACCTATTACAAGCAGTTTTGAAAGCTAATGAACATCTGGGTTTGAAGCATGGAAGATTCAGTCTTGTTTGTATATAAAATGTACAAATTAGGCCATCAAAAGACATTGTTTTAGTGCTTACCTTCAGCTACAACAGTGACTGTTGATTACTCAAATAGTCAGTAGGCGAGAACTAAGATTGTACAATGTCAACACCAAATATTACACTGCATGGAAGATCGACACTTTAAAAATTGCCAATAATGAAAGTGTGGTAATTCAGGAATGTAGGATAGTCTTAAAAAACTATCGCTGCTTTATAATGCTGATGGAAACTGAATGCCAATGCATATTTGCACCACCATGCATGGGATACAGAAACATTTAAAATCGCTCAAAACAGGAAAGGCCGCCGGACCTAATGGGATACCAGTTTGATTTTACACAGAGTACATGAAGGAACTTGCCCTCCTTCTTGCAGCGGTGTACCGTAGGTCTCTAGTAGAACGTAGCCTTCCAAAAGATTGGAAAAGGGCACATGTCTCTCCCGTTTTCAATAAGGGACATTGAACAGATGTGCAGAACTGTAGACCTATATCTCTAACGTCTATCAGTTGTAGAATTTTGTAACACGTATTATGTTCGATTATTATGACTTTTCTGGAGACTAGAAATCTCCTCTGTAGGAATCAGCATGGGTTTTGAAAAGGATGATCGTGTGAAACGCAGCTCGTGCTATTCGTCCAGGAGACTCAGAGGTTCCCATGTAGATGCCGTGTTTCTTGACTTCCGCAAGGCGTTCGATACAGTTCCCCACAGTCATTTAATGAACAAAGTAAGAGCATATGGACTATCATACCAATTGTGTGATTGGATTGAAGAGTTACTAGATAACAGAATGCACATGTCATTCTCAATGGAGAAAAGTGTTCCAAAGTAAGAGTGATTTCAGGTGTGCTGCAGGGGAGTGTTGTAGGACCGTTGCTATTCACAATATACATAAATGACCTTGTGGATGACATTGGAAGTTCACTGAGGCTTTTGTGGATGATGCAGTGGTATATCGAGAGGTTGTAACAATGGAAAATTGTACTGAAATGTAGGAGGATCTGCAGCGAATTGACGCATGGTGCAGGGAATGGCAATTGAATCTCAATGTAGACAAGTGTAATGTGCTGCGAATACATAGAAAGGAAGATCCCTTATCATTTAGCTACAATATAGCATGTCAACAACTGGAAGCAGTTAATTCCATAAATTATCTGGGAGTACACATTAGGAGTGATTTAAAATGGAATGATCATATAAAGTTGATCGTCGGTAAAGCAGATGCCAGATGGAGATTCATTGGAAGAATCCTAAGGAAATGCAATTCGAAAACAAAGAAAGTAGGTTACAGTATGCTTGTTCACCCACTGCTTGAATACTGCTCAGCAGTGTGGGATCCGTGCCAGATAGGGCTGATAGAAGAGATAGGGAAGATCCAGCGGAGAGCAGCGCGCTTTGTTACAGGATCATTTAGTAATCACGAAAGCATAATGGAGATGATAGATAAACTCCAGTGGAATGCTGTGCAGGAGAGACGCTCAGTAGCTCGGAACGGGGTTTTGTTGAAGTTTCGAGCACATACCTTCACTGCTCCCTACTATGTATATCTTGCGAAGAGACCATGAGGTTAAAATCAGAGAGATTAGAACCCACCCAGAGGCATACCGACAATCCTTATTTCCACGAACAATATGAGACTGGAATAGAAGTGAGAAGCGATAGAGGTACTGAAGGTACCCTCCGCCACACACTGTCAGGAGGCTTGCGGAGTATGGATGTAGATGTAGATGCATTGCAGGGTTAAAACATTCTAAAGCAGCATAGCATTTCCTTATCATCTTCTAGATTTTATAACCTCAAGAGCATTTTCTGAGGTTTAATTATATTTATATTCTAAACTGTAAAATAAAGTAAAAACACTTGTTATTAGCATAGTTACATTCCCTAAACTTCAGGGAAATCTTATACGATTAAAAGACACTACAATTACACATTTTTTGATTTACAACTTCAAATTTTATTAATTTTTTTGTATTTTTCAATAATCCATTTTCCCTACTTTCCTATGTATATTAAAGCAAAAGACGAAATGTTTGCTAGAACTTTTTAAAAAGCCTAGAAAATTTGGCACATTTGTGCCTTCGTATGTGATCTCAAGATGAGTAGCCTCACTTTAAAAGCTCCTGAAAATTCAACCACTGGACTGACATTTAGTTGATAACAGTCAAAGACCATATTACATTAGCTTTAGAGATGGCCGCATGGGGGCACATTTTAATATTGGTCCCTTTGACATGGAATGACCCTTTTGTCTAGCAGGCAACTGGTAATCATTCTATAGTTTTTAAGTTTCATGCAATGTTTTATGAAGATTCTAAACTTTCTGAACACACCCACTGACAGATGCCATGGCTGATAATAGGTAAGTAATCTATGTTAGTACTTTCTATACATTTGGGGACTCGGACTGCAAGCTGTTTCTTATTTATTGAACATAGTTTGGCCTTGTTTGGGATTTGTTTAAAAATGGCCAGATCGGGGGGAGGAGGGGGGGGGGGGGGTGGGCCTCCTTTGAAATTTAGCGGCCCACCACAGGACCAGAGGCCTCCCAAATGAAGCAATGTACATTATCTCCACCTTGAAAATTTTTTTAAGGTTGCAATCAGTTTTGTAGATATACCACACATTCTGAGTACCACTTGCTTGGCTTCCTAAGCACTCATTCGATCAGATGAGTAAACAAGAATACCTTCATTTAATCATTAGTCAACAGTTGTTGAAATGGTTGTCAATAGTTTCCAACTAAGATTTAATCTTATACAGTTCCACAGTTCCATCTACCTGTAGATGTACAATACACTACCTGATCAAAAGTATCCAGACAGCTATTGCTGGACTCTAATATGGGGTGCATCCATGCGTCACCTTCGTGCTGGCCTGAGCTCTGCTGGGGACACTTTCAGTGAGATGTTTGCGTGTCTGCTGAGGAATGGCAGCCTATTCTTCCTCAAGAAGTGAAACAGAAGAGGAAATGATATACTCTGGAGTCTGGAGTGATGTTGACATTATAACTCACCAAAAAGGGCATTTTTGGGTTTAGGTCAGCCCATTAGAGAAATGCTATTGTCCACAAATGTACATCATGCTAATACAAACAGTCATTTCCAAACTGTCCCTCTACTGTGCACCAAACACAATGCTGTAAAATGTGCTCGTATTCTTCCGTATTTAGCATTTCATTAAGCTCAATAAGGGAACCACACATGACCACAAAAGAACATCCCAATACCATACCTCCACCTCCTATGTACTTCACTGTTGGCAGTGCACAGGTAACATTCTGCAACCATTCACTAAGACCAAACCCCTCTATCAGATTGCTACAGGGTATAGCATAATTAATCAAGCCAAACCACTTGCTTCCAGTTACCTACTGTCCAGTAGTGTCATTCTTTATAGCACCTCAAGCATCACTTAGCACTGGCTACAGAAATGTGTGGGTTATGAGAAGGAGTTGCTTGACAAGATCTTTTTGACTCCCCCCCATGAACCACGGACCTTGCTGTTGGTGGGGAGGCTTGCGTGCCTCTGCGATACAGATAGCCGTACCGTAGATGCAACTACAACGGAGGGGTATCTGTTGAGAGGCCAGACAAACGTGTGGTTCCTGAAGAGGGGCAGCAGCCTTTTCAGTTGTTGCAAGGGCAACAGTCTGGATGATTGACTGATCTGGCCTTTTAACAATAACCAAAACGGCCTTGCTGTGCTGGTACTGTGAATGGCTGAAAGCAAGGGGAAGCTACGGCTGTAAAAAAAAATGAAATGTCGTGTGACGAGGACCTCCCGTCGGGTAGACCGTTTGCCTGGTGCAAGTCTTTCGATTTGACGCCACTTCAGCGACTTGCGCGTTGATAGGGATGAAATGATGATGATTAGGACAACACAACACCCAGTCCCTGAGTGGAGAAAATCTTCGACCCAGCCGGGAATCGAACCCGGGACCTTTGGATCGACAGTCTGTCGCGCTGACCACTCAGCTACGGCTATAATTTTTTCAATAATGAGTAGGAAAATAGGAATGCAGATAAGCTACTACAAACAGCATAGCGAATGCATTATTGTGGCCAAGCATGATACGAAGCCCACACCTACTACAGTAGTACAAGTTTATATGGCAACTAGCTCTGCAGATGACGAAGAAATTGAAGAAATGTATGATGAAATAAAAGAAATTATTCAGACAGTGAAGGGTGACGAAAATTTATGGAATTCGGTAGTAGGAAAAGATAGAGAAGGAAACGTAGTAGGTGAATATGGATTGGGGCTAAGAAATGAAAGAGGAAGCCACCTGGTAGAATTTTGCACACAGCACAACTTAATCACAGCTAACACTTGGTTCAAGAATCATAAAAGAAGGTAGTATATATGGAAGAAGCCTGGAGATACTGACAGGTTTCAGATAGATTATATAATGGTAAGACAGAGATTTAGGAACCAGGTTTTAAATTGTAAGCCATTTCCAGGGGCAGATGTGGACTCTGACCACAATCTATTGTTTATGACCTGTAGATTAAAACTGAAGAAACTGCAAAAAGGTGGGAATTCAAGGAGATGGGACCTCGATAAACTGACTAAACCAGAGGTAGTACAGAGTTTCAGGGAGAGTATAAGGGAAAAATTGACAGGAATGGGGGAAAGAAAATGGGTAACAGAAGAAATATTGAATTTAATTGATGAAAGGAGAAAATATAAAAATGCAGTAAATGAAGCAGGCAAAAAGGAATACAAACGTCTCAAAAATGAGATCGACAGGAAGTGCAAAATCGCTACGCAGGGATGGCTAGAGGACAAATGTAAGGATGTAGAGGCTTATATCACTAGGGGTCAGATAGATACTGCCTACAGGAAAATTAAAGAGACCTTTGGAGAAAAGAGAACCAGTTGTATGAATATCAAGAGCTCAGATGGAAACCCAGTTTGAAGCAAATAAGGGAAAGCAGAAGGAGTATATAGAGGGTCTGTACAAGGGCATTGTACTTGAGGGCTATATTTTGGAAATGGAAGAGTATGTAGATGAAGATGAAATGGGAGATACGATTCTGCGTGAAGAGTTTGACAGAGCACTGAAAGACCTGAGTCGAAACAAGGCTCTCGGAGTAGACAACATTCCATTGGAACCACTGACAGCCTTGGGAGAGCCAATCCTGACAAAACTCTACCATCTGGTGAGCAAGATGTATGAAACATGCGAAATACCCTCAGACTTCAAGAAGAATATAATAATTCCAATCTCAAAGAAAGCAGGTGATGACAGATGTGAAAATTACCGAACTATCGGTTCAATAAGTCACAGCTGGAAAATACTAATGCGAATTCTTCACAGACGAATGGAAAAACTAGTAGAAGCCGACCTCGGGGAAGATCAGTTTGGATTCCGTAGAAATGTTCGAACACGTGAGGCAATACTGACCCTATGACTTATCTTAGAAGCTAGATTAAGGAAGGTCAAAACTACATTTCAAGCATTTGGAGACTTAGAGAAAGCTTTTGACAATGTTGACTGGAATACTCTCTTTCAAATTCTGAAGGTGGTAGGGGTAAAATACAGTGGGCGAAAGGCTATTTACAATTTCTACAGAAACCAGATGACAGTTATAAGTGTCGAGGGACATCAGAGGGAAGCAGTGGTTGGGAAGGGAATGAGACAGGGTCGTAAACTCTCCCCTATGTTATTCATTCTGTATATTGAGCAAGCAGTGAAGGAAACAAAAGAAAAATTCGGAGTAGGTATTAAAATCCATGGAGAAGAAATAAAAACTTTGAGGTTCGCCGATGACATTGTAATTCTATCAGAGACAGCAAAGGACTTGGCAGAGCAGTTGAACGGAATGGGTAGTGTCTTGAAAGGAGGATATAAGATGAATGTCAACAAAAGCAAAACGAGGATAATGGAATGTAGTTGAATTAAGTCGGGTGATGCTGAGGGAATTAGATTAGGAAATGAGACACTTAATGTAGTAAAGGAGTTTGGCTATTTGGGGAGCAAAATAACTGATGATGGTCAAAGTAGAGATTATGTAAAATCTAGAGTGGCAATGGCAAGGAAAGTGTATCTGAAGAAGAGAAATTTGTTAACATTGAGTATAGATTTAAGTGTCAGGAAGTCGTTTCTGAAAGTATTTGTATGGAAGTGAAATGTGGACGATAACTAGCTTGGACAAGAAGAGAATAGAAGCTTTCGAAATGTGGTGCTACAGAAGAATGCTGAAGATTAGGTGGGTAGATCACATAACTAATGAGGAAGTATTGAATAGGACTGGGGAGAAGAGAAGTTTGTGGCACAACTTGACCAGAAGAAGGGATCTGTTGGTAGGACATGTTCTGAGGCATCAAGGGATCACCAATTTAGTATTGGAGGGCAGTGTGGAGGGTAAAAATCATAGGGGGAGACCAAGAGATGAATACTCTAAGCAGATTCAGAAGGATGTAGGTTGCAGTAGGTACTGGGAGCTGACGAAGCTTTGCACAGGATTGAGTAGCATGGAGAGCTGCATCAAACCAGTCTCAGGACTGAAGACCACAACAACAACAACAACATGCATAGTGATTGTACTAGCAGGATTTCTGGTTGCACTTCAGAACACACTGCTCAACAGTTCCCTGGTGTCAGTATATGAGTTCTGTATGGTCTTGGTTTAGTTGTGGCTGTCCTTCATATTTCCATTTCATAATCACATCATCAACAGTCGACTTGGGCATCTTTATAAGTGTTTAAATGTGGGTGGTGGATTTGTTACTCAGGTGACATCAAATGACTAGTTCACGTTCAAAGACACTGAGCTCTCCTGATGAAACCATTCTGCTGTTACAGCTTCTCTGCTGACAACACTGTACTCCCCATCCCCTTTTACACTAGCAAGTCTGCATCTTGTGACATCTAATGGTCAATTGTGCATTAATTAGAGGTGTCCAGAAACTGCAATTTTTCATGTAACTGATTCAGTAGTTATGCAAATGTGTCATGCCTCAATAACTAAATTCGATAAGAAGTACACAAAATGTATAGTATCTCAAAAGATAGACGATTATCTGTTTAATACTTTCTATAGTACATGCAAAGCTCACCTTATGCCACTTCTTAATTCGACAGTCTGAAATTACAGGCTCCAGGGAATTCAGTGACTTATGAAATAAGGGTACAACATGTCTTCAAAAATAATTTATTCATACTCTTATATATTAGTTTGAAACCGAAAATAGGGAAAAATTCAGAATGATTGGGAAAACTCTGCTGGGCATCAACAAAAATACAACATTATCAGCACTCAAAGTGGAGAAACATGGAATAAACTCTTAAAAAGGCTTGTTCAAGTTTGATGTTATCTATAATACTTTGTTTGCTTATAAAACTTCCATCTGTTCATGTTAATAGATTTACTGCATTGCTTTCATGAGCTCTATTTTTTGGTGTCATCTGGAACAATTGAAGTTGAACAAATTATGTACTGAAAGCTACTTTTTTTGGTTTGTTTAGGTAAAGTGTAGCCCAGGGCCACTGTACAACTAGATAAATGTTGGAAACCTTTTAAAAACCATTATCAAATTTGCCAGTAGAATCAACTTCTAGCAGCCTAGAACTGTAACAAGGTAATCTTCATCTCTCCAGTTAGTCATGTTACTGATTAGTGTGCCAACTGGAATTCAGAATTAGTAGTTCTGTGACTGCATGTGGTGCTGTTTGCCATCCATAAATTTTGACAAAGTTTCAATCCTGTAGAACACTTTCTTTTAACCTTGAAATTTCCCATCTTTTCCCATCATTTTAACTGATGTGTTTGGGGTTAAGTATAAAAGTAAACACTTACAATACAGCAAGCTATCCCAAGTGTACTTCAATAGATTTCTGGTAAAAGTGAAAACAGAATCAGCAAGCCATCATGAGTTTTCTTTTTCCACAGACAAATGGCAAGTTGCTGTTCTTATTGTGTTGTGCATCAAGGGGAGGGGCATTCTTATGGTAATTGGGTCAGATCATCTGCAAATATGTTTATGAGTTGGGAATAACCACTGGATGAGAGATCGATTCCTTTCTGCAGATCAGTACGGACTGAATGAGGAAGTGACAGAAAAAGATTGAAGACATTATTTTGGCACAGTTCTGTAAAGATTTGTATCCATCTTGACTGAGATAAACACCAAAACTGCAGCAATGCCAAGGAATCAGCAAAATTTCCCATGAACGAAGTCACTTCTAAGAAAACCCAAGCTGTATAGTAATTGCTAAAGCTGGAGTATATTTTGTCTTGGTTGGCTAAGTTAAATCTGCAGTTTAGTGGAGTCACAACACAATGGTTGCTAGAAATTCAAGAGAATTTTCTAATGAATACGCCATCCATTTCCAAATGTCCCAAAAGCAAAGGACAAAGTCATTGTGGCCTAAATTGGGTCTTCATCTGGTGTTCATTCTGAATCTTGTAGGGATACCAATACAAAATGTGCCACAAAATCTTGTGAACTGTTGATCATGGTTGGAAACAATTCCTGTGACACAGTTTGAGCAATGGCCACAGAAATTGAGGTATATGCTGCACGGTTAGCTACAGCTGCAGCAACTTCACCAATGACTGCCAAGGGAATGGACTGCCTCCCTCTCCCTGATGCTCCATCTTATTCTCTTGTTCCTTCAAATTTCTTGATCATATTCTTTATCCTGATTATTGACATCAGGCTATTTCTGTCAGCAATATTCCCACAATGCAGTGTTGCTACTGCTGCCATTCTGATAAAATACCTTTACCAGCAGTGCACAGTCTTTCTTCTTAATAACCATTGAGTTTTGTATAAAGAAAACTCATTCTATCTTCCCTTTCTACCTTCGTAGAAGTTACTGGGAGCTAGCATTGAAAGACTTGGCAGAAGCAGCAATATCATCATCAATTTAACAAGTGACATGCCATCAGTGAGTGTCTTTCTAGGTCAAATCATGAAAAGAGATTATTTTTACTGTATTATAATCTTATTATTTTAGTCATTTTAATGTCATTTGGTCAACAGCTATATGGCTGCTGTCACCTACATTTTCATGAGGGAGAAAAAAATAAAAATTAAAAAATAGGCCATGAAAATACTGGAAGCTACCTGTAAAATACCGGCTGGTTTAGATATATTTATCTGGTTGCATTCCCGTGCACTAAATGATGAAAGTCTATAAAAACCACAGAATCTCATAACCTTCTGGAGTGGTGAACCAAAATAAACAAAGTATTTATTCAACAGAAGCAAGCCGCAAGAATATTGTATAAAGTCAATAAAAATACAATTTGCAGAAGTCTGTTTAAGGATTCTGGAACCCTTACACACACTTCCTAGTACATTTAAGTTACTGCTATTGCTCACAATAAAAGTCAGTTGGAAATGAACTACAATTTTTACAACAGCAATATGAGGCACAAAAACAATTTTCTTGTAGACATTGCTTCCTCGAATGTGGTTGAGAGCAGAGTATGTGTTCTGGTTGAAGGTACTCAACTATTTCCCATTTAACACACAGCAGGAAATTGGGAAATATTAACAGTTCAAAAGAAAAATAAAAACATACATCATCAGCTAGAAACTACCTCATTTGTCAGTCATTCTACATATTAAACAGTTAAGTAGTTTCAAGGACTAGAGAATCCCTATTAGCTGCATAGCATTCATTTTAAACTGCGTGACAAGTAGGAGTGTGTTGTAAACAGGCTTCAGTTGCTGCAAATGTAGTCAACTATTTTCTTTGAAGGCTAACCAAGGAAGCACCACACATGCGAACATGCATGCCCACACCCACACTCACAATCACAATCACAATCGCAATCTCTCTCTCTCTCTCATACACACACGCACACACACACACACACACACACACACACACACACACACACACACACCTCTTGTGCTAGCTGGACACTCACCCTAGCTTGTCAAAGGTTGTCTTCTGAAAGCTAGCAAAGTATTCACTCTTTTTTGTGTGCCTGTCAGTGCTTCAACACCTCTACTATTCAGTGAGTGGTCTCCTTTACTCGTAAGTTATTTATATTCTACCAGAACTTTCATTACTTGATTCTTGGGCATGTTTAATCTATATGGAGTCTTTATCGAGATAGAATGACAGAAGCTATAGAGTATATTCAAAGAAGGACTAGTACATTTAATCAGCATTAGACTGTCACAAAAAAGTTCACAGATGTCCATTGAGAGTTATTACAGGTATCATGTGTCCGGTAAAGGCTTAGTCTTAGAATTTTGAATGTGTATGGTGTCCAAGACAACTAAAAATAGTTCTCCATTATATAACCAATACTATATTAATGTTAAAGACATCTGGACATGTGTCAACAGTTATTGTTCTCAGCGACCATTCACAAAGGGTACAGGATAGCTTTAATTACACTGACACTTGTACACTATGTGCCTGTACATTGATTTGCGGGGCAAAGATGCAAATGCTTCTGTGACACTCTTTATTTCATTATCTGCATCAAAATCTTCAACATGAAGGGTAATGCTGTGAAACACTGACTGGTACTTCTCATGCAACAGTTAAATTGCCTGCTTAACACTAAGCATTCTATGAAAAGCACAGCGTATTTAATTTCATTTTAGTTATTTAATCATTCCATTCTTAATAACTATACTTCCACATTTGTCAGTGTAGTATGTGAAAATCCATTGTTCCGTCATTCCACAACTAAAAATGATAAATTTGTCATTGTTTTATACCCTTTCGGTGTTATGAGTAACTTTTACTTTGCTGCGTTTACCTTGTAGCCTCACAACTGTTACGGCAGCCAGAGACAGTGGTTGTGTGTGTGTGTGTGTGTGTGTGTGTGTGTGTGTGTGTGTGAGCTGTGTTTGCATGAATGTGTGTGTATGTTGTCTATTTTAGAAGAAGACCTTATGGCTGAAAACTTAGGTGTTTATTAGTCATTTTGTTGTGCCTGGCTGCGACTCAACATCTCTACCATATGGTGAGTAGCAATCTGTCCTTTTCTAATATTGTCATTATTCCATTCTGAATTTTCCATTGTTTGAAAAAAGATTGTTCATGTGACTACAGAACTAAATGCCATGGAGCAAGGATGAGTAACTGTTTTATGAATTTGGATTGTGTCTTAACACTGTAATGAGTTTCAACTTGCTTGCTCCACTGAGTAACAGTGGAGAAGTAGTTTACTAGATGTGTGTTTTTGCTTTGTGCTTGATAATGTTATGTATGAGATCAGACACAAAAGAAATGATACTGGTGCTATAAGTTTGTACTTTTCAGATATGTTCAAATACTGATGATCACCTTGATAATGGATCCATTTCAGCCAACACAAATTTACACTTGTCACAGCACTGCTTAAAACATTGCTATTTATAATTTCCATGAACTTTTGGTGGACTTCTGCGAGTTTTGCCTAGTGCAAGAATACATCTGTTTTAAATTGCTTCTCTTGTACCCCTGAACTGATTGCACTTGTTGAAAATTTTTATAGTACAAAAATACATAGTTGTTGTTACTGTGGTCTTCAGCCTCAAGAGTGGTTTGATGCAGCTCTCCATGCTACTCTATCCTGTACAAACCTCTTCATATCAGTAAAGCTACTTGGGAACCTACGTCTGTTTGAACCTGCTTACTGTATTCATCTCTTCATCTACCTCTGCAGTGTTTACCCCTCACCTCTGTCCACACACAAACACACACAACCCCCCCCCCCCCCCACACACACACACACTCACCCACACTTCCATCCAGTAGTAAAAGGGTGACACCGCAATGGATGTCTCAGAATGTGTCCTATCCACCAATCCCTTCCTTTAGTCGAGTTGTGCCACAAATTTCTTTGCTTCCCAGTCCTGTTCAGTATTTCCTGATTGATTGGATGATTTATCTAGGCTTAGCCAGCTATAGCAGTTAACTTGTGCCACTGCTTGCAGCTATGGTAATCTTTTGTATTATGATCTATATTCTTGACTCATGGACAAAACCATGTTATTTGATGATACCACTGTTGCTGAAAATTTAAAAGTTGTCTTGTGAATTCATGTAACTTTTACCATTCTGATGAAGATAAACTTGGAGCTATCAAAACCTGGTTAATGTGTTTTTTTTAAAAAAGTTGTGTGCAACCAGTTGGTTGATATATTCTTATATGAACTGTGTGTTGCCCATGTTTCACTTCCATTCAAGATCCCGGCAGAGGTTCGAGTCCTCCCTTGGACATGGGTGTGTGTGTTTGTCCTTAGGATAATTTAGGTTAAGTAGTGTGTAAGCTTAGGGACTGATGACCTTAGCAGTTAAGTCCCATAAGATTTCACATACATTTTTTGAACTTCCATTCAAGGCTACACTCAATACAAATACTTTCAGAAAAGACTTCCTAGCACTTAAATCTATGTTTGACATTAACAAATTTATATTTTTCAGATATGTTTTTCTGTCATTCTCATTCTCCTTTTTATATCCTTTCTACTTCAGCCATCATCAGTTATTTTACTGCCCAAAAAGCAAAACTTATCTACTAGTGTTAGTGTCTCACTTCGTAATCTAATTCCCTCAGCATCACTAGATTTAATTTGACAACTCTTGTTAATGTTCATCTTATATCCTCCTTTCAAGACACTGTCCATTCGATACAACCACTGTTCCAAGTCCTTTGCTGTCTCTGACAGATTACAACGTCATCAACATATCTCAAAGTTTTTATCTCTTCTTGTTGAATGTTAATTCCTCCTCCAAATTTTTCTTTGGTTTCCTTTGCCACTTGGTCAGTGTACAGATTGAATAACATTGGGGATACACTACAACCCTGTCTCACTCCTTTTCGGTCACTGCTTCCCTTTCATGCCCATTGACTATTATAACTGCTGTCTGATTTCTGCACAACTTGCATATAGCTTGTTGCAAACCTACAAAAGCTGGTTTGCCTTTCTAAACCTATCTTCTAAGGTAAGTTGTAGGATCAGTATTGCCTCGCATATTTCAACTTTCCCTTCTTTGCTTAGCACTGGTTTTCCATCTGAACTATTGATATACAGGTCCTTCTTTTTTCTCCAAAGATCACCTTAATTTTCCTATTGAGGGTATCTATGTTTCCCCTGGTGATATATGCGTCTACAGCCTTGCAGTTGTCCTCTAGCCATTCTTGCTTAGCCATTTTGCACTTCCTGTGAATATCAGATTGTATTCCCTTTTGCATGCATCATTTGATGCATTTTTTATATTTTCTTCATTCATCAGTTAAATTCAATTTATTGTATGATATCCAAGGATTTCTATTAGGCCTTGTCTTTTTACATATTTTATTCCTGCTGCATTCAGTATTTCATATCTCAAAGCTACCCATACATCTTCTGTTGTATTTCTTTCTCCTGTTTCAGTCAATTGTTGCCTAATTCACCCTCTGAAACCCTCTTAATCTTTGATTCTTTCAACTTATCCAGGCCCCATGTCCTTAATTTCCTATCTTTTTGGATTTTTTTTTTTTTTTAGTTTTAATTCACAATTCTCCGTCTTACCACTGTATAACAATCTGAAACCTTCTGGTATCCGTGGGTCTCTTCCATGTATGCAGCCTTCTTTCAGAATTGTTAAACCAAGTGCTAGCAGTGACTGAATTATGCTCAGTGCAAAATTCTGCCAGATGGCTTTTTCTTTCCCGCAGTCCATATTTTCCTGCTATTTTTTCTTCTCTTCTTCTTCCTATTACTGAACTCCAGTTCCTGTCACAATTAAATTTTCCGTTCGCTTAACTGTGTGTGTAATTTCTCTTATCTTGTCATACATTCTTTCAATCTTTTCAGCATCTATAGTGCTAGTTGCCATTTAAACTTGTACTACTGTGGTGGGTTTTACTTGTAGCTTTGTGTCTGTCATTCAATATGCTGCTGGTAGTAGCTTACGTGCCTCTTCATTCTTAGTCTTACTTGTGCATTACCCATATTTGATTTTGTATTTGTAGCCCTGTACTTACCTGATCAGAAATCCTGTCCAACCTGCCAGTGAACTTCACTAATCCTCACTATATCTAACTCCAACCCAGCCATATCCCATTTTAAATTTTCTAACCTACCTGCCCACTTAAGGAATCTAGCTTTTTACGCTCCGGTCCCAGACTGCCAGTCTTGCTTTTCCTGAAAAGGCATCTTCCTAAATAGTCCCTACCCAGAGATCTGAATGGGGGACAATTTTATGTCTGGAATATTTTACCCAAGAGGATGCCATCATCATATAACTGAACAGTGAGCTACATCCCCTTGGAAGAAATAATGGCTATAGTTTCTCCTTACTTTCAGCCATTCACATTACTAGCACACCAAGACCATGTTGACTGGTGTTACAAAGCCACATCAGTCAATCACCCAGACTGTTGCCCCTGCAATGAACTGAAGAGGCTGCTACACATCTTCAGAAACCAGACATTTGTCTGGCCTCTGTAATCTTACCCTCCCACACATCACTATTAAAATTCTCTGTCTCTGCAAAAATGTTGAAAGCTTCAAGAAGCGTAAGATGTACAAAAGAAAAACATGTTACTTATCTTTGGGGGTTGGGGTGGGGGGTGGAGGGTGTGGGGGGGGGGGGGGGGGGAGGTGGGGAGGGCAAATGACTGCTCTTAAATGCCTTTGTGCACACGATAATTAATCAAATCTCGTCCTCATGATCTCTATGGGAGCATTATGTAGTATAATCCTAATTTGTCATTTAAAGTGTGTTCTTGAACATTTATAAGTAGGCTTTCTTTTTCAATAGTTTGCTTTTACCTTCTAGTGTCTTCCATCTCAGTTTCTTCAGCATCTCTGTGATACTCTCCCACCAGTCAAATAAACTTGTGGCCACTTGTGTGCTTAGCCAGCTATAGCAGTTAACTTGTGCCACTGCTTGCAGCTATGGTAATCTTTTGTATTATGATCTATATTCTTGACTCATGGACAAAGCCATGTTATTTGATGATACCACTGTTGCTGAAAATTTAAAAGTTGTCTTGTGAATTCATGTAACTTTTACCATTCTGATGAAGATAAACTTGGAGCTATCAAAACCTGGTTAATGTGTTTTTTTTAAAAAAGTTGTGTGCAACCAGTTGGTTGATATATTCTTATATGAACTGTGTGTTGCCCATGTTTCACTTCCATTCAAGATCCCGGCAGAGGTTCGAGTCCTCCCTTGGACATGGGTGTGTGTGTTTGTCCTTAGGATAATTTAGGTTAAGTAGTGTGTAAGCTTAGGGACTGATGACCTTAGCAGTTAAGTCCCATAAGATTTCACATACATTTTTTGAACTTCCATTCAAGGCTACACTCAATACAAATACTTTCAGAAAAGACTTCCTAGCACTTAAATCTATGTTTGACATTAACAAATTTATATTTTTCAGATATGTTTTTCTGTCATTCTCATTCTCCTTTTTATATCCTTTCTACTTCAGCCATCATCAGTTATTTTACTGCCCAAAAAGCAAAACTTATCTACTAGTGTTAGTGTCTCACTTCGTAATCTAATTCCCTCAGCATCACTAGATTTAATTTGACAACTCTTGTTAATGTTCATCTTATATCCTCCTTTCAAGACACTGTCCATTCGATACAACCACTGTTCCAAGTCCTTTGCTGTCTCTGACAGATTACAACGTCATCAACATATCTCAAAGTTTTTATCTCTTCTTGTTGAATGTTAATTCCTCCTCCAAATTTTTCTTTGGTTTCCTTTGCCACTTGGTCAGTGTACAGATTGAATAACATTGGGGATACACTACAACCCTGTCTCACTCCTTTTCGGTCGCTGCTTCCCTTTCATGCCCATTGACTATTATAACTGCTGTCTGATTTCTGCACAACTTGCATATAGCTTGTTGCAAACCTACAAAAGCTGGTTTGCCTTTCTAAACCTATCTTCTAAGGTAAGTTGTAGGATCAGTATTGCCTCGCATATTTCAACTTTCCCTTCTTTGCTTAGCACTGGTTTTCCATCTGAACTATTGATATACAGGTCCTTCTTTTTTCTCCAAAGATCACCTTAATTTTCCTATTGAGGGTATCTATGTTTCCCCTGGTGATATATGCGTCTACAGCCTTGCAGTTGTCCTCTAGCCATTCTTGCTTAGCCATTTTGCACTTCCTGTGAATATCAGATTGTATTCCCTTTTGCATGCATCATTTGATGCATTTTTTATATTTTCTTCATTCATCAGTTAAATTCAATTTATTGTATGATATCCAAGGATTTCTATTAGGCCTTGTCTTTTTACATATTTTATCCCTGCTGCATTCAGTATTTCATATCTCAAAGCTACCCATACATCTTCTGTTGTATTTCTTTCTCCTGTTTCAGTCAATTGTTGCCTAATTCACCCTCTGAAACCCTCTTAATCTTTGATTCTTTCAACTTATCCAGGCCCCATGTCCTTAATTTCCTATCTTTTTGGATTTTTTTTTTTTTAGTTTTAATTCACAATTCTCCGTCTTACCACTGTATAACAATCTGAAACCTTCTGGTATCCGTGGGTCTCTTCCATGTATGCAGCCTTCTTTCAGAATTGTTAAACCAAGTGCTAGCAGTGACTGAATTATGCTCAGTGCAAAATTCTGCCAGATGGCTTTTTCTTTCCCGCAGTCCATATTTTCCTGCTATTTTTTCTTCTCTTCTTCTTCCTATTACTGAACTCCAGTTCCTGTCACAATTAAATTTTCCGTTCGCTTAACTGTGTGTGTAATTTCTCTTATCTTGTCATACATTCTTTCAATCTTTTCAGCATCTATAGTGCTAGTTGCCATTTAAACTTGTACTACTGTGGTGGGTTTTACTTGTAGCTTTGCGTCTGTCATTCAATATGCTGCTGGTAGTAGCTTACGTGCCTCTTCATTCTTAGTCTTACTTGTGCATTACCCATATTTGATTTTGTATTTGTAGCCCTGTACTTACCTGATCAGAAATCCTGTCCAACCTGCCAGTGAACTTCACTAATCCTCACTATATCTAACTCCAACCCAGCCATATCCCATTTTAAATTTTCTAACCTACCTGCCCACTTAAGGAATCTAGCTTTTTACGCTCCGGTCCCAGACTGCCAGTCTTGCTTTTCCTGAAAAGGCATCTTCCTAAATAGTCCCTACCCAGAGATCTGAATGGGGGACAATTTTATGTCTGGAATATTTTACCCAAGAGGATGCCATCATCATATAACTGAACAGTGAGCTACATCCCCTTGGAAGAAATAATGGCTATAGTTTCTCCTTACTTTCAGCCATTCACATTACTAGCACACCAAGACCATGTTGACTGGTGTTACAAAGCCACATCAGTCAATCACCCAGACTGTTGCCCCTGCAATGACTGAAGAGGCTGCTACACATCTTCAGAAACCAGACATTTGTCTGGCCTCTGTAATCTTACCCTCCCACACATCACTATTAAAATTCTCTGTCTCTGCAAAAATGTTGAAAGCTTCAAGAAGCGTAAGATGTACAAAAGAAAAACATGTTACTTATCTTTGGGGGTTGGGGTGGGGGGGTGGGGGGTGGGGGGGGTGGAGGTGGGGAGGGCAAATGACTGCTCTTAAATGCCTTTGTGCACACGATAATTAATCAAATCTCGTCCTCATGATCTCTATGGGAGCATTATGTAGTATAATCCTAATTTGTCATTTAAAGTGTGTTCTTGAACATTTATAAGTAGGCTTTCTTTTTCAATAGTTTGCTTTTACCTTCTAGTGTCTTCCATCTCAGTTTCTTCAGCATCTCTGTGATACTCTCCCACCAGTCAAATAAACTTGTGGCCACTTGTGTTGCTCTTCTATGTACATGTTAAATATTCCCTGTTCATCCTATTTGGTATGGGTCACACACACTTGACCAATATTGTAAGATGATTCACAAAAGTGATTTGTAAGCAATCTTCTTTGTAGAATGATTGCACTTTCCTGTAATTCTTCACATTTGTGAACATTCTAATTTATGTTAAGATGTATGGAACATAATGACTGAAGGAGTATATGGAGGGTCCACAAGGGAGATAAACTTGAAGGCAATATTATAGAAAGAGAAGTGTATGTAGATTAATATGAGATGGGAGATATGATATTGAGAGAAGAATTTTACAGATCTCTGAAGGATCAAAGTTGAAACAAGGCCCCAGGAGAAGACGATGTTCTGTCAGAACTACTGATAGCCCCAGGAGAGCCATCTTCCATCTGATGTGCAAGATATATGTAACAGGTGAATAAACTTTAATAGGAATGTGAGAGAAGGTAATAATTCTATTTTCAATTCCGAAGAAAGCAGTAGCTGACATGTGAAAATCACCAAAATATCACTTTAATAAGTCACACTTGTAAAATACTACAAATAATTCTTTACAGAAGAATAGAAAAACTGGTAGAGGCCAAACCTGGGGAACATCAGTTTGTATTATGCAGAAATGTAGGAACATGAGTGGCAATACTGACTCTGTGATTAATCTTAGAGCATAGGTTGATGAAAGGCAGACCTACATTTATAGCATTTGTAGACTCAGAGAAAGCTTTTGATAATATTGACTGAAATACTGTCTTTGAAATTCTGAAGGTAGCAGAGGTAAAATACAGGGAGCAGAAGGCTGTTTATAACTTGTACAGAAACCAGACAGCAGTTGAGGGGCATGAAAGGGGAGCAGTGGTTGAGAAGGGAGTGAGACCAGATTGTAGCCTATCCCTGATGTTATTCAATCTGTACACTGAACAAGAAGTAAAGGAAACCAAAGAAAAATTTGGAGTAGGTATTAAAGTACAGGGAAAATGAGGCAGTACTGACTCTGTGATTAATCTTAGAGCATAGGTTGATGAAAGGCAGACCTACATTTATAGCATTTGTAGACTCAGAGAAAGCTTTTGATAATATTGACTGGAATACTGTCTTTGAAATTCTGAAGGTAGCAGAGGTGAAATACAGGGAGCAGAAGGCTGTTTATAACTTGTACAGAAACCAGACAGCAGTTGAAGGGCATGAAAGGGGAGCAGTGGTTAAGAAGGGAGTAAGACCAGATTGTAGCCTATCCCTGATTTTATTCAATCTGTACACTGAACAAGAAGTAAAGGAAACCAAAGAAAAATTTGGAGTAGGTATTAAAGTACAGGGAAAATAAATAAAAACTTTGAGATTTGCTGATGACACTGTAATTATATTAGAGACAGCAAAGGATTTGGAAGTGTAGTTGAACACAGTGGACTTTGTCTTAAAAGAAGAATGTAAGATGAAGATTGGAAAAACCAAAATAAGTATAATGGAATATGGCAGAATTAAATCAGATAATGATAAGGGACTTAGATTAAGAAATGAAACTAGTAGATGAGTCTTGCTATCTGGGCAGGAAAATAACTGATGATGGCCAAAATAGAGAGGATATAAAATGTTAACTGACAATGGCAAGAAAAGTGTTTTTGTGGAAGAGAAATTTACTAACACTGAATATAGATTTAAGTGTTAACAAGCCTTCTCTGAAACTAGTTGTCAGGAGTGTTGCCAAGTAAGGAAGTGAAACACTGATATAAACAGTTTAGACAAAAAGAGAACAGAACCTTCGGAAATGTGGTGTCACTGAAGAATGTTGAAGATTGGATGGGTAGATCACGTGACTGACGAGAAGGTAGTGAATAGAATTTGCGAGACGAGAAATTTGTGGTAGAACTAGACAAAAGAACAGATCGGTTGACAGGACACATTCTGAGACATTAAGGGATCATCAATTTAGTGCTGGAGGGAAGTGTTTGTGTGTGTGGAGTGGGAGGGGGGGGGGGGGTGGCAAAAATTATAGAGGGAGGTGAAGAGATGAGGACAGTAAGCAGATTCAGAAGGGTGTAGGTTGCAGTAGTTACTCAGAGATGAAGAGGATCTCACAGGATAGAGTAGGATGGAGAGCTGCATCAAATCAGTCTTCGGACTGAAGACTACAACAATAACAATGATTGAATGAACTGGTGAACAAACTGTAGAGAATTCAAGACATATTTTCCTTCACATAAAATTGATACAGTGATATTCATAGAGACGCCAGTCTGAAATAGTTCCAGCTTCATCTACCAGTGGCACAGAGTACTAGAAAATACCAGTTAATCTTGAAACGTCAAACTGATGTAGCAGTGGCACAACAAGTTAAAGGACAATGGTGAGCTGCAAATGGCAAATGTAATTTTTAGGGCTAGATCAGAATCCATTCAGATTACTGTCAAGCCTTCAAAATGGAAAGGCCCAAGAAATGCTTTTAGATGTTTCAAGCCAGCAGCTGCAATCTAACCATCACTAGGAGCTTGATTGCTCTGGAGACTTTGGGCAAAAGCATAAAGTCAGCCAAAAAAGTTCACAATCAGGGTGAACTAGAGATCACAATGTGTGAGCTAGGACTAGTAAGTAAAACTTTAATATGGACAAGAATGTCTTATTGCTAAGCAATAATCATAGAAGGGGCAAGTCACAGGTGGTAGACAACTCTTTGGAACATGATTATTAGGTAGCTAATATTTTAAAGGAGAACCAGGTTTCAGTGATGTCACCTGTGTTTTAGATCTTTTGAAGAAATATCTTGAAAACAAAATTATTATTCCTTGGCCTCCAGATGGATAATAAAATGAAGTTGCACCTGCATGTGAATAAATTTATGGCAAATTTAAGATCTGTTAAGAGTTGACATTTCAAACATTTGGTGAATAATTCTCCTTAGGAAACTGGCACCAAGGGATAAGAAGGACCATCTTGTGAGCTCAGCTTGAATTCTTGAGGGCTTCATTCTACATGTTTATTTACATAGTTCAAAATGGTTCAAATGGCTCTGAGCACTATGGGACTAAACATCTATGGTCATCAGTCCCCTAGAACTTAGAACTACTTAAACCTAAGGACATCATACAACACCCAGTCATCACGAGCCCTGGAACCAGGGCGTGGGAAGCGAGAACGCTACCGATTTATGTAGTCATTTGATCATTTGTTGTTGAAGTACAAGATGATATTGTACTTTAACTCTAGTCATCACAATGAACAGTTTTCAAGATTAAATGTATTTCCACATTATATAAGTTACAAAAGTTACTGATCTACACATTTATTACAGTTCAAATATTCAGTTACTGAACATAAGTAGTAATATGATAGATCTTTCAAAAAGCATTAATATTTAGTATATATTTTATATCATTAGGCATAAGACTTGTACCTTTCTGATACAAACTAGTACTGGCTGGAAGTAAGCATAAGTTACCTTTTAATGTAGTGTTATAATCATGTAAGTCAAAATTATGAAACATTATATTATCATTTCAAATTACATTTTTTTAAATAAACATGTAGTAGCACTTTCAGTGCTATTGGTATATTTTTGAAATTTAAAACATTTTTTAAAAATTTTGTGCATTTAGTTCCATACAACCAAATTGAGGATGGAACGTGTTAGTATATGAAATTACAACATAAAAGTAACAACAGATAAAATAAGATGTTTATGAACTCAAAAAAAGACAAGCTGTAAGTTTACATAAATGCAGTCAGCAATATAACACAGGAATAAGCATGATTTTTTAAGGAACTCTCGACAAAGCGTGTGGATTACTGCTAAGATTTTTGAATTCTTGTGGTAGCTAATTGAAAATGGATGCAGCAATATACTGCACACTTTTCTGCACTAGAGTCAAGGAAATACGATCCAAATGCAGATTGGATTTCTGCTTTGTATTAATTGAATGAAAACTGCTAATTTTTTGGAATAAGCTAATATTGTTAACAATATTAGCAATAAACAACAGAAAAGGATGTATATATTAAGAGGCCAGAATCAGATTACTCAGACTAATGAACAGGAGTTGACAAGAGGTTCATGAACTTACACCACTTATTGTCTGCACCACCCATTTCTGAGCCAACCCAAAATATAATACCATACATCATAAGTGAATCACAATACACAAAGTAGACTACTTTTTGTGTCAAACTATCACTTACTTCAGATATCATTCGAGTAGTAAAAATGGCAGCATTAAGCCTTTGAACAAGAACTGAACATAGGCTTTTCATGACAGCTTACTATCTGTCTGATACTTAGAAATATGAACTGTTGAGTTTCACTTATCATATGTCCATTCTGTCAAATTAAAACATCAGGTTTTACTGAATTGTGTCTTAGAAACTGTAAAAACTGAGTCTTACTGTGATTTAGCATTAGTTTATTTTCTACAAACCATGAACTTATGCCATGAACTGCACTGTTTGAAACTGTGCCACCATTGCACACAACATCCTTTACCACCAAGCTAGTGTCATTAGCAAACAGAAATATTTTAGAATCACCAGTAATACTAGAGGGCACATCATTTGTATAAATAAGGAGCAGGAGTGGCCCCAGCACTGATCCCTGGGCACCCCTCTTGACCATGTCCCACTCAGACCCCACAACATAGCCATTCTGAACACTGTGGATAATCACCTTTTGCTGTCTGATGTTTCAGTAAGAGCTACTCCCTGTATTCCATAATGGTCCAACTTCTGGAAAAATATTTTGTGATCAACACAATCAAATGCCTAGCATTCAAAACCTTTTGTTTAATCCATTTAGTACCACACAGAGAAAAGAGAGTATAGCATTTTCAATTGGTAAACCATTTCTAAAACTGAACTGTACATTTGATAGCAAATTAAGCGAAACAAAATGATGAACTATCCTTACATACACAATCTTTTCAATAACCTTAGCAAACACTGATGGCATAGAAATAGGTTTAAAATTGTCTACATTATCTCTTACTCCCTTTTTATAAAGAGGTCTTACTATTGAGTACTTTAATTATTCAGGAAACTTACCATTCTTAAAGTAAATATTACAAGTATGACTAAGTACAGGGCTAACATGTGCAGTATTGTACTTTAATATTCTGCTTGGCACTCTATCACATCCATGAGAGTCCTTAGTCTTCATTGATTTAATTACTGACTCAATCTCCCCCTTGTCAGTATCACAGAGTAGTATTTCAGACATCAGTCTCGGAAAGTTATTTTCCAATAGAGTTATATGGTTCCCCACAGAAACTAGGTTTCTATTTAATTCAGCAGCAATGCTCAGAATGTGATTATTAAAGACTGTACATTTATCTGACTAATCAATAACAAATATTTTTACTATGAACTGATTTTATACTGTCGATCTTGTGCTGCTGACCAGACACTTCCTTCATGACTGACTATATGGTTTTAATTTTATCCTGTGAATTAGCTATTCTATTTGTGTACCACATACTCTTTGCCTTCATAATAACATTTTAAGAACCTTATAATACTGGTTGTAATGGTGTCACTGTAGCCTGATTGTGATTACTGCTAACATTTTGATATAAGTCCCACTTTGTTCTACATGATATCCTTATCCCACTAGTTAGCCTTTTACTGCTAGTACCCTGTTTAAAAAATGTTCCAATGGAAAGCAACCTTCAAAGAGCATGAGAAATGTGTTAAGAAAAGCATTATATTTGTCTTCTATGTTAGCTGCACTATAAACATCTTGCCACTCTTGTTTCTTAATGGGGGTTAAAAAACTCTCTTTTGCTGTTAGATTATCTTTTCTACATAGTTTGTAATTATATGTAACATTTGTTTGAGTACAAAAACCCTTTAGTGTTAAAATTTGTGCATCAAAACTAACAGAAAGCCAACCTAGAAATGAAAGAATGAATAAAAATATTGTATATGTCTGTGCTACTGTCCCCCTGCACTCTGGTTGAAAAAAACACAGTTTGCATCAGCTAACATGAATTTAGGAGGTTTTCTGACATCCTTTTTCTTGCACAATCACTTACAAAATTAATACTGAAGTCACCATATATAACTAATTCTTGGTACTTCCTATAAAGTGAACCAAGAACACCCTCTAGCTTGAGCAGAAATGCTCTGAAGTCATAGTTCGGAGACCTATAAACAACAACAATTACAAGTTTAGTTTCACTAAATTCAACTGCCTATGTGCAATGCCATGAGACATCTACAGATTCAAATGGAATACTGTTTTTTACGTGCATGGCCACTCCCTCACCCCACAAAGAACTCCTTGAAATACAGTGAGCTAATCTGTATCCTGGTAAAGGAAACCTCTGAACTGTCAAATTGTTTAAGTGGTGCTCTGATATACCAATAACGTCACAGTCAACATCTATAAGCAGTTCACTAACTTTATCTCTAATACCTCTTATATTTTGATGAAATATGCTAATTTCTTCACTACGTGTATATCTGACCTCCTTTGAATGTGATTCCTTTGTTGGAGGGACTTCCTTTAAGCAGGGATACTTATCAGCTAACTTCAGTCTAAAAAAGGTGCAGCTCGAACACAAACAACTGCAGGAATTTTCCTACGACTGATCCCCCACCCACTACACTGTCACCTATAAGCTTTGCCAGCCTCTCCTTCCCAAACCTATTGAGGTTGCCTGTACTCAGCTTGGTACTAATGTGTTCAATATGTTTGTCCCAGTTTAGATCATTTTTCAGTTCGAATGTCAAGAAATTTAGCTACATCTTTGTTCATAATGTTCATAATGTAACAAATTGTTTTGACAGTCATAGAATGTTAGCTACTGTTTTCCTGTTGGGTATTATAACCTAATTTATTGCTGACCATTTATATAGTTGATTTGTGATGGAGTTGGATAGTTGGATATCTTCATTTTTTGCTGTCTTTACTAACATTGTTGTATCATTAGCAAACAGAATTATTTTGTGTGGTTCAACGTGCACATCCAGATCATTGATATGAATCAGGAAAAGGAGTGGACACATTGTTGATCCCTGAGGTACCCTACAGGTGACTGGGCAGGTTTTGACAGGTATTGTGACACTATTTGTGCTCTTTCATCTACATGTCTAATGCACACTTTTTGCGTATGGATACTGAGAAATGAACGAATCCATTCATTCATGAATACCCTAATGTTAGTGCAACCAAGCTTGTTTAGAAGGGCTGTTGATGTACCATTTCAAAAGTTTAGTTAAGTCTAAATATGTATCTGTTGTTTGCAATTTTTCATCAGTGGACTCTAAAACAGTGGTTATACATTCATAGATTGCCATCTTAGTTGATTTCTTACTTTGGGGATCATATTGAGAGGCTAATACCCCATTTTGTTGATAAACTGTATTTACTTACTATACATTATTATTTCAATACTTTTGAAAAACAGGATGTTATTGTAATTGAGCAATAGTTTATCACTTTATCACCAGCTTTGAATATAGGAATAACTGTGAATGTTTTTAGCTATCAGGAAAAATGCCCGTCTCTAATGAGCAGTTACATATAGGAGTGAGGGTTCCATTGTATTTAGGAGGGATGGCTGTAAGATTCTCCTGGGTATAGCATCAGTTATTGCTGTTGTTTTTAGATCTGTAACCGCCTTTTCCATTGGCTGCTGATTTCCCACAAAATTAGTTTTTTATTAAATTTCCAGCTAATCGATTTCAGCTATTCTACTGAAATACCTGTTGCGCATATTTGCTATATCACTTAGCTGCAGTGTGGTTTCATTTGCCTGAGACTGCAGTCATGTACGCAAGTTGTGTTTGTGTGTGTGTGTGTGTGTGTGTGTGTGTGTGTGTGTGTGTGTGTGTCTATTGTTGACAGAGGCCTTAATGGCCAAAATCTTTTTGTTCTGCCTACCTGCGACTCAGCATCTCTGCTATATGGTGCGTAGAAGCTTTCCTTCTCTAATATTGTTACATTCCATCCTGGATTTTCCTTTTTTTAATGTTTAGTTGATTATACTGATATTTAAAAAAGTCTTTTTTATGATAAATTCATATCATTATTTGAAAGTAACTATCCACATAAACTAATGAGAAAAGATATTAAACAGCCATGTAAAAAAAAAAAAAAAAACAATAGATCACCAGAGGGATTAAAGTATTGTGTGAAAGGAAAAGGGAACTGTATATGTTGGCAAGAACAACTAGAGATCCTGCAGTAGCTGCAGGTTACAAATCTTCTCAGAATTACTAAGAAAAGTTATTAAAAACCAAGGAACATCCACATTATGTCATAAATCAGTAATTCTGACGACATACTTAAGACTGTATGGAGTGTTTTGAAATGAGAGGCAGGACACCCAGCCACAGAGCAAGGTAACATCGCTGCTGTACTGATTGGAAGTATTATAAATAATTAATCATAAGTAGGAAATATATTTAATGAACATTTATTAGTTACAGTAGAAAATATAGGGACAAACAGTTCAAGAGAAAAATCAAAGCAGTATGTTGAAAAACCTCTTAAAATTCAGTCACATGACTTTATCACCTACTGCTCCGTCTGAAGTAAAAAAAATATATATTCTCTCAAGAATAAAAGCTCATCTGGATTTGATGTTATTTCGAATAGAGTACTAAAGTTTTGTTCCCATATAATAATCTCTATCTTATCTCAAATATGTAATGCATCACTAACTCTAGGCATTTTTCTAGACAGGCTCAAGTATCCCATTGTTAAATTGCTCTTTAATAAAGGTGATAGGAGAGATTTGAATAACTACTGACCCATTTCACTGTTGACATCATTTTCCAAAATGTTTTAGTAGGTGATATATTCTAGAATAGTATCTCACCTGAGCAACAATAATATCCTCAACAAATCACTGCTTGGATTTAAAAAGAGTTGCTCTACTGGGAATGTCATTTATCTGTTCACTCACCAATTTTTATAAGCATTAAATAACAAAATACCACCAGTTGGTATTGTCTGCAGCCTGTGTAAGGCATTTGACTGTATGAATCACAATGTTCTCCTTGAGAAACTGAAATTATAAAGGACTGATGGTATCCCCAACCAATGGATAATGTCACATGTGGCCAAAAGAATTCAGAAAGGTGTACATAGTAATTCAACCAATGTAGCCTGGGAACATTATTCTGACTGGAGAGAAATCACATATGGGGTTTCCCAAGGCTCGGTCTTACATCCGCTATTATCCCTCATAACTGTCAATGATTTTCTGTCTAATATATACCAATCACAATTAGTTATTTTTTCAATTGACACCAGTATTGTAATAAATCCAAGCGTACATACAGCTACAGCAGAAATGGTAAGCAGGGTTCTTCGAAGTGCCATTGACTGGTTTTCTGTGACTTGCCTCACTCTCAGTTTCAGAAAGACATGACATATATAGTTCTGCACATCTAATGGTACTATATCAATGATAAGTGTATCTCTTGCTGAGGAAATAATTCTTAGGTGCCCATATTGATAAAAAATTTAAACTGGAGAAAGGACATTTTGGAACTTCTAACACTAAGAGAATCATTGCAAATCTTGGGGAGAGACATATTAGTAGCATATCAGTAAGGTGACATATTTTGCATATTTACATTCAATAATGTTACATGAAATAATGTTCTGGGATAAGTCATCTTTAAGAATGCAAGTCTTCATTGCTCAAAAACATGCTCTAAGAATCATAGTTGATACTCGTCCATGATCGTCTTGTAGACATCTGTCTGAGGATTAAGACATTCTGACTATTGCTTCGCAGTATATTTATTCCCCATGAAATTTTTTGTTCACTATCCACTGTAATTCAAAAGGAACAATCATCTACATAACTACAATACCAGAAGAAAAAATGAAATTCATTACTCCACACTAAGATTGTTTTTAGCTTAAAAAGGAGTACACAGTGCAACCATCAAAAGTTTTTATCACTTACTTGGTGATATAAAATGTCTGGCAAACAGTGAAGTCAAATCTGAAAACAAATTGGAAAAGTTTCTCAACAACAACTTCTTCTATTCAGTAGATGGAATTCTGTTATGGTAATGTGTAAAAGGAGGTTGCCAGTAATTACTAACTCCCATCTGTATATTTAATAATAATAAAATAAAATAAAATAAATAAAAGCTTCAAAATGTTCTGCATGTAACCACATTTACAAATTAATTTGTGATGATGTGAATGTAAATGACTCATCCATGGAAAATGAAACTAACTGGTTAACTAACTTTAAGTACACTATGTGATCAAAAGTATCCTGACACCCCAAAAAACATATGTTTTTCATATTAGGTGCTGCCACCTACTACCAGGTGCCCCATATCAGTGACCTCAGTAGTCATTAGACATTGTGAGAGAGCAGAATGGGACATGATTTATAGTTTTGGTAGTAACAAGTTATTTGTTACTGCTTGAAATCACATAATGTGAGCCTTTTTGAGATGGGGAACTGTTAGTTGTGAACCACTTGTAGCCCTGTTCAGCTAGTATTTGAACTGTGTCTGCTAAGTTACGCTTGTGTCATTACCAAACACTATAGTTTTTGAGACATCATTTAAAGTCACTGGAAGATAATTTATGTAGATTAAGAACAAGAGTGTTCATTGTAGAATCCCATGTTATGTTTCATTGTGCCAAGGTTAGTTTCAAGTCTGTGACGTATTCTGTGAATGACGCCCATTAGCTTTCTGTTATGGAGCTAAGACACCATCCATGCAAGACAGTTGGCATGTATGGCATAACACAGACTTTTGTGACCCACACACCCAAAGATTTTGGCAAAGTGCCAAAATATACTGACAGGGTAATTTTTCTTGTTTACCTCTGCTACGACTTTATTTGTGACATCTTGTATTGTTTTCTCTGTGGAGAGTTCTTTACGAAACCCAATCAGAGAGCCAGTTAACAAACTCCTCTCAGTTACATGAGGCAATATTCTGTCCTGGGGCACTTGCTCAGACACTTCTGAAAAGACTTGAAGGAATCAGATAGGTCTGTAATTAAAGATAGTTTATTTATCTTCAGTTTGATAAATGGCCGTTATTACAACATTTTACATCTCTCAGGAAATATGTCCTGAGGTCAACAACTCAGGATGTATTTCCGAAGAGACATAAAATGTTGTAATAACAGCCATTTATCAAACTGAAGATAAATAAACTATTTTTAATTACAGACCTATTTGATTACAAAGATAGTTTACTTTTATTTAATTTCTAATGATTCCAGAAATCATGTTGTGTGTTGTACTGATTGAAGAGACAAGTCACAGTTACTATTTGCGCATTGAAGCACCAAAGAAAATGGTATAGTTATGTATATTCTGTTCCGAGATAAAGTCAAGTGCTGGCATGACGGGCAAGGATGTTAGAGCAGAGAGGGCTGTGAGACGATGTCAGCCAATAGTATGCTGACCAACACCTCTCTAAGACAATGATACAGTAGTGCCATCTAATGAAGAGGACATAGTGCTGCGCTGCGCTGCTTGGCTGGGGCCCAGTTGAAGACGAGCCATTCTATGAATGCTACAGCTGAGACTTAGGAATTATTTTGTTTCACTTGTATTACGAATTGTATATACTGAAGAGACTGCTTATTTGTCTGTCACCCATTTGCTTGTGACACTTCTGTATTTCACAAAAGTCCAGTATTGTCAATTAACTTACTGTAATAAAAATTCATTATACAGTTTGCTTGAATTATTGTCTAGCAGTCTGAGGAAACATGTTTACACCCTATATTAGATGAGCGGACAGGACACAACATATTCAAATACAGAGATATGTAAACAGGAGAACACAGCACTGTGGTTGGCAACACCTACATAAAACAACAAGTATCTTGTGCAGTTTTTAGATTGGTTATTGCTGCTACAATGATAGATGATCAAGATTCAAGTGAATTTGAACATGGTGTTATAGTCTCCAAGGTAGTGATGAAGTGGAGATTTTCCCATACAACCATATCATGAGTGTGCCATGAATATCAGTAATCTGGTAAAACATCAACTCTCTGATATTGCTGCGGCCGGAAAAAGATAATGCAAGAACAAGACCAACAGGACTGAAGACGTTCGTTCATCGTGACAGAAGTGCATCCCTTCCGCAAATAGTTGCAGATTTCAGTGCTGGGCCATCAAAAACTGTCAGTATGTAAACCATTCAACAAAACATCACTGATATGGGCTTTCAGAGCTGAAGGCCCGCTTGTGTACCCTTGATGATTGTACGACACAAAACATAATGCTGTGCCCGGGCCTGTCAACACTGCACTGTTGACAGCTGGAAACATTTTGCCTGGTAGGATGAGTCTCATTTCAAATTGCATCGAGCAGATGGATGTGTATGGTTATGGAGTCAGCCTCATGAACCCATGGACCCTGCATGTCAGCAGGGGCTGTTCAAACTGGTGGAGGCTCTGTAATGGTGTGGGGTGTATGCAGTTGGAGTGATATGGGACCCCTGTCACATCTAGCTATGACTTTGATAGGTGACACATATGTAAGCATTCCATATGATTACCTGCATCCATTCATGTACATTGTGCATTCTGACAACTTAGGCAATTCCAGCAGGACAGCCCCATATGTCCAGAATTGGTACAGAGTGGCTTAAGAAACACTCTTCTGAGTGTTGGCTGGCCACCAAACTCCCAGACATGAACATTATTGATCATGTTTTGGATGCCTTGCAACATGCTGTTGAGAAGAGATCTCCACCCCCATCATACTCTTATGGATATATGTACAGCCCTGCAGTATTTGTGATGTCAATTCCCTCCAGCACTACTTCAGACATTAGCCAAGTACATGCCATGTCATGCTGGTGGGTGTATGAATTTCTTTGTCTCCTCAGTGAATAATTAACTAATAATAAGAAGAGATTATGGATTCAGGACAAGTCACAATTAAAACTGCATTATATTACACTCATAATAAGGAAAAACAACAGTGACATCTGTAGAGTGGAACAAATCAGCTAAAAACTAATGGTATTTAAGAAAACATTTAATTTGAGTATTTTAGACTTGTAATAAGAAGAATAACAGTAAGACCTGAAGAATGTACTAATTGGCTATAAATTTGTGGTACGTAAGAAAGTAGTCTAATGGGTTATTTTAGACTGGCATACATTAATTCTTCTTGTGCACAGATGCAGTTCTGAAGTAATGTTTTTACTTTTTCTCCTTCTTTATTTGACTTAATGCTTTTGAGTAGCTTGCTGTGTAGACCTCCCATGTATCTTACACAGCTGTGTTCTTTACGAAGCCATTGAGTAATTAATGATACATCATTAGGATGACAGGTTTGATGAGGGTGAGTGTCATTATTTTTTTAAAAGTATAAAATTTCTTGAACAAAGTAGTTTCATCAATATAAATACAAGGCACTGGCAGGATACTGAGCTCCAGAAATAGATGTTTAGTAGTAGAGGAGAGATACATTTGTTTCATTACATTAGGTATTCTCATGTGCATAATAAAATCTCTGTGTGAGATGCCCAAAATGTAATGCAACATGTGAGTATTGAGTGTACAAGTGGAAAGTATACAAGTTCAGTGTTTTGGTGTCACAGACTTTACTCAGGACATTGAATGGATAGCACAAACTGCTAAGCGTATTTAATAACTATTTTTGTATAATTTTCGTGAATAAAGTACTGTTTCGTGAATATAAATACAAGGCACTGGCTGTATACTGAGCTCCAGAAATAGATGTTTAGTAGTAGAGGAGAGAGAGTTTCATTACATTACCGGTAGGTATTCTCATGTGCACAATAAAATCTCTGTGTGAGATGCCCAAAATGTTATGCAACATGTGAGTATTGAGTGTACAAGTGGAAAGTATACACGTTCAGTGTTTTGGTGTCACAGACTTTACTCAGACATTAAATGGATAGCACAAACTGATAAGTGTATTTAATAACTATTTTTGTAGAATGTTCCACTGCAGAGTGTCATCTATTTACAATCTGGGGAATTTAATGGTTACCTCTTGGTTTGTTGATACATATTCAAATCTGAAATCATCTATCCTTGATGAAACGAAAAGTGAAAGGTAAAAATTTATATACAGTGTTGGTCTTACTCAGTAGCAGTTTGTTTGTGTTTAATCAATTAACCACCTTAGAACTTATATCAGAAATCATATTGTGGAGTTCATTAGTACAGTGACTTGAATACAGTATATTGCTGTCATTGTAGACATTATTGGTAGATCTTTTTGAATGTTTTGGGACAAATTATTGACAATTATAATAAACAGAAGTGGTCCAAGGGAAGAACCTTGAATAATGTCTTGTCTTATGACTTGCTCCTTTGACTGTATGCTTCCAACATTTTCTTAGGTGATTACTGCTTCTTGTCTCCTGAGATATATGATATAAACCAATCAATGATTTTCCTCTCATTCCATATTTTAGCAGTTTGTCCATAAGTAATTCATGGTTGACAAGATCTTACGACCTTTTTGAAAACAAGGAATACTCCTATTGTTTGCTTTCTGCCATTGAAGCGCTATAAACTTCATTAAGAAATGAATATAGGTCATCATTTACTGATCTCCATGTTTAAAAGCCAAGCTGATGAAGGTTCAAGAAACACTTGCTTTGTAGGAAAGTAATAATATAGTCATGTAGCCTAATGATTCCTGAAAAACCTTGGATGTGCTTGACAGAATCGAGATAGGTCTTTAGTAATTAACATCACTTCTTCTGTCTATTTGAAAGAGGAACCACTTTCACTGCCTCAAAAGTTTTAGGGAACTGCCCCAATAGCAAGGAACAGTTTATTGCAAGATGTAAGACAAAATGCTGGCAAAAACACATGAAAGTGTTTTCAGTTACATAGTACTCCAGATTTCAGTTG
The DNA here is from genome assembly GCF_023897955.1 of Schistocerca gregaria. NCBI lineage: Eukaryota > Metazoa > Arthropoda > Insecta > Orthoptera > Acrididae > Schistocerca > Schistocerca gregaria. The sequence continues at coordinate 293,483,286 of NC_064924.1, read as the reverse complement.
TTTGACTGGTTCAAAAACATTTTTTGGGAGAATAATTCTAGATCTGGACAGGAATCACCAATTTGAGAAGAAAGTTTGTTGCCAGTGTTTATGAATTGGTTACTGAATACTCCACATATTTCTTTAGGCTCAGAGATAATACTATCATCATTCTTAATTTATGTTACTGAATGATACTTACGTTTCCTCTTCTTTGATAACTTCCCACATGGCTTTAGATTTATTTCTTGAGTTGACTATAAACAGTCAGTTATACTGTTTCTCGACTCAAGAATATCCTTGTTGAGAATGTATTTCATGGTATTGTTACATTCCATCCTGGATTTTCCATTGTTTTCTTGTTGAGAACTTTTCTATACAGTCTGAACTATTCATGAAATAATGTACTGTCCATAATTCTGGTGCATAAAAGCAGTTGTTTTCATTTTTCCAAGATATTTATATTCCTAAAGTTAACCATTTGTAACTAGATTTTTTTGCATTTTTGCTGTGTGGATGTATATCATTGGAAATACTGCATCACAACAGTGCTGCATAATACTCATTTCATAACGGATAATCCTGTCATGTTTATACATGATTTCAATATCCTGCAAGAAACAGCATTGTAACCAACAGATTTAGTGCTTTGTAATGACTTAAAGAATTTTGTAATCTTCTTAGGCTTTTTACTTGTGAAATTAATGTCTGTTGGTGGTACATGACATATTTTCACAAGTGAATAAAATGCATTGTATTTGGTTGGTTATTAGCTGGTGCAACATTTTCCATTGGAATGAAAAAGGGAACATTAAATTTTGTGGCAAGTGATTTAAAAGTGCCATCTTTTCTTCCAGAGGTATTTTCTATGGGCCAAATTTAGTTTGAAGTGCTATATTTCTTTGCTGTTTCTTGTTTAATAATGTTCCACATTTTTATTATATTCATGGAGCCATTTTTTTAGTGTAGTGCATGTATTTCACCATTTTAAAAGAAAGAGATAGTAAAAAGGCAGCAGCAATAAAGTCAAACAAAAACAAGGATTTGTGAGGAAAACAAGACCCAAGTGCTATAAGAATTAGTTAAAGGGTGAGTTAAATTTACTCTGTTTCATTTGTAAATTACCTACAATTCTTCACCTGATCTCTCTCTAAGCACTGGGATTGACTCACTGTTTAGTCATTGTTTGTGATTCTATGATGCAATACTTTCCTCTATAATATGTACCAAATTGGTCCATGAACCATATTGTGAACATCTGATCATCATGGTCAGATAAACCATTGACTACTGATTTTACAGGTAAATTATTCTCCAGCTATGTCTGCATAACCTTATTAATGCTCATTCTATCTATTTTAAGAAGCTAAATGTGGGCTGTAAACCATCAGCACTACTAGTTTGTGTGTTTCCTGATCTATGTCTGTGACACATCTTTCAAAGAGTTACTCGACACAATATTTATTAGCCTAAAGCACCTGGGACTTAATTCTAGTTTTTGCTTATGTCATCATTCCTCCTTTCTTCTTATTGGTTTTACAATAGCGCAGTATTAGATAGTATTCATCAAGATTAATCGGTTCAGCTTTGGCAACTTGCTTTAAATGCTCAGTACACTTCAAAAATGAAAATCTACAATATATGATTGAATCACAATTGGAATTGATCAATTTATACAAATACCTGGTCACAACAAATTGTGGAGATATAAAACGGAATGATCAAATAGGTTAAATTGTAGGTTAAAACAGATTAAATTGGTTTATTGGTATGGTGCTGAAAAATACAGCCAGTGTTTAAAAAGGAGATTGGTTACAAAACATTCCTATGACCCATCCTAGAGTATTGCTCACATGTGTGGGACCCATACTACACAAGGTGTATCCAAAGATAAGGTCAGTCCATGGGGAGATTATAGACAACTTCATTTGCAAGATAAAATGTGAATACAATCTTTCTTTATTTGTCTCTGTAGTCCAACAAGAGGAGTGTTTACACACCATACTTGTGTTGAATGTCACATGTTGCCAGCCATTGTGTGAATTTCATTATCTGCCATTTGTGTATGATTCTGTAGTTAAGTACAATATTCAGTGTTACTGGCATTGTGTTTCTTTTGTTTAGTCTTGTGGGCTCTAGGACATGATGGTTGAAGTGATCAGCTGCCAAGGTGATATCTGTGTATGAACATCCCAATGTTTACTAATGAGGAATGCTGGGCCAACTATCAATGCAAGACATCTTGGGTAATGTGTTGGACTCCCTCACTCACTTCTTTGGTGAGCATTTTATTGACAAGGTCTTCATCTGTACTGTCTGAACTCAGTACAAGAATTAAAACTACAAGACCATGGACATTGTCCCACATACTGTCAGTGATAGTTACAGGTGATTAATGACCAACCAGATTCTGTGAACCACAGCTGATGGACTGATGAGTCAGGGTTCACAAGAGATGGTGTTATGAACAGACACAACTTACAAAACTATGCTGACAAAATTGGGTTGAGTTGTTTGGGGGAAGTGACCAAACGGTGAGGTCATCGTTCTCATCGTATTAAGGAAGGAAGTCGGCCATGCCCTTTCAAAGGAACAACCCCAGCATTTGCCTAGAGTAATTTAGGGAAATCACAGAAAACCTAAATCAGGATGGCCGGATGCGGGATTGAACCATCGTCCTCCCGAATGCGAGTCCAGTGTGCTAACCACTGCATGCTGACAAGAATCCTCGTGTAACTCATTCCATATGAGATTCAGAGTTAACATACTGGCAGGTATCTTTGGCAGTACACTGGTCAGCTCATTCATGCAGTAGGACAAAATGGGCAGGAGGAGGGGAGAGAGTGCTGATTACCTGTGTTTCTTAGAAGGTGTGCTTATAACAATGCTGGATGATATGTCCTTCAGACAAGACAACGCATTTTTGACTATGTGTACAATAATTGTTGGATGATCATTTTCCAGCTACATGCATTGAAAGGGTCCTTGCTATCCTTGCTAGAATGATCCCCCTGTCTGATACCATTGGACTTCTTCCTCCGGGATTTCCTCAAAGAAGAGCTCATTACAAATTCACAGGGCATAAATGGTTATGCATCAGCAGGGATATGGTAACTTGCAGTGAGAGATGCTGACGCTTGTAGTCATGCATTTTGAGTATCTTCTCCAGTGTGACTAAGACAAACCAAGGACAATGATATGTATTAATGCAATTATTAAAGGGATCAGATGAATAAAATAAAAAATTTGTTAACTGAGATTGGTATTCATAAGAAAGAGAAACTCGCCATTTTGGAGTTACATATGTAACTCCAAAATAGTGAGAAATATATAAAAATTGTATAAATGTTTCTTGTTGCAAATAAGGCCCTCTGTCATCTCACCAAGCATTGACCTTACCTTCTGATACACTGTGCATATCACTGACAGGGGATACTGAATGTATAGAAAGAAGGACAACATGAATTTTCACATATTTGTTCAATTGAGAAGGCAGTCTCACAGAAATGGTGAAACATCTAAACTAGCGGATGCTTGAAGATAGACATCAACTATCTGTGAAAGGCTACTTACAAAATTTCAAGAACCAGCGTTAAGTGAGGAATCTAGGAAGATGCTAAGAATGTCACTTCTGTAGGGAACGCAAAAACAAAATTAGGGTAATTACAGAATGAACATAAGCATTTAAGCTTCCTGTTCTCCATATAAGAATGGAATGGAAAGAAATTCTAATACAGGTACAACAGGAAGTACCCTCTGCCATGCACTACTCATTGGTTTTGTGGCATTTACGACTGAGGGAAAGATCACATTGTGACTGAGGTGCCCAGGTTGCAAAGAAAAATTATGTGTTTATTAAGTCTAAGGAACAGAATACAATAACACAGTTTCCTTGGGACAGAAGTCTGCATTACTTGGTTTGCACTGAAAGTCAATCACCTATGTTACACTGGAATGTTCTTACACAAACAAATCTGTTATACCACAATTGGTGGAAAGTGGTAGTCTAGTTGAGAATGGATTGAAAATGGGGCCAATGAGATGGTGAGCTTGAGGATGGTTAAGATGAGTTCCAGCAAGACAGTAGCCCCAGGACGGTTGGGATCCTAGTGTGCTGTGGTGAACTACTTGTTGGCTCAGCAACGTGAACTCTGAGAGATGAGTTGCCATTTACAACCAGAATAAGCCTAGAGTGTGAACTGGGTGCATAGTGGTTGGGTGGAAACCTAGATACCTGCCTGCTGAAAGAATACTGGTTTAGTTATCCAGGTGCACGACTCACGGGAGCAATATACTGTCACAATGATTGCACTGTTTCAATGACACTTATGCCCTTGGTTGCGAGGTTGACACTACATGGTGCTATGGCAGTTGCTGGAGGTTTGGTTGGAAACAACCTGGTGTAATTGTGTTGAAGTTGGATTGTTTTTTTTTATCTTCAGAGGTAGTGTCATTAGTGAGCCAGAGATTTTGCAACTGTGGTACACGTCTGTATGGTTGGTGACTGTGTCATAGACATTAGCTTGGGATACAGCACTCCTACACTTGTGAGGGAGGGATGGTAGAGACATCTCAGAGATGACATTGCAACCAATGGGGAGAAGTGTTCCAGGATGAGTAGAAAGGCCACTGGGATGGGTGCTCACAAGAATGGATTTCTGGAACCAGGAAGTGTTGGTTGAAGGCACGTGGCTCAGATGTGAGTGTACCAATGGGTCTGACTTGACAAAAATTCGTAGTATCAGGCATCAAGAAGGGGTTGTACAGTGTCTGGGAAGGTCAAGCTGGCTACTGAAGGTGGCAATGGAGGCATTACCTGGTGTGGCCAGGATCTGCATCAAAATTTCCAGGAGTGCATAGCCAGAAGCTGGGCAGTCCAGCCAGTGACCTGAGGAATATGTGCATACAATGAACAGCTGCAGCCCTGCACAATGTAAAAGGACTCTACAGCCACACGTGACACCACTGGTTTTACAGAGTCTTGGAGAGGTGACCAAGTGGAGATGGCACAGGGTATTGGAAGGTATGTTGCACCCTGTGATGTTGTCTGTTGGAAAGCATTAAGAGAGCATGAGGTGAATGTCCTTTCTGGGAGGAAGGTCAGTAGAATGAATGTAGGATGGAGAAGCTGAGGAATGTAGGATGATCTCTTAATTTCACAATCATAAAAATATAATTTAACAAAAATTACAAATAGACTATGTGTCATTGTTGTGTTTCAGAATGGAATTTTAAGTCCAGATGCAGGTTACTGACAGACTGCAATTAGGAAATTGGAAACCCCTGTATAGTGAAAAACAAAAGTTTTGTCTCGAGTACAGAGAGCGTTGAGGATCAGTGGACAAAGTTCAAAACCATCGTACAATATGCGTTAGATGAGTATGTGCCAAGCAAGATTGTAAGAGATGGAAAAGAGCCACCGTGGTACAACAACGGAGTTAGAAAACTGCTGCGGAAGCCAAGGGAACTTCACAGCAAACATAAACATAGCCAAAGCCTTGAAGACAAACAAAAATTACGCAAATCGAAATGTAGTGTGAGGAAGGCTATGTGAGAAGCGTTCAATGAATTTGAAAGTAAAGTTCTATGTACTGACTTGGCAGAATCCTAAGAAATTTTGGTCTTATGTCAAAGCAGTAGGTGGATCAAAACAAAATGTCCAGACACTCTGTGACCAAAATGGTACTGAAACAGAGGATGACACACTAAAGGCCGAAATACTAAATGTCTTTTTCCAAAGCTGTTTCACAGAGGAAGACTGCTCTGTAGTTCCTTCTCTAGATTGTTGCACAGATGACAAAATGGTAGATATCAAAATAGATAACAGAGGGATAGAGAAACAATTAAAATCGCTCAAAAGAGGAAAGGCCGCTGGACCTGATGGGATACCAGTTCAATTTTACACAGAGTACACGAAGGAACTTGCCCCCCTTCTTGCAGCAGTGTACCGTAGGTCTCTAGAAGAGCGCAGTGTTCCAAAGGATTGGAAAAGGGCCCAGGTCATCCCCATTTTCAAGAAGGGACGTCGAACAGATGTGCAGAACTATAGACCTATACCTCTAATGTCTGTCAGTTGTAGAATTTTGGAACACGTATTATGTCTGCTTGTGTCTGTGTATGTGCGGATGGATATGTGTGTGTGCGAGTGTACACCTGTCCTTTTTTCCCCCTAAGGGAAGTCTTTCAGCTCCCGGGATTGGAATGACTCCTTACCCTCTCCCTTAAAACCCTTATCCTTTCGTCTTTCCCTCTCCTTCCCTCTTTCCTGAAGAAGCAACCGCCGGTTGCGAAAGCTAGAAATTCTGTGTGTATGTGTTTGTGTGTTTTATTTATTGTGCCTATCTACTGGCGCTTTCCCGCTTGGTAAGTCTTGGAATCTTTGTTTTTAATATATTTTTCCCATGTGGAAGTTTCTTTCTATTTTATTTACATAAACCTCAGGTAAATATGTACATGCAAAAACATGCATTTATTTTGCTTTTCATGCCATTTTGACCATACATTGTGAGTTCAGATTTATATATTGTATTGTATTGTATTTATTGGTCCAGTAAATCCTACATGTACAGTACAGCACATCAGATTTTGGACAGGTCAAAGTATATCTTACAATTAAAAAACTTTAGAAACTAGAAAATTATGTTCACAAAATTTTACAGCACTTCATATACTGGGCAAGTCAATGTGTAAGTTATAATTAAACCACATTAGAAACTTGAAGTTTACAACTGAATACATGTATAAGCCAATATTAATGATTACAGTATTTGCATGATCCTCACTTAAGCTCTAAAGATTTTTGAGGAACTCTTCTACACTATGAATTGACATGTACACCAGAGAATTACATTCACAGAATTTTACTTCATATACTGGGCAAGTTGGTATACAACTTATACTTAAACCCCATTAGAAACTTGAGGATTACATCTGAATGTATTTATAGGCCAGTATTAATGGTTACAGTATTTGTATAATCATCACTTAGACTCCCGAGGGTTTTGGAGGAAATCTTCCATGCTATAAAAGCAATGTGTCAACAGATATTCTTTTAATGCTGCTTTAAAATTTTTTACATCAGTCTTTAATTTCTCTTGGCAGTTTATTGTAGATAATTTTTCCATGGTGTAATGTTCCTTTTTGGCACAAACTGGTTTTTGTATGGAGTACATGGAAGTCAGTTTTCTGTCTTGTATTATGATGATGAACATTTTCATTTTTGGGGAGGATACTAGGACTTGTTATTGTATATTTCTTTATAAACATTGCACTTTCAAATAGGAAAATACATGGAAGGGGAAGAATCCCCATCCTTTTAAATAATGGTCTACATGGTTTGTTCCTTTTTATTCAAGCCATGATTCTCACTATTCTTTTTTGCATCCTGAAGAGTTTTAGGCAGGATGGGGAGTTACCCCAGAAAGTGATCCCATATTTACGGACAGAATGTATATTAGAATAGTAAACTGTCATTAGACAGTCCTAATGACAGCAGTTTTCTAGCACTCTCATTAAATAACACATGGTACTTAGCTTCTTTAATATGCTGTCAATGTGAGTTTCCCATCTAAGATTATCCTGTAGCCGAACCCCCAGAAGTTTTGTATTAGGCACACTTGCAATATCTGTGTCTGACATCTGAATTCTTATATCCTTTCTCTTGACATTATGAAAATTTAATGTTACTGTTTTACTTTTATTTATTATTAGTTTCTTTTGGTTGAACCAGTTTACAACATTTGTTAATGCCTTAGACAGTCCTGTCTGTAGTATCTCTGCAGTCTTCCCACTGACTAATATGCTATAGGATGGGGCCCAGTACCGAGCCCTGCGGTACTCCATATTTTTACTGCTTTATAATCAGAACAGTGTCTTGTTGATTAATTTTCTTTGTGAAAATGTATTTCTACTATTTGCTTGTGGTCAGTAAGATATGATCTAAGCCAGTTGTTAGGCATACCTCTGATACCAATTCTTTCAAGCTTCTGCAGCAACAGTGTGTGGTCTATGATGTCAAAAGCCTTAGACAGATCAAGGCATATGCCAGTTACTTTTTGTCCACTATCAATTTTTTCGAGTACTTCACCCAGAAATTCATATATTGCTGTTTCTGTTGATCGGCCTTTCCAGAAGCCATGTTGGGTTGTGGATAATATTTTGCACTTTTCTAGAAAATCTAGCAACCTTTTATGAAAAAAAAAATTCTAGTATTTTCGAAAATGTAGATAGCAAGGCAATAGGCCTATAATTGGCTATGTCTTCTTTCTTACTCTTTTTGAACAGTGGTTTCAGTTTCACTGGCTTTAAGCAGGAAGGAAAGACTCCATTTGTTAATGAACTGTTGGAAATGTGGGCTAATGGTATTGCAATGAGGTCACCCACATTTTTAATGACATAATCTGGAATCTCATCCACATCTGTTGAAAATTTTGCTTTTAATTCTCTAATTGATAGCATAATTTCCTTAGGGTTGGTTGGAGTAAGAAATAGGGAGTTGCAGTTTCTATTTTGATTTGATGGTGTTGTAGCAGGATTTTTATTTGAAGATTTTATGTCAGAGAGTAATTTTTCACTAATATTTGCAAAGTATGTATTAAAAGCATTGGCTACTACTTCTGGATTTGTAATTTTTTTGCCATCTTGGATTACCTGGAGATTTACATTTTGGGAGGTCTCATTTCCTACTTGCTCTCTGATTATCTTCCACATGGCTTTCATTTTGTTCCTGGCAATTTTTATATGGTGATCATTTGTTGTTTTTTTTAGTTTCTTTTATGACTTTGTGAAGCACTCTCTTATAAGTCTTGAAATATACCAGAAATTCTTCTGTAACATTTTGTGTTTTTGAAATTTCATAAAGTCTCCTCTTTTCAGCACATGATATTTTAATGCCTTTTGTCAGCCATGTAACATTTCTTTTTCTAGTTTTTAATGTTTGGTTTTTAACTGGAAAAGAAATATTGAAGTAATGGAAGAATATTTCCATGAACATGTCAAACTTTTTACATGTGTCCTCTTAGTCGTCTGTAACATTCCATGTTTCTTTTTTTAGTAAGTGCCTGAAGTGTTCTAGGTTGTGCTTGCTAAAATTTCTACCTTTTCTTGTCATTTGTTGTTCAGTATTTCCTGCAGTCTCTACTGGGAATTCAATAAACTGTGCATAATGATCACTGAAACCTGTATTCATATTTCCAGATTTGTATAAATATTTATCTGTATTTATTAGTATCTGATCTATAGCACTGCTTGATGATTTGGTGACTCTGGTGGGGGATTTGATAGTTGTATGTATATTTTAGGTTTTTAATAAGGCCTCAAGGTTTAATCTGTCTTTTGAGTTCTTGTTGAAATCTATATTAAAGTCACCACATATGATGGTTGTTTTACTAACTATTTTTATACTGTTAAGTACCTTCTCAAGATTTTCAATTGAAGTAGCTATGTTTCCATCTGGGCTTCTATATATGCAAATAACATTTATATTTAAATTTGTCAGTTGTGTAGCAGAAATTTCGAAGTTTCGCTCTTCCCCTAGCTGGTTAGTGAACTTTAAATTATCGTGTTTGACATCCTCTCTAGCATATATGCATGTTCCTCCATGCATGGAGGTTTTCCTATTTTTTTTTTTTAAAAAAAGGGTGAAAGGGTAAAGCCCTCTATCCTTCTGTGATGTAACATATTTTCTGATAACCAGTGCTCACTAACACATATAACTGACTCTTCTTTTAGTTAATCTGATAACAATATTTCTATCTCACTAACTTTATTTGATAAGGATTGTACATTTTGGTGCAGGAGCATAAATTTTGACGATGACTTATTTACTAGGTTGTTTTGGCCTACCTTATGTTCGACAGCTGCACATGACATATCATTTTTAACACTTTTACAATTGAAGTTTTCTTCCCAGAGCGATGTTTTAGAAGATGAAATCAACTTTTCTCTGGACTCACTTGCCATAAAAAAGTTGTGGTTCTTTCCTGTTGCGTGTTGGGTGAGTTGACTTGTAGTGTGATGGCGTTTCTGCTGTAATTTTTGGAGTTGTAATTTGAGGAACTGCAACTAGCCTAGATGGGGATCCACTTCTTGCCACTTCAACACTTCTTGAAATCATTGGAGTAATATGTTCTTCATTTGAAATTGGTAATTCCATTGCTGCTGCTGCTGCTGCTACAATTGGAGGCTGCACTAAGCCTGGCTGATTTCGGTTTAATTGTTCCATGATTGCATTGCACAGCGCTACTTTCCCTTTCATGTTTCTATGCAATCCATGGGTAGTGAAATCTTCTCTTTTTTGACTGTCTGTATTAATATATGTCACATTGCTGAAGAGCTTGCATATTTTCTCAAACTTTCGGTTAGTTGCTTTGATTTCTGCATTCACACACGATGTCTCATAGGGATGCTTATTACAAACACTTTCATGTCCATAAATTTTGCCAATGTTTCCCTTAAAGATCGCAAAGTGAATTTTGCCTTCATTTTTGTAGACATTGTTTGCGCCAGCTAAAATAATGCAAGAGTTACAACTTCCATGGTTACTGTGTGTGTCAATATGCTGAGTAACTTCCCGCAGTGGAGCACCTGGCTTCACAAATCCGATAACACTTTCATTTATTAGTTTTTCGTTCATGATCTTCGCCAGTCCTTTTCCATGACTATCAGAAAATAAATAAATAATGCCAGCATCTTGTTTTTTACGTTGACTGTTTTCGTTTGTTGTTTTTGAGTCTGAAACTTTCGTTTGTATATTTGATTCATTTTGTCTGTTCATTTTTTCTGATAGCTCACCGAATCTGTTTTTGCACATAATATTAGAATCACTCAATAACTTTCTTTGAGAATTTCACAGTTTACTTTTCACTACCGGTTTGTTTGGAGGTTCGCGATTTCGAGGAAAGTTTGATCTGTTTACAAGCTTTTCCACTACCATGCTAGAGTTGTTTGTTTGCACACATTTTTGTTTACTTTCAGTTCCTTGCAACAGTTTTTCTTCAGATGGCTGTATTCTATGATTTACTACATTCGATTTTTGAACACTGTTTTTTTGTGTTAATGTTACACTGCTTCTTTGGGATTTATCTTCCTGGATAGAGTTTTCTTCAGTCACTGATTCCCATTTTCCTGTGGAGGCCGTGTCTTCTTGCTTCCTGTATTTTCCCGATTGAAATATTGTCCAGTTGTAATTACTTTAATCCCAGTAATGGAGGGGATAATTTGTTCTTCACAGAATATTCTTTCTTCAAGAAAGAAAGAAGGATGTTTAGATAAAAAGACAGTCTCAGTTTCAAAGTTAATTTTACTACAAATAATGTGTTTCACCTGGTTAAGATTCCTCAGATTTTTCTAAAAGAATACAAAAATCAAGGTTGTAATTATACAAAATTACAAATTAAGGAGTATGGTTCTAAGCTGCACTAATTTTTGAAAAATATTTTTAAAATAAATTAACATTGAAAAGACTATCAAAGCAATGCACATCACAGGCTGATAGATGGGTCTGTAAGAATGAGGATAACAAGCATCTTAAGGAAGAACTGTGAAACAACATATACGGTAATAAAACTAAGAGTTGTTGTAATTGTGGTGGTCTTCAGTCCTGAGACTGGTTTGATGCAGCTCTCCATGCTACTGTACCCTGTACAAGCTTCTTAATCTCCAAGTGCCTAGTGCAACCTACATCCTTCTAAATTTGCTTAGTGTATTCGTCTCTTGGTCTCCCTTTACAATTTCTACCCTCCACACTGCCCTCCAATACTAAATCGATGATCCCTTGATGCCTCAGAACATGTCCTACCAACCGATCCCCTCTTCTAGTCAAGTTGTGCCACAAATTCATCTTCCCCCCAATTCTGTTCAGTACCTCCTCATTAGTTGTTTGGTCTGCCCACCTAATCTTCAGCATTCCTCTGTAGCGCCACATTTTGAAAGCTTCTATTCTCTTCTTGTCTAAACTATTTATTATCCATATTTCATTTCCATACATGGCTACACTCCGTACAATTACTTTCACAAAAGACTTCTTGACATATAAATCTATACTCAATGTTAACAAATTTCTCTTCTTCAGAAATGGTTTCCTTGCCATTGCCAGTCTACATTTTATATCCTCTCTGCTTTGACCATCATGAGTTATTTTGCTCCCCAAATAGCAAAACTCCTTTACCACTTTAAGTGTCTCATTTCCTAATCTAATTCCCTCAGCATCACCTGATCTAATCCGACTACATTCCATTATCCACATTTTGTTTTTGTTGGTGTTCATCTTATATCTTCCTTTCAACACTGTCCATTTTGTTCAGCTGTGTTTCTAGGTCCTTTGCTGTCTCTGACAGAATTACAATGTTGTTGGCAAATTTCAGAGTTTTTATTTCTTCTCCATGGATTTTAGTTCGTACTCCAAATTTTTCTTTTGTTTTCTTCACTCCTTGCTCAGTATATGGATTGAATAACATCGGGGATAGGCTACAACCCTGTCTCACTCCCTTCCCAATCACTGCTTACCTTTCATGCCCCTAGACTCTTCTAACTGCCGCCTGGTTTCTGTACAAATTGTAAATAGCCTTTCAATCCCTGTATTTGACCCATGCCATCTTCAAAATTTGAAAGTGAGTGTTCCAGTCAACATTGTCAAAAGCTTTCTCTAAGTCTACAAATGATAGAAACATAGGCTTGCCTTTCCTTAATCTATCTTCTAAGATAAGTTGTAGTGTCAGTATTGCCTCAATTGGTCCAACAATTCTATAGAGTCCAAACTGATCTTTCCCGAGGTCTGCTTCTACCAGTTTTTCCATTCATTTGTAAAGAATTTGTGTTAGAATTTTGCAACTGTGACTTATTAAATTGATAGTTTGGTAATTTTGACACCTGTCAACATCTGCTTTCTTCGGGAAGTCTGAGGTTATTTGACTTGTCTCATACATTTTGCTCACCACATGGTAGAGTTTTGTCACAGCTGGCTCTCCCAAGGCTGTCAGTAGTTCTAATGGAATGTTGTCTACTCCCAGGGCTTTGTTTCAACTTAGGTCTTTCAGTGCTCTGTCAAACTCTTCATGCAGTATCATATCTCCCATTTCATCTTCATCTCTGTCTTCTTTCATTTCCGTAATATTGCCCTCAATTACATCGCCCTTGTATAGACCCTCTGTATATTCCTTCCACCTTTCTACCATCCCTTCTTTGCTCAGAACTGGTTTTCCACCTGAGCTCTTGATATTCATACAGCAGTTCTCTTTTTTGTGAAGGTCTCTTTAATTTTCCTGTAGGCAGTATCTATCTCACCCCTAGTTATATATGCTGCTACATCCTTACATTTGTCCTGTAGACATCCCTGTTTAACCATTTTTGCACTTCGCGTCAATCTTATTTTTGAGACATTTGTATTCCTTTTTGCCTGCTTCCTTTACTGAATTTTTATATTGTCTCCTTTCATCAATTAAATTCAATAACTCCTCTGTTACCAAAGGATTTCTACTAGCCCTCGTCTTTTTACCTACTTGATCATCTGCTGCTTCACTATTTCATCTCCCAAAGCTACCCATTCTTCTTCTACTGTATTTCTTTCTCTCGTTCTTGTCAATCGTACCCTAAAGCTCTCGCTGAAACTAACTAGAACCTCTGGTTCTGTCAGTTTATCGAGGTCCCATCTCCTTAAATTCCCACATTTTTGCAGTTTCTTCAGTTTTAACCTACAGTTCATAATCAATAGATTGTGATCAGTGTCTATATCTGCCCGTGGAAATGTCTTACAATTTAAAACCTGGTTCCTAAATCTCTGTCTTACCATTATATAAACTATCTGAAACCTTCCAGTGTCTCCAGGCCTCTTCCACATAAACAACCATCTTTCATGATTCTTAAACCTAGTGTTAGCTATGATTAAGTTATGTTCCATGCAAAATTATACCAGGCAGCATCCTCTTTCATGCCTTACCCCCTTTCCATATTAACCTACTACTTTTCCTTCACTTCCTTTTACTACATTCAAATTCCTATCTCCCATTACTATTAAATTTTCATCTCCTTTCTCTATCTGAATAATTCATTTTATCTCATGATACATTTCTTCAATCTCTTTGTAATCTGCAGAGCTAGTCGGCATATAAACTTTTACTGCTGAGGTAGGTGTGGGCTTTGTGTCTATCTTGGCTACATTAATGCATTGACTGTGCTGTTCGTAGTAGCTTATCCATGCTCCTGTTTTTTTATTCATTATTAAACCTACTCCTGCATTAACCCTATTTGATTTTGTATTCATAAGCCTGTATTCACCTGACCAGAAATCTTGTTCCTCCTGCCACCAAACTTCACTAATTCCCAGACTTTAATCTATCCATTTCCCTTTTTAAATTTTCAAACCTACTTGCCCGATTAAGGGATCTTATCTCCCACACTCCGATCTGCCAAGAGTATAAACTTAAAAATATAATAACTGGGGAAAATTTATGAATGTAAAAAGAAAGGGGGAGGGGGCACAGACAAATAAAGTAATGGCTATTACCTTGGAATAGTCATAGCCATCAGGTGAAGCACAGTGTGGAGTCACACTTATGTTGACTGAACCTGGAGAGCTGGTGAGTAAATGATCTAATAGAGGGCCAAATTGAAACTAGAGTGCAGAGGAAAACCATGTTTCCCGTGCTAGTAGTGCAGTATGTCAACAGAAGGTGCTAGGGTTGGTAAAAGTTAACTAATATAGATATAAGACTACAAAAAGTAGCTACAGGGAATAAGTAACAGTGATTAGGCAGCACCTTAACTGACAATGTCATTGTGGTTGTGGTCTTCAGTCCAAAGACTGGTTTGATGCAGCTCTTCATGCTACCCTATCCTGTGTCCTATTAATTCATCCTCTTTTGGTCAAGTTGTGCAACAAATTTCTTGTCTCTCCAGTTCTGTTCAGTACCTCCTCATTACTTACATGATTGACCTATCTGATCTTCACCATTCTATCATAGCACCACATTTTGAAAGCTTCTATTCTGTTTTTGTCGAAACTGTTTATTGCCCATCTTTCATTTCCACACATGACAACACTCCATACAAATACCTTCAGAAGAGATTTCCTCACATTTGATCCTATTTTCATTGTTAACAATTTTTTCTTCTTCAGAAATGCATTTCTTGCCAGTGCCAGTCTGCATTTTATACCCTCTCTACTTTGGCCATCATCATTTATTTTGCTGCACAAAGAGCAAAACTCATTACTATTTAATTGTCTCATCCATATATATAAAATTCTCGAGTCATAGTGTTAGTTGCCATCTCCTCCAAAACGGCTTGATTGATTCTGATGAAATTTTACATTATATTTGTTAGGTCTGAGAATCAGTCACACTCTATCTTTCATATCCCTAAGTGATAAGGGTGGTCCACCCCAAAAACTTTTTTCTTATTTTTTGGACAGAACTTTTTTTTTTAATTTTTTATGGTGTGGCATTAAAAAATACACACAACACTAAATTTTCACCCTCGTACCACCAGCTCCTATTTTTCAATAGCGCTTTTAGTAATTTAATAATTTTCAATCCAGGTCAATAACTGATCAACTATCACTCCATCAGTTATCCCCGTCAGGTGTCTACTGGTAGTAGTCTTTCACTATTCGATAGAGAGGTATTTGAAGAAAACAGACCAAAAGCAACGACTCGGATATCCCTCTTTGAATCGACGTAACTAGTCTGAGAAGCTTACCTAGGTAGCATGCGTCATTCGCGAAACTGACATTTAGGCCTAGTGCACACGCATCAATTTTTAGCATATGGAAATATATCGTACGATCAAATTCTTATAGTGGCACAAAGAAGTTCCTATGCTCTCCTTTGTTCCGCTAAAAGAATTTAATAGTACAATATTCTTACGCATGATAAAAATCGATGTGTGTGTGCTTGGCCTTATTCATAATGCTGGCGAACACGTTTCAACACGAAATTGCTACTATGTTTGTAAGCTCATGGACGAGCCGGGTGCCGGGTGCAATTGTTAAATCTGCACGATCTACTGTAGAAATGCTAGAACTAATAGTGGCTGATACTGCCGGACTTCTCCCTAAGCCTTTTCTTACTCCCTACACAGTTTTCGGCCATTGTTATTGTTTGTGTCCCAAGCTCCCATCAACAATGGCTATTGTGTTATACGTATACATTGTGTTACACATATACATTATTCTTATAGATTAGAGATAATTTATATGGCAAAACAATGTTTACCAGGTCAGCTATAACATATAAAGATTTTCAGAGGTGGAACGAAGTTCACTAGGTACAGCTAGTTTCGTAATATAATTTTTTTAGCACCCCCTGATTTAATTCCACTACATTCAATTATCCTTGTTTTGATTTTGTTGGTGTTCATCTTATATCTTCCCTTCAAGTCACTGTCCATTCTGTTCAACTGCTCTTCCAAGTTCTCTGCTGTCTCTGACGGAATTGTGATGTCATCAGCAAACCTTAAAGTTTTTATTTGTTTTCCCTGAACTTTAATTTCTACTCCAAATATTTATTTTGTTTCCTTTACTGCCTGCTCAATGTACAGATTGAATAACATCAGGAATAGGCTACAGCCCTGTCTCACTCCCTTCACAACCATTGCTTCCTTTTGATGCACCTCAGCTCTTATAACAGTCATTTAGTTTCTGTTCAACTTGTAAATAGCCTTCTGCTCATTGTATTTTACCAGTGCTACCTTCAGAATATCAATGAGATTATTCTAGCCAACATTGTCAAAAGCTTTCTCTAAGTCTACAAATGCTAAAAATGTAGATTTGTCTTTCCTTAAACTATCTTCTAAAGTAAGTTGTAGGGTGAGTATTGCCTTGTGTGTTCCTATATTTCTCTATAATCCAAACTGATCTTCCCTGATGTTGACTTCCACCAGTTTTTCCCTTCCTATGTAAAGAATATTGTGCCAATATTTTGCAACCATGGTTTATTAAACTGGTAGATCGGTAATTTTCACACCTGTCAGCAACTGCTATCTTTGGAATTAGAATTACCACATCTTTTTTGAAGTCTGCGGATATTTCACCTGTCTCATACATCTTGCACACCAGATGGAAGTGTTTTGTCATGGCTGGCCCTCCCAAGGCTATAAGTAATTTTGATGGAATGTAGTCTAACCCCTGGGCCTTGTTTTGACATAGATCTTCCAGAGATCTGTCAAATTCTTCATATCTCCCACCTCATCTTCATCTACATCCACTTCCCTTTTTATAATATTCTAATAATCCAACAATGTATGATAGCATAAAGCAAAAAAATTCAAAATACTTAATAGTTAAAAGAATAAAAAGAACAAGAAATACAATAAAATGAAATGATACCATAAAAACAATAAAGGAGCTCAAAAGGTTTCAAATGGTGTACATAAAATATAACCAAAGCAACTAGTTGCAAGTAGGCAGTCAAGAGTATGAAACTGTAACTGCGCATTGTGCAGAATGGTACTGCCTAATCACTTTTACTTATTGGCTGTAGCTACTTTTTATAGTCTTATGCTTAGATTAGTTAATTTTTACCAACACTAGCACCTTCTGTTGACATACTTCCCTACTAGTGCAGGAAACATGGTTTTACTCTGCACTCTAGTTTCTATGTGGTCGTCTACCATTTACTCACTTGCTCTTCAGATTCAGTTGATGTTACATGTGGCTCTATGCTATGCTTCATTTGGTGGCTATCACTATTTCAAGATAACGCCCATTACTTTATTTGTCTATAGCCCTCTGCCCCCCTTTATTTTTGCCCTCACAGATTTTTTACCATCTCTTCTCCTTTCAAGTTTATACACTTGCTCCAATGTATCTTTTGCAACAGTTCTTCCTTTAGTTTCTGACTATCTACCCAACCAGCCACTGATATGAATTGCTTTGTCAGCCTTTTATGAGGGTATATCAATTTAAAATTAAAAAAAATAGTGCAACTTAGAACCATGCTCTTTAATTTGTAATTTTGTATAATTACAGCCCTCCTTTTATTTACTTTTAGAAAACATTGAGGAAGCCTCAACCATGCAGAATGCATTATTTTTAATAAAAATAACTTTGCAACTGAGACTCTCTCTTTATGTAATTATGAAATTCAGTGCTGTGCCAATCAGCCCATCATGGAATGGAATAAGCTCTAATGTTGGTTAGAGTTTATAGACGTTTGATCGTCATTTATTTATGTTTTATTGCTGCCCCATGCATCACATAGTGTAAATTATACATAATATAAGAAAAATGCTAGACAGTTATCAAAAAACTAATATAAAGTACGGAATGTGCAGTATTATGTATCACTGGTGTCACATACATTTGTTTCCTGAGTACAATATTCTGCAGGTTTAAAGCCAGTCAATTCATTGTCATTGGGACATTAAACAGATTCAAAATAGAAAGGCTTGATAGTAAGTGCAAGTTGATTTGTGAAAGAAAATATTTTACAACATCACATTACTCCTGACATTATTGCAGTAGATGTAGAGTATTAATAGTTAATGATAAAACATAAATGCAGAGCACTTACACTGTTTTTAATTTTTTGGTTATAGATTGAGCAATTAATTATAGAGAAACCTCTCTTCATACTTTTTAGCAACATTGTTTTAAGGTTTGGAAAATTTTGCTACTTTTGACCAGCAGAATAGGATATTGTATGGAATTCTGAAAATGTGAGTCTATGACTGGTGGCTTTCAGAGAATTAATGCCACATGATTGGCTGAAGTTTTTCTGTGGTATCTCCACTGCACTCTACTATCATTCTCGCTCCGATGAATTTTCTGTCATTTCCTGTAGTTATTTAGTTTCATTTATTTCATTTTTATGTGTTCCAACTGTATGTAATGATTTTTTGATGGATAAAAAAACATTTTAGCAATCTCAATGTGAGCAGTAGTTCATTGTTGTACAATCGGGACAGGAACCTGATCATGTAAGTAGCCAGACGCCTTGAGGATTTAAGTACTGATGTAGACTAATTTATGTCAGCTGTTGCTAACACAGGTGAGGTATTTGGAAGGGTAGATAACCGACAATTAGCAAGACAGGGAGAAGTATAAAATTGTTGAGGCTTGATACATTGACTGGATTGTGGATTTCATGATAGGGAGAATGCAGGATGTTATCTTGGATGGGGTCTCATAAATAAATGCAGGTGCATCAAGAGAAGTTTAATGTTTGGTGCTGTATACTAATGACCTTGCAGATGATATTAATAGAAGCCTCAGACTTAGGGCAGATGCAGTTATCCGGAGTGAAGTAGTGTATAAAAAAAGCTGCACAAATGTTCATTCCGATCTTGATATGAATTCAGCGTCATGCAAAAATATTTGGTAAGTTGCTTTAAATGTTGAGCAATGTGAAACTGTGCACTTCACAAGGTGAAATACTGTAGTATACTTGATTACAATGTCAACAAGTCAGAAATGCTTGCAAAGTATTTGAGTGGCCCATCCTAGGATATTACTCAAGTGTGTGGGACTAGTGCCAGTCAGGACTAACAAGGAGTATTGAATGTATACTGAGAATGGTAAAAGATTTATTTGACCCATAGTCCCCCATTCGGATCTCCGGGAAGGGACTACTCAAGAGGATGCCGTTATCAGGAGAAAGAAAACTGGTGGTCTACGGATCGGAGCATAGAATGTCAGATCCCTTAATCGGGCAGGTAGGTTAGAAAATTTAAAAAAGGAAATGGATAGGTTAAAGTTAGATATAGTGGGAATTAGTGAACTTCGGTGGCAGGAGGAACAAGACTTTTGGTCAGGTGACTACAGGGTTATAAACACAAAATCAAATATGGGTAATGTAGGAGTAGGTTTAATAATGAATAGGAAAATAGGAATGCGGGTAAGCTACTACAAACAGCATAGTGAACGCATTATTGTGGCCAAGATAGATACAAAGCCCACACCTACTACAGTAGTACAAGTTTATATGCCAACTAGCTCTGCAGATGACGAAGAAATTAAAGAAATGTATGATGAAATAAAAGAAATTATTCAGATAGTGAAGGGAGATGAGAATTTAATAGTCATGGGTGACTGGAATTCGAGTGTAGGAAAAGGGAGAGAAGGAAATGTAGTAGGTGGATATGGATTGGGGCTAAGAAATGAAAGACGAAGCCGCTTGGTAGAATTTTGCACAGAGCACAACTTAATCATAGCTAACACTTGGTTCAAGAATCATAAAAGAAGGTTGTACACATGGAAGAACCCTGGAGATACTAAAAGGTATCAGATAGATTATATAATGGTAAGACAGAGATTTAGGAACCAGGTTCTAAATTGTAATACATTTCCAGGGGCAGATGTGGACTCTGACCACAATATATTGGTTATGACCTATAGATTAAAACAGAAGAAACTACAAAAAGGTGGGAATTTAAGGAGATGGGACCTGGATCAACTGAAAGAACCAGAGGTTGTACAGAGTTTCAGGGAGAGCATAAGGGAACAATTGACAGGAATGGGGGAAAGAAATACAGTAGAAGAAGAATGGGTAGCTTTGAGGGATGAAGTAGTGAAGGCAGCAGAGGATCAAGTAGGTAAAAAGACGAGGGCTAGTAGAAATCCTTGGGTAACAGAAGAAATATTGAATTTAATTGGTGAAAGGAGAAAATATAAAAATACAATAAATGAAGCAGGCAAAAAGGAATACAAACGTCTCAAAAATGAGATCGATAGGAAGTGCAAAATGGCTAAGCAGAGATGGCTAGAGGACAAATGTAAGGCTGTAGGGGCTTATCTCACTAGGGGTAAGATAGATACTGCCTACAGGAAAATTAAAGAGACCTTTGGAGACAAGAGAACCACTTGTATGAACATCAAGAGCTCAGATGGAAACCCAGTTCTAAGCAAAGAAAGGAAAGCATAAAGGTGGAAGAAGTATACAGAGGGTCTATACAAGGGTGATGTACTTGAGGACAATATTATGGAAATGGAAGAGGATGTAGAGGAAGATGAAATGGGAGATACGATTCTGCGTGAAGAGTTTGACAGAGCAGTGAAAGACCTGAGTCGAAACAAGGCCCCCGGAGTAGACAACATTCCATTGGAACTACTGACGGCCTTGGGAGAGCCAGTCCTGACAAAACTCTACCATCTGGTGAGCAAGATGTATGAAACAGGCGAAATTCCAATCCCAAAGAAAGCAGGTGTTGACAGATGTGAAAATTACCGAACTATCAGTTCAATAAGCCACAGCTGCAAAATACTAACACGAATTCTTTACAGATGAATGGAAAAACTAGTAGAAGTCAACCTCGGGCAAGATCAGTTTGGATTCCGTAGAAATACTGAAACATGTGAGGCAATACTGACCTTATCTTAGAAGAAAGATTAAGGAAAGGCAAACGTACGTTTCTAGCATTTGTAGACTTAGAGAAAGCTTTTGACATTGTTGATTGGAATACTCTCTTTCAAATTCTAAAGGTGGCAGGGCGAAAGGGTCTTTACAATTTGTACAGAAACCAGTTGACAGTTATAAAGAGTCGAGGGACATGGAAGGGAAGCAGTGGTTGGTAAGGGAGTGAGACAGGGTTGTAACCTCTCACCGATGTTATTCAATCTGTGTATTGAGCAAGGAGTAAAGGAAACAAAAGAAAAATTCGGAGTAGGTATTAAAATTCATGGAGAAGAAATAAAAACTTTGAGGTTCGCCGATGACATTGTAATTCTGTCAGAGACAGCAATGGACTTGGAAGAGCAGCTGAATGGAATGGACAGTGTCTTGAGAGGAGTATATGAGATGAACATCAACAAAAGCAAAACGAGGATAATGGAATGTAGTCTAATTAAGTTGGGTGATGCTGAGGGAATTAGATTAGGAAATGAGATACTTAAGGTAGTAAAGGAGTTTTGCTATTTGGGGAGCAAAATAACTGATGGTCGAAGTAGAGAGGATATAAAATGAAGACTGGCAATGGCAAGGAAAGCATTTCTGAAGAAGAGAAATTTGTTAACATCGAGTATAGATTTAAGTGTCAGGAAGTCTTTTCTGAAAGTATTTGTATGGAGTGTAGCCATGTATGGAAGTGAAACATGGACAATAAATAGTTTGGACAAGAAGAGAATAGAAGCTTTCGAAATGTGGTGCTACAGAAGAATGCTGAAGATTAGATGGGTAGATCGCATAAGTAATGAGTAAGTATTGAATAGGATTGGGGAGAAGAGAAGTTTGTGGCACAACTTGACCAGAAGAAGGGATCGGTTGGTAGGACACGTTCTGAGGCATCAAGGGATCACCAATTTAGTATTGGAGGGCAGTGTGGAGGGTAAAAATCCTAGAGGGAGACCAAGAGATGAATACACGACGCAGATTCAGAAGGATGTTGGTTGCAGTAGGTACTGAGAGATGAAGAAGCTTGCACAGGGTAGAGTAGCATGGAGAGATGCATCAAACCAGTCTCAGGACTGAAGACCACAACAACAATGGGAGAGAGTCAAGTTAAGCAAGCTTTATGGACCTGCTTTAAATGATGATCTAGTATTATACTGCAACTCCCTCTATAATACTTATGTAGGAATTATGAGTACAAGGACTTATTATAGCACACACAGTGACATTTAAACAGTCATTCTCCAAAATCTCCATATATGAATGTGACAGGGAGAAGTCCTAATAACTGTTACAAATGGGAAGTTTTCTCTTCCAAGCACTTCATAGTGGTTTGCAGATTATGGATGTATATATGGATGTATCGCTAGATCAAAGCCACCAGCATGGGATGGCGAATCTTTGATGATGACAGCCACTCATGTTTGCAGAAGTCAGAAAAATTGTGAAACAAATGTCAGCTGAAGATACTGAGGCAAAAGCCTACAGGCAATAGATCAGAGGAATATGTGTCAGTGCTGTGTGTTGTTATACTTCATGGCAATACAGATGCAGCAGATTTAAGAAGAATGGAGAAGTAAACTACAATGGCCTTTTCGACGGAACCATTCTGACATTTGCCTTAAGTAATTCAGACAAACCTTGGAAAACCTTAATCTGGATGGTCCAACAGGGATTTGAAACATCGTCCTTCCATCTGCATATAATATGTTGACAACTGGGCCATCTCTTTTTATCGGAGAAAGTGCCATGGGTTTTGTAAATGTGAATTTCATTTCACAATGTGATAATGACTAAGGGTGGGACTTTTCTTTTCTCCTCCTGAATATGAGTTTTGTGTTCTAACCATTTTACTAGGTTTTATACTAACCTTGAAACTCTAAAGACTCTTAAAGCTACATAATTCAAGTTGCTGTTGTACCATCCTGCTTTAAGTTTTCCTAAATCATGTCAGGTGACTGCCAAACGGTTCCTTCAAAAAAGTGTCATGGTCGTTTCCCTTTCTCATATTTGTCTAAGAATCATGGTGCTTCGCTTGCAATGGGCTGATAAGACTAATATATGTCCCCACTTCTGAAACCAGACATGCGTTTCTCAAATCATCCATGCACATAATTTTTCGTTTCCAGTGTTGGTGCATGTTCTGGAAATGTGACGATGCAGCTTACGGTTGCGATTTTTCTACCTTCGCGAGGCAGGAGCGTGTTTACATCGGATCTCATCAGTTCTGCCAAATTTGGATACCGGTACCCCACTTATAACTTTTCTTCTCTTTAGGAAGTGTCGGATATGATTGATGTGCCTGTGTGCAATTCCGATAGTGGACGTTGAAGACGGTTCCTGCAAGGAACAGTTGATCTTCTTCATTAGACTGCGCAATGTTCTCCCAATGCGGGTATCGTCGTAGTAAATTTATCTGGTTTTCATTTCCCTACTGAACACGCCACTTAAAAATCATATTTGACTAACTGCGGTACCGGTACGTATGGGAGTAAATGGATCGTCGAATATTTTTACGATTTTCTTGTAAATGTTTAATAAAAATTTACAACAACGTTGCCA
Source organism: Schistocerca gregaria (assembly GCF_023897955.1). Lineage (NCBI taxonomy): Eukaryota > Metazoa > Arthropoda > Insecta > Orthoptera > Acrididae > Schistocerca > Schistocerca gregaria. The sequence goes on along the minus strand of NC_064924.1, from coordinate 293,459,428 downwards.
TTAAAATACTTCACTCAATTTCGTAGTCAAGTTGTCAGTTATAGAACCTTGCTCACAGTTTTTAGTATTCTATCGACGTGATTGTATTTTTTAATTGGTGAATATACGCTGGCAAACTTATTTGCAGAAACTGATGAATGAATTTGTTTCTTTTTATTGCCAGTGTTCGAATATTAAATTATATTCTCGAATGTGTATGCGGATCGATCTCCTTTTTTCTTAGTCGAATCGATCTGTCGATATGTAGTGGACGACCCGACCTTATGGTCGAAGTGGACGACGCTTTTCTTACAGGTGCTGCACCCTTTAGGGCGAAACAGAGAATTATTACTGGCACTCGTCAGACCACGTTGACATGAGCGGCACCTACTCGAACTAATGCGTACTAGATGTGCTTGCGGGAACCACGTTTGACACACTTGGGGTTCGATGTCGGTGGAACGTAAGATAAGGAATTGTTCGTGGATGAAGTAATAGTTTATCAACAAGCCAACAGCAAGACTACACTGAGTTACTGTTAAGGTGTTTACTGCCATCTGTCTGTGTCGTGCCGTATAGATCTGCGCGGCATATTGAAAAAGCAAGCAATGTTTGTACGTTGTAGTGTTGGCTACCATGTAGAAGTTTCTGTATATAACCACCTGTTCAAAGTAAACGCGCTCATAAAATTTTCGAAATGAAGTCCTTCGTACCGTACCCAGAAGACAGCGATTTTCCTATCGAAAATCTCCCATATGGCGTGTTCTCCACCAAGAAAGATGTAAGTAGATGATACATTTCTATGTTTTGCATTCGAGGAATGTTATGTAAAGCGACCTTTGAGCCTGTATACACACGTTTATTCCCTTACGGATTAAACGCGTACTTCGAGACTGCCTTCATGCTGTGAGAGCAAAGTTTTAATGCTGCTCAATTTTATTCAAGGAAAAATTCCAATTTCTTGATGATATACGCATTTTCCTTCTTAGAAGAACCTTATATACTTCGGACCGCGCGGTTTGAGGCGCAATGTCACGGACTGCGCGGCCCCTCCCGCCAGAGGTTCGAAATCTCCCTCGGGCAAGGGTGGGTGTGTTGTTCTTGGCAGAAGTTAGTGAAGTAGTGTGTGAGTCTAAGGACCAATGATCTCAGCAGTTAGGTCCCTTAGGAATTCACACACATTTTAAATACTACGAGAGAACGTTTGCGCAACGTTAAATAGTTTTCATCTCTATTTAGAACTGAGCAAAGGTCTGTATCCATCAGAATTCTTTTAGTTTAATTTGTAAATGGTATAGCCTTCGTGCTTTAATATTGCCCTGTACACTATACCAAATGAATAGTTAAATAGCGACCTACTATATTTTTTTGGTGTAACTAAAATAATAAAATATTACATCTCGAGGATGGAGGATCGATACGTAATGAAAGGCCGGTGAAATTTCTACAATGTTAGCTCATGTTTAATACATCAAAGACGGTATCATTGTCTCAGTTTTATGGACGAGAGACTATAATGAGAAAACGGCGTTCCGGTCATCTTCATCCGCCGCATGCTTAAAAAATACAGGTTAATCTGCTACCAAACATTTGATATTCACATTCTTTGGCAGTTCACAACCAAATCACCACATTTCAGCCTAGCGTAGCCCTCGGGCTACGCTACTGATCAATCTGTCGCCGCAACCAAATCGAGCGATTTGAGCCAGACGCAAATTGTAGGTCCTCACTTTAGCGACTCACGTTTTATGGCCACTAAAAATATGTGGTTTTAGGAGTATTCCTGTACATTTATTGCTGTAAGATATTTTCTAAACGAAAAGAGAGTGGTCTGAAAGACATTTTCGGAGGAGATGAGTCGTACAATGGATTATTCCATCGAAAATTTGACTCTCAAAATTAAATATGGTAATTTCTAATTATCGGTCTGGTTTCTGAGGTTCGAATTTTCGTGTGCTGTTTTCGTAATAAATGCCAATTTTGTAGCAAGGACTATCTACAGTCTCTGGGGGAACCATGGGCGTCCGCAGAAATTAATCAAGGGTGAGAGGGAAATGGGGGCAAGGCTCTATGTTTTATGAGAGTGAGTTAATCAGCTTCAAGACGTGTCATGCCACAGATAGCACGAACTCCCTATATCAAAGAGAATGTATGATTGGTTATCCATGATGTGTGAGAATGTATTTTGTACACTAGAACCAGAGAGGGATGGGGCGGGGCACCCCCCCCCCCTTTTCCTCCTTGCGGACGCCTGTGGATGGGACGCTTACATTTTATAGCAATAAAGGGTCTTTGTAGTTAGACAACCGTTGTTCGTTGTATGGCGCTTAATTTAAATATAAAATGAAGCTCTCCAGATTGAGGATAAAACGTGTTCCACAACTTTAAGTTGTAAATCTTCCACATTTTTTTCTGCTATCAGTTGAATATAGGAACAGCATGTTTTAGGAAACAGAGTGAGGTGTCGCACTTGTTGGTGACCTCGCATTCACGACGACGACGCTTCTGATCCCCGTAGGTCTTGCGATTTAGTTTCTTCATGATTTATCAAATTCGCTTGTCAGGTTGGTTAAGGTGCCCTACACCTGTGCGTCTTAGGCCTGTTCGCCGTGCGCCTGTGCTTGCCCCATACGCAAGTAGAGGCATGCGTGAAGTTGCATGCCTTTTTGTTAACACGCGCTCAAGAGTGATCCCATTCGCATTGGGCGCCCGCCCGGGACGCGCGCAACTGCTTGAAGGTGGAGAAACCGCTTTTCCGATTTTCACTCTGCAAAAATTCTTGAATGTATACAAGGCTATTCTAGATCGTTTTTTGAACTTATTTTTTTCAACAAAAGCTTTACTTTCCTTGTGAGAAAAGAATGCGGCTGCTTTTCATTTCGGGTGCTTTTTTTTAGTTGCGTAATTTTTCTCAATCAGTTTTTGAAGAAAATAATTTGTTTAAAAGTACGGCTTTTTCGCGTGTGGTAGTGTGGGAGCCTTGCGTCGTAATAAACCAGTTTCGTTTCCATAGTCCGTAATCTTACGAAATGAATCTTGTATTGAAAAAGTGTGATAGCGTGTAGCTTACCGTTTACTACGCTTTACTGCAAGTGAAATGTAGCTAATAGCAGAAAAAAGTTCTGTCTCAAGTAAATGCGACAATGCCGCGAACTCAAGCCGACGCAGTTCCCGTGTGCTTAGCGCATTGTCACGAACACTGCAGAATTGAAAAGCGAATTACCAGCGAACAGTACAGGTCTAGTGTCGGACCTCGAGTGATTTTAATCGTCCATGTTCAGAAAACTCCAAGTACATACGAATTTTCCCCTTGTCGACCACTGCTTACACTGGACAGTCATCTATTATGGTCTTACAGTAGTCCCCGTGCTGCATCACAAAAGGCACTCGAATAATTATTGTTCATATTTTACACTAAAGCTGAATATACATTTGCTATATGAAGCTAGAACAGGAGACTAGATTAATGTAAGACAAAACTTTGCTGTGGGTTGACTACAATAAAATCTTGTGACATCCTATTTAATTGCTTTCTAAATGGAGATTAAAAACGGCAGACGCAAAAAATTGTTTGAAGTAATTAATAAGCAAGATGTTCGTGTTTGTCGTTTTAGTTTTCGTATTTTTGGGAGACTGCCGTTCCACAAATTGTAAATAATTACCTAGTCTGCGCTTTTAAGGAACTGTGTAAAGTTCTTAGCAATAATATTTCCTTTAGCAAATTCATATGAAGAGACCAAGGCTAAGTGTAACACAGTTTTAAAGGGCTTTCCCTCGGATCACTTCATCTCACCTAGCTCAATTTTTTAAATTCTGCTCTCTGTTTCGAAGTAAGATGTTTGTATTTCGATTTTCCTATTTTAACAGAAAGGATAATGGGCGGTGTGCGGTCAGCGTAAGCACTAAACAATGCAGGCCGGGTAAACGCATTACGATGCATGTGTTCTGTTGTATGCTCGTGCTGTTCAGACCAGTTTAAACTGTGGGAAGTGCTTGTCTTTGTTTTCGATCTGTGTTTTTTGCCCCTCATTGACTGGCTGATTGACGCGGGCAAAAGAATTGTCACACTTCGACAGCTAACACACCAGTTTGTAGATACACAAGCTCAGACACCAGTTGTTCTCCGCCAGCCAGTCTGAGCCATCTTACAGAGAAACGACGTCATTGTTTTACTGGAACTGTTTTGACAGTACAGTGACTCTTCGAGGTTCGAAGCACAGAAGAAATAGGAGGTTATGGACTCATCTCTTGAGTACTGACCAACGTTTAGTAACATTTTTTATTTACATGAATAACTAAAAAATTTTGTTTGCGCAAGGTTATTTGTCGTACATAACGACAGTAGTACACCTCAGTATCCGCTGCAGAACACTGAGGAAAAACTTTGAATGGTACAGCTTTTTTTAGAGGTGTAAGAGGAGAGGAAAAGTTGTGCATGACGATAAGGTAAGATCAGTTAGTGCACAATCATTGTTCTGAAAGAAAGCTCTGCACAGAATTAACTTTGTTCCCATTAATTATACAGAAGCACGTGCTTTACAAATTTACCTTTATAGAAGAGCGTTTATTGCACTCCTGACACTCCTCGTCAAGAACAAGTGTCAGCTTTGGTGACGTCTTTGTGTGCTTCCATCAAAGCAGGTTTGTCCTTGAGGTCCTAAAATCGTTTGTCAAGTTTTTTTTTCTCTTTTCGTAACGATGTGGTACTTGGCAATGGCGATGGCCCATCGACTGGAGCTAGCAACGACCTATCAGAATAATCTCCGTCTTGTGGCACAGACAGATTGAAAAGCGAAGCTCATTCGGGTAATTCCGTTTTTCTCATTTGTTCTGCTTCCACTGACAAGGAACTATGCACAGCTCTTGGAATTAAAACATCGTTTAAGAAACCGAGGCCAAGTGGAATTGCAGTATGAAGGACTTTTCCCTGGATCACCAAATCTGACCCTGCCAACTTTCTTAAAAATTCATCTGTGCGAGTTGCTCTGAGATGTTTTCATTTCGATTTCACCGTTTTAACAGAGATAATAATTGAAGGAGGTAAGAAGTCGTGGCTTTTTGACTCCCTATTGTAACAAAACTATAAAAATGCTGACACTAAGAAATGCCTGTTTTGTACACAAATCTGAGAATAAAACTTTGCGTGTATCACTACAGCACTTAAATTGTTTTCCCATCGATTGTGAAATTTGAAGGAACTTCTTTCTCTGACGAAAAAAAACTTGTGCAGTAACCCCTGATAAAAACAGGCGGAAGACGTCTGATACGTTTAATGAAGTAAGTGAATCATGGCTCAACCGGATCGCGCCGGAAATGTTAATATTCTGAATGTCCCCAGCGGGTCACGACCCGGCCGTCAATGAGAACGTGGCTAAGGACCATCAGGGCCGTTTCTATCGCCTAAGGTGACAGCAGCACAGGGCGTAAAAATTAATTTCAAATCAAAGGGCGAAAAAATTGAGCAAATGAGAAATAATTAAAACACCGAACTGTTTCCAAAAGCATACAGAACAGTTACTTATACGAGGGTAATACCGAAAGTAAGGTCTCCTGTTTTTTATAAGTACATAGACCTGTTTATTTTTTCAGTGGTTTACATCAGTTTACAGCTTGAACATTTATCTATTTTTCGACATAATCACTATTTCTGTCGATGCATTTTTGTAGACGCTGTGGCAGTTTTTGTATGTCCGTGTCATACCAGCTCGCCGCCATGCTGTTCAGAAAGTTATGAACTTCTTCTTTCACCTCGTCGGAGCTGAATCGCTGGGACCACAATTAACGATGACAGGTACTGTGAGACTCTTAAACAAATTCAAACGGGCAGTTCAGAACCGAGAAGAGGAATGTTGAGCAAGAGCGTACACATTCTCCATGACAACGCTCGCCCGCTTATCGCTCGGCAAACCGGTGCTCTCCTGCAACAGTTTCAGTGGAACATAATCACCCATCCACCCTATAGTCCTGACTTGGCTCCCAGTGACTATCACCTGTTCCCTAGGTTAAAAGAACATTTGGCCGGAAAGCGATTCAGCTCCGACGACGAGGTGAAAAAACAGGTTCATAACATTCTGAACAGCATGGCAGCTAGCTGGTATGAGATGGGGATACAAAAACTGTAACAGCGTCTACCGAAAATGCATCGACAGAAATGGTGATTATGGGCGAAAAATAGCTAAACGTTCAAGCTGTAAATTGATGTAAACCATTGTAGAAATAAAGAGGTGTGTTATTCTGATGACTATGTACTGCGGCGACCACAGCCGTTGCGAAACACATCAGGCGAATTCGCAATTGCGAATAATGACTACCATCAGCTATAGAATGGAATGACGACAATGAAAATGTGCTGGACCGGGATTCGGGGCAGGATTTTCTGAACGCTCGCGATAAGCGGGAAATTCGGGTTAGTCCAGGTCTGGCACAAATTTTCATTGTTGTCATTCCATTATACAGCTGATGGAAGTCATTATTGGCAATTGCGAATTCATCCGATGAGTTACTTAATAAGTCTTTATTTAGTTTGACGAAAATAAATACAATGTATCTACCCACCTCAAAACTACAGCAGCCGCTACTGACTACGAAACGGAAACAAGAGAAAGAGCTACTTCCTTCAGACAACCACATAATCCATCCCTCAGAGGTATCTGAATCTGGACCCATCTCGGACGATTGATCAGAAGCCAGTCGCGTAGACTACAGCAGCTAATAAAAGTTATAGGACTCTCAATAGCAAATGCAATAGTGTTTTCAAGTGTCTCTCTTGGTTACAAGACTAGCAATACGTTATTGGTTCTGAGAGAAGTCTTCTACTTCGTAATGGGTGTGTTACAGCGACAAAAGATTCACTGCTACAAAGTGTGGCCACCAGTCTTACAAAACCACATTACTGGATTTGTCCGTCAGCCTCAGACCCATACCAGGCTGGATTAATATATGTGAGACGTGCTTATCGCACACTCTATCTTAAACGTGTGGCCCCTAAACAAATTACGCAGCAAAGTGCTATAAGAGGAAAACATCAAATGCAGGGATTGCAGGCATTTTCCAAATGATTTGTCAGATCTACTGTCTTAGAAAAGAACGATAAAAAGATTTAGTAATATCCTGTCTACAGCCTTCTCGTCTCTCAGAAGCGACAGACCCTGAACTTGGCCATTCCGCCCCATTTGTCAGTTTGCTTTCAATGACTTCCCCGCGGTTTCTTGGAGCCAGTGAGATGGCTCTTCCATTTGGGACTAGCGGGAGGGTGATGGACGTTGCTGTCAGCTTGTATTCCAGACCTGGCTTCCGCAAGAGTCAGAGCCCGTGCTCCTGTGATGGTAGCAGCGACTGAGACGCACAGTATCTCTCCAAAAATATGTCGATGATTGTGCAGTTATTAGGTACGTGTATCCTTTTTTCCCAACAGTCATTGTTCCTGTGTCTTTCGCAATTTGAATCACGCTGGTGGTAGGTTAATTGGTCTTTGGAGAATAAGCTTATTGACAGACGGTGTTCTCAGAATGAAATTTTCACTCTGCAGCGGAGTGTGGGCTGATATGAAACTACCTGGCAGAATAAAACTGTGTGCCGGACAGAGACTCGAATTCGGGACCTTTGCCTTTTGCGGGCAAATGCGCTACCAACTGAGCTACCCAAGCACGACTCACGCCCTGTCCTCACAGCTTTAATTCTGCAGTACCTCGTCTCCTACCTTCCAAACTTCGCAGCAGCTCTCCTGCATACCTTGCAGAACCAGCACTCCTGAAAGAAAAGATATTGCGGAGACATGCATGCAAGGTATGAAGGGGAGCTTCTGCGAAGTTTAGAAGGTAGGAGACGAGGTACTGGCGGAATTAAAGCTGTGAGGACGGGGCGTGAGTCGTGCTTGGGTAGTTCAGTTAGTTACGGACGATACACGCGATTACACTGGCTACAGACGTCCGATCCACATGGTACATCACAGTCAACGGTAAACAGATTACCCGATCACGCCTTCACAAGATAAATATGGCGGAATCGCCTCTCGTGTAGATTGTGGAATGCCAGACACGGATAAACACCGTCTCACATGTGGCGCGTCAGAAGATGTATGGCGCTTGGCGCGACAGATTTTGTCGTATTTTCTACGAGTGACTCCGCAACACATTACAACTCGGTTCTACTATTTCCAGATCAACAGTATTTCCCGCGCACCAAAACCAACGCAGTCACTTGGATCCGTGGGCATGCGGTACACTACTTATTTCACGATGGACCTAAAGATGTATTCGACTTTTGGAACTACCTACAAGAACGTCATTGCATGATCGTACGGAACCCAAAATACGGACAGTATTTTTCTAATTACTCAGGGAGTGACCTACGCGACCCTCCACGCAGCTGGATCATCAACAGGTAGGAGAAGACACCCAGTGACTGAGCTGACAAGACTACGTCCGATTCTGGGTGGAATATGCGAAATATGTGAAAACCTACGTGGATGATGAAGCGTAAGGAGAGTAGCGACACACCGCTCTGCATCATGCACGCAACACTTTTCTTTTTTTTTTCGTTTTCCCCATATATGTTACTTCGGTGTAGGAACGTGCCGAGATATTGTTGTGTTTATTCAGAGCACGATGTGGTGCTAGGTACATTTATTTTTGTTATGGTATAAAGTAAATCCAAATTACGAATATATTAAAATTAGTAAATAAAAATATATAAATAAATAAAAACAAAATCCCACAAAAGATTTCACCTTACCATCCCTGATACCTTGACGGGCGACGGGGACACTGTGGCCAGGCCTCGGGTTACGACCTCTGATCAATCTGCCCTCCCTTCCAAAAAAAAAAAAACATTGGTAGAGCACTTGCCCGAGAAAGGCAAAGGTCCCGAGTTCCAGTCTCGGTGCGGCACACGCAGTTTTAATCTGTCAGGAAGTTTCAGACAGTGTTCTATTGGTAAGGTCGCATTTTTTTATTGTATAGCATAGCGGGACAGGTATCGCGACCTCAGTGAGTCTATGACTTTGTGTGTGGGATGAGTGTACTTTTGCTGTACTGTGGTCTTCGCTCAGTCTCGTTTGTGTGTCTTACTTGACTTATTCGACCTGCGAATGGTAGGAAGAGTTCGACTGTGGTGTGCGTACTGTAAGACCTTCAGTACACACACCATCAGATTATATGACTTGTAGCTCTAACGAAGTAGGCGAGTGTCAGCAATATGTCTCGTGGTCTTATCGTGGCGTGTTTATCTTCTGCCGTTAGGTCAGTTGATAGAAATGCCACTTTCACTCTTAGAGTAGCAGATTGACGGTGACCAACTTTAAACAGAACTTGATTAATTTTCACACACATTTATTAAAATAATAACAAGCATAAAAATTAGTTAACTTGGTTCTGGAGGCTATTTACAATTGACAATCTGAAGTTCCTTTGGTACTGGTACGTTAATCTTATTCTCCATATATCTCTTCTACTTGACAAAAGTGTCTATATATTTATCTTCATGGCTATGTACAGGAATATGATAATCTTATTAGGCGCAGACTGAAACTTGACCATAGACTGGTACAGACAAATGTAGAACTCATACAGACTGATGCAGACAAATGCAGACTGACTAATCGGAGGTCTGTACACTTGTTATAATACCTCGCGCGTTCATGTATCACTGCGCGAGTGTGATCCGCGAGGAGAAAAGGTTCTACGTTAGCAGCAATCTCATTGGCTGCGTTATATATTAATACTCGGATCGGCGGAAGCAGAATTTGGTCCGTCTGTATGGCAGCGCCATCTCGTAGTGCGGAGACGGACGAGCGCTGCGCTGTTGTGCTTAGCAGGGTGCGCTTTAGTGGGAAAGTTGCGTATGCGCTGACTACGCGAACTATGTACACAACATAGACGTAATCTAGGCGTGTATTTGGCTCAGCTTTTGGTATTTCCACCAATATGTTGGTTTCTGCTTTCGTTATTACCGTTGGCTGGAGATCCCTCGGCCAGAACTGATATAGCAACAGTATCAGCTACCAGGCTGGAGGTGATTATAGCTATTTCAATGCAGTTTCTCAGCCATTGCTGGGTAGTGTGTCCACGATCATACCCCACGCACCAGCATTCACATGTATATGTTATAGAGGAAGTGGAAGTTTCAGGGAAAGTATACCATCACTAGTGATAGTGGACCATCACTGGCCCATTTAGTGAAAATGGATTACGGATTCCAGTTCAAACAAAACACACTGACTAGGGATAGTGCAATATCACTAGTTAATGTATACCTTCACTGCCAAGAGGTAACGAATGTGAACCATCGCTGTAATAACAAAACAGTCGTACTTCGAAAGTTACATTTGTCACCTGTAGTTTGAAAGCAGTCATATTAGGTAAAATTCATTTATTACACCAAGGACGTGCAGCATGGCACTTCAAGATTCACAACACATTTTTGTTTTCAAGAAGCATCTCAGAGTCTGACATTTTTGCTGGCAGTTTCACTTGAAGAATCCCTGACCGTTTCCCATCGACGGAGATGCCGCAACTGTCCTCAGGGCAACAGTTTTCTCTGCTAGAACTTCCTCCTCTGAGATTATTCTTAGAGGGCAAGGACTGAACTGGGACCTGAAACAAAATGTTGTAACTGCAGTGGCATATCGTATAAGATTAACTTGACATCTGAAATTTACCTCCTTGAACAGCATTTGCTTCACTACTATTCCTTTTTGCTTTTGTAAACAAGGCTCATACAAACTAAGATAAATTTGGACATCTCTGTATGTTATATTGCAGAAGTTTGACTTACAGCTTTTCTTCATTCGGTCGCGTCCACTGTGGCCAGTCGTTACGTGAGCATCATGCAGAATATCATACAATTCTTCGTCATAAACCTACTATTTAATCTTACCTGTTTCAGTTACAGGTTGTATTAATTTCGTTGCTCGATTCACTTCCAGCACCTCATATATCTTCAAAAGCTTGTAGTCGTTGCCGTCCCTCTTTCGTCGAGATTTTAGTGATTTAGCTTTGTTGATAGGTGATTCGTACCTCCCTCTGTCCATGAAGACAGAATTATAACTGAGATTTCCCCGTTCCACTCTGATGTTCGTAAAACTTTACCGATTCAACCATAACTGCACTACTGTGAACCATAACTGCATTACTGTCAACCGTAACTGCACTGCTGTATAACGTAACAATAAAGACCTGACGACAATTACAATCATGCTGATGCGTACTAGCATTGTTGGTTGCACCGTTAATAACCTGGGAGCAGCGATGGTGCACCTTCACCAGCGTATAATATGCTACTGTACACTTTCCTTAGCCGAATACAGTGATGTTCACCTTCACTAGTGCATGTGTTTTTTTTTTTTCAGTTTCTGGTAAGCTATGACTGATCGTTTTAATAATGGTGTTCATCCGCTAGGGAAGGTTGACATTCCCCAATCTTCCACTTCCAGTGTACATATACACCCACATGTCGGAGTCAGAGGGGTGGCCTATACTGCAGGCGAATTGCTTTTCGCTGAGGTGGTTGTAGAGGTGTATTTTGTAGTGCTTTACAACACATACCATAAGTATCTTTCATTGGAGGCATCAAAATTTTACTATAATATCACACAATCTAGTAATGTAACGGTGGTTTGGTAGGGGTTTATCCATCGTGGTGTGGTATTTCCTATACGTACAATATCTTTGGTTAGAAATCGGTAGTGCTCATAGAATTTGCTATGGCGACGTAATTTCTGCCGGTGCGTTTGTTTTTAACACTGTGACGTCACACACGGTAGTAATGGAGTGACAGTGTAGCAACGCTACAAAAATGGGGATCACGCTGCTTTGCATTTGGTCGAGAGTATCACGATGTTGATAGCAGGTGACGTTGCGAAACGACGTCGCGATGCGATGTCGTGACGTGACGACATGACGCGACGCGATGTTGACGTTGATACACAACTCGCGTAACTGGGTAAAATGTGTAAAATTGTGGAAAATACGGAAAAATTAGATTAGTTATATATCTGTCTGGATGTGGTGTATGCTGGTGCTTCTAATGACATAATATTAATTTGTTATTAACAAATAGAGCTCAAGTAATGTAATTTGGTACTAGCAAATAGACTAAGCCTACAATCCATCCCTATGGTGTACACTCAGTTATAAAAGATGAAGTTGGGGAGGTGTGCTTCATAGCAGTGCCTTATTTGGGAAAGTACTGCATTGTAATTGTCTGAGAGCATCATGATGTCGGGAACGACGACGACGAGGGGAGGAGGAGGTGAATCTTGTCTAATTGATTGATTGGGCAAAATGAGTAAAATTGTGGGATAATAAACTGGGTCAAAATACATAAAATTGGGGAAAATACGAAATATATGCAAAAATTTAAAAATGAGAATACTTACATGTCTGCCTGGGCATGGTCTCTGCTGGTACCTCGATGATGTGATATTAAGTTGATATTAACATATTGAACTCAAGTGTTGTGACTTATAACGTAATTTGTAATTAAAAAATAGACAGAGCCCTGATTCTCTCCCTATGCTGCTTAGCTGCAGAAAAAATCCTTCCCACCCAAGTATCCCAGGTATAAAAGATGAAGGTGTGGAGGGGTGGTTCAGCCTCATTGGATCTGAGGGGACTGGAGGGAAAGGGGGTTATCGCCGTTTTTATTTAACATGACACAATTGCCTGGGTGATTCCCCTGGGTGACCTAGATCAGCTGCCGGCAGTTCCATAGGGGAGAGAGATTGTGGACACCAAAGAGCCCAAGTGGGTAACCGCGCACCGATGAGTAATATGTCACCAGATATGATAAGATCGTTTCTGAGCCAGAACCGGCCCTTGGTTACTACTGTCGCCTAATCGAACTATACTTCGGCTTTCCATCTTTTTATGCGCAGTATAGCACATTAGTTTGCATTTGATCCTCAACCCTTACTCCCTGCGCCAAGCTTCGATCCTGTACAGATCATTCTGAATTTTCCTAAAATTTTCTGGTCTTGTGATTTTCCTATTTAAAACAGCAACTTCCCTGAGCAACCTCACGGAGCTGCCCTTGTTATCTACTACATCATTGTTCCATTTTCTTCTTTTCCCGATTAGCTTCAAAGTTTGGACACATATGTGTCTTAAAGACAAGAGTATGTTAATTGGAAGACCAGCGTATCTGTGGTCCAGTAGTTTTTGACACGATTAGTAGAAGAAGAACGTACATTTTGCTGTGCTGCACACCGTGATTTGCAGATACTGATGCAAATGTAGGTACGAATGTAAACATGTGATAAGCGCGACGGTGATGCAAGCGAAGGTCAAACGAGTCCCCACACTCATGTTTACAGTCTCCTCAGAAGTTGCGTCTGTCTCTTACCTCTTGCAGGAAAGGTCTGGCGGGTGATATTGTTGTATAAGGCAGAACGCTAGTTTACGAGACTTAGAGGTGAGCCAGACTGCGAATACATCTGCATCCCATCCAGCCTGAGAGTTAATTTGTAGCGGTTTCTCTCACTCCCTTCTTGTCAAACACTGAATTGCTTCTTCATCTACATCCTACAAACAAGAGGCACAAAATATTTACTTGGAATGAATCTTTCACACTTCCACTCCAGGTTGCGTGCGATGTTATGAAAGTACGTGGCAGACTGTGTCGGCTCGAGATTCGAACTCGGAACCCTGCCTTTCGCGGGCAGTGCTCTTACCTACTACCAGTACTTCTTTCCTACCTTGCAAACTTCCTTCACGTTCTTCTGTAAATCTTATGAGACTAGTATTCCTGAAGGACATGATACTGCAGAGAAACGGCGTAGCCACAACCTAGGGGGCTGTTCCCAGAATACACCTTTGCACAAAGTAACACATTTAAAGCGTTAAAACACGTAGGACAAAATTTTCACGATCTGCAGGTAGGTGCCGAACCATTGATCTTCTTCCCCCGACGACGGTCAAACTTGCTTGTTTAATTCTCTGCTTCCTATCCACAGGGTCTGTCAAGTAAGCCCACAGACGTAGCAACAAAGTTTGTAAAATTTAATCTCACTTTTGAAGCACCTGATACTCTATTAGAATGCCTACCAAAGCAGGCAAAGCATTTCTTACATTGACTTTAGCACGATGTAAAGAAGAATAATAAGAAGAAGAAGGAGGAGGAGGACACTGGTTCAGAGAGAGATTGAAACTGAGAGCTAAATAAACTCATGAAAATCTCCCGGAGGAAATAAATATTATACTCAGAACCTGGTTACTACGAGTACATCAACCTTCACTGAATGGACAGCCTAACAATTAATAACTTGTTAGAATTACTTCACACTCACATTGAAAAAAAGATATAGTTATGCGAAAATTTATTTTCTTCTACGTGGTCCTCTGATGAAAGTTCATTAAAACACCACAAAGTACTAACATATACATCGTCTTTGTAAGAACTGTAGAGTTTCGATTCTTTTATTTTATTGTTCTTCCGCTTGTATGTTGTGCGCACAACACTAATTTTTCTTCTTAATCTCTCCCCGCGTAAAATACGGCTGGGAACGACTTAACACTTCTTTCATTTTGTTTATGGCCAGTGCTCTTTTGTTTTTATCCTTGTTCTTAGTTTCTACAATTGTTAAAACTCACGACATAGTAAAATAAATTGTAATAAAAACTGTATCTCGCTAAACATCCTCGGTTTGTCAAATCTGCCGTCAGTGAAAATCTCTCTTAAACACGTCTAATATTCTCTTTATGATAAATATGTCAAACAAAGCTGCACTCTGTAAATAATTGACATACTTCTGAAGGCTGACAAATTATTTGAGCGTTAACAGCGGACTGTATGTTGCTTTTTCACAGAGCGTGAGCCACTAGCATGAGGGGTGCTTTCGTGAAACACGACCCATGTGAACGAAGTGCCTGGGGTTGCCCTCACGTTACAAATGCCGACTTTCGATTCACCTGTGACTAAATAACTTAAATCCACTAGCAGTTTTGTTTTTGTATTTTATTGCTTATCTCACATTTGTATCTGATTTTGAAGTCAATGTAAAAACCGTTCTTTCCAACACTCCTAATGTTGTTGTGGTCCTCAGTCCGAATGGTGCTTTGATGAAGCTCTCTACCCTATTCCGTCTTTTGCTAGCCTCGTCATCTCTGCATAACTACATCCGTTGGAACGTGCCTACTGTAGTCAGACCTTGATTTCCCCCAACAATTTTTATCCCCCGCGTTCTCCTCCATTGCTAAATTGGCAATTCCTTGATAGCGCAGGACAGATCCTTCTTTTAGTCAAGTTCTTCCCTGTTTGATTCAATATCTCTTCTTTAGTTATGCGATGTTTCCATCTGATTTAAAGCATTCTTCTGCAGGACCACATTTCAAAAGATTCTGTTCTGTATCTGTATAACATCCACGTTTCACTTCCGAACAATGCTCCAACCCAAACAAATACTTTCAGAAAAGTAGTTCCAAACACTTAAATACATTGACGGAAAAAAATCTCAACACCAATAAGTAATAAAGAAATTTCGGGAATACATTTGTCTAGGTAACATATTTGAGTGGTTAACGTTGCAAAATCACGGGTTAATGTAAGCGCGATATGTTGTTTTTGTCTTCAGTCCAGAGACTGGTTTGATGCAGCTCTCCATGCTACTCTATCCTGTGCAAGCTTCTTCCTCTCCCAATACCTACTGCAACCTACATCCTTCTGAATCTGTTTAGTGTATTCATCTCTTGGTCTCCCTCTACGATTTTCACCCTCCACGCTGCCCTCCAGTACTAAAGTGGTGCTCCCTCGATGTCTCAGAACATGTCCTACCAACCGGTCCCTTCTTCTTGTCAAGTTGGGCCACAAACTCCTCCCCAATTCTATTCAATACGTCCTCATTAGTTATGTGATCTACCCATCTAAACTTCAGTATTCTTCTGTAGCACCACATTTTGAAAGCTACTATTCTCTTCTTGTCTAAACTATTTATCGTCCACGTTTCACTTCATAACATGGCTACACTCCATACAAATGCTTTCAGAAACGGCTTCGTGACACACAAATCTATACTCGATGTCAACAAATTTCTCTTCTTCAGAAACGCTTTCCTTGCCATTGCCAGTCTACATTTTATATTCTCTCTACTTCGACCATCATCAGTTTTTTTGCTCCTCAAATAGCAAAACTCCTTTACTACTTTAAGTGTCTCATTTCCTATTCTAATTCCCTCAGCATCACCCGACTTAATTCGACTACATTCCATAATCCTTGTTTTGCTTTTGTTGATGTTCATCTTATACCCTCCTTTCAAGACACTCTCCATTCCGTTCAGCTGCTCTTCCAGGTCCTTTGCTGTCTCTGACAGAATTACAATGTCATCGGCGAACCCCAGAGTTTTTATTTCTTCTCTATGGATTCTAATTCCTACTCCGAATTTTTCTTTTGTTTCCTTTACTGCTTGCTCAGTATATGGATTGAATAACATCGGGGATAGGCTACAACCCTGTCTCACACCCTTCTCAACCACTGCTTCCCTTTCATGCCCCTCGACTCTTATAACTGCCATCTGCTTTCTGTACAAACTGTAAATAGGCTTTCGCTCCCTGTATTTGACCCATGCCATATTCAAAATTTGAAAGAGAGTATTCCAGTCAACATTGTCAAAAGCTTTCTCTAAGTCTACAAATTCTAGATACGTAGGTTTGCCTTTCCTTAATGTATTTTCTAAGATAAGTGGTAGGGTCAGTACTGCCTCACGTGTTCCAGTATTTCTACGGAATAAACCATTGTAAATGTGGAATGCAGGTACATTCATAATCAGTGCAACCGCCAGAATGTTGACTGTAAGCAAGCATATGTGCACGCTTTGTGTTGTACAGATGCCGGATGTCAGTGTATGGAGTCTCATGCATGTTGCACGTAGCCGGTTAATTTAGGGACGGTTAATGCTCTCTGTGGACGACCCTGGAGTTGTCCCATGATGTCCAACATACGCTCTATTGAAGACAGATCTTGTGATCGAGCAGCCCAAGGCAACACGTGGACGCTCTCTAGAGCAAGTTGGGTTACAACAGCGGTAAGCACACTGGACTCGTATTCGGGAGGACGGCGGTTCAATCCCGTCTCCGGTTTTCCGTGGTTTCCCTAAATCGTTTCAGGTAAATTCCGGGATGGTTCCTTTGAAAGGGTACGGCCGATTTCCTTCCCAATCCTTCCCTCATCCGAGCTTGCGCTACGTCTCTAATGACCTCGTTGTCGACGGGACGTTAAACACTAACCACCACCACCACCACCAACAGCGGTAAGTGGGCGAGTGTTGTCCTGTTGGAAACACCCCCTGAAATGGTGTTCATGAATGGCAGCACAACAAGGGGAATCAGCAGACTGACTGATACCTTGGACTTAGGGAAAGGCAGGATTCGGTGTGAACGGGGCCGTACTCAGTTACCGTTGGTTGCTCGGCCTTTTTTTTTTTTAAAAAAAAATCACGTACACTTTATTGGGAAACTATTGCAAATAAGGTTGACAATAAGGAACAATTATTAAATTTGACTGTTAAGAGACAATGTCTAACAAAAAAATTCTTAAGCAACTTGCACTCATAGCTGAAGGCCTTGTTGACCAGAAATTCAAATTATTTGTCAGCTGAAGGCCGCAATAGTAATAACTCAAAAAACAATTTGGCAGCTGAAGGCCTGGGTAGCAAATTCTTAAGAAGCAATTAAACTTCTTCGCGAGATATTTAAAGAACAATCATGAACATTTCAGTGTTAAGATATTTGCCTAATTAAAATTTCTTAAGACAAGTTACACTTATGGTTGAAGGCTTTATTAACAAGAAATTCAAATTATTTGTCGGCTAAAGACCCCAATAGTAATAATTCAAAATTAAAATATTTTAAAAAATCATCACAATCTGACAAAATCAAGAGACAGTGCTCCAAAGATCGACCTGGGATAGTTGCTCAACTTCGTAGGAATTGATTTACTTAACCGGATGGCAACTCAAACTAGTGACAGTTAAACGCAGACCAACACTCTTGCAAAATCTACCTAACGCCTGATAACCAATACAACGATGGAATAACCAAAGCAAGGTGGAACTGGCGGACAGCACTGCGTCTTCAGAATACGGTGTTTAGAACATCAAGAAGCAGAAGGAACCACTACGACCAAAGTAGTCCAAAAGAAACAAAATATCCGAACCACAATCAAGGAGGCTGTCGAACTACACGCCTTATCGGACAGCAGCGGCAAGGTGAGGAAAGGTACACTACCGCAAAAATACGCTATCTGCAGGGCAGGTGATGGGGGCCTTAGCGGCCACTTGGCAAAAAAATACCGCTGGTTGAACTTCATCAATAAACACAAGGAATTCAATGATTAATGATAATGAGGACGGCTAATTAATTTTGCCAACTCCAAACACTCCACTCGTTGCTCTTCGTTCAGGGACCTGGCGAGCAGCAACGCGTGAAGAAACGGCGAGATCTCAAAATAGTGGAGATTTTACTACTGGGTTAATGTTCACTCAACTCGGACGTGCTGGGGCCGGTGGACAACGAGGCTGTGGCCCTCGCAACTACAGCCCCTCGATCCGGCAGTGCCTGTGTGCCGCCGGCGGTCCTGGCATGTCTCCGTACTGCCGGACCTCACTGCTGCTCCATCCCAACCGAACTCTCCGACATGGAAATCACGTGATGTCCTTCCAAAGATAGTACAACGGTACTAGATATCGATAACTGCTGCTGCGACTCACGGACAGACCGCTAGCAACCGTAGTAGCGCCAGTAAACACAAGAAGAAAACGAGACGCCACTATCCCTATTACATGATGCCAACTTTCCAATGGTTCCAACGCGAGCCACACAACACGGCTCACTGACTTGCAGATTTGCAGTCAGGATGCGTGGGATAATCACGAGAGTGCTCCTACTGTCAAACGAAATCGCATCCCAGACGAAAACTTCAGGTGAACGTCCCATGTGTCTAGCATACAGGCTGTTTGTAGGTGCTTAACTGGCCTCCTGTGAGATTTAAAACTTTCCTGGCGATATTGTTCCACAAATTTCGGAAGAACTGGCGGATGTTTGAAACTTGCTGCCACAACATTTCGGCGCAGAGCCTTCTGGCCATCTTCAGGTGATACTGGCGAAAACGCACTGAGCTCTCGTATTTAAGGCCCCGTCGGCACATGCGTGGTGGCTGCACTCGGCGTTGCGCGTGCGCTACATGAGTGCGTTCGATTCTGCTGCGCCGCGCGCCCTCCTTGCTGAAAACTCGCCGCGCCGATATCAACTCGAATGTCTTCTCGCGGTTCCATCACAGAACAACGCCGGCTACGGAGGACACGAAGTTTTTCAACGATTGGATTCCATGCCGAATTCGATTGAAAACCGCCGTCTCGATTAGTAAGAGACTCACTGTCAGACAGTCGTATTTCCACGGATTCGTTAATAATAGAACTCCAAAAGTTAGACGTATGTGCCACAGCTCCTTCCAACCGACATACTGCCGTCACTGGCACCGAGGTAGAACTACCGTTCATCAAAAAGTGGAACAGACGTCCACCATGCCTTTCAATGTGCTACCATTGACATCGCAAATGACGGTGGTTTAGGGTCATTTGAATGCATCCTACAGGGCGGCTGCCTCGCAGCTGTCCTTGAAGTAACCAGATTTGTAACAGCTGGTTGTGTCATTGTGGTACCACCTGCTGCTCAAATTGCTGCGGTAGATGTAGTACGATGCACCGTAGCCATACGCCGAACACGACGGTCTTTCCTTGTAGTGGCACATGGCCGTCCGGAGCCCGGTCTTCTTACGACGGTAGTCTCTCGTGGTCACTGCTGCCAGCACTCAGGTACAGTGGCTAAGTTCTTGCCAAGTTTTTCTGCAATATCGCAGAAGGAATCTAATTTCTTGTAGCTCTATTACACGGTATCGTTCAAACTGTGAGGTGTTGATAATGACGTCTTTGTCGCCTCGAAAGGATTCTTGTCTTACATCAACTCATTGCGACTAGCGCGAAGTTTGAATAGGCATCGTCTTTCAGATGTAGAAACACGACTACCAACTTTCATTTATGTTGCACAGCTCATCCTTGGTGCTGCGATTTGTTTTTCTGTCAGTGTGTTATTCTTTGTAAACTAATGTCTCTCTTCCAGTAACGCTTTTCTTGCTGTTGCCATTGTGCTTATATCGTCTACTTCGGCCACTGTCAGTTATTTTTCTGTTAACTTAGCAAAACTCGTGCACTATTTTTAGTGTATTTGATTGATTGGTTGGCCGATTTGTGGGAGGGGACCAAACAGCGACATCATCGGTCCCATCGGATTGGGGAACGAGGGGGAAGGAAATCCTCCGTGCCCTATCGAAGGAACCATCCTGCCATTTGCCTGAAGTGATGTAGGGAAATCAGTTAAGCGCTGTCGGGCTGGGCTAGCACTTGGATGTGGGATCTGCCGGTCTGCCGAGCGCTGTTGGCAAGCGGAGTGCACTCAGCCCTTGTGAGGCAAACTGAGGAACGACTTGATTGAGAAGCAGCGGCTACGGTCTCGTAAAGTGACAGACGGCCGGGAGAGCGGTGTGTTGATCACATGCCCCTCCATATCCGCATCCAATGGCGCCTGTGAGCTGAGGATGACACAGTGGCCTGTCTGTACCGTTGGGCCTTCCAAGGCCTGTTCGGACGGAGTTCAGTTTATTTTTATGTATGGAAATCACGGAAAACATAAATCAGGATGGCCAGATGCGGGTTTGAACCGTCATCCTCCCGAATGCGAGTCCAGTGTGCCAATCACAGCGCCACCTCGCTCGGTTTAGCGTATTTTATAACCTTATTCTCTCGGCATCCCCTGATTTAATTCTATTCCATACTTTATTTTGCTTGTATTAATATTTTAATCAGTTTTCATGACAAAATACACTCCCGCCAGCGGACCTTCCAGGTCCTTTGCCGCATTTGATAGCACTCCGGTGTATCGGCTAACCTTGAAGTTTTTATTTCTTTACCTGGAACTTTAGTTCCTTTTCATAAGTTCTTTCTGATTTTCTTTTCTGCTCTGCTCAATAAACAGACTGAATAATGTCGCGCTCCCTTCCAACTACTTCTTTCCTTACGTGTCCTGAGGCACTTGTAACTACAGCTGTGTACTGTACGTTGTACGAGGTAGGGATTGCCTTCGTTCGCCATAACTTCGGATGTGTGAGTGGGTTCTAAAAAAAGCAAGATACACCTGTCGTCCCCAGCCAAGACCGCTGCGCAACGAATGTGACGCGTTGTCAGAAGAGAGCCGGCTGCTGTGACTGTGTGGTTATAGGCGCTTCGGGCCGGAACCACGTGGCTGCTACGGTCGCAGGTTCGAATCCTGCCTCGCGCATTGGATGTGTGTGATGTGCTTGGGTTAGTTAGGTTTATGTAGTTTAAAGTCTAGGGGACTGATGACCCATAGTGCTTAGAGCCATTTGTCAGAAGAGAGTACTTATTCTGGTTTTCGTGCAGAGACAGTTCTGCTGCGGAGTGGTGACAGGTGTACCACAGCGTGGGGGTGAAATGGTGCGGCAGTGGAAGTGTACTCGAAAGTTGAAGTACTCGGGAAAGTAGGGATTCTGTTGACAAAACCTTAAAGTGCATGCACATTCTGGCGGTATATGGACCAAACGCACTGTCGCATCTAACCTTAGTGAAATGGTGCCAACAATTTGACCAAAGCAGCGCCGACGTGGATGATGCCGATCAAGAAGGAAGGCTGTCGATATCGGTCGCAGACTACAATGTCCAGGCAGTTGAGCAATTAATATGCAGCAGTCGCAGGTATCTCAACGGTGAGGACGCTCACACAGCAGTTCTCGAATGACACCACGAGCAAGGAGAGAATATTTATCGCCGAGGTATTGAAACACTGGTAGGACAATCCGAAAGTTGCTCACAGGGACTTGGTGACTAGCTGAAATACTGTATACTGTTATGTACCTGCGACTCTCTGAAGTGTACTGTAGCATTCAATACTAGTTACTCGACCTGTGATAATAATGTGTAGCCCTCGAAAATGTAATTACAAGAAGAAACAAAATGACGTCTCTCCGTCATCGTTCTTCCGAGTACAGTAGCGGCAGGAGAATTCTTTTGAACAAAAGGCGGCCCCGGAACTCTGCTAACAGAGATACAAGGGAACTTGTGAGCTCACGGAGGTCCGATAGGGCGCTGGGCGCTCGTCCAGAGCTGAGCCAGTCCGCAAGGACGACCGGTGTCCCGCCGGGCGGCAAGTTGTAAACAAGTCTCCGGGAGCTGTTGGCTGTTGCTACGTAGGGCCCGGCCTCCTGTCTTGTTGTCGTCGCAGACTCTCAAGTATGTTCGCTCCAAAGTCTCTGTCGGTTACGTGACGCTGCAGGCGACAAATAATGAACTTTCGCCAACTACCGCTAGTTTACAAAATACATCTGCGAGCTGAACCAGAACTCCACCGACAAACTTTCGGAGATCGTTATATGGACCAAAGCAAGGAAAAAATAGCCTCTAAAGTGCTAACCTTAAGGGCTATGAGCACTTGCTCATTTCCGCTACGGTGAACAACATCTCTTCTGCTGAACAAGAGCCCCTAAGTCTAAAGTGTATGCATTTTAAGCCACACTACCTTCTCTCGAAGTATGGAAAGCAAAGATCTTGCAGTAAAAGAGATGTTTCACAGTATCGAAGATTAACATGTTCTCATAGCTCTACATCTGCATATACTAATCTGCAGTTCACACTTAACTGCCTGGTAGAGGTTACATTCGGACTATTTATCGATCGTTCCACTACATCTACATACATACTCCACAATCCACCATACAGTGCGTGGCGGAGGGTACCTCGTACCAAAACTAGCATCTCTCTCCCTGTTCCACCCCCAAACAGAACGAGGGAAAAATGACTGCCTATATGCCTCTGTACGAGCCCTAATCTCTCTTATCTTTGTGGTCTTTCCGCGAAATGTAAGCTGGCGGCAGTAAAATTGTACTGCAGTCAGCCTCAAATGCCGGTTCTCTAAATTTCCGCAGTAGCGATTCACGAAAAGAAAACGCCTCCTTTCCTCTAGAGACTCCCGCCCGAGTTCCTAAAGCATTCCCGTAACACTCGCATGATGATCAAACCTACCGGTAACAAATCTAGCAGCCCGCCTCTGAATTGTTTCTATGTCCTCCCTCAATCCGACCTGATAGCGATCCCAAACGCTCGAGCAGTACTCAAGAATAGGTCGTATTAGTGTTTTATAAGCGGCCTCCTTTACAGATGAACCACATCTTCCCAAAATTCTACCAATGAACCGAAGACGACTATCCGCCTTCCCCACAACTGCCATTACATGCTTGTCCCACTTCATATCGCTTTGCAATGTTACGCCCAAATATTTAATCGACGTGACTGTGTCAAGCGCTACACTACTAATGGAGTATTCAAACATTGTAGGATTCTTTTTCCTATTCATCTGCATTAATTTACATTTATCTATATTTAGAGTCAGCTGCCATTCTTTACACCAATCACAAATCCTGTCCAAGCCATCTTGTATCCTCCTACAGCTACTCAACGACGACACCTTCCCGTACACCACAGCATCATCAGCAAACAACCGAACATTGCTATCCACCTTATCCAAAAGATCATTTATGGAGACAGAAAACAACAGCGGACCTACCACACTTCCCTGGGGCACTCTAGATGATTCCCTCACCTCCGATGAACACTCACCATCGACAACAACGTACTGGGTTCTATTAATTAAGAAGTCTTCGAGCCACTCACATACTTGGGAACCAATCCCATATGCTCGTACCTTAGTTAGGAGTCTGCAGTGGGGCACCGAGTCAAAAGCTTTCCGGAAGTCGAGGAATATGGTATCTGTCTGATATCCTTCATCCGTGGTTCGCAAGACAATAACTACAATAAGTTTTAATAGCACGTAGGAAAAATCAACACGCAAATCGTTTCGTGCAAGCACTGGTTGATTAAAATTAATCCTTATGTAAGTGGGCGACAACAAAATATTTTCGTATTCGGAGGAGAAAGTAGGTGATTGAAATTTCGTGAGAAGATATAGCCGCAACGAGAAACGCCTTTGTTTTAGTGACTGATACTCCAACTCGCATGTAATGATAGTGACACTCTCTCCCCTATTCTGCGATAATTCAAAACGAGCTACCCTGCTTCGAACTTTTTCGATGTCGTCCGTCAATCCTATCTGGTACGGATCCCATATCGCGCAGCAGTACTCCAGAAGAGGTTGGACAAGCGTAGTATTGGCAGTCTCTTTAGTAGGCCTGTTGCATCTTCTAAGTGTTCTATTAATAAAACGCAGTCCTTGGTTAGGTTATCCCACAACGTTATCTATGTGATCGTTCCAGTTTAAGTTGTTCGTAATCTCTAATTATTTAGTTGAATTGGCAGCTTTTAGATTTGTGTGATTTGTCGTGTAACCGAAATTTAACAGATTCCTTTTAGTACTCCTGTGGATGGCCCCAAGCTTTTCTTTATTTAGAGTCAACTGCCACATTTATCACCATACACACATGTTGTGTAAACCATTGTGCAATTGCTTGATCTTCTGATTGCTTAACTAGGCGGTAAACGACAATCTCATCTGCAAACAATCTAAGAGGGGTGCACAGATTGTCTCCTAAAAAGTTTATATATTCTAGATTAGGAACAGCAGAAGGCCTGTAACACTTCCTGGGGAACGCCAGATATCACTTCTGTTTTACTCGATGACTTTCCTTTAATTAAAACGCACTGTGACCTTTATGACAGGAAATCGCCTATCCAGTCGCACAACTGCAACTATAACTCTATAGGGTCCTGGCACGCAGTTGTATTATAAGTCGCTTGCGAGGAACGGTGTCAAAAGCCTCCTAGAAATGTAGAAATATGGAATGAATTTGAGATACCTTGTCGATGGCCTCATTACTTCTTGTGAATAAAGACATAGCTGCATTTCAAAAGATTGCTGCTTTCTGAATCCATGTTGACTGGTTGTCAATAGTTCTCCTCGATGTAAGGTATGCGTTAAAGAGCCCATGTTTACTAGAAATTTTTTCTTATTTTGATCCGTACTACCACCTCTGAAAGCAGTTTGACTGTGGAGTTCTGGTTCGCCATGTATCTACACTTATACTCCATAAGCCACGTTCAGACGCGATTACACCTATGCACCTCGCGCCTAGTCGCCAAGCTCCTAGAATGAAGCACGCATACTGTTCCAGTGTTCGAGATGCCTGCTTTACTAGCAGGAACTGTCGCTGCAGGCGGTATATTTTGCGATAAAGCGAAATCGTAGAAAGAAGGCCAAGTACTGGGTTTATTAATACTTTTTGCGTAATGCAAGTATGAACGGGGTGGAAGAGACTAGATGGCAATAACTGCACTCGTTATTTCTGAGAAATACTTCGTTCTGCTGGACCTTTGATACCGACGAAAAATGCGAAATACAGAAATGCTATATCATTAGTGAAAATGTTAGTTCGGACACTTTGAATTCTTGGTACTTTCGACGATTACTCAATTTGGAAGTTCCAGTTGAAGATTTCTGCTAAATCGAAAGCTAACGTCATCACCGAAGTTTTGCAGGCTCTGCTGAAATTCTTGGAAAACTACAATAAGCTAGATTGATGACCACCTAATGTTTCTTTCTCTGGAAAATGAATCACTTATTTCATTCTTAACGTCTACAGTAAACAGTCCAACAATATGTGAAAATGTGTTTATTTTTGAACAATGTCGTGGTATAAAAATGGCTCAAATCACTATGGGACTTAACAAAAGAAGTAGTTCAAATGGCTCTGAACACTATGGGACTTAACATCTGACTTCGTCAGTCCCCTAGAACTTAGAACTACTTAAACCTGACTAACCGAAGGACATCACACACATCCATGTCCGAGGCAGGATTCGAACCTGCGACCGTAGCGGTCTCGCGGTTCCAGACTGAGGTGCCTAGAACCGCTCGGCTACACCGGCTGACGTAGAGGTGTATGGAAAGGAAGCACTGACAGGATAACACATATCCGTGTATATATATATACGTGAGTGAAATATCATCGGCGTTAACAGTGCAAGCAGCTGTTTCAGTCGTAATCATAATTTCTTTTATTTGCTCACGTCGACACAAATGTGTGTGAATCAAAGCGGCTCGTAAAGCAAGCAGGACGGCTTCGGCACATCAAGTGCCCCAGAATACTCCTCTTCTTCAACGTGTTTTTATCAGAAGTACGAACGAACGCTTTTTGTAAGGGGCGATCAAAAAGTTACAGTTTAAGGGCATTGCTGCAGGGTATATGCAACAAAGCGCAAATCCGATGCAAGTATATAAGCACCGACATATGGACGATGGATTAGTGTGGCATTCGTGTTTTTCCGAAGTTGTGTGCGGTAAATGCGTAAACACGAACTAGGGTGACGTTATTATCAAATTCTGTTCTTGGTTACCGAAGGAACTGCACCAATAGATATCCATCGGAGATTGTGTATCGTGCGGCATGTTCGTCGAGAACCACCGCTGTGGAATCATGTGACAAGGGGTACTGCCGCTCCATGATAACTCTCGTCTCCAGATAGCAAATGTCGTAACTCAGACCACTATCTTTACAATCATGCGTATGGCGCATACTACATGCAGAAATCTTGTATCTATTTTGTCTACAATGTGTGTAACATTTCACATTGGATAGTTACTTTATTTCTTCCTTCTCACCACTTACATACAGTGAGTCCAAAAAGTATTCGTCTAGGTGCATATCTTTTAGAAAACAAAGTCTGTGCAACATGAAAAGAAATGTATACAAAATCTAAAGAGCCAGTCATGCAAGAAGTACCTCGGTAAGTCATTTTTGTCGAAAAGCAAGAAAAGAAATACATCCAAATCGGCAGCAAGGTTAACAAAATAGAATGTGTAATACAAGAGCTAGTTCCTAAAGTATTCATCAACCAACTGAACATGCCGAAATTCTGCGCGCAGTGATTAAACTACAACGCTGACCCACGGCACACACTAGAGTCAACCGTGCGCGGCACCACTCTATCGCCTATTGTGACTCTGGACACCGCCGATACAGTGCAATTAGCGCCATGGGCCGTAAGGGTAGTGAGACGACACTGACCTGAGGTGTAAACAATCACGTAAGGTGGGTGTGCCCCCTTCTGAAGGGGCCCCCAGTTGGAAGCAGTGCGTAATGTGAGACGCTGGCAATCAAGGGGGATTTTGTCACAATGATTCAGTCATCCTCACAATCAACGTTGCGAGCGTAAGCGTAATGAGGCTAATGATTCAAAGACCTTCCTGCTGCACCATGGTTCTTCATGGTCTCTCATACTGAAGACGGTCAGTCCTGCGCCGCTTTAAATCCGTTTATTATTCAGAAAGGCATTGATGCGAATGCCGGCCATGTAAATTCCTGCTCTCGTTTACAGAATGGCTCTTTGCTTTTGAAGACTACTTCTGATTCTCAAGCACAACAACTGCGTGCCGCCTCACTTCTCCATAGCTACCCTGCTCGTGTCGAGGCCCATAAAACTTTGAATTCCTTCTGTGGTTTCATTTACACTAGGCTGCTCGACGGTCTAACCGAGGCTGAAATCTAATCTTATCTCTCTGATCGGGGTGTCGTTGCCCTCCATCGTGTAATGAAAAAGGTAGATTCCTCCTTCGTGCCCACTCGCACTCTTTTTCTCACGTTTGGTAGTGTGATGCTTCTGTCCAAAACAGGCTATGAAATTATCACAGTCCGGCCGTACATTATAAACCCAATGCTGCTACCATTGTCATCGTTTCAGCCACACTGGTACATCTTGTCGACACTCAGCCAAATGTGTAACCTGTGGCGGGGGTGCACATGACGGCGATTGTCCGCCTCCTACTCCCTACTGCCCAATAGATCCGGGTAAAGGAAAAAGTGCCTTACCCAGATGCTCGCAAGTTATTGGCTAGTCGCAGACCCTGCGTTCTCCCGTCTGGCACCTATAGTTCTCTCCTTGTTACACCTCCCTCCATGAAGGACATGGCCACGCAGACATGCGACCTCCAAATCAGCTCTGAGATTGTGAAATCGCCCAGTGTCAAGGTAGCATCGCCATCCCCCCGTCCGGCTGTGCAACAAGCCATCAAATTCTCGCCTCAAGGGGCGAAGCCACCAGCTACACAACCAGTAGGCCGGACAGGACAGAAGGAGTACTCCCATGAAGACTTCCTACATCGCTCCAGCCAGCCAACACCTGAGTCTTCCTCTAACTGGAAAGGCTTGAAGAAGTCCACCAAAGACAAACAGTCTTCTCCTTTGCCAACTCGAAGATCCTCTTCAATGGTGTGGCCACGTGATACCTTGGCGCAGTTGGCCTATGTGTTGCTGGTGTGCACCACCAACCGTTTTTTAGCGCTGGACTCCACAGACCAACTGCACAAGCAAAGCCAATGCTTCTGTGGACCCCATGGAGCAGTATCCTCTTGCTTCTGTGCCCTGTAGTAGCGACTCTTCACAGGCTGTAGCTCGGCAGCTGCCGAGGTGACACCCCTTCGTCTCTTCCTCATCATGACTCTCCTACAATGGGACGTTCGCGGCCTTAGGTCCCACAAAGAGGATTTATGGCTACTTTTAGCATCGCAGCGTCCCCTTGTACTCTGCCTTCAGGAACCGAAATAGCGCCCTCACGACCACTTTGAGCTTTCACGTTTCTTCCTGGTTCATTCTGACCTTCCCTTTGAGGTCGGCATCCCATCTCGTGGGAGTGTCATGCTGTCCATACGGGATGACATTCATAGTCAGTCCATCTCCCTGACTACCCATCTTCAAGGTGTTGCAGTTCGCTTTTTCCTTCCCCACCTAACCTTTTCCCTCTGTACCATTTATGTCCCTCCACCATTCGATGTCGCTAAAGCAGACTTCCTTCAGCTTATTGGGTAGCTACCTTCTCCATTTTTGCTGCTCGATGACTTTAATGCACATTACCCCTTTTGGGGTTCTTCCAGGACCTGTCAGAGGTGCCCTCTTGGCTGACCTCCTTAACCAACATAAGCTCTTCTACTTTAACACTGGTGCACTCACATTCCTTCCTGACTCCTTTCACACCTATTCCCACTTGGACCTATCCTTCTGCACTGCCCAACTTCCCATCATTCTTTCACCTACTCGAGCGACCATTTCCCATGTGCTGTCAGTTTGCTGACTCCTACCCCATCTGCGTGCACACCCAAATGGCAGCTTACTGAGGCCGACTGGCAGCTATACTGCTCCCTGGCGACCTTCGAAGACTAAGATTTCCCCACTTGTGATGACCAGATGGAACTTCTCACAAACGTTATCCTTACTGCTGCAAAACGTTCCATTCCTCGCACTTCCTCTTTACGACGTCATGTCGTAGTCCCTTGGTGGACTGAGGCATGCAGCGACGCAATTCAGGCACAGAGACGTGCCCTCCGCGTTTTTAAGCGTCATCCTACGATGGAAAACTGCACTCATTATAAACATATGCGTGCAAAGTGCCGTCGCGTTCTTCAGGGTAGCAAAAAAGCTAGTTGGATTTCATTCAGTAGTTCTTTTAACAGTTCCACCCCTTCCTCTGTCGTGTGGGCCAACCTCCGACGGCTCTCTGGGACCAATATCCATTCCCCCATTTCTGGCCTGACACTAGCAGATGATGTCATCATGGACCCTACTGCTATCTCCAACACCTTGGGCTGCCAGTTTGCAGACATTTCGAGCTCTTCCCACTATCACCCTGCCTGCTTCCATTGGAAACGAGTGGAGGATGCTCGGGCTATACCCTTCTCTTCTCTGAATTGTGAGTGCTACAATGCCGCCTTTACTATGAGGGAGCTAGATCATGCTCTCAGATAATCTCGATCCTCCCCACCACAGGGCCAGATGGTGTCAACATTCAGATGTTGCAGCAACTTTCTCTTGCAGGCAAGCACTTTCTGTTTGCTTAACACATGCAACCGCATCTGGGCAGAGGGCACATTTCCCGGACGTTGGCGTGAAGCCTCCGTCATACACATACCTATGCCCGGTAAGGACAAAAACCTTCCTTCTAGCTACCGCCCCATCTCTCACTGGCTTCATTTGCAAGGTGATGGAACGTATGGTTCATGCCCGGCCGATATGGTGACTCTAGTGTCTCAATTTACTGACGAATGCAGTGTGGATTTCGAGCACGGCATTCCGCACTTTTTTTTTTTTTTTTTTTTTACTTTGTGCATCCATGTTATGAATGGTTTTCTGCGAAAATCCCAGACTGTGGCCATGTTTTTTGATTTGGAGAAAGCCTACGACACCTGTTGGAGAACTGGTATCCTCCATTCTCTTTACGTGTGCGGCTTCCTTGTTTCCTTCAGAAATCTTTAAAAGACTAAATTTTCAAGGTGCGTGTGGGTTCTGCCTTGTTGAACACCTTTATGCAGGAAAATGGTGTGCCTCAGGGTTCCGTCCTGAGCGTTGTCCTCTTTGCTACCGCCATTAACCCTATAATGGCCTGTCTCCCGCCGGGCATCTCTGGCTCCCTTTTTGTTGACTATTTTGCTATCTATTGCAGTTCTCCACAGACGTGTCTCACTGTGCGGCTTCTTCAGTGATGTCTTGATCGTTTTTATTCCTGGAGCATCGACAATGGCTTTCGCTTTTCCACTGACAAAACTGTCTGTATGAGTTTCTGGCGATGCAATTGGTTCCTCCCACCATCTTTACATATTGGGCCTGTTGCTCTTCCATTCATCGAAACTACAAAATTCCTGGGGGTTCATGCTCAATAGGAAACTCTCTTGGTCCTCCGATGTGTCTTACCTGGCAGCCTGCTGTACGCAGTTCCTCAGTGTCCTACATGTCCTAAATGGTACTTCCTGGGCTGCCGAACGAACCACCTTCCTCCATTTGTACTGGTCTCTTGTCCGTTCGAAACTCGACTAGGGGTGCTTTGTTTATGTGTCTGCACGTCCATCCCTCTTACGCTGTCTCAACACTATCCACCATTGTGGCATCTGTTTGGCCACTGGTGCCTTTTATACTAGCCCGGTTGAGAGTCTGTATGCTGAAGCTGCTGAACTACCACTGTTCTCATTCTTCTTCGATGATTCCTTTGATGCCAGCATGGGGCGTGTCCCTCTTCTCTGTTACCTCCTGGAGTCCACTTTCGGCACTTGCTATGGTGGTCTAACTTCACTCTACCTGCAACTTTCCCAGTGGGTGTGAACCCTTCACCACTATGGCTTCGTGAAGTGGCCTATGTTAACCTTGGCCTTCATTCGCTTCCTAAAGGCACTACTCCAAGCTCACTTATCACCTTCAGTTTCATGATCTTCACATGGAACTTCACAATAGTACCTTTGTGTACAATGATGACTCTCGGACTGACTGTGGGGTCAGGTGTGCCTTTGACATTGGCACCTCTATCTTTTGATATTGGCTTCTGGCACTCTGCTCAGTATTTACAGTTGAACTCTACACCCTGTGTCAGGCTATGGAGCACATCATGCGCACAGCCTTTTCAATTGTGTACTCTTCTCAGACTCACTCAGTGCCCTTCAAAGTCGGTGCTCTGTACACCGCTCATCCCTTAGCGCAGCAGGTCCAGGAAAATTGTCACTTGCTCACTCTTGGTTGGTGGAGCCAATGTGATGTTTCTATGGGTTCCTGGTCGTGTCGGTCTGCCGGGAAATGAGGCTGCTGACGCTGCTGCCAAGGCCTCCATGTTTTGTGGTCAGTAGATGGTAAGTGTTGGTCGCGGCGAACCTAAAGGCATGCAAGATGTTGCAAAGCCAGTGTCATAGGCTCATCCCTTAGCGCAGCAGGTCCAGGAAAATTGTCACTTGCTCACTCTTGGTTGGTGGAGCCAATGTGATGTTTCTATGGGTTCCTGGTCGTGTCGGACTGTCGGGAAATGAGGCTGCTGACGCTGCTGCCAAGGCAGTCCTCGTACCTCAGACCACTAGTTCCTATGTTCCCTCTGATGACCTCTGTGTTGCTGTCCATCAGGAGGTTGTGTCCCTTCATGGGAATAAGCTCCAGCTTATTAATCCTCTCCCAGTGGCTTGGCTGACCACCCCTCAGCCCTCCCACCAGGAGGAGGTCATTTTAACTAAGCTGCATAGTGGGCACTGCCTTTTTAGCCATTGACATTTGATAAGTGGTGTTACCCAACCACTTTGTACACATTGTGCCCAAGTTTTAATTGTCTGCCACTTCCTGACGGAATGCCCAATTTTTAACCATTTACGTTCCCACTTGGGTTAACTGTCTGAGTTAGCGGCTGCTTCAGCAAATGACACGTAGGCTGTTGACTGCGTTTTACATTTTATCTGCCAAAGCAATATGGCGAAGGCCATTTAATTTTTAGTTTTGGACCTCCGTTTCTGTATGATGTCTTTTTTAGCCCTTTCCCCATGTGCCTGGTTTTAGCTGTCTTCTCTTATGTCAATTGGGACTGACATATAGTCGTTTTTTAACTCCTCTCTGTCTTTGTGTTCTATAGTTTTGGCTTGGCCACGTATGACCCTAGTTGTTTTTTGCACCCTAAAGCAAAACAAAACCAAACCAAACTTAACATTCCAACTAATACAGTATCCAAAAAAATCAGCAAATGGATTATTATTGAATTTTGACAAAACTCAGTAGACACAGTTCAGTATGAGTACTTTTCATAGAACTCCACAAGCTTTAAAAACAATGTTCCCAAAGAATGAAATACAAGAAATGTAGAAAGTATTAAATTTTTGCGACTGCATATGGAGTACAACATTAACTGGAAATCCTGGTGCCTAGAAGTATTGAAACACCTTAGTTCAACTATGTTTGCACCATAATGTAACTGTTTGCACCATAATGTAACTGGATAGATGAAAAAAGTCTACTGCCCAAGCAACTGCAGGAGAACACACAGTTAAAGTATGTTATACTTATGCAAGCTTTCAGAGCCAGCGGTTCTTCCTTTTGGCAGAAGGGTTGAAGGGGAAGGAAGAGGGGCGAAGGAAAAGGACTGGAGAATTTTAGAAAAAGGGGTAGATTTTGAAACGTCACCCAGTATTGTAGGTCAGGTGAGACTTACCAGATGAGATGAGAAGGAAAAACCTTCTTTCCCTTTCATCTTGTCCAGTAAGTCTCCCCTGGCCCATGGTTTTGGGTAACTCGTCTGAAATCGATCTCTTTCCCTAAACCTCTCCAGTCGTTTTCCTTCACCACTCTTCCTCCCTTTAGCCCTTCTGCAGGAAAAAGGAGCCACTGGCTCCAAAAGCTTGCATAAGTATAAACGCCTCTTTTTGTGTTTGTTCTCCTGGCACTGTTGGGTGAGTAGACTTTTTTTATCTATATAGTTACATTATATTGTCAAAAATTGATTATTTTCATTTTTATATGTTTGCGCTGTGTATGATTACTGCTATAGGTGATGTAAAAAATGAAGAAACTAGTTTATTCTGCATATTTCCATTTCATTCATTAATTGATTGTAGAATCACAGGGTTAACATTGATACAGAAAGGAGTCAGGTGCATGGATACTCATCTATTCAGTGACCTGTCAGAGCGTAGTAATTGTCATGTAGATAATGTGGTGGAGCTACGAACTGGAGTAAATAACTTTCTATTAGGAAGGTTAGTCTATTCCATTGAGTAATACTTTCATATAAAATCTTAAATATAATGTTTTAGGTTAATTCATGAATATCACTGTAATAAATATACAACACACTAAATATAAAATCAGATTTAATCACTTTATAAAATGTAACAAGGTGAACTTGCCATGAATGACATCTGATTATGTCCTGTCGTTTCAGCCAAGTCATCGCATTGGAGTAGCTATCGGAGATCAGATTCTGGATCTCAAGGCCATACACCATCTCTTCACAGGACCTCATCTGAAGGACAAGCAACATGTCTTTGAGGAGGTATGACTATTATAAGTTTATCAAACAATCCATTGTTTCTTACCAAAGCTAGTTTTCCTTTGTATAGGTATACAGTTCTTAATACTTCAATTTTAAGGTGTTCATTACATAAAAGCTACAAAGCTACCCTTACAAGGTTCTGATCATGTGAGTGTAATGGAATATTATGAATGATTCCAGGAAAAATGTACTCCCCCCCTCAAACTCCTCCCCTCAACCCTCCCCAAAAAAATAGAAAAAATCCTTATCACAAAATATGTGCCAAGACTACAATCGGCAGCTGTGCTCTTCCTGATAATGGGAATATTTTCCCCAACTCCAAGAATAAACTTTCACCAGCTATCCAAGCACTGTAACATTGTTCCCAAGTTACTTGTTACATCGAACAATATCCATAGTACTACAGTATCACTTGTTGGAAAATGCCAGGTTTAGTCATTATTTAAAAAACAGGATGGGTTTAACTGCTGTCAAAGAAACAGGGTGCATTTACGTCAGACTCTTCAATTAATTTTTCGTGGGATGCAACATCATTTGTGTGAGGAGAAATTGCAATAGGCATTTTGCAGGGTTTGATCAATACATTAGCTTTTCAGGTTCTATTCTGATGAACTGCCATTCCATCTGACCCGAGGACCAGAGTTATTTCTCTTTGCTGATAGTTCAATTATTGTTGTGGAGCCAAATGAAGAAGCATTTTCAATCTACACTCTGGATAGCTCAGTGGATAGAGTACTTGCAAACAAAAGGTAAAGGTCCCAGTATTGCTCATCAGTGTGGGGTCCGTACCAGATCGGGTTGATGGAGCAGATAGAGAAGATCCAAAGAAGAGCAGCGCGTTTCGTCACAGGGTTATTTGGTAACCGTGATAGCATTACGGAGATGTTTAGAAAACTCAAGAGGCAGACTCTGCAAGAGAGGAGCTCTGCATCACGGTGTAGCTTGCTCACCAGGTTTCGAGAGGGTGCATTTCTGGATGAGGTATCGAATATATTGCTTCCCCCTACTTATACCTCCCGAGGAGATCACGAATGTAAAATCAGAGAGATTCGAGTGCTCACAGAGGCTTTCTGACAGTCGTTCTTCCTGCGAACCATACGCGACTGGAACAGAAAAGGGAGGTAATGACAGTGGCATGTAAAGTGCCCTCTGCCACACACCGTTGGGTGGTTTGCGGAGTATAAATGTAGATGTAGATGTAGATGTTTGTAGTGCAGTTCAGCACAGTGTTTTAATCTGCTAGGAAGTTTCATATCCACATACACTCTGCTGCAGAGTGAGAATTCATTCTGGAAACAAATTCACAGGCTGAGGCTATGCCGTTTCTCCACAATTTCCTTTTTTCCAAGAATTTTAGTCCTGCAAGGTGTGTAGGAGGACTACTTTGAAGTTTGGAAGGTAGGAGTACAGATGAGATGGTAAGTCATCAGTTGTGCTAGGATAGTGCGGCTGGTAGAGCACTTGCTTGTTAAAGACAAACATTCCAGGTGTGTGTGTGTCTTGGTCTAACACAGTTTTAATCTGCCAGAAAGTCGCATTGATTATGAACTATCATTTACCAGCTGTCAACTAAATTTGATTTCTCAGTCTAAATTTGATATTCACTGCATCTACAACAGTAAAATATTAGCTTTTATTCATTTACATGTAATGGTTTCATTCCAATGATTTTCATCTGATGTTCAAATGAATGTAACATATTTCTTGATGTTCTTCATCTTTTTTTTATTCCTATACTGATATGAGGGAAATATCATTAATTTGATAAAATACAGCAAAAAATGATAACATAAGAGTATGAAATTTCGAGAATTCATTTGTCTAGGTAACATAGTTAAGTGGTTAACATTGCAAGCTCAAGTGTTAGATAAGCCACTGCAAATGTGAAATGCTGATACAATAACGACTGAAGTAACTGCCGGAGTGTTGGCGCAAGCATGCAAACATACATGCATTATGTTGTGCAGGTGCCAGATGTGGTTGTGGGATGGAGTTCCACACCTGTTGCACTTGGTCGGTCAGTGCAGGGATGGCGAAAGCTGATTGTCGGTGATGCTGGAGTCGTTACTCAATGATCTCCCATATGTGCTCAATTGGAGACAGATCTGGTGATAAAGGAGGCCAAGACAACATTTTGACGCTATGTGGATGATTTTGGGTTGCAGCAGCGATATCTGGGCAACTGTTATCCTGTTGGAAAACACCCCCTGAAATGCTGTTCATAAATGGGAACACAACAGATCAAATCACCAGATTGATAAACAAATTTGCAGTCAGGGTGCATGGGATAATAACAAGAGTGCTCTTGCTGTCATATGAAATTGAATCGTAGACTGTAACTCCAGGTGTGGCTCCAGTGTGTGCAGCATGCAGCCAGGTAGGTTGCAGGCCCTCCACTGGCCTCCTCTTAACAAACACAAGGCCATCATTGGCACTGAGGCAGAGCCAGCTTTCATCAGAAAACACAACTGACCTCCACCCTGTCCTCCTGTGAACCCTCACTTGACACCACTGAAGAGAAAGATGGCCATGGTGCTGGGGTCAGTGGAACACACTCTACTGTGTGTCTGACTCAGAGCAGTCTGTGAAGTAACTGATTTGTAACAGTTCCTTGTGTCACTGTGGTGCCAACTGCTGCTCAAATTGTGATGCAGTATGATGTGCCAAAGGTATACACTGAACACGATGGTCTTCCCTCTCAGGAGTGCCATGTGGCCATTTGGAGCCTAGTCTTCTTGTGACCGTATATTCTCATGAGCACTGCTGCCAGCAGTCACGTACAGTGGCTACATTCCTGCCAAGTCTTTCTGCAGTATTGCAGTATCAAGAGTCTCGTAGCCCTATTACATGACCTCTTTCAGACTCAGTGAGGTGGTGACGACAGTGTCTTTGTCGCCTTAAAGGCATTCTTGACTAACATCAACTCAGCATGGCCAATTTCAAAGGTAACTCATGACCATTATAGCTTGTTGTGGTGTGCATACTGTAAGACCTTCAGTACACACACCATCAGATTATTTGACTTGTCACTCTAACGAAGTAGGCGAGTGTCAGCAATATGTCTCATGGTCTTATCATGGCGTGTTTATCTTCTGCCGTTAGGTCAGACGATAGAAATGCCACTTGCACACTTAGAGTAGATATTATGTAACTTGATTCTGCATGCTGTTTGCAATTGACAATCTGAAGTTCCTTTGGTCTTGGTACGTTAATCTTATTCTCACATATCTCTGATACTTGACAAAGTGTCTATAGATGTATCTTCATGGCTATGTACAGGAACATGGTAATCTTATTAAGCGCAGAATGAAACTTGACTGTAGACTGGTACACACAAATGCAGACTGACTAATCAGAGGTCTGTACACTCATTACAATACCTCGCGCATTCAGGTATCACTGCGCAAGTGTGATCCACGAGGAGAAAAGGTTCTACGTTAGCAGCAATCTCATTGGCTGCGTTACATATTAATACGCGGATCAGCAGAAGCGGAATTTGGTCCGTCTGTAAGGCAGCGCCATCTCGTAGTGTGGAGACAGGCGAGCGCTGTGCCTGCGCTGTTGTGCTTAGCGGGGCACCCTCTATTGGGAAAGTTGTGTACGCGCTGACTACGCGGGACTATGTACACAACACTTGTATTTAAAGCAAACCTAATTTGCATCCTCATAGTGGCATTATTAGCATCAATCCAACTGGCGTCAAATTTTAATACATCATCTTTCAGCTCTAGAAACATGCCTACCAACTTTTGTTTGTCACTGAACTCATTCTTGGTGTTGTGACCTTTTTTTTGACAGTGTATGTGTCTCTATGTACATAAACTGAAGCGATGAGAGACAAATTTGTACCAAGGCTGAGAATTGAACAGGTCCTGCGTACTATGCCACCTTGGCACAGCAGTTCGCACAACTGCACACATTACCCTGGCATGCCTGCATCATCAATCTAAATTCTTACTGCTGCCCCAGTCTACGTATGGTATATTCTGTGAAACTGACTAAATTTGCAAATTCAGAATGCGGCAGGTGGAGAAATGGCTCCATTAACTTAAAAAAATAAAAATAATAATAAAAAAAAGGATTGATGAATTTCTATTTTGGGTAACTAACTAATTGTTTTCGTTTCAGCCTGTTCTCAACAGCTTTATGGGACTGTCACCAGCAGCATGGAAAGAAGCACGTGATACAATACAGACACTTTTATCCTCTGAAAATAGAGTTCTACAAGATGATGCTGAATTGAGGAATAGGTAATAGCTGGTTTTAATATACTTCATACCTTTTTGTGTTCATAACTAAATTTCAAAACTTTTTATTTATCACATATAACAACATTTTTTTTTTGCATGTTTCCCATGATTGGAGATTCATTTCATGCATAACATCTCCTTACCTATGCAAGATCTGAAGAGGTTGGTTTCCAGTCCAGTTTGTCTTCTTGACAGCTTCTTGCAGTTCTTTCCCAGACACTGGTTACTAATTACTTGGTTTCATTTTCTACTGAAGAGAGAGAGAGAGAGAGAGAGAGAGAGAGAGAGAGAGAGAGAGAGAGAGAAACACCACAATCTCACTAAATGTCCACATTCATGGTAGCTGCAAGATATCCTCCTGATAGCAAACCGACCACATCTTTCCTAATCCTCCTAGCCAACTGCAACCTGACCCACAGTTATTTCACTTTCAAAGGTCAAATCTATAAAAAGAATCCATGATACTGCTACGAGTACTTGTGTGGCACCTTCCTTTGCCAACTTATTTGTGGGCCGTTTGGGGGAATCTTTCCTTTCCAGTCAACACCTAAAACCCCTTGTCTGGTTCAGATTCATTGATCACATTTTCATGATCTGGACTGATGCTCCTTCCTCCATAACCTTAACACCAATTCCTAAATACGCTTCACCTGGTTCTACTAAACTCGATGAGGCACCTTTTTAGAAGCTGATCTCCTCTCTCAAATGGCTCCATAAATACATCCATTCATATGAAGTGTAGTAACCACCAACAGTAGCTCCACTTTGACAGCTGTCACCCATTCCGTGTCAAATGGGGTGGGGGTGGGGGGTGGGGGGTGGGGGGTGGACAAGAGGATGCGCAACCAAACAATCCTTTAGTACTCTATGTACAGGAAAACTGTTGTTTTGTTCTACAATGAATGAAAACAGGTTATATGAGTTGTGCATGACAAGTGTTCACTGAAACAAGTGAGAGTCAAACATGAGTTTTCTAACTTTACTCAATGACAAATTTGGGCAATAGCCAAACCTTCAAACTGGATCAGTTGGAATATTAAATTTTATGTAGTTTCATATCGCAGGTGGTTCTTCATGGTTACTCTTTCTTTTATGAGCTATCATTAGAAAAACAATTATGTAGTTATTTTGAACTGTAACTTCAGTGACTTAGCTTGCTTTAGATTGGCCCAGTATCAAAATTTGTTGCGGGGCCCTTCTGCCCAACCTATGGCGAAGATCAAATGGAGGGTAAAGATTTTTCTCAAAAGAAACAAAAACTGTCATGAAATAAATATGTATTGGTTAAGTGTATGTTACATAGGTAAGTAATTATTTACCATTAATGCTCGTAGGAGCCTAGTTAGCCAAACAATTCAGATATATACTTCTCTCGCCATTTTTCAGCAAACTCACTTATTACAACATTCACAGCTGAAGATGATTTTAGTTTTTCAAGATGTTCTGCCAGTATAGATGGCACTGACAAGTCTGAAAGCTGTTCTTGGCTCATAGATGTCCTAAGATAGTTTTAATTTCGACAAACTTCTTTTAGCTGTTGCAGTTGTTACAGGAAGGGTCAAAAATAGGAAACATGCTACTATTACCTCCAGAAAACTGGATGCAAAGCTATTGAATTTAATCAGTAATAATTCTATGAGTTTCTTAATGGAATGGATTTTCTTAATTTCAGTTTTTAAGCACTTTTTCAAATAAATTGATTGTTCATATACATAAAGTGACATGTCTTTACTGTATTTAACAGTCAGTTTTCCTGCTTCCTTTTTTTGTTATTTCATTTGGAAACGATTATGGTTGTAACACTTACAATATATTACTAAGCTTTGTTTAGTTTGAGAAATTAATATATATAAGCAGCAATAGTGCACAATGACTTTCAAGTACGATTCCAGGTCTGAAATTCTCTCATCTTCTGATAACTCATCAAAATATCACTTTGTCATCTTCTGTCTCTTATTTTTGAAAACAGTTGTTAACCCCTACTATTTTGCTAGGTCTCTGGACTCATTTAGCAAACCACGGAATGAATTTTTATTTCTTATTCGCTCAGTCAATTCAAAACATTACTTAGTAAAATACTAGCTTTCTGTAAATCATTATTTTCATGCTGTAGAGCCTTAGAAACTGGATTAAAGATTTCAAATAATGAATTGAAAAAGGCAACAAGCACTATAAAATTGCAGTTCTTTAAAATATTAATTATACTTCTACATTCATCATGGTCGTCTTTTTTAGTGGAAATTAAATTTATCTGGTACAAAGTTTTCATTATTAAAGAATGGAATGATATAATGTGACACAGTGTAGAACGCTCTGTAATGCGACCTAAATTATAACCAAGAAGTATATTTTTCTGGGGAGATACTTAAGTTTTTAGTACTCACCATTGCAAAGTAAATCACTCACAGAATCTGATTGCCCAAAAAAAAGAGGAAATTTTGGGCAGTTTATTTATAACTTCCTCCTCCTCCTGTTTATTTCTTCTTTTCATAGCTCCACTGTGGTAATCTCTCTTTTACTCATTTCTTTCAGTGTTAAATTTATTAATGAACAAATAACCACTAGATTTACAACATTAGAATGTCATGAACCTCGTGCGCAGATTGACGTAAAAGGATATAGATTGTTCTCAATCAATTTAAAAGGAGAAATACCATAATCATTGTTGTCTGCTGATGAGTGCTGCGGCAAATCTGAGACGTTCATTGTTGCCGACATTTGGGCTCCCTGTTAATTAAGTGTTTAGGGAATGGCTAAAGACTTAAGCATTCATCTTGAGTTAGATTGTAAAAAACATTTTATGAATTTTTGCTGATACATGTCAGGGGCCCCATATCATTGATGCAGCGGTAGCTACACCCCTGTGTAACTTTTAAACTTTCATTTGGTGTGACTGAAAGTGCATTTTTCTTGAAAATGAAGAAATGTATTTTTTGTTATATACAACAGTGGATAAGCATTTTTAAAATTTGTTCTCTTGATTTTGACTTTCGAAGAAGAATAAACAAAGGCTCTTTATGACTAGTTATTTTTGTATGTAACCAACAGTATTCTCATTTCTGATTTCTTCCTCCTCAAGAAATT
The DNA here is from genome assembly GCF_023897955.1 of Schistocerca gregaria. Lineage (NCBI taxonomy): Eukaryota > Metazoa > Arthropoda > Insecta > Orthoptera > Acrididae > Schistocerca > Schistocerca gregaria. The sequence continues at coordinate 293,418,274 of NC_064924.1, read as the reverse complement.
TCATATTCATATCAGTTTATCATTACTGGTTTATTTTGAAGGTAATCATGCAATCATTGTTGCTCTTGAAATATCAAGATAATCTACCTACAACAAATATTGAGTGGATAATCATTAGTTCCTGGAATATTATCGTAGAGGCCATTTTTAAAGTCACAACCCCCCACCCCTGCTCCCACCCCCTGGAAAGACCAATGAGGTGTGTGTGTGTGTGTGTGTGTGTGTGGTGTGTGTGTGTGTAAAACTAGGAGGATGGGTTGGATGGTTAACAGTTGCGTGCGCTCCAGCACATAAAATTTTAGAAATTAAGCACTGGCTCATGTGATGATCTGTTCAGTTTCAAGTAATGCTTTCATAACTATGTTCAACCTACATAATTTATTTAACATGTGAGTAGGATGAACTTTTGGACCCAAAGTTCTTTGGACTTTGTTTTAAAGAACTATGTCAGTCATTTCAAGAAATAAACTTCATTATTTACACACATAATACATTTAATGACTTTATAAGTATTTAGATTTTGAATCAACAACATACCAGTAATGAGTATTTGTGTGTAGTTTTATATGGTATCTTTTTTCCTTTTTGCTTCACAAAAATAGGCCATACTTCTAAGTATTTTTATTTAAAGTTATTTTACATGTTCACTGCTATGGTTTTTTCATTATGTAACACTAAATTCCTTTGCTGTCATACCACTGGTAGCTCGTGCAAAATGTTAACTATGTTTTACAAAGTGCTGGCTAATAGCCTTTCAACTTGCAAGTGTAGTAATTGTAACTAAATTGAATATATTAATTTTACATAAAAAATTGAACTGTTTTACTACATTTAAATTTTATAATTAATTGTTTAACATGTGAGGAATAAAATAAAATGGAAAAAAAGGCAGCAGTGAGATTTGAACCTGAATTGACAAACTGCCAGCCAATGTATATAACCAATGGGCTATTGTGTTATGTGATCCGCTACCAAAAAATCCATCTTACTCTACTTTCAAATCTTTAAAGAGCATTATATCTTTTGCTACAGCTCACTCAGCCGTAATATTCCAAGTACTTGAAAGGGATATCAAGCTGCTCCCACTCATGTAGCTCTAGTTTGTCAATAGCTTCTGTCACCAGAATCAGTGGCCTTTTGGAAATCAACAAACATCTTTTGAATTCAGTAATCTGTGTCAAATGATTGACTCCAGATTAAATATTTATCCAGAACATCATCTTCCCTTCCTGAAACCACTTTGATATTCACCTGAATTACTCTCCAGCATTGTTTCTACTCTGTTTAGTATAATTTTGGAAAATATGTTGTATGCAATGGTTGCAAAGAATTTCCTCTGTAGTTGTTAACATCTTGTTTATTGCCTTTCTTTGGTATGATATCCCCCAGGAGGACATCCAACAACTGTATCGATGCCAAGCTGAATAACTGCTTGCATAAGGGCCAGAGGTGGACCAACATATTATTGATTTGTGCAGTTTGTAAAGCAGTTTCTTTTGAATAATCATCTATTTTTTTCTGCAATGGTAATAATTTGTTTGTCTGTACATGTACATCACATCTACCAATTTCTGCCCCATTCAAATTATTTCTTTGTGGTGTTTTCCTTTTGTCTTTGACAGTATTTTTAGAACTTCAAACAATATTTAAAATGAAATAAAAATTTAAAGTCTCTGACTGTTTTTATTAAAAACTAGAACTAAAAAGTTTTGGAAATACACACATAAAAAAAATTTGCATCACCCCGGTTCCCAGAACTCCTGAAGATAGAAGTTGACTGTGGATGTTGTATCACAGACACAGTCCCTTTGACTGTTCAGAGATGTCAGTAAACCCGCCCAAAGATGTAAACAACCATGCATGAGCAGTGCCTATTTGATGGAGGGGGTCCGCCAGCCAATCGGTTCCAACCATTCCTCCAGGAAGGAGGTACACGGCTTGAGTTGTCTTTAGTTCAACCATGCCTAAATGGTCATTACTGTGGTTCAATCATGCTTGCATTGTTACTTTGTGCCAGGAAGGGCTCTCAACAACGGAAGTGTCCAGGCATCTCGGAGTGAACCAAAGCGATGTTGTTCGTAGCTGGAGGAGATACAGAGAGATAGGAAATTTCGATGACATGCCTCACTCAGGACGCACAAGGACTACTACTGCAGTTTATGGCTGCTACCTACGGATTATGGCTCGGAGGAACCCAGACAGCAATGCCACCATGTTGAGTAATGCTTTTCGTGCAGCCACACGACATCATGTTCTGGCTCAAACTGTACGCAATAGGCTGCGTGATGTGCAACTTCACTTCCGACATCCATGGCGAGTTCCATCTTTGCAACTACAACACCATGCAGTGCGGTACAGATGGGCCCAACAACATGCCGAATGGGCCGCTCAGGATTGGGATCAATTTCTCGTCACCAATGAGTGTCGCAAATGCCTTCAACCAAACAATTGTCAGAGACATGTTTGGAGGCAACCCGGTCAAGCTGAACATCTTAGCCACACTGTCCAGCAAGTGTAGCGAGGAGGAGATTCCCTGCTGCTTTGGAGTGGCATTATGTGGGGCCGACATATGCTGCTGGTGGTTGTGGAAGGTGCCATAACAGCTGTACGATATATAAGTGCCATCCTCCGACCGATAGTGCAACCATATCAGCAGCTGACTGGCAAGGCATTTGTCTTCAGGGACAAAATTCGTGATCCCATCGTGCACGTCTTGTGAATGACTTTCTTCAGAATAACTACACTCGACTAGAGTGGCCAGCATGTTCTCCAGACAGATAGATTGAAAAGTGCTGTTTATGGATGACATGACCCACCAACCACTCTGAGGGACCTACACCAAATTTCCGTTGAGGAGTGCGACAATCTGGACCAACAGTGCCTTGATGATTGTGGATACTATGCAGCAATGAATACAGGCATGCATCAATGCAAGAGAACATGCTACTGGGTATTAGAGCTACCCGTGTGTACAGCAATCTGGACCACCACCTCCGAAGGTCTCACTGTATGGCAGTACAACATACAAAGTGTGGTTTTCATGAGCAATAAAAAGGGCAGAAATGATGTTTACATTGATCTCTATTCCAATTTTCTGTACAGGTTCTGGAACTCTCGGAACTGAGGTGATGCAAAACTTTTTTTGATGTATATATTAAAAATTGCACATGGAAATATAGAGTGTTCCATAATTTTCTTTAACAGAAATGCTCAAAAATAATGTGGAAACATTTAAAAAATTAAAAGAAAATCCTGTATTTGGAAGGCAATTAAATTTTATTTTTCTCTTAGATTCCCATTACATAGCTGTATAAAAAACATGAAAGCTAAGACTTTCTTGATCAGTATGACATATTCAATTTTATGAAAATAGGATCACACATCTTGTCATTATTTGAAGAGAACACTGAGAATGATTGGACCATTGTTTTTAATGTGTGTTTCAATTCACAATTTAAAAAGACACTAACATGATTTTATTCTTTGAATACTTACTGAAGGCATGGTTTGCAATGAAATTATCATATTTGGCTCCTCGAACTATTGTCCTTTTGGTATACAGTATTTTATGTGTTCACTTACAGGGAATATATGTCAAAAATTAGTGACTGTCTGCTAAGTATGGCATTTTGAATTTCCTTCCAGCTATAATAAACAACCTGCCTTTTTGTGAGCTACAGTATAGTTAAGCCCACTACAACCAATGCCAGGCATTTCTGATTGGAGAAATTAAGAGACAGTGTGGTGAGATAAATATCTCTAACACAGCACAAGAAAAGACCTTCTGTTATAAATGAAGATAAAATGTACATTGCTGTTGCAAAAGAGCCACCACAAGGAACATGTTATTTATTTGTATTATTTCCCAGGTTTATTGACGAATGACGGTTATAAAAAAGTCTCATATACACATACATAATATATTTGAAATTAAATGTAGTTTACAATCTACTTTCTTTTTTTAAAATTTGAAATATTTTTTTTCTTCAAAAAGAAAAGTAGATGTAACCTGATAATTAACAATTGTTCTGTCAGAGTTACTCTATGGATCTAATTGCTCCTAACCATATTGTTCTGACTTATGGGAGTACTGATACCCACTCACTCCAGCTTGTGCCGATGTGTTTTCCACTGGAACACTTGCTTTTGCCTTTCTGCATCTACATCAGATTGGATGGAAATTTGAACTACGCCTTTCATTGCACCCACACACCCATCCATCCATCCATCCATCCATCCATCCATCATGTTCTGTACCTCATATTAGAAGACATGGTACAATAACAGAAAAACTTAAAGAATTATCTTCAGGAACATAGGGATTTTTATGAATCGAGTGTTCCAGCTTCCTGGGATAATGTATTAATTATGATTTAAACTGGTCAGTTCAGATCCTAGACCTGTGTCCAAGACTGAATTTGGCAGCATTTCCTATTCATTTAATAGCATCTGTTTTTGATTAGGAGACAATCAAATAGGCATACTTCGACTTTTTTCATTCATGACATATGGTACAATATTCTGGTGAAAACGGTCACAAGCAAATAAAGCCTTTATTGCACAGAAGATGGTTATCAGTAGAGTTCACCCTAGATGCCTTTACAGAATTTTATTCAAACAGCTGGGGATCCTCACCATGCCATACTGATACATTGCTTCACTTATGTGCTTTGTCAACAAGAATCATACAATTTACAAAATAAGCAAGGCATATCATAATTCTGGTATGAGAAGTAAAGATAATCTTCACAAAGATATAGAAAAATACTGCATGTAGAGAAAGGAATACATTACTCAAGCATAAAAGTATACAATAAAAGCCTAATTAGTCTTTGGGCATATGACAAAATTTAGAGAGAACAGCTAAATTTTATCTGTTGGGTAGCTCTTTATGCAATACTTTGTGACCTGTATTTTAAGTGATACTGAATATATAGAGGGTCTTTACAGGGACGACGTTCTTGAGGACAATATTATGGAAATGGAAGAGGATGTAGATGAAGGTGACATGGGAGATATGATACTGCATGAAGAGTTTTACAGAGCACTGAAAGATCTAAGTCGAAACAAGGCCCCGGGAGTAGACAACATTCCATTAGAACTACTGACATCCTTGGGAGAGCCAGTCATGACAAAACTCTACCATCTGGTGAGCAAGCTATATGAGGCAGGCGAAATTCCCTCGCACTTCAAGAAGAATATAATAATTCCAATCCCAAAGAAAGCAGGTGTTGACAGACGCGAAAATTACAGAACTATCAGTTTAATAAGTCAAGGCTGCAAAATACTAATGTGAATTCTTTACAGACGAATGGAAAAACTATTAGAAGCCGACCTCGGGGAAGATCAGTTTGGATTCCATAGAAATGTTGGAACACGTGAGGCAATACTGACCCTACGACTTACCTTAGAAGAAAGATTAAGAAAAGGCAAATCTACGTTTCTAGAATTTGTAGACTTAGGGAAAGCTTTTGACAATGTTGACTGGAATACTCTCTTTCAAATTCTGAAGGTGGCAGGGGTAATATACAGAGAGGGAAAGGCTATTTACAATTTGTACAGAAACCTTGTGGCAGTTATAAGAGTCGAGGGGCATGAAAGGTCCTCTCCCCGATGCTATTCAATCTGTATATTGAGCAAGCAGTAAAGGAAACCAAAGAAAAGTTCAGAGTAGGTATTAAAATCCATGGAGAAGAAATAAAAACTATGAGGTTCGCCGATGACATTGTTATTCTGTCAGAGACAGCAAAGGACTTGGAAGAGCATTTGAACGGAATGGACAGTGTCTTGAAAGGAGGGTATAAGATGAACATCAACAAAAGCAAAACGAGGATAGTGGAATGTAGTCGAAATAAGTCGGGCGATGCTGAGGGAATTAGATTAGGAAATGAGACACTTAAAGTAGTAAAGGAGTTCTGCTATTTGGGGCGCAAAATAACTGATGATGATCGAAGTAGAGAGGATGTAAAATGTAGACTGGCAATGGCAAGGAAAGCGTTTCGGAAGAAGAGAAATTTGTTTACATCGAGTATAGATTTAAGTGTCAGGAAGTCATTTCTGAAAGTATTTGTATGGAGTGTAGCCATGTATGGAAGTCAAACATGGACGATACATAGTTTAGACAAGAAGAGAATAGTAGCTTTCAAAATGTGGTGCTACAGAAGAATGCTGAAGATTAGATGGGTAGGTCACATAACTAATGAGGAGGTATTGAATAGAATCGGGGAGAAGAGGCGGTTGTGGCACAACTTGACCAGAAAAAGGGATCGGTTAGTAGGACATGTTCTGAGGCATCAAGAGATCACCAATTTAGTACTGGAACACAGTGTGGAGGGTAAAAATCGTAGAGGGAGACCAAGAGATGAATGCACTAAGCAGATTCAGAAGGATGTAGGCTGCAGTAGGTACTGGGAGATGAAGAAGCTTGCACAGGATGGAGTAGCATGGAGAGCTGCATCAAACCAGGCTTGGGACTGAAGACCACAACAACAACATGTACATTTAACTATCTAGCACTTTGTATCACTAATTGACAGAAAGCATTTTATGTGAATTTGGATGCAAGCCTTAAAATTTGTTTGTGTGATGATTATTACTGCTATTATCTGGTTTATTGTCTGTAAACTTGTACCTCGCTTATCATGTATGTGTTTACATATGATCTAGATTGTAAGCCTCATGACAATTTACGTATGGTTATTACTGTAATAATCTGACACATTCTACATCGCAGCACTACACTTGCATCAGGGCTTCATGGATCTAAAAAATGAATAAACAGGTAGATAAATAATAAACCTTACATGCCAATAGATTTACTCTGTAATGGTATTTGTGGTTAATAACAGAAGAAAATTTAGGGTAAACACAGCAGTTCAGATTCACTATAATAGAAGTCGAAATAATATCAACATAGACTATGTGTTCCTCTCTCGTGTTTGGAATGGTTTTCATGTTCTAGTGAAAGTGTCTATAACAGTTTACCATTAAATATCACGCAGTAACTTGAAGATCCCAAACACTTGAAAATAAAGCAAAAGAGCAGGCCTACCTCATTAACCATTCATTCTACAATTTATCATAATAACTCAATCAAGAATGTAAATTCTGTGTAACACTAATATTTGTATTAGATAGATCCTGACTTTGGCAATGTAGAGACAATTGATAATAGTCTGTGTAAAACTACAAAAATACTTTTGTTTGAAATATCAGCTAAAAACAGTAGCTGAGGTGTAGTGGCTTTTTTCAAAATAGTTGTTTTTCTTCTAACATACATAGGCAAAGTGATCTAGAAGTAATTGCCATAACTATCAGTTTGAGTAGATTAGCACTAGTGATAATTGTATGTTAGTATACTTTTCAGAAGTAAACATCAGCCATTGCTTCTGCCTGTTAATGTATAACTTGACTCATTCAAGACTCTGCTCTATGATGAAATTTGCAGAACATTCTGTGAATGAATGAGTGAATCAGTCAGTATAGAAATACATAAACAAAACAGAAGTAGCTGTTATAAGCCTGCATTAACAATAAACTATATTACTACAGTGAGATTACATAACCAAAATTTTAACAAAAAGAATTACCAGGTAAGCTGGTGGTCTGGTGGAACTTCGGATGGTGGTGGTGGTGGTGGGGGTGGGGGGGGGGGGGGGGTGGGCGGGGAGGGGGGGGGGGGTATGGAGAGGGAGAGAGAGAGAGAGAGAGAGAGAGAGAGAGAGAGAGAGAGAGAGAGAGAGAGAGAGAGAGAACCTGCAGTTTATTCAGTTATGTTATCTAGCTACTATTTACCTTCTATTGCTGGCACACTATTTAAGTAACCACACTGATATTTATCGAAAAGTAATAGTTACCTATGCATGCAAATAATATAATGATCAGATGATCAAATGGATTTATGGATATCTCAGATTTTTACATATGCACATGTTTGCATGCAAAAATTCACACCCAATTAAAAAAAAATCCCTCAGCATTGATTAATGTATGTGCTTTAATAACATATTTATTTACTCTTAACAAACTGTTAAATTTTTTCACAGAGCATTGGTGCCACAGTCAGATGCTGAAATGCATCTTCCAGCAATTATTGGAGATTATACTGATTTTTATTCATCGATAAATCATGCCACAAATGTGGGCATAATGTTCCGAGGGCGAGAGAATGCATTACTACCAAACTGGTGAGAATAAACACTTTTTTCTGCTTTAGACATTAATGACTGTATCAACATATGGAATTTCATTACATTTGTGAAATTTTGCTGGGTTATGAACCTGAGAGAATTTAGGAAGTGTATGATTACAGTTTATTTGATATGGATGTACTATTTGTTGATAACAAAACACAGGAAAACATTTGTTCAAATGGTGGGATGCTTAGAAGCCTAAATGCTTTTAGTGCATCGTTTATATGATGCTACAACATGGTTACTGATACTGTGATTTGTATCATCATCACAATTTGCAGTTGGAACTGCTTGGAACTCCAGCCTCTCCATTTTTTGCTGTCCTCCAAACATGTTCCCCCCTCCATTCTTCCCTAGCCTTCTCCTCTTGTCATTACACATTCCATCACTCCAACAGTCCATTTGTCGCTTGTACTTTCTGTAGGTCTCTTGGCTCCTACTGTAATTTCATGAACCTGTTGGGGTACACTGCAAACAGCCATTCTTTTAACATGTCCATACCATGTTTGGTCTCTTGTATGGGCTTCTCTTTCACTATTCTTCTCAATCTCTCATTCCTTACTGTGTCCATGTTATTTAGTACTATCCTGCTCCTTTGGAACTTAATTGTGAAACCCTGTATACTGCTCACCTACCTTTTTTTCATTATCAGTGCCCCCAATTTGTGTATGAGTAGTGGATTATACCCTAATCTACTTAAAGGGTAATTATAAATTATTGTCAAATGTTCACCAGTTGTGTGATAAATAAAAAAAACATTCTTCCTTCAGTTTATTCTTGTTAGGTTCTGAAGCCGTTATGAATTTTACAGAGAATAAGGCCAGATGCTCAACTTCAGTCTTTGCTCTTGAAATAAACTATTGCTTTATTTTTCACAACTTGCTAGTTTCAGCCATATGGTCATTATCTGGTTGAACATGTATTTTAGTATGCGTTATCTGTGTGTTAAAACCAGGTGATCTTATCCAGATGTGTGAGTAATTTACAAACCAATATGAGGGCCACCGTAAATATGGAGGAGCAAAGCATCTCTCATCATTTGTAACTGATGTACACACAATCTGTAGCAGTGGGTATTGACATAATATTATGAATATTTTTAATCAGACAGAGAAAATCCAAAAGCTTTGGTACAACTGCTCAGGGTGTTCTTCCTTTCTGATTCTTCAGATATTGGATCTGTAGTTCTACCTTGATGTAAGATGTTCAGAGATATTAGCAAAGCAGTTCATCTAAATCTGATTCTTATAGAGGTCATTAGAGGTACTGTTAATGTACAGATTCAAAGCTTTTCTACTATGAACTATTGGATTCCCTCATTACTCATGGTTTGATCTACTGGCAAAGTACTTATGAGCCCCACAAAATTTTCATTACATAAATTGGAACTAAGGATAATGTTATCTAAGATGAACACTGTAAACCCAATGCCATTGCCATTGCTTTGTGGTAATAGATGTAACATATTTTACTCTACAATACTTAGAATCTATAAACAAAAAAAGAGATTTCCACCCCCCATGACATTAGAAACAAAATGCAAGTACAACTTATAAAACACAACACAAAACTGCACACAAGTGGTATTAAATGTGTAGGAATAAAAACACTTTTAGGAGAAATGTTAATATTGCTGATAGATAGGGAAGGTAAGCACTGACCAGAAATTGTGTCATAACTACATAGTGTTCTTCTGCAATTTTCCTTTTGATAGCAATAAAAACATGCAATCATGCCCCCACAGACATCAAATCAGCTAAATGTCCACACAAAATAAAGTACAAAATGAAACTAATTTTTCTCTTGTGTTACTGAATTCCTGGAAAGAAAACTGTAATTTTCCAAAAATTGAGATTTTTTTTCCCCTACGTGTTTTGTTTTGTAAGTTATGTTCCTAATCATACAACTGTGATCTTGGTGTATGGTAGGCTTTTGTGGTAAAGCTGACATTGTGTAAGTAATAATTTCTTGTCTAGTTTCACAATCACAGCAGTCAGAAACACTGTTTGTTACATATGTTGTATTTTACTCACATAACTTGTGTGTGTTGTGGTAGCTTATTCAATATCAATTATACAGCATTTATAGATATGTCCTGTAGAAGTCTGTATACTTTCTACTATGAGGCCACATAGTACACAATACTTCAACTGAAATGGACAAATCCTGCAAAGGATATGATTCCCCGTACCTCAGATGTGCCTGTTCACTCTTACATTGACAAAACATGTTGCTTCATCATTAAAATTCCTTCTTCACTGTTGCTGTTGTTGTTGTTGTGGTCTTGAGTCTAAAGAATGGTTTGATGCAGCTCTCCATGGTACTGTATCCTATGCAAACCTCTTCATCTCTAAATAACTACTGTAAACTACATCCTTCTGAACTTGCTTTCTGTATTCATCTCTTGGTCTCCGAAGATTTTTATCCCTCACACTTCCCTCCAATACTAAATAGATCACCCCATGATGTCTCAGAATGTGTCCTGTCAACTATTCCCTTCTTTTGGACAATTTGTGGTGCAAATTTTTTTGTCTCACCAATTTCATTCAGTAACTTCTCATCAGTTAAGTTATCTACTCATTTAATCTTCAAATGGTATCTAATCTTCAACATTCTTCTGTAGCACCACAGTTTGAAGCCTGCTATTATCTTTTTGTCTATATTGTTTATTGTACATGCTTCACTTCCATACATGGCTGCACTCCAGACAAATATCTTTAGAAAAGACTTCCTAACACTTAAATCTATATTCTATTTTAATGAATTTCTCTTCTTCAGAAATGCTTTTATTGCCGTTGCCAGCCTAAGTCTTGTATCCTCTCTGCTTCAGCCACCACCGGTTATTTTGCTACCCAAATAGCAAAATTTTTCTACTACTTTAATATCTTATTTTCTAATCTAATTCTCTAAGAATCACCTGATTTAATTTGGCTACATTCTATTAATCTTGTTTTGTGTTTGTTGATGTTTATCTGGAATCCTCCTTTCAAGACACTGTCCAACTGCTCTTCCAAGTCCTTTGCTGTCTTTTACAGAATTACAAGGTCATCCGCAAACCCCAAAGTGTTTATTCCTTCTCCATAAACCACTCAATTTTTTTGTGCTTGTTCAGTGTACAGATTGAATAACATCAGGAATCAGCTACACCACTTTTTCACTCCCTTCTTAACTACTGCTTCCCTTTCATGTCCCTTGACTCTTATAACTGCCACCTGGTTTCTGTACAGGTTGTAAATAGCCATTCACTCCATGTATTTTACCCCTGCTACCATCAGAATTTCAAATAGAGTATTCCAGCCAACATTGTCAAAAACTTTCTCTAAGTCTACAAAAGCTGTAAGTTAGGTTTGCATTTCCTTATTCTATCTTCTAAGATAAGTCATAGCGTCAGTATTGACTTGCATGTTCCTACATTTCTCTGGAGTCTAAACTGATTGGCTTCTCCCATTTTTTCTGAAGAGAACTCATGTTAGTAGTTTGCAACCATGACTTATTAAACTGACAGTTTAATAATTTTTGCACCAGTAAACAACTATTTTCTTCAGAATTGGGATTATTACATTCTTCTTGAATTCTGAGAGTATTTTGCCTGACTCCTACATCTTTCACACCAGATAGAAGAGTTTTGATGTGGCTGGCTCTCCAAAGGTAATCAGTATTGCTGATGGAATATCGTCTACTCCTGGGGCCTTGTTTCAACTTAGATCTTTCAGAGCTCTGTCAGATTCTTGTCACAGTATTGTATTTTCCATGTCGTCTTCATCTACATCCAGTTCCCTTTCTATAATATTGCCTTCAGTTTCATCTTCCTTGTATAGACCCCCTATATACTTCTTACACCTTTCAGCTTTCCCTTGTGCACTTTGGACTCGTTTTCCATCTGAGCTCTTGATATTCATACAGCTTCTTCTCTGTTACCCAAAGACCTCTGTAATTTTGCTGTTAGTGATACCTCCCTTTCCCCTAGTGCAGTGGTTCCCAACGTGAGTGTAATTACCCCCAGAGGAGTAAAAATAACAAAAGAACTCCCTTCACTTTGGGTCACTAAACTAAATTATTTTTGTAAGATTATCACTGTTGTCTTTTTTTTAAGATTGATTACATACGTTACCAATAATTACAGTTTTTCAAATACCAACATTAATGTGCAACTTCTAAATCTACATCTACATTTATACTCTGCAAGCCACACAACGGTGTGTGGCGGTGGGCACTTTATGTGCCACTGTCATTACCTCCCTTTCCTGTTCCAGTTGCTTATGGTTCGCGGGAAGAACAACTGCCTGAAATCCTCCATGCGCACTCGAATCTCTCTAATTTTACATTTGTGATCTCCTCGGGAGGTATAAGTAGGGGGAAGCAATATATTCGATACCTTATCAAGAAACACACCCTCTCGAAACCTGGACACCAAGCTACACTGTGATGCAGAGTGCCTCTCTTGCAGAGTCTGCCATTTGACTTTGCTAAACATCTCCATAACGCTATCACGCTTTCTTAATAACCCTGTGATGAAATGCATCTCTCTTCTTTGGATCTTTTCTATCTCCTCTGTCAACCCGACCTGGTACGGATCCCACACTGATGAGTAATACTCAAGTATAGGTCAAACGAGTGTTTTGTAAGCCACCTCCTTTGTTGATAGACTACATTTTCTAAGGACTCTCCCAATGAATCTCAACCTGGCACCCGCCTTACCAACAATTAATTTTATATGATCATTGCACTTCAGATCGTTCCATAGGCATACTCCCAGATATTTTACAGAAGTAACTGCTACCAGAGTTTGTTCTGCTATCATATAATCATAGAATAAAGGATTCTTCTTTCTATGTATTCGCAATACATTACATTTGTCTATGTTAAGGGTCAGTTGCCACTCCCTGCACCAAATGCCTATCGGCTGCAGATCTTCCTGCATTTCACAGCAATTTTCTAATGCTGCAACTTCTCTGTATACTACAGCATCATCCGCAAAAAGCTGCATGGAACTTCTGACACTATCTACTAGGTCATTTATATATATATATATATATATATATATATATATATATATATATATATATATAGTGAAAAGCAATGGTCCCATAACACTCCCCTGTGGCACGCCAGAGGTTACTTTAACGTCTGTAGACGTCTCTCCATTGAGAACAACATGCTGTGTTCTGTTTGCTAAAAACTCTTCAATTGAGCTACACAGCTGGTCTGATATTCTGTAGGCTCTTACTTTGTTTATCAGGTGACAGTGCGGAACTGTATCGAACGCCTTCTGGAAGCCAAGGAAAATGACGTCTACCTGGGAGCCTGTATCTAATATTTTCTGGGTCTCATGAACAAATAAAGCGAGTTGGGTCCCAAACGATTGCTATTTCCAGGATCCATGTTGATTTCTAAAGAGTAGATTCCGGGTTTTCAGAAATGACGATACGCAAGCAAAAAACATGTTCTAAAATTCTACAACAGGTTGATATCAGAAATATGGGTCTATAGTTTTGCGCATCTGCTCGATGACCCTTTTTGAAGACTTGGACTACCTGTGCTCTTTTACAATCATTTGGAACCTTCCGTTCCTGTAGAGATTTGCAGTACACAGCTGTTACAGGGGGGGGGGGGGGGGGGCGGCAAGTTCTTTCGCGTGCTCTGTGTAGAATCAAATTGGTATCCCATCAGGTCCAGTGGACTTTCCTCTGTTGAGTGATTTCAGTTGCTTTTCTATTCCTTGGACATTTATTTTGATGTCAGCCATTTTTTTGTTTGTGGGAGGATTTAGAGAAGGAACTGCAGTGCGGTCTTCCTCTGTGAAACAGCTTTGGAAAAAGGTGTTTAGTATTTCAGCTTTACATGTGTCATCCTCTGTTTCAATGCCATCAGCATCCCAGAGTGTCTGGATATGCTGTTTTGAGCCACTTACTGATTTAACGTAAGACCAGAACTTCCTAGGATTTTCTGTCAAGTCGGTACATAGAATTTTACTTTCAAATTCACTGAAGGCTTCATGCATAGCCTTCCTTACACTAACTTTGACATCGTTTAGCTTCTGTTTGCCTGAGAGGTTTTGGCTGCGTTTAAATTTGCAGTGAAGTTCTCTTTGCTTTCTCAGTAGTTTCCTAACTTTGTCATTGAACAACAGTGGGTTTTTCCCGCCCCTCACAGTTTTACTTGGGACATACCTGTCTAAAACACATTTTACAATTGCCTTGAACTTTTTCCATAAACAATCAACATTGTCAGTGTCTGAACAGAAATTTTTGTTTTGATCTGTTAGGTAGTCTGAAATCTGCCTTCTGTTACTCTTACTAAACAGATAAACCTTCCTCCCTTTTTTTATGTTCCTATTTACTTCCTTATTCAGGGATGCTGCAATGGCCTTATGACCACTGATTCCCTGTTCTCCGCTTACAGAGTCGAAAAGTTCGAATCTATTTGTTATCAGTAGGTCCAAGATGTTATCTCCAAGAGTTGGTTCTATGTTTAATTGCTCAAGGTAATTTTCGGATAGTGCACTCAGTATAAAGTCACTCGATGCTCTGTCCCTACCACCTGTCCTAAACATCTGAGTGTCCCAGTCTATATCTGGTAAATTGAAATCTCCACCTAAGAGTAAAACATGGTGAGAAAATTTATTCCAGATTTTCTCTCAGTTGTTCTGCCACTAATGCTGCTGAGTCGGGAGATTGGTAAAAGAAGCCAATTATTAACCTAGCTCGGTTGTTGAGTGTAACCTCCACCCATAATAATTCACAGGAACTATCCACTTCTACTTCATTACAGGATAAACTACTACTAACAGCAACAAACACGCCACCACAGGTTGCATGCAATCTATCCTTTCTAAACACTATCTGTGCCTTTGTAAAAAATCTTTTCAGAATTTATCTCTGGCTTCAGCCAGATTTCCGTACCTATAACGATTTCAGCTTCAGTGCTTTCTATCAGCACTTGGAAGTTCTGGTACTTTACCAGCGCAGCTTCGACAGTTTACAATTACAATACCGATTGCGGCTTGGTCCTCACATGTCCTGACTTTGCCCCGCACCCTTTGAGGCTGTTGCCCTATCTGTACTTGCCCGAGGCCATATAACCTAAAAAACTGCCCAGTCCATGCCACACAACCCCTGCTACCCATGTAGCTGCCTGCTGTGTGTAGTGGACACCTGACCTATCCAGCGGAACCTGAAACCCCACCACCTTATGGCGCAAGTCGAGGAATCTGCAGCCCACACGGTTGCAGAACCGTCTCAGCCTCTGATCCAGACCCTCCACTCGGCTCTGTACCAAAGGTCCGCAGTCAGTCCTGTCAACAATGCTGCAGGTGGTGAGTTCTGCTCTCATCCCACTAGCGAGACTGGCAGTCTTCACCAAATCAGATAGCCACTGGAAGCCAGAGAGGATTTCCTCCGATCCATAGCGACACACATAATTGGTGCCGACATGAGCGACCATCTGCAGATGGGTGCACCCTGTACCCTTCATGACACTGGAAGGACCCTTTCCACATCTGGAATGACTCCCCCTGGTATGCAAACGGAGTGCACATTGGTTTTCTTCCCCTCTCTTGCTGCCACATAATGTGGTGACTGGTACTGTTTGTGAAAGGGATGTATGAACATCTTCTCCCTTGCATAGTCCATCCATGCAAACATACTCTGTACCAGACGTCTATGAGAGTAAATTTGAGACATATATATATTACATACACTTAAAAAAGTCACCAAAATACCTTCTCCAGGATGTATGTAGTTTCCACGATGGACCAGAAATAACTTCATTATTCACTTTGCAACAGATAAACGAACTGTTTTGCAACACAACACATCAGTAACTGTGTAATGGCTACTACACTGCTGTAGGATCTACAATGTATTACAATTATTATTATAGCACTGTAGCAATCAACTAATCTATGAGCAGCAAATACAGTGTACACATTTTAACTTGGTGGATTTTAAATGAGGCTGCAGAGTGTGGGTGAAAGGAGTGGTGCAGAGAAAGCATGCTTTGTAACGAACTTCTGCCCTCAGTGTGGATAGTTAGTTTTCTTTTCTGAGAAAGAGTTGTATGTGGCACTTGTGATGCATTTAGAATTTCTTCATCATTCTATAAAAAAGTTCATTAGAAATAAGTAGTACCAGTTATCTCACTGACGATTAATTCATTGTATAATAAAACATGTACAAAAACTAAATATTATTTATGTTTTGTCATTTTAAAAATAAGTTTTAGAAGAAAATTCTTTATCATATAAAATTTAGTTAGGTTCAAATGTTGGTAATGGTGGAGGAGAGGGGGAGGAGGAGACTAAGAAATACCTGATTGCACATAGGGGTTATTGTTTCCAAAAGTTTGGGAACCACTGCCCTTGTGAAATATGCTGTTGCATTTGTGTAATTTCCATAATGTCTAGGTGTGCTAGAGCCATTTGTTGGTTTCTGTGTGCTGTGTAGAAAGTTATATTTGCTAATCTAGTTCTCTGGTCACTGTCAGAAACCTATTAAGTTCCTCTTACAGAAGCATCCTCTAATTGTGAATTATGCGTTTAGTCACCGTATGACATTGGAACTCGTTTGTGAAACCCCATTCTGAAGAGTCATGGGACTGTTGTACCTGCCTCCATAGTTAAGGTCACTAATGAATGTCTGTGTGGGTGATGCTTGTGTTGGAGACAGCTGGTTTGAATACTGTCTGTGTAAGATACTTGGACCACCAGTATCAGGCCAACAAGAGAAAATAGGATAAAGTTCAAGAAGTAAGGACATATGATACTGTTGATGGTGATTTTTGTAGTCTCAATAAAGATCACAAAACCATTTAATAAAACTTTATTGAATAAACTGAAATGCAGAACAAATTGTGCAAGATTCAAAGTGTAACTGACACTGTGCATTTTCCAGGACTATAAATGGAAACTACACAGCTTGAATGATAGTGGTGTGAGCAACTTATAGATGAGGCTGAAATCAATCACTTGGCCCAAAAAGGTATTACAGTCCACCACAGTAGGATTTATCAGTGGTAATCGGATGTCACTTTACTGTGGTGCCAAGTGGCCCTGTTAGCCATGAACAAATAAACAATAATTCCAAAGAAAATCCAGATATAACCAATGTTGTGCAGAGTCATCATCAATACTTCCATCCACCATGAAGCTCTAACTAACATAAGAAATGATTGCAGATATCTTTATCAGTGGCAAGACAAATCATGACATCCCCAATTAAATTTTTTGTATATGATAAGTCCCAAATGCACACAAATTTACACTTTCTTCTCAGTCCTTGAATATCTGTGTTCCATCAAGCATTGCAAAAATTTAATCAGGCCACAGCCACATGCAATTTTGTAGAAAAATGTTGTGTCAATAAAGCATAAGTGACCAAAAGAGGTGACACTGAGTGTCCTGACAGTGGGGTCAATTTCTGCACAATGTAATATATATAACTGGTGAGTGGTAGATACCAAAAGCATCCAAACAAATATCTGTCCTCTTGTGCACTGTTAAATGGCTGGAAAGCCAGAATGGCTGGCAGGAACTGCAGCTGCTGCTTGAGCTGAGCTGGTCGAATGTTTCATCAACTCCTGACATTCATTGAGCTGGTGTAGCCACAAGTCAAAAAAAAATTGCTGTCATGGTAGCTATGTTATGGAACTGAACTGGAACCCATTTCATTGCCAGTTTGCAGTTTCCAGTTTAGATGACAAAAGTAATTTATTAATACTTTATTGAATGCATTGAAACACAAACTAAATGATTCAAGGTTCATAAAAGTTACAGATCTTGTGGATTTTCCAGGGCTAAAAATGAAAACAACTGAAATTAACACAGCTTTAATTATTGTTGTGGGAACCACTAATAGTTATGGCTAAAATAAATCACTTGGCCAACACAGTATCACACTTCACAGTAGAAGTTAATAGTGGTAGGCTGATGTCACTGTATGCAGATCCCAAGCAAGCCCAATTGTAATGAACAAATGACATGATCAATCCAAAGGATATCTACAGAGTTATAGTCAGTAGTTCAGTCAGCTGAGGACAAAAACACATTAGGTATCGCAGAAGCCAGAATGGACCTGCAGCCAATTGGCCTTAAATTGGCGAGTTGACAGGTTCAAGTGGTTTGTCAGTCAGAAATACTATGCTGCTCACTGCTTGCAGTGAACCCGCCTTACTAAGGTATAATGTGGTGTATCAATAGTGTGTCTCATCGATCTACAGGGTATTACAAAAAGGTATGGCCAAACTTTCAGGGAACATTCCTCACACACAAAGAAAGAAAATATGTTATGTGGACATGTGTCGGGAAATGCTTACTTTCCATGTTAGAACTCATTTTATTACTTCTCTTCTAATCACATTAATCATGGAATGGAAACACACAGCAACAGAACGTACCAGCGCGACTTCGAACACTTTGTTACAGGAAAATGTTGAAAATGTCCTCCATTAGCGAGGATACATGCATCCACCCTCCGTCGCATGGAATCCCTGATGCGCTGATGTAGCCCCGGAGAATGGCGTATTGTATCACAGCCATCCACAATACGAGCATGAAGAGTCTCTACATTTGGTACCGGGGTTGCGTAGACAAGAGCTTTCAAATGCCCCCATAAATGAAAGTCAAGAGGGTCGAGGTCAGGAGAGTGTAGAGGCCATGGAATTGGTCCGCCTCTACCAATCCATCTGTAACCGAATCTGTTGTTGAGAAGCGTACGAACACTTCGACTGAAATGTGCAGGAGCTCCATCGTGCATGAACCACATGTTGTGTCATACTTGTAAAGGCACATGTTCTGTCAGCACAGGTAGAGTATCTTGTATGAAATCATGATACCGTGCTCCATTGAGCGTAGGTGAAAGAAGCTAAAATGAGCTCTAACATGGAAATCAAGCGTTTCCGGACACATGTCCACATAACATCTTTTCCTTATTTGTGTGTGAGGAATGTTTCCTGAAAGTTTGACCATACCTTTTTGTAACACCCTGTATATATACCTCTGATCCACTGTCAGCATGGGGATGTCAAGCCTGGCAGTCCTCTGGTGCTATTTGAGAGCTGTGTGCAGTATGCTAATACTGGTTTTACCCTTTCCCCCCTTTCATCATCATTTTACACAATCCTGACAAAACATTATATTTACACTTCTATTACATCCCCCTACACTCAACAGATACACTTAAGACACAACTCTCGTAGACTGCACTGAAAAGAGCCATTGTGTGTTAAGCAAAAAACCATATCCACTTGAGGCTGATGACCCCTCAGTGTCTCCAGCCTACAACCAAATATGAATCTGTCTAAAAACTTATTGATATGAATAAAATTTAGTGGCCAAGAGTCTAAACATGATTGACATCAGTATGAACAGTGACCTATGCTCTTATGATAACTTGTGACAAGTGCTCCTAGACAGAAAAGCAAGAAGAGAATACTAAGTGATGTGCCAATAGTTTACGTAAAACTTTAAAACATTTTAAACTATGGAAACTATATGTACTGAGCACAATGAATATGTCAAATTTCACATGGGAAGTGGAAATGTAGTAACTTTCTGTAGGGGAACCAATGCCTGTTAGCAGGAGCTGTTAAGAAGTTAAAAGTGCTTCATTGTGTGCTCATTTTTACAGGATGATGGGTTACAGACTCACAATTGTATGAATGTAAGAGTGCTATTCAGAAAGTAAGCTACAATCAGCTGCAAAATGGAAACCACAGAGAAAATTAAAAAAAAAATAAAATATTTGTAACAGTTAGCTACATCATCCAGCTATGTTTCTACATATTTGCTGCTCTGACTGGGACATTCCTCATAGCATTGTGCCAAATTTCCAGTACCCGTGTCATAGAAGTTAGTTGCCTGTGCTTTCTGCCAATTTTGTACATTGATCTTTGTCTGTATCAGGATGTTGTCTTCATAGCCAGTGGTTCATGTGAGCAGAGATGAAAATCGGAGGGAGCCAAGTCTGGACTGTATGGTGGGTGACCTAACATTTCCTATTGAAAATGCTGCAGGAGCATCGTCATTGTCCTTGGCAGCATGCGGCCAAGAATTGTCATGAGAAAGGAAATGCGTGACAGTTATGCTATGTGAGTTGCATGAAAATAGGGAAAATTTCTCACAAGCACTCATATTTGGTGGGAGACACTATTTTCTAGGCATCGTGATGTGCTCACTGTGCACTTAGGACTGAAAAGTGTGACGTGACACAATCAATGAACATACTAGAGACACTGTCCCATGCATCTGTGCAAGTATTCCTTGGATTTGCACTGTGTTTTCCATTTCACAATCAATTGGACCTTACTTTCCAAATATCCCCTGTAACGACAATCTCGTATACAGATTATAAATGTGGTGTTTTATTCATGATGGTGATTATTCTTTTTGACCAAAAATAAAAACAATGGGTCTTTCAAAAAAGCAAGATATTAAATAATAATGATAATAAAAATGAAGCTTGTTCTATTTATGTGTGTTTTGTTGTAGGAAACATTTGCCAGTTGGCTATCATGGCCGTGCCTCATCAATTGTAATATCAGGAACACCAATTCGTCGCCCAAATGGACAAACATGTCCTGTTGAAGGAGCAGCTCCAGTGTTTGGCCCCTGCCGGCTCATGGATTTTGAGCTAGAGATGGCTTTCTTTGTAGGAGGGCCTGCCACCAAACTTGGGGAGCCAATTCCAGTTAATCAAGCACAGGATCACATCTTTGGAATGGTACTCATGAACGATTGGAGTGGTATGTTGAACAATTGTTCATTGTGTGAACTCATAATCTGCACAATATCTGAAAATCATGTTATGCAGTGGACATTGAAACTTTCTGTAATCATAATTTTTCTTACATATTGACAGCTCGAGACATTCAGAAGTGGGAATATCAGCCCCTTGGGCCGTTTCTAGCAAAGAATTTAGGAACAACTATAAGTCCATGGGTTGTAACTCTACTGGCACTGGAGCCATTTAAAGTTGATAATTTACCGCAGGATCCCAAACCTTTCCCGTATCTTCAGCACAATGATAAGTTTAATTTTGATATTAAACTGGAAATATTCATTACTCGTAAGTTATACATTTTACTTGATTAATGTGTATGCAGTCTTATTATTAGGTTTACATTTGAAGTAATGCAAAATCTTTTTGCTTCAGCTGAAGGTAGTACTCCTCACAAAATAAGTCAGACAAACTACAAGGAAATGTACTGGACTGCAAAACAACAACTGGCACATCACACAATTACTGGCTGTAATGTTAACCCAGGCGACCTTATGGCATCTGGCACAATTAGTGGGACAGTAAGAATCTAGAATCTCAATAGTAAAATCTACTTCAAATATAGAATATACATTATGTGTGTGAATTTTATTTTGTTTTTCTCTTCTTTTTCAGTATTTTCTTTCTTATTAATTTATCAAATTATTTAACCAGTCTCTCTCTCTCTTTCTCTTTCTTTTAAGAGTTGTTTATGTTCTTTCTATTGTTTTCATATAAAATAGCAGTCCATGAATGTTTTTTCTTTTTGTGTAGGTAAATCATAGATTTCTCATTGTATATATATATATAATCACTTTATGGGACAATACCAATTAAATATTTAAAGGTGACTGAATCGTTTTCCATTCTATTCCTTTGTACTAATCACACTCACAGGTCGATTTCATGAACTGTTTAAGCTCTCTTATGAACAACAAAAAACATGCATGGACCGGTGCTATATCTAAGAGCAATGGGAAGAATTTAGAACTTTGAAAGAAGACACATGAACGCATATAAGATAAGATGAAGTACAGTGACATATTTAGAGATGACTGATTGTCCCCTGGGTCCTGTAGTCCAATTTTCTTGAGGTGGAGACCAAAACAGCCCACAGAGAACAGTAAGGAAAATTAAGGACTGGAGGAGACCTTGCAATAGGAATAGCAATAGTGCTATAGAACATGAAAGACTTCCTTTTATAATGAAGGTTGTTGGTCTTTAGGAAATTGTAGTATTAGTGTATTGCTATTATTGTGTGTGTGTGTGTGTGGGGGGGGGGGGGGGACAGGGATGATTAAAAATATTAATACTACTACTACTACTACTACTACTAATAATAATAATAATAATAATAATAATAATACAGTAATACTAAAATTTCCATAAGACCAACAGCCTTCATCATAAAAGGAATTGTTTCCTGTTCTACTGCACTACTGTTATTCCTAATGCAAGGTCTCCTACAGTCCTTATTTTCCTTACTGTTCTCTGTGGGTTGTTTTTGTCTCCAGTGCATGGAAAGTGGGCTTTGAGAATGAGAGAACCAGCCGTCCATAAATGTACTTTGCCTTGTCATGTTTGTAGCCAGTGCAACTTATTTCAAAGTTGTAAGTTCTTCCCATTGTTTTTATACACAGCACCAGTCCATGCATAAGAGAGGTTTAACAGTTCCTAAAATGATGGGAGAGTGACATAGTGGACACACACACACACACACACACACACACACACACACACACACACACACACACGGTATGATCAAAAAGTAACGGGAATCTTTTAATTTTGTGGGCTTTGTATATCCGATTTTAAAATTTCTTTATCTTTGTGGTACACATATTCCTGCTGTATGTTTGCATTTTCAGCTGTTTTGAATATTTTGTCTGCTGATGAAGGCTGGAAAAATTATACCTGTTTTCAAGTACTAGGCAATTTTTTTGCTTTTGAAAAATATGGATCAAAGAATTTGCATTATATTTTGGCTGGGAAAATGGAATGAAATGCAGAACCCCACTTGAAATGTTAACTGTGGCTTTTGGCAAATTTACTATGAGTAAGGCAGGAGTTTACTTGTGGTGTAACCATTTGAAAGAGGATCAAGAGTATGTTGAAGATGACTACTGCCCTGGACATCAATTACTGATGACAGTGTGGAAGAAGTAAAGAAATTGGTTCTGGAAAATCGGTGAATCATCACCAGAGAGGTTGCTGATGATGTCAGCATATCCTTTGGTTCATGACAAGCTATTTTTTTGATGTTTTAGGCATTAAATGTGTAGCAGCAAAGTTTTCTGAAATTGCTGAATTTTGATCAGAAATGACTTTGAGTAGATATTGCTCAGGAATTGCCGAATGAAATTTACAGTGATCCAGAACTTGTAAAGAAGGTTATAACAGGTGACAGAATATAGATATACAAGCATGACATTGAAACTGAGGCCCAGTCATCCCAATGAAAACTACCTGAAGCATCAAGACCCAAAAATATGAAAGCTCTATGACAAGTGAAGGTTGTTGTCACTGTTTTCTTCAATTACAATGAGAGAGTGCATCATGACCTCATGCTTTATGATTGTACAGTCATAAGGAATACTACCTGGAAGTTATTTGATATTTGTTAAAAGCAGTTCAAAGACGATGACCAGAACTGTGACAGAACCACTCAAACTAATGCTCCCATTCACACCTCAGTACTTGTTCATGATTTTTTGGCAAAAAGCAAAACTGTTATGTTGTTTCCAAATAAACATGACATGGCCCCCTGTGACTTATTTCTATTCCCAAGGATGAAGAACCATGAAAGGACATTGTTTTGCCACCACTGGTGAGATCAAGAAGCAGAACACCATAACAAAAATTAATTTCCAGAAGTGCTTCCAAAATTGGAAAAAGCACTACCACAAGTGTGTTATATCTGAGGGAGATTACTTCAAATGGGATATAGTTGAAGTTGATGAATAAATAGAGATTCTTAAAGGGAATAAAGTTCCCTCTACTTTTTGATAACACCTTGTACATAAAAAATCAGTCTATATTAAAAGACAGTCTGAAGTTAGATCACTATCATATCATGCTATTCAAAATATGTAAAATATGTCATTGTTATGAATGAACAGTCACTATTTCTTGTCATGGAAGCCAGGACACCAAAGGCTTTATCTGTGAGGGATTAAAGAACAGCTTACATGGCATGTTTTGCAGCTGGACGTCAAGGAATATTGATGGTCATATACCATGCAGGTATATTGACAGCTTCGATATTTACATCACAGAGAGTGACACAGATGTTCATGTCACTTGCTCTGAAGCCATACAAATTATGTAACTCATTTCTGAGTTTTCTGTGTTCAGTTTCTTATTAGTCACATTTACTACTCTCTCAAACTTCACATTTATGTTATTTTTGATTCCATGTGGCTTTTAGTTGGTGCATTTAACTTGGTTTGCACATCAACCACAGCTGACCCCTCATAGCACAGTTGTCTTTGACACTGTTTTTATTTAAAGAGTAGAATCAGATTGTAACTTCACTGACACCAATAACTAAAGTGAAATAGCATATCACACTATTTTTAACTATAGTCCTTCTGTGCACTGTTTGCAAGTGTAACGGGAAAGAGCAGAAATGCTAATGGTACCAGAGCTACATTCTACTACACACCACAAGGTTGTTAGCAAATTGTGTCTCTTGTGGTTGCCTGCTCTTAACCCGTTTTTTATTTTGTTATATTGTTTTAAGAACAAAAGAAAGCAATTGGTGCATCTTTTGAATAAAATAATGTTGGGTATTAGGCTATATAATTATAAAGTGCTAAAGCGACTAATAGTTGGAGGTTTTGACTGACTTTGCAGTGGTTCTCTTCTGGCAGCAAACTGTTGGATACTGGTGAAAGTCATCCCTTATATACTATTTATTTTGGTTATCAGATGGCAACCAAAGTCATGTGTCTGGGATGTATTCGACAATTTGAAGAGAGGCTGCTATGGAGGTGGATGACTGTATGGTAGACTATTGCATGCTAATCACTTACTAGAGTACAGTAGCCTTCCAATCACCTTCCAGAGTAGCACAGGAAATAGTCTAACATACAGCCATCTGCTTCCATACAGCCACTCTTCAAATAGTCCAGTTACATCCCAGATATGTGATGTCGGTAGCCACTGGATAATCGAAATAGAAGTATATAGGGGAAGACATTCACCAGTATCTACCACTAAACCACACTGAGTAGGACCACTGCAAAGTCAATAGAAACATTGGCAATTAGTTGATTTAGTATTTTATAATGTCATGGCCTAATATTAAAAAATTGTTTTATTCAGAATGATACTGACTGTGGAAGCCTATAAACTTATATAATGGGAATGCAGTTTTTAATGTAATACTATTCCGAATGCCTTGTCAGATGCGTTGCTTCAGGCCCTTATCTTCCCTTACACTACCTTCAGTGTTAAAATTGCCAATGCATTTCTTTTGTTTTGTTCCCCTTAGACTAGGAAGCAGCTGCCGAAACAGTATTTGGTTAGCCAAAAGGACAATTAAGATTATGACTTACCCACATTAAATACTTGTCAAAAATTCATTATGAAGTGGGCATTAAATTTTATATTGCAAACAAGTAATGTCTCTCTTCATTCACAGCTCTTTTCTTTTCCCTTTCTCTTTATGACAAGTTTCTGCCTCAAGTGTCCTCTTATTTATTTTGGCAGTGCTGTGAATTATAAAAAGACCTACACAAAAACATGTATTGGTGATAGTGTAAGTGTTCTTATTGTTTTATTAATAGAATAAATTTGTTCTCAGGTTGCCAATTCTTATGGATCATTGCTTGAACTTAGTTGGAAGGGTACCAATCCTGTGGAGTTGTCTGGTGGAACCTATCGAAAGTTTCTGGTGGACGGAGATGAAGTTACATTGAAAGGTAACTTTCACGAGTTTCCACCAGGTTTCCTTATTGATTTTATACTGTTTTGTGATGTGCCATATCCATTACACTTACGTTTCCATGACTCAAAGCATTTCTTACATATAAAAACTAGGATTTTCTTTTGATTTTTTGTCCCTTGCTCTGTGTTTTGCAGGACACTGTGAAGGTAAAGGATACAGAGTTGGATTTGGCTCCTGCACTGGAAAGCTCCTGCCAGCCTTGAATTTACAATAACTAAGATGTACAAAAACCTTAATAACTGAAGCTGTAAATACAGTTTTTTTAAACTTTTGATATGATCCAGTTTCTTTTCATCTTGCACTTTATCTTTTCAAATACCTATCATGTCTAATGATCCTGCTCTTGTTATGTCAATTACTGAACTTATACAGAATTTATGTGTATTTTACAGTTTACTCCACAATAAGATTTGTTTCAATGTGTTTAAAATGGTTCAAGAGCTGAAAAAAAACAAAAAAAAACTTTATCCTTACTTTTCGGATTGATGCTCTTGATGATTGTTGAGTGTCCTTCACTAGCTTAGATTTTTATTACGTTGGGTGCAAGATGTAATGCTAGTGATTTTTGAACAAATTTCAACAGCCAAATTCCTCAATTTATTCAGATTTTCTTGTTCACACAACACTATAAAAACACCTTTCAACTCTGTTTGTTCAGCCAAAAATTCGTGCATTGCTAGCCACATGAAAATTGTACTCACTGCCTCTCATCACACAGCTGGGTGCAACAATATCTTGCACCAAAACCTTCAATATAAAGAAAGTCAAAGTCACATTCTTACATACATAGAAAAGGCAATACAGAGATTTATTTGAGCTACTGTAATATAGGGTGATTTTTTCCCACTTTGTATAAACTCTAGGGATTGATTGATGAGAGGATACAGAACGAAAAAGGTCTAATGAACCTATGTCCACAAATGTATGGTTTCCATGCTAGAGACCATTTATTCAATCATGCATTTTACAGAGACTGCAGTATAATACGCTCTGTACTGTGCAGCCACAGTTACAGTATGTGTTGAAAATGGTTTCCATGAGTCGCAATGCATGTATGTGTGCACCATAGTATGTTCTGTTTCACACGTTCACATTGGCCAGGCTGCATCCAAACAGTGTCAAAGGTAGCATGAAGATGCTGCTCCAGTGTCTCCACATTTGGAATGGGCTCTGCACACACAATACTTTTGAGATGGCTTCATAACTAGAAATCGTATGGGTTGAGATCCGGTGAATGAGCAGGCCATGCAACTGGACCCCCTTGTCTGATCCATTGATAAGGGAAGACCTGACTGAGAAGTGTGTGGACATTTACAGCAAAGTGGGCTGGAGCTCCCATCATGTAGCAGCCACATAACCCTTTGAATCATCGATGGCCGCTCGTTGCCATTTGCTACCCCAGCAAGAGAGGCAAAGTCACCTGCAAGAAACACTGATTGTTTTGGCCGGTTAGGTAATGTGCAAGGAAGACTGGTCCCAAAATATAGTCACAAATTATGCTGGGCCGCGCGTTCTGGCTGCACCAATGCTGATGATTTGCTGTCACCATATCGTGGAGTTCTGCATACTATCTCCTAAATGACTGTTGTGAAAGTTGAAGATACCACTCCAAATAAAGATGACCTCGTCTGTGAATAGGATTGATGACACAAATCCCAGAATTGTGGTTGCCTAGTGAAGAAACCAGTGACAAAACTACTCCTGGTGTGGAAAGGCTGTCATTAGTAAGCCCTGCACATACTGTAGGTGACAAGTGTAGTAACAATGTTCAAGGAGAATGTTCCACATTTTCTCCAAGTCTGATATCTGAACATTTCATGTACATCATTCATGATTTCCTGCTTCCTGAAATGATCTTGTCTCAGACAAATGGCAAAACACTGTTGCAAACATTGAATGCTGTGGTTGTTGTCAGCAAGGAAAGTCCTCCTGACACAACCTTCCAGCCCGCCACCTGTTGCCATTTGCCTTTCCATAAGTAAACATCATGTTGGCAAGCTCTCGATTCAAATACAGAACTGTTGTGTACAGTGCTGTATCACATCCACTACAAGGAGACTCGGCAAGAGAAATGAAACAGACACAACATTACCATTTACTATGGCAGGAGAGGGTGCTGGCAGGAGAGGGTGCTAGGATTTAACATATAAGGAATAGTACCAGCCTCTCGGAGGAAACCATGCTTACTGTATCTGTGGCTGCATGTTGCAGTTTGTATTACACTGCAGTATCAGTGCCAAAGTATGATTGAGTAAATGGTATCTAGCATGGAAACCATGCATTTCCAGACATAAGTTCATTAGACCTGTTTTGTTCAGTATCCTCTCATTGATCAATTCGTAGAGTTAGTACATGGTGGGAAAAAATCACCTGTATATAACATAAGGATGAGATAGATAAAATAACTTAATATATTAACAACTCAGGGGGAATGAATAAAAGTGTGGCAGCATGTTGTCAGAAGTTTCCAGATGTGCACAGAAAGCTGGATGTCACATGGTGTGAGGCCAACATGAGTATAGTGCCAAATTGGGCTGGCCCTGCAACCTGAGGCAGCTGAAGGAATGAGAAAAGATAGTGTGTGTCAATAGTGATTTGTTACGTTGCACTGTGGTGCTGTTCTACATATCTGTTATGGAGACATCACCTGGATGACTTCACATGGGGAAGAATAATAAGGAAATTGGAAGGAGGATGAAGTGTGACAAGTGTAGTCCTGGAGTTTCTTACTGCTCTAATCATTGTTTCACATGTTTCCCCTCAATGGTACTGTGACAATGTAACACCTTGCCCATGTGAATCATTTCATGGGTGCATTTGGCACTGACTTAATTTTTGTGTATGACAGTTCTCGGTCACCCTGAACAGCACAAGTGGAAGAGTCTTTGGAATGAGAGGATACTTGGCGAATAAACTGGCCTGCCCATTTCCCCAGCTTAAAGCCCATCAAGCAAGTGTGACTTGTGTTGGGGAGATGTATTGTAGCATTCCCACATGCACCAATGTCCTTCCAGCAGTTGTCAACCACACTTCTGGAGAAATGGCAAGCCAATAGGAATGCGGGTAAGCTACTACAAACAGCATAGTGAACGCATTATTGTGGCCAAGATAGATACGAATCCCACACCTACTACAGTAGTACAAGTTTATATGTCAACTAGCTCTGCAGATGACGAAGGAATTGAAGGAATGTATGACGAAATAAAAGAAATTATTCAGATAGTGAAGGGAAATGAAAATTTAATAGTCATGGGTGACTGGAATTCGAGTGTAGGAAAAGGAAGAGGAGGAAATGTAGTAGGTGGATATGGATTGGGACTAAGAAATAAAAGAGGAAGCCGCTTGGTAGAATTTTGCACAGAGCACAACTTAATCATAGCTAACGCTTGGTTCAAGAATCATAAAAGAAGGTTGTACACATGGAAGAACCGTGGAGATACTAAAAGGTATCAGATAGATTATATAATGGTAAGACAGAGATTAAGGAAACAGGTTTTAAATTGTAAGACATTTCCAGGGACAGATGTGGACTCTGACCACAATCTATTGGTTATGACCTCTAGATTAAAACTGAAGAAACTGCAAAAAGGTGGGAATTTAAGGAGATGGGACATGGATAAACTGAAAGAACCAGAGGTTGTACAGAGTCTCAGAGGGAACAATTGACAGGAATAGGGGAAAGAAATACAGTAGAAGAAGAATGGGTAGCTATGAGGGATGAAGTAGTGAAGGCAGCGGAGGATCAAGTAGGTAAAAAGACGAGGGCTAGTAGAAATCCTTGGGTAACAGAAGAAATATTGAATTTAGTTGATCAAAGGAGAAAATATAAAAATGCAATAAATGAAGCAGGCAAAAAGGAATACAAATGTCTCAAAAATGAGATCGACAGGAAGTGCAAAATGGCTAAGCAGGGATGGCTAGAGGACAAATGTAAGGCTGTAGAGGCTTATCTCACTAGGGGTAAGATAGATACTGCCTACAGGAAAATTAGAGACCTTTGGAGATAAGACAACCACTTGTATGAACATCAAGAGCTCAGATGGAAACCCAGTTCTAAGCAAAGAAGGGAAAGCAGAAAGGTGGAAGAAGTATATAGAGGGTCTATACAAGGGCGACGTATTATGGAAATGGAAGAGGATGTAGATGAAGATGAAATGGGAGATACGATTCTGTGCGAAGAGTTTGACAGAGCACTGAAAGACCTGAGTCGAAACAAGGCCCCTGGAGTAGACAACATTCCATTCGAACTACTGACAGCCTTGGGAGAGCCAGTCCTGACAAAACTCTACCATCTGGTGAGCAAGACGTATGAAACAGGCGAAATTCCAATCACAAAGAAAGCAGGTGTTGACAGATGTGAAAATTACCGAACTATCAGTTTAATAAGCCACAGCTGCAAAATACTAACGCGAATTCTTTACAGACGAATGAAAAAACTGGTAGAAGCTGACCTCGGGGAAGATCAGTTTGGATTCCGTAGAAATACTTGAACACGTGAGGCAATACTGACCTTACGACTTATCTTAGAAGAAAGATTAAGGAAAGGCAAACCTACGTTTCTAGCATTTGTAGACTTAGAGGAAGCTTTTGACAATGTTGATTGGAATACTCTCTTTCAAATTCTAAAGGTGGCAGGGGTAAAATACAGGGAGCGAAAGGCTATTTACAATTTGTACATAAACCAGATGGCAGTTATAAGAGTCGAGGGACATGAAAGAGAAGCAGTGGTTGGGAAGGGAGTGAGACAGTGTTGTAGCCTCTCACCGATGTTATTCAATCTGTATATTGAGCAAGCAGTAAGGGAAACAAAAGAAAAATTTGGAGTAGGTATTAAAATTCATGGAGAAGAAATAAAAACTTTGAGGTTCACCGATGACATTGTAATTCTGTCAGAGACAGCAATGGACTTGGAAGAGGAGCTGAATGGAATGCACAGTGTCTTGAGAGGAGTATATGAGATGAACATCAACAACAGCAAAATGAGAATAATGGAATGTAGTCGAATTAAGTCGGGTGATGCTGAGGGAATTAGATTAGGAAATGAGACACTTAAAGTGGTAAAGGAGTTTTGTTATTTGGGGAGCAAAATAACTGATGATGGTTGAAGTAGAGAGGATATAAAATGTAGACTGGCAATGGCAAGGAAAGCGTTTCTGAAGAAGAGAAATTTGTTAACATCAAGTATAGATTTAAGTGTCTGGAAGTCTTTTCTGAAAGTATTTGTATGGAGTGTAGCCATGTATGGAAGTGAAATGTGGACGATAACTAGTTTGGACAAGAAGAGAATAGAAGCTTTCAAAATGTGGTGCTACAGAAGAATGCTGAAGATTCGATGGGTAGATCGCATAACTAATGAGGAAGTATTGAATAGAATTGGGGAGAAGAGAAGTTTGTGGCACAACTTGACCAGAAGAAGGGATCGGTTGGTAGGACATGTTCTGAGGCATCAAGGGATCACCAATTTAGTATTAGAGGGCAGCGTGGAGGGTAAAAATCGTAGAGGGAGACCAAGAGATGAATACACCAAGCAGATTCAGAAGGATGTAGGTTGCAGTAGATACTGGGAGATGAAGAAGCTTGCACAGGATAGAGTAGCATGGAGAGCTGCACAACAACAACAACAACAACCTCAAGAACTTCTTACCACTTGGTGGGAGCATGGGAGCACATTGCAGAGCATGCATTGCTGTTTGTGGTCAGTCTGTACATCTATTAAGAACCATGTCTCACCTTTCGTAATGGTCAAGAGACCACAATAAATTGAGGTGGCCTCATTGTAATTATTGTCTCTGACTAATAGTGTCACCTCTGTTCATCTCATTGTGTATTCCTTCCAGTTGCCTTCTGTACTAAAGTGCAGCAATTTTTTTCTATATATGGTTTCTTCCCCCCCCCATGAACCATGGATCTTGCCGTTGGTGGGGAGGCTTGCGTGCCTCAGCGATACAGATGGCCGTATCGTAGGTGCAACCACAACGGAGGGGTATCT
Organism: Schistocerca gregaria; assembly: GCF_023897955.1. Lineage (NCBI taxonomy): Eukaryota > Metazoa > Arthropoda > Insecta > Orthoptera > Acrididae > Schistocerca > Schistocerca gregaria. The sequence goes on along the minus strand of NC_064924.1, from coordinate 293,386,390 downwards.
GTTGAGAGGCCAGACAAACGTGTGGTTCCTGAAGAGGGGCAGCAGCCTTTTCAGTAGTTGCAGGGGCAACAGTCTGGATGATTGACTGATCTGGCCTTGCAACATTAACCAAAACGGCGTTGCTGTGCTGGTACTGCGAACGGCTGAAAGCAAGGGGAAACTACAGCCGTAATTTTTCCCGAGGACATGCAGCTTTACTGTATGATTAAATGATGATGGCATCCTCTTGGGTAAAATATTCCGGAGGTAAAATAGTCCCCCATTCGGATCTCCGGGCGGGGACTACTCAGGAGGATGTCGTTATCAGGAGAAAGAAAACTGGCGTTCTACGGATCGGAGCGTGGAATGTCAGATCCCTTAATCGGGCAGGTAGGTTAGAAAATTTAAAAAGGGAAATGGATAGGTTAAAGTTAGATATAGTGGGAATTAGTGAAGTTCGGTGGCAGGAGGAACAAGACTTCTGGTCAGGTGATTACAGGGTTATAAACACAAAATCAAATAGGGGTAATGCAGGAGTAGGTTTAATAATGAATAGGAAAATAGGAATGCGGGTAAGCTACTACAAACAGCATAGTGAACGCATTATTGTGGCCAAGATAGATACGAAGCCCACACCTACTACAGTAGTACAAGTTTATATGCCAACTAGCTCTGCAGATGACGAAGAAATTGAAGAAATGTACGATGAAATAAAAGAAATTATTCAGATAGTGAAGGGAGACGAAAATTTAATAGTAATGGGTGACTGGAATTCGAGTGTAGGAAAAGGGAGAGAAGGAAACATAGTAGGTGAATATGGATTGGGGCTAAGAAATGAAAGAGGAAGCCGCCTAGTAGAATTTTGTACAGAGCACAACTTAGTCATAGGTAACACTTGGTTTAAGAATCATGAAAGAAGGTTGTATACGTGGAAGAACCCTGGAGATACTAAAAGGTATCAGATAGATTATATAATGGTAAGACAGAGATTTAGAAACCAGGTTTTAAATTGTAAGACATTTCCAGGGGCAGATGTGGACTCTGACCACAATCTATTGGTTATGACCTGTAGATTAAAACTGAAGAAACTGCAAAAATGTGGGAAATTAAGGAGATGGGACCTGGATAAACTGAAAGAACCAGAGGTTGTACAGAGTTTCAGGGAGAGCATAAGGGAACAATTGACAGGAATAGGGGAAAGAAATACAGTAGAAGAAGAATGGGTAGCTCTGAGGGATGAAGTAGTGAAGGCAGCAGAGGATAAAGTAGGTAAAAAGACGAGGGCTGCTAGAAATCCTTGGGTAACAGAAGAAATATTGAATTTAATTGATGAAAGGAGAAAATATAAAAATGCAGTAAATGAAGCAGGCAAAAAGGAATACAAACGTCTCAAAAATGAGATCAAGAGGAAGTGCAAAATGGCTAAACAGGGATGGCTAGAGGATAAATCTAAGGATGTAGAGGCTTATCTCACTAGGGGTAAGATAGATACTGCCTACAGGAAAATTAAAGAGACCTTTGGAGAGAAGAGAACCACGTGTATGAATATCAAGAGCTCAGATGGCAACCCAGTTCTAAGCAAAGAAGGGAAGGCAGAAAGGTGGAAGGAGTATATAGAAGGTTTATACAAGGGTGATGTACTTGAGGACAATATTATGGAAATGGAAGAGGATGTAGATGAAGACGAAATGGGTGATACGATATTGCGTGAAGATTTTGACAGAGCACTGAAAGACCTGAGTCGGAACAAGGCCCCCGGAGTAGACAACATTCCATTAGAACTACTGACGGCCTTGGGAGAGCCAGTCATGACAAAACTCTACCAGCTGGTGAGCAAGATGTATGAGACAGGCCAAATACCCTCAGACTTCAAGAAGAATATAATAATTCCAATCCCAAAGAAAGCAGGTGCTGACAGATGTGAAAATTACCGAACTATCAGTTTAATAAGTCACAGCTGCAAAATACTAACGCGAATTCTTTACAGACGAATGGAAAAACTGATAGATGCGGACCTCGGGGAGGATCAGTTTGGATTCCGTCGAAATGTTGGAACACGTGAGGCAATACTGACCTTACGACTTATCTTAGAAGAAAGATTAAGAAAAGGCAAACCTACGTTTCTAGCATTTGTAGACTTAGAGAAAGCTTTTGACAATGTTGACTGGAATACTCTTTTTCAAATTCTAAAGGTGGCACGGGTAAAATACAGGGAGCGAAAGGCTATTTACAATTTGTACAGAAACCAGATGGCAGTCATAAGAGTCGAGGGGCATGAAAGGGAAGCAGTGATTGGGAAAGGAGTGAGACAGGGTTGTAGCCTCTCCCCGATGTTATTCAATCTGTATATTGAGCAAGCAGTAAAGGAAACAAAAGAAAAATTTGGAGTAGGTATTAAAATTCATGGAGACGAAGTAAAAACTTTGAGGTTCGCCGATGACATTCTAATTCTGTCACAGACGGCAAAGGACTTGGAAGAGCAGTTGAACGGAATGGACAGTGTCTTGAAAGGAGGATATAAGATGAACATTAACAAAAGCAAAACGAGGATAATGGAATGTAGTCCAATTAAATCGGGTGATGCTGAGGGAATTAGATTGGGAAATGAGACACTTAAAGTAGTAAAGGAGTTTTGCTATTTGGGGAGCAAAATAACTGATGATGGTCGAAGTAGAGAGGATATAAAATGTAGACTGGCAATGGCAAGGAAAGCGTTTCTGAAGAAGAGAAATTTGTTAACATCGAATATAGATTTAAGTGTCAGGAAGTCATTTCTGAAAATATTTGTTTGGAGTGTAGCCATGTATGGAAGTGAAACATGGACGATAACTAGTTTGGACAAGAAGAGAATAGAAGCTTTCGAAATGTGGTGCTACAGAAGAATACTGAAGATAAGGTGGATAGATCACGTAACTAATGAGGAGGTATTGAATAGGATTGGGGAGAAGAGAAGTTTGTGGCACAACTTGACTAGAAGAAGGGATCGGTTGGTAGGACATGTTTTGAGGCATCAAGGGATCACAAATTTAGCATTGGAGGGCAGTGTGGAGGGTAAAAATCGTAGAGGGAGACCGAGAGATGAGTACACTAAGCAGATTCAGAAGGATGTAGGTTGCAGTAGGTACTGGGAGATGAAGAAGCTTGCACAGGATAGAGTAGCATGGAGAGCTGCATCAAACCAGTCTCAGGACTGAAGACCACAACAACAACAACATGGTTTCTTGGCAGTGACACATCATACGGAAGTTACTTTCATCCTTACGTTTTGTACATCATTGTAAATATTGTTTTTAAAGTTTTCATACATATTTCTTACAATAATCTGAAATTACAAAAATTGATTTTCTGGAATGAAATAACTCTTCTGAAATGTTTTGTTCTATACTCTACTTAGAAAAGGTAAAAAAATCACTAAAGCTGGTTTTTGGATGTGACAGGATCTTGCACATAATCATTATTTATGTAATTATGATTCCAAAAATAAATCTCTAATGGTTTGTTTTAATTTTCAGTGTGAGAATGTTCAATTTAACTTGTTCATACTACACAATGACATAAAATGAAGAGACTGAACCCCCATAAATTAAACATATCTACGTCTACATCTACATCTACATCCATACTCCGCAAGCCACCTGACGGTGTGTGGCGGAGGGTACCCTGAGTACCTCTATTGTTTCTCCCTTCTATTCCAGTCTCGTATTGTACGTGGGAAGAAGGATTGTCAGTATGCTTCTGTGTGAGCTCTAATATCTCTGATTTTATCCTCATGGTCTCTTCGCGAGATATACGTAGGAGGGAGCAATATACTGCTTGACTCTTCGATGAAGTTATGTTCTCGAAACTTTAACAAAAGCCCATACCGAGCTACTGAGCGTCTCTCCTGCAGAGTCTTCCACTGGAGTTTATCTATAATCTCCTAACGATTTCGCAATTACTAAATGATCCTGTAACGAAGCGCGCTGCTCTCCGTTGGATCTTCTCTATCTCTTTTATCAACCCTATCTGGTGCGGATCCCACACTGCTGAGCAGTATTCAAGCAGTGGGCAAACAGGCGTACTGTAACCTACTTCCTTTGTTGTCGGATTGCATTTCCTTAGGATTCTTCCAATGAATCTCAGTCTGGCATCTGCTTTACCGACTATCAACTTTATATGATCATTCTATTTTAAATCACTCCTAATGCGTACTCCCAGATAATTTATGGGATTAACTGCTTCCAGTTGCTGACCTGCTATTTTGTAGCTAAATGATAAGGGACCTATATTTCTATGTATTCGCATCACGTTACACTTGTCTACATTGAGATTCAATTGCCATTCCGTGCACCATGCGTCAATTCGCTGCAGATCATCGTGCATTTCAGTACAATTTTCCATTGTTGCAACCTCTTGATACACCACAGCATCATCTGCAAAAAGCCTCAGTGAACATCCGATGTCATCCACAAGGTCATTTATGTATATTGTGAATAGCAACGGTCCTATGACACTCCCCTGCGGCACACCTGAAATCACTCTTACTTTGGAACACTTTTCTCCATTGAGAATGACATGTGCATTCTGTTATCTAGGAACCCTTCAATCCAATCACACAATTGGTACGATAGTCCATATGCTCTTACTTTGTTCATTAAACGACTGTGGGGAACTGCATCGAACGCCTTGCGGAAGTAAAGAAACATGGCATCTACCTGTGAGCCCGTGTCTTTGGCCCTCTGAGTCTTGTGGAGGAATAGCATGAGCTGGGTTTCACACAACCGTCTTTTTTGAAACCCCTGCTGATTCCTACAGAGTAGATTTCTAGTCTCCAGAAAAGACATTATACTCGAACATAATACGTGTTCCAAAATTCTACAACTGATCGACGTTAGAGATATAGGCCTATAGTTCTGCACATCTGTTCGACGTCCCTTCTTGAAAACGGGGATGACCTGTGCCCTTTTCCAATCCTTTGGAACGCTTTGCTCTTCTAGAGACCTACGGTACACTGCTGCAAGAAGGGGGGCAAGTTCCTTCGCGTAATCTGTGTAAAATCGAACTGGTATCCCATCAGGACCAGCGGCCTTTCCTCTTTTGAGCGATTTTAATTGTTTCTCTATCCCTCTGTCGTCTATTTCGATATCTACCATTTTGTCAACTGTGTGACAATCTAGAGAAGGAAGCACAGTGCAGTCTTCCTCTGTGAAACAGCTTTGGAAGAAGACATTTAGTATTTCGGCCTTTAGTCTGTGATCCTCTGTTTCAGTACCATTTTGGTCACAGAGTGTCTGGACATTTTGTTTTGATCCACCTATCGCTTTGACATAGGACCAAAATTTCTTAGGATTTTCTGCCAAGTCAGTACATAGAACTTTACTTTCGAATTCATTGAAAGCCTCTCGCTAAGCCGTCCTCACACTACATTTCGCTTCGCGTAATTTTTGTTTGTCTGCAAGGCTTTGGCTATGTTTATGTTTGCTGTGAAGTTCCCTTTGCTTCCGCAGCAATTTTCTAACTCGGTTGTTGTACCATGGTGGCTCTTTTCCATCTCTTACGATCTTGCTTGGCACATACTCATCTAACGCATATTGTACGATGGTTTTGAACTTTGTCCACTGATCCTCAACACTATCTGTACTTGAGACAAAACTTTTGTGTTGAGCCATCAGGTACTCTGTAATATGCTTTTTGTCACTTTTGCTAAACAGAAAAATCTTCCTACCTTTTTTAATATTTCTATTTACGGCTGAAATCATCGATGCAGTAATCGCTTTATGATCACTGATTCCCTGTTCTGCATTAACTGATTCAAATAGTTCGGGTCTGTTTGTCACCAGAAGGTCTAATATGTTATCGCCACGAGTCGGTTCTCTGTTTAACTGCTCAAGGTAGTTTTCAGATAAAGCACTTAAAAATATTTCATTGGATTCTTTGTCCCTGCCACCCGTTATGAACGTTTGAGTCTCCCAGTCTATATACAGCAAATTAAAATCTCCACCCAGAACTATAACACGGTGGGGAAATCTACTCGAAATATTTTCCAAATTATTCTTCAGGTGCTGAGCCACAACAGCTGCTGAGTCCGGGGACCTATAGATACATCCAATTACCATGTCTGAGCCTGCTTTAACCGTGACCTTCACCCAAATCATTTCACAATTTGAATCTCCGTCAATTTCCTTCGATACTATTGCACTTCTTATCGCTATAAACACGCCTCCCCCTTCACTGTCCAGTCTGTCTCTGCGGTATACATTCAAATCTGAGTTTAGGATTTCATTACTGTTTACATGTGGTTTCAGCCAACTTTCTGTCCCTAGTACTATATGGGCATTGTGACCGTTTATTAATGAGAGCAGTTCTGGGACCTTTCTATAGACGCTCCTGCAGTTTACTATTAGCACATTAATATTGTTATTCCCTGTTGCATTTTGCCTACTCCTGCCTTGCAGCGTCTCAGGAGGCGTCTTGTCGGGCCTAGGTAGGGAATTCTCTAACCTAAAAAAAAACCCCATGTGCACTCCCCACGTACTCCGCTACCCTAGTAGCCACTTCTGGTGTGTAGTGCACGCCTGACCTATTCAGGGGGACCCTACTTTTCTCCACCAGATAGTGGAGGTCGAGAAATTTGCACCCCAGCTCTCCGCAGAATCGTCTGAGCCTCTGGTTTAAGCCTTCCACTCGGCTCCAAACCAGAGGACCGCGATCGGTTCTGGGAATGATACTGCAAATAGTTAGCTCTGATTCCACCCCACGAGCGATGCTTTCCGCTTTCACCAACTCCGCCAACCGCCTGTACGAACTGAGGATGACCTCTGAACCCAGACGGCAGGAGTCATTGGTGCCGACATGAGAAACAATTTGCAGTCGGGTGCACCCAGTGCTCTCCATCGCCGGCGGTAGGGCCTCCTCCACATCTCGGATGAGACCCCCCGGCAAGCAGACAGAGTAAACACTGGCCTTCTTCCCCGACCTTTCCGCTATTTCCCTAAGGGGCTCCATCACCCGCCTAACGTTGGAGCTCCCAATAACTAATAAACTCCTCCCCCCGTGTGCCTGCTCGGACCTTGCTGAAGGAGCAGCCACATGTCCACTCACAGGCAGAGCGGGCGATGCCACACGGCCAGCCTCCACATTGACCCTCCGCCTCGTGCGCCGCGAACGCCGCTGAACCCGCCACTCCCCTTGGGGAGAGGGTGGCCCAACCGCGCCCGGTACCCGCGAAGGTGTCTCGACAGCAGGGACAGTGGGTGAAGCATGTAACACCTGGGGTGACGCACCAGACTCCCCACTGCCGCTACACTCCGAGGCAGCAGCCTGAAGACGGCTGACCGCGGCCAGCAACACGCTCAGCTGTTCGCGAAGAGTGGCCAGCTCCTCCTGCATCCGTACACAGCAGTCACACATCCTATCCATCCTAAGGAATCAATTTACTGAAGAGACTTAATCAACTTTTAACTAGACTGCTAATTCACTAAAGGTGGCTGATATTGACTAAACTGTGATTGCTAATCACTTCTTGTAGAAAACAATGAAAATAGCACTACCTGTCTCTGGACTGTATTGAAAACAAACACTAGCACTACTGGCACTGTTGTTGACTAAAGGGACTCTCTCTGACTGTATTCAAAACAAACATGAAATCTATGGAACACTATTACTAGCACTTGACAATTAAAGCTTCCTAAAAGCAAAAACACACCGAAGAAGAAGTGACAAGTAAGAAAAATACAGTTAATACTTAAATTAAGGTAGCTCGCTGCACAGCAGACGTGAAGCAGACGGCGGTTAGGGCGACACATATTACAATACAGCTCCAGAATTCTACACATAACGTGTTGTGGGTGAGATTTTTCCACCATCTAGATACTGAACAAAGTCGGCTAACAATTTTTCATAAATATAAAACAATAACTTTTCTTGTTGTATAATAATGTTTTACGTATTGAAATTCTACAAGTTTCTTGCTTTTAATGTTCGGGAATCCATGTTCATCTAATACAACATCACCTCATAATTTACATTCTTTCTTCCGTTCATATGTTTTGTACATTCCTGGAATAATGTAGTTTTGTATCAACATCAGTGCTGCAAGATAGTGTGTTAAAAAATCATTTTCCTTAATTACAGAGGTGACTGACAAAACTCAATAGTTGTAGTGTAACAGGGTATTTGATCAAGTACCTTGATAAACAATGAATATTTGTGCCATCTGAAGATGATTTGATAGTGTATACTTGCTAAGTAGTGTAAAAAAAGGAGCAGTTACCGTGTGGGTTTGGATGGTGTGTGTACCGTAACAACAAGGGCAATGGCGAGCAGGTTTGTGATGCACAGCTTTAATTTGCTGCACGAGGCAACTTGTATGCTCTGGCACTCAGAATTGGTGGTGTTATGGATGGCTTGGAGGAAGAGGGCCACCGACAATATCAATGGGGACCCCATACAAGTGAATCATTTTAATGTGAGACAAAAAGACTCTAGAAATGGGGCGTAAACACAGAATTAAATGTCTGATCAAAAACATGCTTTACAAGAATGCTAATTAACAAAACTGGACACATTACACAGAAATTCTGTGCAAATAAAAGTTTTCCACATTGCTCCAGTGGTACTGACCCATCAGTCCCTTTACTTAATTTCCTATTACAGTTAACGTATTAGTCTGGCGGCACTTGTTTCTACATTATTTTCAGATAGTAATCAATATAGAAAGCAACAACATTTCTTCATTAATTATTCATTTAATTAATCATCATTAATTTATAACTGCATACACTTGCATTATTATTAAATTACCAGTCTAAAGCATGTTTTACAAAAGTTTCTCATTCACATAACCAACAAATCTACATGCATCAAAAAGTTTTGCATCACCCCAGTTCCAAGAGTTCCGGAACTTGTAAAAAAAATTGGAATAGAGATCAACATAAATATCATCTCCCATTTCCACATTTTTTATTGCTCGTGAAAACCACACATTGTATGTTGTACCACAATACAGCGATACCTTCAGAGTTGGTGGTCCAGATTGCTATACACACCGGTATCTCTAATACCCAGTAACACGTCCTCTTGCATTTATGCATGCCTGTATTCATCGTGGCATATAATCCACAAGTTCTTCAATGCACTGTTGGTCCAGATTGTCCCAGTCCTTAATGGCGATTTGACGTAGATCCCTGCGATTGTTGGTGGGTCACGTCATTCATAAACAGCGCTTTTTAATCTATCCCAGGCATGTTCGACAGGGAACATGTTGGCCATTCTAGTTGACCGAGGTCGTTAACCTGAAGGAAGTCATTCGTGAGATTTGCATGATGGGGTCGCGAATTTTTGTCCATGAAGACAAATGCCTCGCCAACATTCTGCTGATATGGTTGCACTATTGGTCGGAGGATGGCATTCACGTGTCATACAGCCATTACGGCACCTTCCACGACCAGCATTCACGTGTCATACAGCCATTACGGCACCTTCCACGACCACCAGCAACATACGACAGCCCCACATAATGCCACCTCAAAACAGCAGGGAACCTCCACTTTGCTGCACTTGTTGGACAGGCTGTCTAAGGCGTTCAGCCCGTCCAGGTTGCCTCCAAACACGTCTCTGACAATTGTCTGGTTGAAGGCATATGCGACACTCATTGGTGAAGAGAACATGATGCCAGTCCTGAGCAGTCCATTCGGCATGTTGTTGGGCCAAATTGTACCATTCTGTATGGTGTTGTGGCTGCAAAGATGGACCTTGCCATGGACGGTGAGAGTGTAGTTGTGTATCATGCAGCCTATTGTGCACAGTTTGAGTTGTAACACAAAGTCCTGTGGCTGCAGTAAAAGCATTATTCAACTTGGTGGTATTGCTGTCAGGAGGGCTCCTCGGAGCTGTAATCCATAGGTAGCAGTCATCAACTGCAGTAGTAACCCTTGGGTGGCCGGAGTGAGGCATGTCATCGACAGTTCCTGTCTCTCTGTCTCTCCTTGATGTCTGAACAACATCACTTTTGTTCACTCAGATGCCTTGACAGTTCCATTGTTGAGAGCCCTTCCTGGCACAAAGTAACAGTGCAGACATGATCGAACTGTTATATTGACTGTCTATGCATGGTTGAACTACAGACAACACGAGCCGTGTACCTCCTTCCTGCATGGGATGACTGGAACTGATCGGCTGTCAGACCCCCTCCGTCTGATAGGAGCTGTTTGTGCATGGTTGTTTACACCTTTGAGCAGGTTTAGTGACATCTCTGAACAGTCAGAGGGACTGTGTCTGTGATACAATATCCACAGTCAACATCTATCTTCAGGAGTCCTGGGAACCTGGGTGCTGTGTGTGTAGATACGCCACATCATATTTCATGTTGCCAGTGGCCAAACTTGCAGTCATTTTTATAAGTCACTTGTACTTCTCTGTAACTACTTTTCACATGACTCAATGAGTATCATTGCCATGGCTGGTAACACTTTTACATCATATTCTCACAATTCTTCAATACTAGTCATACTAACTCTCAGTCTGCCTCAATACACCATCACAGTCATCAATATAGTCATCATAATACATGAAGAACCCTAACACATCACAAAAATCTGCAAAGAATTCTGTCATTTCACAATAAACTTTGTACTTATCTCAAATGTAACGTCTCAACATGAATCATCAGTTCGATTTGCTGACTAGTAACTGGAGAAGGCGTACAAGTGAAATTAATTCACAATCAACTTATATGATTAAATAATTCATTCCTTGCACAAATAATGTGGATTTTGTTTCTTACTTGCAGGAGAGATTTGTGTCCTGTAATTATTTTGATAATGACAATATTTTGCATTACTGAGTGCAATAATCTGATAAATGTCATTAAAAACAAGTACCAGAAATTTATTACAAAGTTTAGCAAAGAGTACATAGTTGTACTACCAGAACCATGTACAGTATTGTTACATTTTCCTTGCGTAACAGGTGGTCCGATCTCACATGAAAGAATACTTTATAGACTCACCTTTCAAATTTCCACTTGGTCAGGCCTCTACCACCTGGCTCCAGTGACAACATGAGTGAGTGTGAGCTGAAAGAATTGCCTGCAACTCTTCCCTAGTCTAAGCCAATGGTGAGGATCTCTACAGTTGGCAAAACATGGCTGAGTATGTAGTTTCAACTCCTCAATTTGGACATGAACCTAGAAGCTGCTTGCAACAGACTGACTGTACACATGAGGGCTGCAGTTGCAGGTGTACATCATCAGGTATGCCTAGCAATTATTCTGTTCTCACCTGGCATCCTCCAAAGATGAAAGATATATATGTCCTCTTCAATGCAGAAGATAGAACCCTGCCACTGATTCTTTATAATGTGGTGCTGCTACGTTAAGGCTGATGGAGAATGAGGAGCTACTTTACAATAAAGAGAACTTCAACGTTATTCAAGGGCTGCCTTTTTTAAATCATGAGCTGTAAGCCTTGCCAAAGCACTGTTTCCACACAAAATGATTACAGTGATTGTAAGTTGTTGCCACACAGAAGTAATGATGCTTCAGAATACTTGTAATATTTTACTGTATTTTAATATGACCGAACTTGACTTAATAATATAACATTTCTTAACAATTGTGTACAATCATCTCGTACATGACTTTTCACTTTGGCTGTAGCCACTCAACTTCAATAATGCTCCCTCATGATTCAATTAACACTCTGAATGAAATAATTAACACCTTTAGCAAACTTTTCTACAATGACCTTAGAATCATGACGCATATTGTGGCTGCCACCAATTGACTCTCCACAGCAATGACACAGGGGTTTCTGCCTCAAACTTTCGACTGTTCGGGCCAGGTAATACGGTGCTACCAAATAAGTGCCTGGCCTTTTTGGTCAATAGGAAGTGATTATGCTGTCTCTTGGCACATTTTGACTCATTAACTTACCACTGCTATACTTCCAACTCACAAAAGGTTCCCCCAACAGTAAGGCTTGCTACCTATAGTATAAAATTACATTTGGATTGATACTGATTTGCTGTAAATGTTACACGATGCTGAGGTAGCAGAAGTACATAGTGTTCATTGCCCTTAACGCCAGGGTGTCAGTACTGTAGAGAATCCTCCCAATCAACAGCCAACATTGGCAAGATACCTCATTACTCAAATAAATATGCTATCAATGTTGCAGTACATTTAACAATAGTAGCAATGGAGGAGAGTTTACTTGCTGCTCTGACAATCTTTAGTTAGCCAATTAATTTTGATATTTAATCAATACACTTTCAAAGATAGTATGGCAGCTGCTCTTTCACATCAATTTTAGAGATCATAAGACCACCCAAATTTCCAGAGCCATGGGAGTGCTAGTGTGATTCTGATCTGTTAAATGTGAGTATGCATCATCAGTTACTCATCCCGCCTTTTTTTGTTGAATGATGCTGCTGCCATTTAATTGTAACAACATTTATTCCATTGTTACACAATCCAGATGTTGGTCTTAGGCCATTTTCAAGTACAAAACTTATTTATACGTCAAAAGACACCAAACTGGTATGAAAAACTAGTCATTGTCAGAAAATTGTATCTGACCACATAGGCCAGACTTCTCATTGGTAAACTTGAGAAATCTCGAAAACGCCTAAATATGTTGCAGCATTTCATTTTTGGATCCTATAGCACAATTGTTACGTGAAAATGCTAACCAATAAACACTATTGTTGTAATCACAAAAGTCTGAGTTTCTTATAATAGCTGTGTTAGAGGGTCCAGAAACGAAAGTCTGCAATGTATTTAGGCATTTCAGACATTTCTCACTTTTATTAATGACAGATCTGGCCTATATAACCAGATATGCTTTTCTGACAATGACTTGTATTTCCTACGTTTGATGTCTTTTAACATATAAGCAAGTTTTGTACCTGAAAATGGCCTAAGGCCCACATCTGGATTGTGTATTGGTGGAATAAAAATTATTACAATCAAATGGTGGCAGCATTATTCAAAAAAATTTACCATGACTGTGACTCCATACAAAATAAAAATTATCAATTAATCACCTACAGGTGAAAAGTTACTGTTTATTTTCGTATGTGTAAAACTTATGTAATGTTAGACCTGAGTTTCACCCGCAGTATTCAATGTTCAGATAACTTATGGGAATGCAGCCGTATGATGTCGTTGACAACTGCCGATATTTCAATGGGAGCACACCTTGCTATTGTCAGGGCATAACTGCAGCAAGGAAATTTAAAATCTCAGTTTACAGAGAAACTCCAGAAAGATACCACACAATTTGTTAATTCTAAAGCCATCACAAACCAAAGATGGCTAATTTAATGTTATTGAATAAACATGACAGCTATGTGTACCAAGTAAGGCATTTATAAAACTGTTCCTGTGTTAATATATGAAACATCTTTCCACAAAGATTAGGTCAGATTGGACCAGAAAGCCATGGAGTTGCAGGGAAGTACTGGCAGTATAATCAAACAGTTGTTGCATAGAGGGTAACTCTGAGAGGTGAAAAACTATGCAGTTCACGTGAGAAGTGGATGTGTCCAGCAGCTGAGCACAGTCTGAATGTGGCAGGGTATAGAAATGACTGACTGAGCCTCATGAACTTTTGGAACAGAGACAAGAAGAAGCGCACATTCAGATAAGTGCCCGTTTGTGAAAATTTCATCATTGCCGATGGTATGGCAGCCTCAAATATGGCAGAAAATTCTGAATAATAAAGATTATAAAATACCAGTTGTAGTTGAGTCACTATATGTTGATCCTTGACAGTTGCAGTGGGTGGAGCATGGCAGCTTCGCAGACCAACCTCAACCAATAATGTAAGGAGATTTTGTAAACATCTTTATGGCAATGGTTCAGTGTTGTCACACAATCATTGCCGCACAGTTGAATGCATCAGTGCTGTGAGCTGCCAGAGATCTTCTTATGCCACCTCAACTAATAAAAAAAAAAATGAAAATTTTAGAGTATTTGTGTCTGGAACGTCAGAACAACACTCAATATAACTGCAGTGTAGTGTCACCATTGTTTAGTGAACAGCTGTTGTTTCACTATCATTTGCATTATCTGCAAAAAGTCTGAGGTTACTTTTAATATTAACTGCCTTGTCACTTTACATAGACTCCACTGCGTCTAACCTAAATTATACAAATGACAGTAATCAATAAGTAATCAGTGAGGCCTGACTGTGGCACTGCCCACTGTGTTCAATTAAAGACTTATGTAGGACAGTTTTACAAAAGTGTTTTACATGATAACTACAATTTTGAACAGTAATGTTTCTGGAACTATGAAATTTTGAAAGACGATGAAATGTTCTTCACACAGTAGAAAACAAAGCTTTCACAAGATGTATGTTAATTTTAAAACAAATGCTTATTACTATCATCAGATTTTCTAAGTGTTTCTACATAATATTAGCTCGGAGAAAAAACCAGATCCTGGAAAATCTGGGATGAAATAACATTTTGAATATTAGGATAGACTGCTACTCACCACATCCTGTATGTGCAGATAGGCATATTTAATAGCAAATTGTTAAATTTTAGCTATTGGGCAAAGTCTTTCATCTGACACACATTCATATATCCATAACGCACACACACAAGCCCACTGTTGTCTTCAAGTGCTGTGACTTTACTAAAGCCTGTAACTTACAAATTCCCAGCATAAACTCCAACTTGAATGGCGTCACAGTACTATCTGTTGTTTCGATTCCAGTTTGGTGTATGATATCTTCCCCTCGTCCTCTGTAACAATGTGGAAAAAGAAATCTCTTGTATATAGCGCTTCAAAAACCATTGTGCACTGTGCATTTTTTCCTTTTTGTGCTGATCAGTGAGCATTTTTTGAACCCACCTCGCACACAGTTTGTGGTGGCCAAGCTTTTCAGTGACAATCTTGTAAATTGAGGTTCGAGCAACAGCTTGGAATTCATTAGCGAGACCACTAATAGTCAATCGCCAATCACTTAAAAGTTTTTGGTTCACTTGATCAACGATCTCGTCGGTCCGAGTACTGGTCTTGCTTCTTCGCTATCCATCATGAACATTTGTGCGCCTGTTCTGACATTCTCAACACCATTTTCAAATTTACTTTCATTATTTCAGGTCCACACACTAGACATAACTTACGATAGGTTTCAGCACCTGAATATCTTTTTGCCATAAAAAATCTAATCACACTCCGTACTTCACAACCATCGGGATCTACAACTGTCTCGGTCATTGCGACCTGCTCTCGATGACTATCAAACGACTACTCAATCAAACCAACAATCCTGTAGTTTCTTAAAGAGTCGGTAGACAGCACTGGGTATATGAAACTTCGTTCAGACCTAACATCAGTTAAATATTAGTCACCGGACCTTAGGTTTGGGGTGCACCACATATTTTAGGTGCTGGTTGGAGTGAAGTAGTCTGTCATAAAAATGGACATGGATTCGTCTATTCACCGCTCTCTGCAAGCCGTCTGTGTCTTGGCGGGGCTTGGTTTCAGTGTCCATTTCCAGAGTGTGTCCAATTACCGCCAGATCGGCTGTTAAGATGGCTTCCGTTTCTTCAAAATTTCGTTGTCCCAGTGGCAGCACCCACTGCCAGGCTTATCCAAACTTACGAGATGTGTACCGGAGATGTGCAGATTAAACAGCAGTGAGGCAAGGACAGATTCCTGAGGCAGTCCATCGTTAAGCGTTGTTGCCCAGTATGACCAGAACTGGCCTGCCGGCACGCATGTTATTAATAAGATGGTCCGAGTTTATGTATCTGATTACTTGTATGGGTTTGTACAGAAGACCGTGTCCCCAGATTGTGTCGTAGTGTGCTGAGAGATTTATAAATGCAATTGGTGTTCTTAAATTCTACTGAAGCCTGTTTTCATGTAGGTTTGTAATAACATTATCTGGTCTGCACAGCTTCTTTCTGGACGAAACCGACTTGTTCAGTCGGAATTTTCTCAAGAGTTATAGCCGAGATTCTTTTGTAGATCAGTCTTTCAAGAAGTTTACATATTGAGCTAAGAAGGGCTATTGACGATAGCTTTTGGCTCGTTGCTTGATTTTTCTGGTTTAAGTGTAGCGATGACGTTGGACTTTTTAATTCCTTTTGGTATTCTTCATCTCATCATGATATCGGTAAAGAATTCCGCTAGCCATGTTTTGGAATATTTACGACTGTTCAGGAGGAATTCGAGATGAATTCCATTAGGTCCCGGTCTCTTTGCCATTTTAACATCTTCGAGTGCTATTGTTCTTTCCTTTACACTACCTGGGCTAAACGTATTCAAAGCCGTGAGTTCATGTATTTATATGTTGTTCTGCTTTTCCCCGTGGGGTTCTTGAAGTAGCCAAAATTATTTGTAATCCTGCAGGTTGCAGGACCACTTTATCTCTCGCGTCCTTAGGTCTTTCACCTAGTTTCTTTAAAAGTGACCAGGTTTCCCAGCTAGATCTTCTGAAGTCCAGGTTCGCTACTGCTTCCGTTAATTTCTCGCGTCGAGCCATGTCCAGGGTGCGTGGCAGATGGTCAGGTATCTCTCTGTTTCTCCCTTGGAGCAACTGCTGTATACTTCTTCACACTAAACTCTCTATCCTGGTACGTACTCCTTGTGTGTGGAATCCTCTGGGGATAGTCTTCGTTATTGCTTCAGTCATTGCACTTGTAGTGTTTTGCAGCTTTCGATAGCAGGTGAAGTCCAGCCTAGACATTTGTCAATGTGGTTGGAGAATTTCTTTCAGTCTACTTTCTTAAAATTCCACCTTGGTCATGGGTAGGACCTGTCCAAGGGAAGCTTACCCTATTTCAATTAGAGCTGGGCCACTGTCGGCTGTGTAGATCTCTCGCAACGGTATGTTCACGCTGTCTTTGGTTACGAAGCGCAAATCAGGTTTGTATCCTTGGTTCAAAGCAGCTGATTTAAAAGATCCCATTTCTTTTGCATAAAATAGGATGTAGATTTTTATCATCGGCGCAGTTCGTTAGTGTTTCGCCATCGCTATAGTTAGTCCTACCTTTCCCTTGCATGTAACGACTGTTAAAGTCTCCCACAACGACTGCTCGGTGGAGCAATAGAGACAGGGTGGTGAGGGTTTATATATATTACTGACACTTACTTCTCCCAATCTGACGACGACTTCGTGAGTGTTGTTGGTGATGGGTGTCTTAAAGATGTGGTTACATTTCACAGAGGAGCGAACATATGTAGTGACTCCATATGTATGGTCATATGTGGCTTCTAGCAAGTCATATCCTGATATGTTCCCTCATTTGGTTAAATGTCCTGAATGGCCAAAAAGTCAATATCATTATCTAGCAGAATTTTATGTAGGACCTGGCATTTGGCCCACGTTACCCCTTTTAAGCTGGCAAAACATGATACATGGTCCAAGATTTCTTCTCAAAAGGTCCTGAGAAGGGCTAGTTAAATTCGCTGTATCATGCGATTTCACGTGCTTTAGCCAGGAAATTCGAAGACTGTCTGACAGCTAGTGTTGTCAGGTCTTTAGCGTTACCCAGGGTGCACCAAGTGGAAGCAAACTGACGTTGCATCACATCAGTTCGTGTAAATTTGTAAACCTACAAATGGTAGGTGAAAGATGTCCATTCCTTTAAAGTCTTACCACAGATCTTTTCTCTCCGGTGTCATTGAATTCTTCACTGGTCATACTACTCGTCATGAGGTATTTAGGATTCTTCATTTACACACTGACTCAAAGGCCTGTAGCCTCTTCAGTTCTGGCTCCTATAAAGTCCAAATATCCACATATCTGAACCTCAGAGGGCAACAAAAGGAGTAACTAAATGACAAAGTGATTCTAAGATACCGGTGTTTAAAATGATATTGTCCCATGTTAACTGTGGGGTCTTGCCACTCGCTGCGTATAGGGTGCCTAAGGGATGCTACGTTCTCGGAATGCTATAAACAATTCAAGAAAATAACATGAATAGTTTTTATTGCCAATACGAAGATTGACAATATTTAACTTGGAATATGCAATGGTGACGCAAGGGATGGGTGACATTCAACCTAAATACGAGACCTTTGCTATATGCGATGTTCATACAAGATTGACACACCGTTTGAGGATCACTAATAACTGTTCTGCGAGTGCCTACGACTGAGCGAATACTGTCCACTAATGTCCGGCCGAGGCTGGCAGGAGCGGCGCTTATATTCTCTTCTTGCAGAGGGCGCTCCTGTCGTGGGGCGGTCCTAATCAGAGCACCATTAGCCGCCGGGGTAGCATCCATTTCACGCTAGGTGAGGAGAGCCCCACGTCAACGTGACGAAGGCACGCGTCATCACGAGTTGACCTATCGACTGTTGTGGGCATTCAGTATGCATCGACTGTTGTGTGCGTCTTGAATCTGTTCATTTTTCTTAGTTGATTTACAACATGAAGGCAAAACTAAATCGACCTAGATGGTTTAATATTTCCAGCAACAATCGGAATTACTTCGAACTTCAATTTCTCAGTTTAACGTTTCTGCCCACATGAATTACGTACTATTCATCGGCTTTTATAAAAATACGAAACACTTTAATTTCTCCCTATTTCACGTTTTTATCCACATGATTTATGCACGATTAATCGGACTAAAAAATGCCTAGACACTTTAGTTATGATTATGATTCCTTCATTCAGATATTCGTTATGCACATTAAACACACAATAATATTCCACATTCTTTGGATTACAGCTTAATAATTAATTATTTCACGTTTCTATCCACTCGATATATGCA
The DNA here is from genome assembly GCF_023897955.1 of Schistocerca gregaria. Classification (NCBI taxonomy): domain Eukaryota; kingdom Metazoa; phylum Arthropoda; class Insecta; order Orthoptera; family Acrididae; genus Schistocerca; species Schistocerca gregaria. The sequence goes on along the minus strand of NC_064924.1, from coordinate 293,367,685 downwards.
CGATTCATCGGATTTTTTTTAAAAAAATCGACTAAAAGCTTTTTTTTTACTTTTATTGTGGTTCTTTTGTTCAGACATTCATTATGTTCCTGAAACACACAATACCATCCCAAATTGTTGGGATTACAGCTTAATGATTAATTCAACTGGGATGAGCGTAACAGATAACACCTGTCACTTCGTTTGTACACATGTATTTACAATTTACATTTAACTTTGACGTTATCGGTAAAACCGCAAAGATCGATTTACGCACTCATGTAGTCGATTTAGCTTATTTACGTCACGATGACGTAGTGTTACGTCACTATGACGTAGGGTTCTCCTCACCTAGTGTGAGATTAACGCTACCCTAGCAGACGTCGTTTCACCGCCTTCTCTTGCGTTCGTCATCTTCATTCCGGCGCTTGTGGTTACGCCAGAACATTAACAGTCTCTTTTTATTATCGAATGTCGTTTTGTCGTATGCAACTGTGCACTTAATCACCTGGCAGAATCTCCAATTCTCAGCTATTTATTTATTTGTCGTACAGTAAAATAAGATCTGAAAGTTTCACCTTAAAAATTTTACGAAAGGGAAAAAATATGTAACAAATTGTACAAAGAAAAATTATACATTAAAAAAAGAAATACAAATTCCATGAAGAAATAGCTTGGGCATAGATTCCACATTCACATATCTGTATCAATATTTGATATCCGCTGTACCGTTTCTTATTCATCTTCCAGCACATCACTCCATTTCCCACAGTATCTTCTCTTGGAGTACTGTTACACAATGTGCTCCACTACTGCTCTGCTGCTCCGACGTCACATTCAGGGCTACCTGTGTAGTGTAGCACGAGTGCTGGTGTGACCTGCTTGGATCCTAGGCTTACAAAACTTCTTGGGTGGTTATAACAATGACGTTGTTATAATGTGTGTCTTTGTTATCATTAGAGTGGACACCTTAGACTTCCACCACTCTTCCCACAATTCCTCCAGTACAAAACCTCAGTGGTGAGTTATATTGCTGTTATTTGTATAATCGAGAACTCATCAAACAACATGGCTGCGCTTGGAAAAGAAGAAAACCAGCAATGATGATTGACTACAACATGTATAAAATAATTATCAGACTCGTTCTCCATGTACAGGATAGTTTGCAACGTGACGTTAAGATATCCTTGGAGATAAGGACTGAAGAAATAAAAAAAGAAGATCTTGATGTAAGCAAGTCGTTTTCAAAGTTTGCTTCTTAACATTTAAGAGTGTACTGACGTCTTCGTTTCATCTCTTCTAGCTGTTTTCAACTTACTTTTCTGTATTGGATGCCAAGCAACCCTCAATTTATGAATGATATTTGCGTTGAAAGTCTATGCCCGAATGTCGTGAGTTAGAACGGGTAGGATAAACATTTTCACTTTCCTCCCACGAACATGGGTAGCATAGTTTGGAAACCTCTGTTTGCATTGACATCATCTTCCCAAACATCGTCTCCATTACAGATAATATCAGCATCTAATGTAAGAAGCTTCCGCCGTTTTCGTGGCAATTATGATTAACGTTGCTCGCCCAGAACAGTCTGCTGCCCGTACAAAACCCCAAAACATTTGCTGACGTTTCCAATCTTCTGCTATGTGTAGGGTATGTACGGCGTTTTCATGTAAAGATAAAAACAGCTTTGGAAGACGACAGATTGAGACTTTATTCCTGAGTTCTTTCAGACTATACATCAGCTGCATTAGTCATCCTTAAACGGTTCAGTTCTAAATTGGCGAATGCAGGCATCATATACGTATTGGGGTATTTGAAATGCGACCCCATATGTACCATCAAGGCCTTCTACGAATAAAATACATAAGAATGATGATAACCGCACCCTGAGATCTTACTTACTGCTCTGAGAAGGATCTATGCACAGACTTATCTTGTTGTCAGGTATAAATGGTTCTACAATGTAAATGTTTATGCAGAATATGGCGAAAAAAATGTGACACACTGATGTGGCTTTACTTTTGCAGAAGTAAGGAATTATCGACAGAGACATGTGATCTCGTTAATCCAAGAATATTATCTATCCTCTAGATAAGATTTGACAGCGAAGATTGTTCACGATATCTATCATCAGAAATAGTTAATGTCGTTCTCAACTTTCTGAGTAATACTACACTAACAGAAAAAACGCAGCACCAAAAAATAATTAACGTAGAGTAATTTTTTGTCTAGGTAACATATTTAAGTGATTAACATTCCAGATCTGAGCGCAAGCGGGAGATAAACCATTGCAAGTGTGAAAAGCCGGTACACCGGTAACCGGTGTAACCGCCAGAATGTTGAATGCAAGCGTGCAAAAGTGCGTGCATTGTGTTGTACGTATATCAGATGTCAGTTTGTGGGCTGGAATTCCATGTCTGTTGCACTTGGTCGGCGAATACAGAGACGGTTAACGCTGTTTGTGGATGACACTGGAGTTGACGTCCGATGATGTCCATATGTGCTCGATAGGAGACAGATATGGCGATAGGGCAGGCCAAGGTAACATGTCGACACCCTTGAGTATAGTGGGTTACAACAGCGGCATGTGGGAGAGCATTATCCTGCTTGACAACATCCCCTGGAGTGCTGTTCGTGATGGCAGCACAACCGGTCGAATCGCCAGATTGACGTATAAATTTGCAGTCAGGGTGCGTTGGATAACCATGAGACTGCACCTGCTGTCATATGAAATCGCAGCCCAGCTCTTAACTCCAGGTGTAGGTCCAGTGTGACTAGCACACATACCGATTGTTTGTAGGCGTTCAGCTGGCCTCCTCCTAACCAAGATACGGCCATAGCTGGCTTCGAGGCATAACCACCTTTCATCAGAAGACACGACAGACATCCACCCTTCTACATGACTACTCTGCAATTCACAATTAAGTGCTTGGCAGAGGGTTCTTCGAACCACAATCATACTATCTCTCTACTATTCCACTCCCGAACAGCGAGCGGGAAAAACGAACACCTAAACCTTTCTGTTCGATCTCTGATTTCTCTTATTTTATTTTGTAGATCATTCCTACCTATGTAGGTTGAGCTCAACAAAATATTTTCGCATTCGGAAGAGAAAGTTGGTGACTGAAATTTTGTAAAAAGGTCTCGCCGCGACGAAAAACGTCTGTGCTGTAATGACTTCCATCCCAACTCGTGTATCATATCTGCCACACTCTCTCCCCTATAACGTGATAATACAAAACGAGCTGCCCTTTTTTGCACCCTTTCGATGTCCTCCGTCAATCCTACCTGGTAAGGATCCCACACCGCGCAGCAATATTCTAACAGAGGACGAACGAGTGTAGTGTAAGCTGTCTCTTTAGTGGACTTGTTGCATCTTCTAAGTGTCCTGCCAATGAAACGCAACCTTTGGCTCGCCTTCCCGACAATATTATCTATGTGGTCCTTCCAACTGAAGTTGTTCGTAATTTTAACACCCAGGTACTTAGTTGAATTGACAGCCTTGAGAATTGTACTATTTATCGAGTAATCGAATTCCAACGGATTTCTTTTGGAACTCATGTGGATCATCTCACACTTTTCGTTATTTAGCGTCAACTGCCACCTGACACACCATACAGCAATCTTTTCTAAATCGCTTTGCAACTGATACTGGTCTTCGGATGACCTTACTAGACGGTAAATTACAGCATCATCTGCGAACAATCTAAGAGAACTGCTCAGATTGTCACCCAGGTCATTTATATAGATCAGGAAGAGCAGAGGTCCCAGGGCGCTTCCCTGGGGAACAACTGATATCACTTCAGTTTTACTCGATGATTTGCCGTCTATTACTACGAACTGCGACCTTCCTGACAGGAAATCACGAATCCAGTCGCACAACTGAGACGATAATCCATAGCTCCGCAGCTTGATTAGAAGTCGCTTGTGAGGAACGGTGTCAAAAGCTTTCCGGAAATCTAGAAATACGGAATCAACTTGAGATCCCCTGTCGATAGCGGCCATTACTTCGTGCGAATAAAGAGCTAGCTGCGTTGCACAAGAGCGATGTTTTCTGAAGCCATGCTGGTTACGTGTCAATAGATCGTTCCCTTCGAGGTGATTCATAATGTTTGAATACAGTATGTGCTCCAAAACCCTACTGCAAACCGACGTCAATGATATAGGTCTGTAGTTAAATGGATTACTCCTACTACCCTTCTTGAACACTGGTGCGACCTGCGCAATTTTCCAATCTGTAGGTACAGATCCATCGGTGAGCGAGCGGTTGTATATGAGTGCTAAGTAGGGAGCTATAGTATCAGCGTAATCTGAAAGGAACCTAATCGGTATACAATCTGGACCTGAAGACTTGCCCGTATCAAGCGATTTGAGTTGCTTCGCAACCCCTAAGGTATCTACTTCTAAGAAACTCATGCTAGCAGATGTTCGTGTTTCAAATTCTGGATTATTCCATTCGTCTTCCCTGGTGAAGGAATTTCGGAAAACTGCGTTCAATAACTCCGCTTTAGCGGCACAGTCGTCGGTAACAGTACCATCGGCACTGCGCAGCGAAGGTATTGACTGCGTCTTGCCGCTTGTGTACTTTACATACGACCAGAATTTCTTCGGATTTTCTACCAAATTTCGAGACAATGTTTCGTTGTGGAACCTATTAAAGGCATCTCGCATCGAAGTACGTGCCAAATTTCGCGCTTCTGTAAATTTTAGCCCATCTTCGGGATTTCACGTTCTTCTGAACTTCGCATGCTTTTTCCGTTGCCTCTGCAACAGCGTTCGGACCTTTTTTGTGTACCACGGGGGATCCGTTCCATCTCTTACCAATTTATGAGGTATGAGTATCTCAATTGCTGTTGCTACTATATCTTTGAATTTGAGCCACATCTCGTCTACATTCGCATAGTCATTTCGGAAGGAATGGAAATTGTCTTTTAGGAAGGCTTCTAGTGACACTTTATCCGCTTTTTTAAATAAAATTATTTTGTGTTTGTTTATGATGGATTTGGAAGAAATGGTATTGAGCCTAGCTACAACGACCTTGTGATCACTAATCCCTGTATCAGTCATGATGCTCTCTATCAGCTCTGGATTGTTTGTGGCTAAGAGGTCAAGTGTGTTTTCGCAACCATTTACAATTCGCGTGGGTTCGTGGACTAACTGCTCGAAATAATTTTCGGAGAAAGCATTTAGGACAATCTCGGAAGACGTTTTCTGCCTACCACCGGTTTTGAACAAATATTTTTGCCAACATACCGAGGGTAGGTTGAAGTCCCCACCAACTGTAACTGTATGAGTGGGGTATTTACTTGTTACGAGACTGAAACATTCTCTGAACTGTTCCGCAACTGTATCATCGGAGTCTGGAGGTCGGTAGAAGGAGCGAATTATTAACTTAATTCGCCTGTTAAGTATAACCTCCACCCATACCAATTCGCACGGAGTATCTACTTCGACTTCACTACAAGATAAACCACTACTGACAGACACAAACACTCCACCACCAATTCTGCCTAATCTATCTTTCCTGAACACCGTCTGAGACTTCGTGAAAATTTCTGCAGAACTTATTTCAGGCTTTAGCCAGCTTTCTGTACCTATAACGATATCAGCTTCTGTGCTTTCTATTAGCGCTTGAAGCTCAGGGATTTTTCCAGCGCAACTACAACAATTTACAACTATAATTCCGACTGTTCCTTTATCCAAGCACGTCCTGCAATTGCCATGCACCCTTTGACATTGCAGCCCACCCCGTACTTTCCCGAGGCCTTCTAACCTAAAAAAACCGCCCAGTCCACGCCACACAGCCTCCGCTACCCGTGTAGCCGCCAGCTGAGTGTAGTGAACTCCTGACCTATTCAGCGGAACTCGAAACCCCACCACCCTATGGCGCAAGTCAAGGAATCTGCAGCCAACACGGTCGCAAAACCGTCTGAGCCTCTGATTCAGACCCTCCACCCGGCTGTGCACCAAAGGTCCGCAGTCGGTTCTGTCAACGATGCTGCAGATGGTGAGCTCTGCCTTCATCTCGTAAGCAAGACCAGCAGCCTTCACCAAATCAGATAGCCGCTGGAATCCAAGAGAATTTTCTCAGATCCAAAGCGACACACGTCATTAGTGCCGACATGTGCCACCACCTGCAGCTGGCTGCACCCTGTGCCCTTCTCAATAATGAACTCTCACTTGACGTCGCTAGCACCACTCTTATGCGACTGCCTCAGAATATGAACAGACGTCATCTTTCAGATGTAGAAACACGCCTACGAACTTCCGTTTATGTCCAACAACTCCTTCTTGGTACTGCGATTTTTTTCCGTCGGTATATTTTGTAATGTTCCAACCAGTTCTCTAAACGTAACTTGAGAAGGTGTGCGAATGTATTCAATGCACGGTGAGACACTGTGCTTTGACAGTAACTGCTAATGAAAAGGTTTTTACTGGGCTTAAATACAACATCGATAATATGTGTAGTTAGTTATATTGCTATATTTGTATAATCGAGAACTCATTAAACAACATGGCTGCGTTTCAAAAAGAAGAAAACCAGCAATGATGATTGTACTACAACATGTTGTTGTTGTTGTTGTTGTTGTTGTTGTTGTGGTCTTCAGTCCAGAGACTGGTTTGATGCAGCTCTCCATGCTACACCATCCTGTGCAAGCTTCTTCATCTCCCAGTACCTACTGCAGCCTACATCCTTCTGAATCTGCTTAGTGCATTCATCTCTTGGTCTCCCTCTACGATTTTTACCCTCCACGCTGCTCTCCAATACTAAACTGGTGATCCCTTGTTGCCTCAGAACATGTCCTACCAACCGATCCCTTCTTCTTGTCAAGTTGTGCCACAAACTTCTCTTCTCCCCAATCCTATTCAATGCTTCCTCATTAGTTATGTGATCTACCCATCTAATCTTCAGCATTCTTCTGTAGCACCACATTTCGAAAGCTTCTATTCTCTTCTTGTCCCAAATATTTATCGTCCATGTTTCACCTCCATACATGGCTACACTCCATACAAATACTTTCAGAAAAGACTTCCTGAAACTTAAATCTATACTCGATGTTAACAAATTTCTCTTCTTCAGGAACGCTTTCCTTGCCATTACCAGTCTACATTTTATATCCTCTCTACTTCGACCATCATCAGTTATTTTGCTCCCCAAATAGCAAAACTCCTTTACTACTTTAAGTGTCTCATTTCCTAATCTAATTCCCTCAGCATCACCTGACTTAATTCGAGTACATTCCATTATCCTCGTTTTGCTTTTGTTGATGTTCATCTTATATCCTCCTTTCAAGACACTATCCATTCCGTTCAACTGCTCTTCCAAGTCCTTTGCTGTCTCTGACAGAATTACAATGTCATCGGCGAACCTCAAAGTTTTTATTTCTTCTCCATGGATTTTAATACCTACTCCGAATTTTTCTTTTTATTCCTTCACTGCTTGCTCAATCTAGAGATTGAATAACATCATGGAGAGGCTACAACCTTATCTCACTCCCTTCCCAACCACTGCTTCCCTTTCACCCTGTATTTTACCCCTGCCACCTTCAGAATTTGAAAGAGAGTATTCCAGTCAACATTGTCAAAAGCTTTCTCTAAGTCTACAAATGCTAGAAACGTAGGTTTGCCTTTCCTTAATCTAGCTTCTAAGATAAGTCGTAGGGTCAGTATTGCCTCACGTGTTCCCATATTTCTTGGAATCCAAACTGATCTTCCCCAAGGTCGGCTTCTACTAGTTTTTCCATTCGTCTGTAAAGAATTCACGTTTGTATTTTGCAGGTATGACTTATTAAACTGATATTTCGGTAATTTTCACACTCTCAACACCTGCTTTCTTTGGGATTGGAATTATTATATTCTTCTTGAAGTCTAAGGGTATTTCGCTTGTCTCATACATCTTGCTCACCAGATGGTAGAGTTTTGTCAGGACTGGCTCTCCCATGTATAACATGTATAACATAATTATCAGACTGGTTCTCCATATACAGGATAATTTGTGACATGATGTAAGACACCCGTGGATATAAGAGCTGAAAAAAGAAAAAAAAGAGCATCTTGATGTAAGTCATTTTCAAAGCTTACTTCTTAACATTTACGAGCGTACTTCGTTTCATCTCTTCAACCTGTTCTCAACTTACATATCTGTATTGGTTGCCAAGAATCCCTCAATTTTTGAATGATTTTTGCATTAAAATTCTATGCCGCAATCGCATGAGTTAAAACGGGTAGGATAAACATTTGAACTTTCCTCCCACAAACATGGGTACTTAGTTTGGAAACTTCTGTTTACACTGTTAAATATTAAAACTCCAACAGGAGGAGGAATACCTTTGGCAGCAACAAAGGCTCTAATTCGGCTGACCATCAAAAAGTGAGCTTGGGTGACAGATTTGGGCATGTCACTCCCTACTCCTTCAACTGAATTACTATAGCGAATTTTTTACCAGTGTTGGAATATGGTCCATGTATAAATCGAACTACAGTCGAGACGGCGTAAGACGTTCCCTGACAGTGGCGCCGTTGCCAGTTTTAAGCTGCAAAACGCCAATCGTTGCAGGTGAGACAACGGCCTTCTACAGAATTGCCATGCAGTCGTTTACAGAATCGGCTTTCGTGATTTGTAGGGTTAGGTGTGCGGAGATGCACCCAGCCAGCTACAACTGCTAGGGATCTTTTTATACCGCCTAAACTATAGTAACAACTTAATAAAGTTTCTGACGACAGCTAATGGTGTAGCTACATAAGCATCTGTTTCAAGAACATGACCAGATATTTTCAGTGGGTTAGAGATTTGGAGAACGTGCTGACGAGGGCAACTGTCAAATATCCTTTGTGTAGAGATACGTCAGGACAGTAACAGGCAACGCGTGGTCTTGCGTTAGCTTATTGCAAAATAACACGTAAAGCTCGTACGTATGGAACAGCCACTGGCCTTGAGTCTAGACATAATAACGCATTTTCTATAACTCGCATTTCCAAGGTGGGGGGAAGGGGATATTTTATGTCCACCCTATAAAAAATAAAAATAACGAAATTCGTTAGTTGTTGTTGACTTATAGAAGAAAGGTGATAAATATGAAACGCAATTTTGCAAATCCATTTTACAGACCTAAAAGTAAACGCAGTTACATTTTTTATCATGGTAATAATATCTTGCATTATTTAATTTTACCACACATTGTTCATATTTGCAATATAGCCCCTGGAATCCATTAGATACGCAACCTGCAGCTGGGAGCTTGAATAATGAATCGCGTTAGGCGTATAGTAATATAGATCAGTCTGTTGATCAATACTGAACTGCCTTCACCACTAGCCGCCTGCCTAATAAAAGCGTGATATAAAAAAGCGTTCTCCACTACGTATGGTAGAAGATGCGCTTATCCAACCTATGTCATTATTGTACATAGTTTGAAAGTAGCAACAGGCTACGGGAGTGCCGCACGACAGATGACAAGAAACAGTGCAATTGCAGCGTCAGCGGGAAAGTGTCGATAGGTGCATGAAATTTCGTATATATCGTCAGTTGTAATTGTCCTACAGCACTCCCTTGGAGAGTACCCTCCATTAATGATGATGTAAGCTGTGGTTTGTTGTTAGGAAATCTTCAGTTGATATTGCTTCATATTCATATTTTGTTCATTAGGCGACAGCGCCCCAAAGTAAGTATAAATTTCGAATGCCTTCCCAAAGTCGAGGGACACAGCATCAACCTGTGCACCACTATCTGGTGCTTTCTGGGTCTCGTAGATGTACAGAACAGGCTCAGCTTCACATGGTTGTTGTTTGCGGAATCCATGTTAATTCTTACAGAGTAGATTTTCGGTGCGCAGAAAGGTCATGATACGCTAGCATAAAAAGTGTTATAAAATTTTACAATAGACTAAAGTCAACGATGAAGGTCCGTACTTGTTGGTGTCTGTTCGGCGAACCTCTTCGAAAAAAGTAATGACCTGCGCAATTTTCCAGTCGTAAGGTAGGCTGCTGGTAGAAGAGGAGCAAGGTCATTCACATAATGACTTCTGCAGTCGCGCCTTGAACGACCTACGTAGCCTGTTGCTGGAAGAGGAGCAAGTTCATAGAATTAATATAATATTCAGCCAGTATATTACGACCACCTACCCAATAGCCGATCTGTCCATCGTTGGCACGGAAAATAGCGGCGTCGTGTCCTGGAATGGAAGCAATGAGGCCATAGTAGGCTGCTGGAGGGAATCGGCATCTCATCTGGAGACACAACTCACGTTATTCCCCGGGGAGGGGGCGATGAGCTATGACACCACGCTCCATCACATCCCAGATGTGTTCGGTTGCGTCCAGGTCTAGCGACTTGGGGGGGCCAGCATATCAAGTGGAACTCGCACTGTGTTCCTCGAACCACTGCATCACACTCCTGGCCTTGTGACTTGGTGTATTATCTACTTGAAAACTGCCTTTGCTCCAGGAAACGCGACAGTCATGAAGGGGCGTACGTGGTCTGCAACCAGTGTACAATACTCCTTGGCCGTCATGGCGCCTTGCACTATCTCCACAGGACCCTTGCATGCCCACGTGAATGTTCCTCAAACCATAATGAAGCCACCACCTACTTGTCTCCGGCCCGCAGATCTGATGTCAAGAAGCTGTTCCACCGGAAGACGACGGATTCGCACCCTGCCATCGACATGATGAAGAACGTATCCTGGTTCATCAAACCATGCAACCCTTTATCACTGCGCCAAGGTCCAGTGCCAATGGTCACGTGCCCACTTCAGTAGCAGTGAAACTTACCCCTTTTAACGAAAAGAATGCCAGTGCTGGTAAAACTTCTACGTTACTTGATTTTCAAACTCCAGAGTGCAACTGAACGTACTGAGACTGTTTTCTCTTTACTTATTCTGATCATTTCTAAACTGACACACAATATTTTAGCGCAACGCAGTCTGACTTTTAACAATCTCAACAAAAGAATAGCCCTGACTAACAATAACCTAAACCCCTGCCGGCCGGAGTGGCCGTACGGTTCTAGGCGCTACGGTCTCAGGTTCGAATCCTGCCTCGGGCATGGATGTGTGTGATGTCCTTAGGTTAGTTAGGTTTAATTATTTCTAAGTTCTAGGCGACTGATGACCTCAGAAGTTAAGTCGCAAAGTGCTCAGAGCCATTTGAACCAAGCCTATACCCTTCATGAATCACTTACCTCACAAAAATCTTCGTTACTCAAGGTCAATATATTCGTGACATCCAGTTTAACAAATTTCATATTAGCATCTCAGAACTGTGGCATCTCTCTCCGCACATCCACCACTACTGGCGGCTCACCTCCAAGTGCCCAACGCTACGGGCTGTTACATCCAACTGCCCAACACTACACTGGCGAAAAACTTCCGAGTCCAACCAGCCACAGAGTGCACACAGCGCAGTCAGCGATTTTAATACAGAGCGCTACGTGGCGCTACCAACATAAAAACCTAAACAGCCTACTTACATTAGCTGCCGATGCCATGGTGCTAACATTGGCACATGCATGGCTCGTCGGCTGCGGTGTTCGGGGAACTGTGTGTTCAAACACACTTGCACTCTGCCCAGCCTTAAAGTCTGATATCAGTTCCATTACTGCTCGCCGCCCATCCAGTTTTACGTTTGCCCTCCCTACGACGTCCGACATTCGTAATGGGGGGTGGCCGCCAAACCCCACGACGTCTGGACGTGGTTGCACCTTGATTTCGCCATGTGTTGAAGACACTCACCAAAGCACTCTTTGAACACCCGACAAGTCGTGCAGTTTCCGAAATGCTCGTGCCGAGCCTCCTGGCCATCACAATCTTCCCTCGTTCAAACTCAGGTAAATAGCCTGCCTTCCCCATTCTACTACACACGCACAGCACGCTGACTGATACTACACGCACCGTGCCTGTGTCTGGCTACCAGTCGTTCGTCGCCAGGTGATGCTACAATCGCCTGGACGTCTTTATACCGATAGTAGGTCTGTGGTCATAATATTCTGGCTGATCAGTGTACACATCCCACCAGGGCCATTTGCTATTTCGAATGTCCAGCGATTTCAGCTGGTCCGCAGCTTGTGGTCATGCGGTAGCGTTCTCGCTTCGCGCGCCCGAGTTCCCGCGTTCGGTTTCCGGCGGGGGTCAGGGATTTTCTCTGCCTCGTGATGACTGGCTGTTGTGTGATGTCCTTAGGTTAGTTAGGTTTAAGCAGTTCTAAGTTCTAGGGGACTGATGACCATAGATGTTAAGTCCTATAGTGCTCAGAGCCATTTGAACCATTTTTTTATCCCACGGTCACTCATTTCGATACTTGTCAGTTTGACGTTCACGATACGATTAAAAGGGGAACCGCATTTCGATCTTCCTCAATAAACGAAATTTATAAAAAGGAATTTACTATTTTTGCTTTTTCTCTGTCAGCCTCTGTTTGGATGTCATTATTATCACATGGTGTATAGACAAATGGCTTTCGTCTGTTTACTAATTAACATAACATAACATCTGTCAGATCGTTAGACAAAATTTTACTTTCGAATTTGTTGAAAGCTTCAAGCAAGGCTCTTCATATGCTGATTTTGGCTTCGTTCAGGCTTTGTGTAATTACAAGACTCTGGCTACGTGTAAACTTGCAATGATGCTTTCGGGGCAAGTTTCTAACACGACTGTCAAATCACAGTGATTCCTTCTCATCTGTCGTACCTTTGCACAGCACATACGTTTCAAAGACGTACTGCACAACACCCTTGAACTTTGTCAATTTACACTGCACGTTTATAACCCCAGAGAACAATGTTTGATGTTGAGTGCTCAGGTATTCTGAAATACGTTCCTTGTCAGGTTTATTAAGCAGAAACATCTTCTTACATTTCTCTATGTTCTCCATACATTCAATGCCGCTATAATGGCCTATAATGTTTCACTTCCATAAATGGCTACTCTCCATACAAATACTTTCAGAAAAGACTTCCTGACACTTAAATCAATACTCGATGTTAACAAATTCCTCTTCCTAAGAAACGCTTTCCTTGCCATTGCCAGTCTACATTTTATATCCTCTCTACTTCGAAGATCATCAGTTATTTTGCTCCCCAAATAGCAAAACTCCTTTACTACTTTAAGTGTCTCATTTCCTAATCTGATTCCCTCAGAATCACCCGACTTAATTCGACCACATTCCATTATCCTCTTTTTACTTTTGTTGATGTTCATCTTACATCCTCCTTTCAAGACACTTTCCATTCCGTTCAACTGCTCTTCCAAATCCTTTGCTGTCTCTGACAGAATTACAATGTCATCGTCGAACCTCAAAGTTTTTATTTCTTCTCCATGGATTTCAATACCTACTCCAAATTTTTCTTTTGTTTCCTTTACTGCTTGCTCAGTATATGGATTGAATAACATTGGGGGGAGGCTACAACCCTGTCTCACTCCCTTCCCAACCACTGCTTCCATTTCATGGCCCTCGACTTTTATAACTGCCATCTGGTTTCTGTACAAATTGTAAACAGCCTTTCGCTCCCTGTATTTTACCCCGGCTACCTTCAGAATTTGAAACAGAGTATTTCAGACAACATTGTCAAAAGCTTTCTCTAAGTCTACAAATGCTAGAAACGTAGGTTTGCCTTTCCTTATTCTTTCTTCTAAGATAAGTCCTAAGGTCAGTATTGCCTCACGTGTTCCAGTATTTCTACGGAATCCAATCTGATCTTCCCCGAGGTCGGCTTCTACCAGTTTTCCCCTTCGTCTATGAAGAATTGGCGTTAGTATTTTGCAGCTGTTACTTATTAAACTGACAGTTCGGTAATTTTCACGTCTGCCAAATCCTGCTTTCTTTGGGATTGGAGTTATTATATTCTTCTTGAAGTCTGACGGTATTTCGCCTGTCTCATACATCTTGCTCAGCAGATGGTAGAGTTTTGTCAGGACTGGCTCTCTCAAGGCTGTCAGTAGTTCTAATGGAATGTTGTCTACTCCCGGGGCCTTATTTCGACTCAAGTCTTTCAGTGCTCTGTCAAACTCTTCACGCAGTATCGTATCTCCCATTTCATCTTCATCTACACCCTCTTCCATTTCCATAATATTGTCCTCAAGTACATCGCCCTTATATAGACCCTCTATATACTCCTTCCACCTTCCACCTTTCTGCTTTCCCCTCTTTGCTTAGAACTGGGTCTCCATCTGAGCTCTTGATATTCATACAAGTATCTCTCTTTTCTCCAAAGGTCTCTTTAATTTTCCTGTAGGCTGTATCTATCTTACCACTAGTGAGATAAGCCTCTACAGCTTTATATGTGTCCTCTAGCCATTCCTGCTTAGCCATTTTGCACTTCCTGTCGATCTAATTTTTGAGACTTTTGTATTCCTTTTTGCCTGCTTCATTAATTGCATTTTTATATTTTATCCTTTCATCAATTAAATTCAATATTTCTTCTGTTACCCAAGGATTTCTAATAACTTTCGTCTTTTTACCTATTTGATCCTCTGCTGCCTTCACTACTTCATCTCTCAGAGCTACCCATTCGTCTTCTACTGTATTTCTTTCCCCCATTCCTGTCAATTGTTCCCTTATGATGTCGCTGAAACTCTGTAAATCTCAGGTTTAGTCAGTTTATCCAGGTCCCATCTCCTTAAATTCCCACCTTTTTGCAATTTCTTCCTTTTTAATCTACAGTTCATAATTAATAGATTGTGGTCAGAGAGCACATCTGCCCCTGGAAATGTCCTACAATTTAAAACCTGGTTCCTAAATCTCTGTCTTACCGTTATATAATCTATCTGATTACCTTTTAGTATCTCCAGGATTCTTCCATGTGTACAACCTTTTTTTATGATTCTTGAACCAAGTGTTAGCTATGATTAAATTGTGCTCTGTGCAAAATTCTACCAGGTGGCTTCCTATTTCATTTCTTACCCCAATCCATATTCACCCACTATGTTTCCTTCTCTCCCTTTTCCTACTGTCGAATTCCAGTCATCCATAACTATTAAATTTTCGTCTCCCTTCACTACCTGAATAATTTCTTTTATCTCATCATACATTTCATCAATTTCTTCATCATCTGCAGAACTAGTTGACACATAAACTTGTACTACTGTATTAGGCATGGTCTTCGTGTCTATCTTGGCCACTATAATACGTTCACTATACTGTTTGTAGTAGCTTACCCGCACTCCTATTTTTTTTATTCATTATTAAACCTACTCCTGCATTACCCCTATTTGATTTTGTATTTATAATCCTGTATGCACCTGACCAGAAGTCTTGTTCCTCCTGCCACCGAACGTCACTATTTCCCACTATATCTAACTTTAACCTATCAATTTCCGTTTTTAAATTTTCTAACCTACCTTCCCGATTAAGGGATCTGACATTCCACGCTCCGATCCGTAGAGCGCCAGTTTTCTTTCTCCTGATAACGACGTCCTCTTGAGTAGTCCCCGCCCGGAGATTCGAATGGGGGACTATTTTACCTCCGTAATATTTTACCCAAGAGGACGCCATCATCATTTAACCATACAGTAAAGCTACATGCCCTCGGGAAAAATTACGACTGTAGTTTCCCCTTGCTTTCAGCCGTTCGCAGTACCAGCACAGCAACGCCGTTTTGGTTAATGTTGCAAGGCCAGATCAGTCAATCATCCAGACTGTTGCCCCTGCAACTACTGAAAAGGCTGCTGCCCCTCTTCAGGAACCACACGTTTGTCTGGCCTCTCAACAGATACCCCTCCGTTGTGGTTGTACCTACGGTACGGCTATCTGCATCGCTGAGGCACGCAAGCTTCCTCACCAACGGCAAGGTCCATGGTTCATGGTGGTTCAATTCCGTCAGCGTATTTGGTGAAAGACTGTATGAATTTTCAGACAGCAGATTTTGGGAGCCCAGGAGTGTAATACAGTGCAATTAAGTACAAGCTGAGATATTCGCTATTTTTGGCTTCATTAAAACAGCAAATAGTTAACACTTTCAGCCAGAAGGCGAATACTTGTTTATAAAAAATGATTAATATATAATAAGGCGTCGCATAGCGACGGTGGAATTTCCTAAATAATCTAATTTGTCGTCTTTGGGCGGCAATATAAACAGAAGAATATGCGATCCTCCACCATTTTGTTGGCTGGAGAACAAATGAAGCCTTGAGCGCTAAACAATTGTACTGTTTTTCTTCAATAAGACGGACGCAGATTTGTGGCTGTCTGATCTAATGTTTACTAAATATATAAAAACGTGTTCCGTCTAAGTTCGAGTGAATTGTAAAAAGAACTGTTATAACTTATCGTGACGACGCATGGGCGACTCAAGAGGACAATGGCTATATAAAAGAGTGCTCAGTGAACATAAAAGGGAGAAAAAAATCTACCATCATTGTTGTACCAAGCATAAGGTACGATATATATTTTAGTCATAATAAATATTTGTTCTGGAAATATTGAATCATGTAGCAGCGCTTATTCCTATCATCTCCTCAGTATTTTTTTACTTTAATTATTCACATTACAGACAACAAGATCAGCAGTCCAATGCGCGTGTTACAAAAAAACTGTTTTATCGTCTTCTTGCATCAGCTTTAATATTGAATTCCCCTTTTGTGTGATGTTACAGTTTTTGCGCCCTTACGAACTTTCTGGTCCCTTAGGAAATAGTTTTGTCAGAATAATAACTTCACAACCGGGTATGATCGTATCTACGATCATGAAGTAATTAGAAAGACGATAATGCAATTTCTTAATCATTAGCACGCTAGCTGTGACTGCTTCAACCCACGCGAAACTGCAAGGAAAGACTATTCACATTTCATTATGCAATATCTTATGACAATGGTCAATCCATGATTCTTACGCCAATTGTGATTGATAAAACAGTAAACGAAATCTCAAATTCCAACTTTTCCATTGAATAACAACTTCACTTTTATTTTATTGCTCTCGCTCGGGCATTATTGCGGTTTATTTGCAGTATTCGTAACGTCAAAACTGAAAATAAAAGGAGAAGTTACCGCAGAGGAATTCGACCCCAGGACCCTCGTGTTGCCGCTCTGTAGTCTTTCCGCTGCTTGAGCCACTGTCTGGAATCTACTCCAACATAAATGGCTCATGACTCGTCCTACCCGTTCCAAAAATACTATTTTTTCTGAACGCTTTGCCAACTGAAGCTCCCGCTTCTGTGACTTTCACTTGTGTGAAAGTTGGGCAAAATCGGTGATTGCGTGTAGGCACGATCCCTTTGTCAGTTGTGATTTGCAGCCGGACAGGGTGGCCGATCGGTTCTAGGCGCTACAGTATGGAACCGCGCGACCGCTACGGTCGCAGGTTCGAATCCTGCCTCGAGCATGGATGTGTGTGATGTCCTTAGGTTACTTAGGTTTAAGTAGTTCTAGGTTCTAGGGGCCATTTGAACCATTTTTGAACCTTTTTTTGTGATTTGCAGACATTGCAGTCAGTGGAAATGAAATGCTTAACAGCTGAAAAACGCATTGTCATCGTTAAAACAATATACAGGGAAAGTTCTTTAGTGAAACTTCGCATATTGCGTACATTTTCAGTTGTTAAAACGTACCGGCTACAATGACAACTCCGTTGAAAAGTTTCAAGAAAATAATTCAGATGGCAATACCGGCTTGTCTGCTGAAAATATTATTCCAGTAACTGAGAGAATAGCCAAAAGATAAACCTCGACTTGTCGTTGATCAAAAGAAATGATAATTTCGAGGAGCACGATGCAGCGAATTTCATCGAAGGACTTTCATTTACTCACTTACATGGTTGATCTGACGTAACAACAACTACTGTCAAACGACCATTTGCAATAGCTCGGGCCGCAGTAGAAAGTATTTATCGTATTTTCCATCAGCGCGTCGCCCCGTGCCTTGGGGTGGAAAGCGCGCATTAGCACCAGGATGCGGCCGGGGAAAGCGTACCTGACGGGGGGTGAAAGCGCCCCTTCTAGAGATACCCCGGCCGGCGCCCGAGCCGCAGTCCACACGATGCCGCTGCCCGCGTCGCTGCTGGTGGTACTGCTGCTGTGCGTGTCGCTGGGTCCGCGCGCCGCCTCCGGCCGCCCCCAGGCGCCGCCCCCGCAGCCGGTGTCGCCGCACGTGCTGGCCGCCGCCAGCAGGGGCAGCACCCACCACCTGGCCAGGGTGCTCTCCGACGACGGCTTCGTGCGCCGCCAGCTCGACTGCGTTCTGGGCGACGCCCCCTGCGACGCCATTGGACGCAATCTCAAGCGTGAGTACGCCTGCTCTGCCGCGCAGGCTCGTACACAAGTCTTAAGCGTACATGCTTTGGGCCATGTGTGAAATACCGCACAACTAATAAGCATTACTTTTATGGGCTGGGCGGACCTCTCACCCTTTTGGATCATCAGATTCTGACTTGTTTGATGCCTCCTCCTCTCCCATACTAACATACACTGGTGAGCCAAAGAAATTGGTACACCTGCCTAATATCGTGTAGGGCCCCCGCGAGCACGCTGAAGTGCCGCAACATGACGAGGCATGGATTCGACTAACGACTGAAATAGTGCTGCAGGGAACTGACACCTACCTCCTGCAGGGCTGTCCATAAATCACTACGAGGGGTGGTACTCAAGCCTGAACAGCAGGTTGCAAGGCATCCCAGATATGCTCAATAATGTTCATGACTAGGGAGTTTGGTGGCCAGCGGATGTGTTTAAACTCAGAAGAGCGTTCCTGGGGCCACTCTGTAGCAATTCTGGACGTATGGAGTGTCGCGTTGTCCTGCTGGAATCACCCAAGTCCGTCGGAATGCACAACGGAGGTGAATGGGTTGGGGTTGGGTGGGTTGGGTTGTTTGGGGGAGGAGACCCGACAGTGAGGTCATCGGCCTCATTGGATTAGGGAAGGACGGGGAAGGAAGTCGGCCGTGCCCTTTCGAATGAACCATCCCGGCATTTGCCTAGAAGGATTTAGGGAAATCGCCGGTCGGGGTGGCCGAGCGGTTCTGGGCGCTACAGTCCGGAACCGCGCGACCGCTACGGTCGCAGGTCCGAATCCACCCTCGGGCATGGATGTGTGTGATGTCCTTAGGTTAGTTAGGTTTAAGTAGTTCTAAGTTCTAGGGGACCGATGACCTTAGAAGTTAAGTCCCATAGTGCTCAGAGCCATTTGAACCATTTAGGGAAATCACTGAAAGAACATGAATGGATGCAGGTGATAAGACAGGATGCTTACATACCTGTCACCTGTCAGAGTCGTATCTAGATGTATCAGGGGCCCCTTACCACTCCAACTGCACACGCTTCACACCATTGCCGGCCGGGATGGCCGAGCGGTTCTAGGCGCTACAGTCTGGAACGGCGCGACCGCTACGGTCGCAGGTCCGAATCCTGCCTCGGGCATGGATGTGTGTGATGTCCTTAGGTTAGTTAGGTTTAAGTAGTTATAAGTTCTAGTGGACTGACGACCTCAGAAGTTAAGTCTCATACTGCTCAGAGCCATTTGAACCATTTGCACCACACCATTACAGAGCCTCCACCCGCTTCAACAGTCCACTACTGACATGTAGGGTCCATGGTTGTTCCATACCCGTACACGTCCATCCGCTCGATACAATTTGAAACGAGATTCGTCTGACTGCGCAACGTGTTTCGAGTCATCAAAAGTCCAACTTCGGTGTTTATGGGCCCAGGCGAGACGTAAAGCTTTGCGTTGTATAGTCATCAAGGGTACACGAGTGGCCTTCGACTCCGAAAGCCCATATCGATGGTGTTTCGTTGAATGGTTCGCACGGTGACACTTGTTGATGGCCCAGCACTGAAATGTACAGCAAATTGCGGAAGGCTTTCACTTCTGTCACCCTGAACGATTCTCTTCAGTCGTCGTTGATCCCGTTCTTGCAGTATCTTTTTCTGGCAGTAGCGACGTCGGAGATTTGATGTTTTACCGGATTCCTGATATTCACGTTACACTCCTGAAATGGTCGCAAGGGAAAATCCCCCCTTCACCGCTACCTCGGAGATGCTGTGTCCTATCGCTCATGTGTGGATTATAACACCACGTTCAAACTCACTTAATGTCGATAATCAGCAATTGTAGCAGCAGAAACCGATCTAACAACTGCGCAGACTCTTATTCTCTTATATAGGCGTTGCCGCCAGCACTGCCGTATTCTGCCTGTTCACATGTCTCTGTATACGCATGCCTGTACTAGTGTCTTTGCAGCTTCGGAGTATTTCTCAGATATTAGCCCATGGCACCCAACATCGTCGATGATTTGTAGCATATATTCTAATCTTTGTCTTCTCCTACAATTTTTACCCTCCCTGTCTCCCTCAAGTACTATGAAAAGTATTCCTTGACGTCTAACACATATACTACCATGCTCGCCATTATTCTCGTCAGTGTTTTCCACATGTTGTTCTCATCACTGCTTCTGCGGAGAACCAATTCAGATGTTTTATGTTATCAGTACGTCGAATTTTCAGTTTCTTCGGATCGTTTGACCTTGAATATAACATACTTAGTTCAGGATGCTCTACAAACTCTCGTATACGCTGCTGCTGTTACATTTTATTATAAACTGTAGCGAGTGTGGCCTTACCTAGGTCGTTCATCCGTGGCCAGAAGAGTTGTTCTTTTATGTTGAGCTGAGCTTGGTGCAAAATGACTGACAACACAAGCGGACGGAGAAAGCACTTTCTTGAAAATTTCTAAATTTCTGCCAAAAATTTAGCACTTCTGAAATTTCCGCGTAACGTCATGTGCTAAAGCAGGCCTGGGAAAGCCAAAGGAGCCAGTGCCCTGTTTTCCCCGAGGCCAATTTCCTGGGAAAATGTTTTTGAACACACAGTTCATGGTGTCAGTCTAACCGGATATTTTGTCATGTTTCACAGCTAGCAAACTGATAATTAATCACCCTGTCCGTGAACCCTAGAACACTTAAGAGGGAATACGTTAAATTATTACTAAACCATCGTAAATTTTGCTACTCCATATTTTGCTCAAAGGAAGTCATGATTTATAGTTTATGCACTAGTTAACTACAATTATAAGGTTGCCAGTGATATGTCACATAGAAAATAAATATAAGATGTCCTGTTTTACACGCTGTTCTGACAATACCAGACTGGTGGGAACCGCGAATCGGTACCAGCTGCAATCGTAAATTTTACGAGAGTTTAGTAATCTAGGGTTAAGATACTCTGCCAACAGTTTGTTTCAGCCTGCTTCCATCTGCTAAGAGCATAGCACATTACAGCCGAATCAGGGTACGTCTGCTGGCTCACTTACGAAGACTGCACAGTGCGAATGCCTTTGCAGTCGACTATACTGCTAGTAATGTTCAGACTCGTGGAAGTTGATTCATTTTTCCTAGATGGGTTCACAAGCATATAAAATTTTTAAGGACTTCACAGTCGTTTTTGATTGTTAAATTTATTTATTGTTGAAAACCACAACTGCCATTTCTTCCCTGAGCCATTTTGAAGTATAAGATTCAAAAAATTTCGATCGTCAGTTTTTTTTTAAATTTTGACATGTGCTGAAGCACAAAATTTTCAGTGTTTTCTTGTTGAAATTTTTCACTAACCACACCCTGTTTTACTGATTATGGGGTTATCTATAACGTAGTATTCCCTGAAAGAGCTTAAAGTTTTGCGCTTCACTGAACGCAAAAACTACAGTATCAGAGAGTCACACTTGGCTCAGCCATTTCACACAGATACACTATGTGATCAAACGTATCCGGACACCTAACTTACAAGTTCGTAGCGCCCTCCAACGGTAATGTTGGAATTCAAAATGGTGTAGGCTCACCGTTAACCTTGATGACAGCTTCCACTCTCGCAGGCATACGTTCAATCAGGTGCTGGAAGGTTTCTTGGGGAATGGCAGCCCATTCTTCACGGAGTGCTGCACTGAGGAGAGGTATCGATATCGGTCGGTGAGGCCTGGACGAAGTCGGTCTTCCAAAACATCCCAGAGCTGTTCTGTAGGATTCGGTCATGACTCTGTGCAGGCTAGTCCATTACAGGGATGTTATTGTCGTGTAATCACTCCGCCACAGGCCGTGTATTATAAACAGGTGCACGATCGTATTGAAAGAGGCAATCACCATCCCCGAATTGTTCTTCAACAGTGAGAAGCAAGAAGGTGCTTAAAACATCAATGTAGGCCTGTGCTGTGATGGTGCCACGCAAAACAAAAGGGTGAAGCCCCCCCCCCCCCCCCCATGAAAAACACGACCACACCATAATTACCACCGCCTCAGAATTTTACTGTTGGCACTACACACGCTGGCAAATGACGTTCACCGGAAATTCGCCATATCCTACTATCGGATCGCCACATTGTGTACCGTGATTCGTCACAACGTTTTCCCACTGTTCAGTCGCCCAATATTTACACTCCTTACACCAAGCGAGACGTCGTTTGGCATTTACCGTCGTGATGCGTGGCTTATGAGCAGCCGCTCGATCATGAAATCCAAGTTTTGTCACCTGCCGCCTAACCGCCATAGTACGTGCAGTGAATCCTGATGCAGTTTGGGATTCCTGTGTGATGGTCTGGATAGATGTCTGCCTATTACACATTACTACCCTCTTCAACTGTCGGCGGTCTCTGTCAGTCAACAGACGAGGTCGGCATGAACGCTTTTGTGCTCTACGTGTCCATTCACATTTGCACTTCACTATCACATCGGAAACAGTGGACCTAGGGATGTTTAGGAGTGTGGAAATCTCGTGTACAGACGCATGACACAGGTGGCACCCTATCACCTGACCACGTTCGAAGTCCTTGAGTTCCGCGGAGCGCCCCAATCTGCTCTCTCACGATGTCTAATGACTACTGATGTCGCTGATATGGAGTACCTGGCAGTAGGTGGCAGCATAATTCACCTAATATGAAAAACGTATGTTTTTGGAGGTGTTTGGATACTTTTGATCACATAGCGTACCTCGGTTGAAATGCAGTGATGGTTCAAATGGCTCTGAGCGCTATGGGACTTAACTTCTGAGGTCATCAGTCCCCTAGAACTTATAACTACTTAAACCTAACTAACCTAAGGACATCACACACATCCATGCCCAAGGCAGGATTCTAACATGCGACCGTAGCGGTCGCTGGGTTCCAGACTGTAGCACCTAGAACCGCTCGGCCACTCCGGCCGGCTGAAATGCAGTGATGACATAGGCTCAGTCGTGGATGAGGCAGGTGGTAGCTTTAGATTTGTTCCCAGGATACCGGGAACATTCAAAGATTGTACGAATGAAATTGCTTGGAAAGCACGCGTGTCACTCAGAATTCTAGTCATAATACAGAGTGAGTCACCTAACATCACCGCTGGATGTATTTCGTAAACCACATCAAATGTTGACGAATCGATTCCACAGACCGAACGTGAGGAGAGGGGCTAGTGTAGTTGGTTAATACAGACTATAAAAAAATGCACAGAAGTATGTTTTTAACACAAACCTACGTTTTTTTTTAAAAAATGGAACCCCGTTAGTTTTGTTAGCACATCTGAACATATAAACAAATACGCAATCACTGACGTTTCTTGCATTGTAAAATGTTAATTACATCTGGAGATACTGTAACCTAAAGTTGACGCTTGAGTACCACTCCTCCGCTGTTCGATCGTGTGTATCGGAGAACACCGAATTACGTAGGAATCCAAAGGGAACGGTGATGGACCTTAGGTACAGAAGAGACTAGAACAACACATTACGTCCACATGCTAACACCTTTTTATTGGTCTTTTTCACTGACGCACATGTACATTACCACGAGGGGTGAGGTACACGTACACACGTGGTTTCCGTTTTCAATTACGAGGTGGAATAGAGTGAGTCCCGACATGTCAGGCCAATAGATGTTCAATGTGGTGGTCATCATTTGCTGCACACAATTGCAATCTCTGGCGTAATGAATGTCGTACACGCCGCAGTACATCTGGTGTAATGTCGCCGCAGGCTGCCACAATACGTTGTTTCATAACTTCTGGGGTTGTAGGCACATCACGGTACACATTCTCTTTTAACGTACCCCACAGAAAGAAGTCGAGAGGTGTAAGATCAGGAGAACGGGCTGGCCAATTTATGCGTCCTCCACGTCCTATGAACCGCCCATCGAACATCCTGTCAAGGGTCAGCCTAGTGTTAATTGCGGAATGTGCAGGTGCGCCATCATGCTGATACCACATATGTCCTCGCGTTTCTAGTGGGACATTTTCGAGCAACGTTGGCAGATCATTCTGTAGAAACGCGATGTATGTTGCAGCTGTTTGGGCCCCTGCGATGAAGTGAGGACCAATGAGGTGGTCGCCAATGATTCCGCACCATACATTTACAGTCCACGGTCGCTGTCGCTCTACCTGTCTGAGCCAGGGAGGATTGTCCACAGACCAGTAATGCATGTTCCGTAGATTCACTGCCCCGTGGTTTGTGAAACCCGCTTCATCGGTAAACAGGTAGAACTGCAACGCATTCTCTGTTAATGGCCATTGACAGAATTGCACTCGATGATTTAAGTCATCACCATGTAATTGCTGATGTAGCGACACATGAAACGGGTGAAAGCGGTGACGATGCAGCACGCTCATGACACCACTTTGACTCAGTCCACCGGCTCTCGCAATGTCCCGTGTACTCATGTGTGGGTTCATGGCAACAGCAGCTAACACACCAACTGCACCCGCTTCTCCTGTGACGGGCCTGTTACGGACCCGTTTGCGTGCTACGACCATACCTGTTGCATACAGCTGGAGGTAGATGTTTTCAATGTGCGGCACGTTGGATGCTCTCTGTCCGGGTACCGTTCTGCATACAACCTGCAGGCTTCAGCTGCATTTCGTCGACACTCGCCATAGATGGGTATCATCTCCCCCTTTTCAGAGTTCGAATACACCATGGTCACAGTTCCTACAACACTACACTATCACAGGCGTCTGGTAACACGGTGTACTACAGTTGGTCTGCGTGCGGAGACGAATGCAGAATAACAATAGCAGCAAGCGCTACATGCGGACACTGCGACAGCTAGACCAAACCACAACAGTGCACTACAGCCACACCCGTAAACACGGTCGTCATCGTAAACATGTCCCTGCAGATGCTGCTCGCCGACCGTGGCCCGTGTTTGTTACAACATGCAACTGAACGTCGGAGGTTTCAAGCGTCAACTTTAGGTTACAATACCTCCGGATGTAATTAACATTTTACAATGCAACAAACGGAAATGATTACGTATTTTTGTTTATATGTTCACATGTGCTAACAAAACTAACGTGGTTCCATTTAAAAAACGTAGGTTTGTGTTAAAAAAACATAGTTACGTGCATTTTTGTATGGTTTGTATTAAACAATTACACTAGCCCCTCTACACTGGACTCGCATTCGGGAGGACGACGGTTGAATCCCGTGTCCGGCCATCCTGATTTAGGTTTTCCGTGATTTCCCTAAATCACTCCAGGCAAATGCCGGGATGGTTCCTCTGAAAGGGCACGGCCGACTTCCTTCCCCATCCTTCCCTACTCCGATGAGACCGATGGCCACGCTGTCTGGTCTCCTTCCCGAAACAACCAACCAACCAACTAGCCCCTCTCCTCACGTTCGGTCTGTGGAATCGGTTCGTCAGTATTTGATGTGGTTTACGAAATATATCCAGCGGTAACGTTAGGTGACTCACCCTGTATATGACGTAAGCGGGGGATATTGAACGTATACAAAGAAAGGCAGCAAGAATGGTCGGAGGTATGCTGGACCCACGTTAGTGTGTTACGGCAAATGCTGAGGTGCGTGAGCTACCTGGCACTTGGTATCGGACGCCAACTATTACGCAAAAACCTATTTGCAATGTTTCGAGAAACAGTATTAAATGAGGAATCTAGGAATATGAGACAGCTTCTGGGGATCACGAATATACGCGAATTCTGTACACAAGCCCTAACTGGCTTATCGGTACCGACGGACCAGAGTGTCATCCTTCCCAATGGCGTCGCCGGCTGGGAAGGCCGAGCTGTTCTAGGCTTTACAGTCTGGAACCGCGCGACTTTTACGGTCGCAGGGTTCGAATCCTGCCTCGGTCATGGACGTGTGTGATGTCCTTAGGTTAGTTAGGTTTAAGTAGTTATAAGTACTAGGCGACTGATGACCTCAAAAGTTAAGTCCCATAGTGCTCAGAGCCATTTGAACCATTTGAACCAAATGGCGTCATTGGATGTGATATGGGGGGAGGGGGTGGCGATGTGAAGTCACCACACCGCTCTCCTGTCCGTTGTGTTTTCCTGTCCATGAGTCGCTACTTCTCGTTCAGGTAGCTCCTCAGTTTGCATCCCGAGGCTGTGTGCACCCCGTTCCAGTCCTCCCACAAACGAAAATTCGTCAACAGCGCTGGGCTCGAACCCGCGCCCTCAGCTAAGGGGGCGGAGCCCACAGAGATAGGATTAGAAAAATCACAGCGCGCACGTAGGCATTTAAGCAATCGCAATCTCTGCACTCCATACGCCAATCGAAAGGAAAGAAACCACGAGTTGACATCGATCTTCTCTTTCTCGCAAGGATTTTTGACGAGGGCTGGCCCTGGAGCATCCTGTGAACAGGCGAAGCTCATTTTTCTCTGATGGGCGAGGCGAAAGCACAGAATTGCCGGGGATCTTCACTGTGAATGAATTTCCTCTGTATGGTGAACGTGTCATCGGATGGTGTGGCTCCACGACAACGTTCGTTATTGGCGCATTCTTTTTTGAACAGGCTGGCGCTTAAGGGACAAAGACGTGCTGTTTGACAGGCCAGCGTTACTGCGATATGTTTTGCCAGCATGTCATTCCCTCCCTACAGGAGAGAGACGAATTGAACTCAACAGTTTTCATGTAAGATGGGCCCCACCACACATCAATCGTGAATTTCATCTGCTTCTCCGAAACGCATTTGGAAACGATCGAATTATCATCCGATTGTTTCTAAATGCTGAGCCGGCACGATCACCTGATGTTACTCCCTGTGATTGCTGATGGTGGGGATACCTGAGGGACAAGGTTTACCAGGAGATCACTCGCACGTATGCTGATCTGCAGCCCAGCATATCAAGAGAGGTTGTCAGCATACATACGGACATGCTTCCTTCTGCTGTGAACAATGAGAACCTGCGCTTTCAGACTCTTCTGGACACTGCTATTGAGCCCCTTTTGCAGCAGTAATGGTACCGGTATGTAATGGTATGATGTACCGTAGCACCACATTAAAAGTGTTTCAATTGAATTGATTTTGCGTTATTTCCCTTCCCCATGCCCTTGACATTTTTGCTACCAAGTATGGTTCTCGCTTGGTAATTAGTTTCCATTTTATAACGCGTTAAATAGGGAAAGTTTAATTATAGCCACACGGTATTTTACTCAAAAATTAAATTGCGCTTTCTTATTAGAATACCCGGTTTCCCTTTAGCATACTGTATACACACAACAAAAAATGTTCAAATGTGTGTGAAATCTTATGTGACTTAACTGTCAAGGTCATCAGTCCCTAAGCTTACACACTACTTAACCTAAATTATCTTAAGGACAAACACACACACCCATGCCCGAGGGAGGACTCGAACCTCCGCCGGGATCAGCCGCACAGTCCATGACTGCAGCGCCTCAGACCGCCCGGCTAATCCCTCGCGGCTACACACAAGTAAAATTTCGTTGTTTTCTATTCTTCTTGGTGTTGCAGTACTTACGTCCAACAATTTGCAAGATACATCTAGCGTAATGATCACTGAGCAAAAATGAGAGAAATCGACCGACATGGTGAGATACCGACATCCTTTCTTCTCGCGTACCACTCGAAAATGAAGTAGCAAAAGCGGGGTAAGAAGAGTGAATGGACCTGGTGTAGTATGTATCCTCCCCGATAACCAGTGCGACGGCTTGACGGGTACAGACGTACACTATCTGACCAAAAGTATCCGAACACCTTTTAATGGACAGTAATGCAGGATGTTTCCATCCTTCACTTTTATGACGGCTTGAACTCTGTTGGCAACAGTTTCAGTGATGTGTCTCAATGTCGGTGCAGGAAAGGCAGCCCAATCTTCCCCAAGATCGGAAACCAGAGAAAGTGTTAATGTGGATGCTGGGGTCTGGAGTGAAATCGACGTTCTAACTCATGCCAAAGTCGCTCCAATGGATTCAAGTCGGGACTCTGGCCAGGTCTGTCCATTTCACGAATGTTATTCACAAATCACTGCCTCACAGATGATACTGAATGCAGCGGTCCATTGCCATGCTGATAAAGAACTGTTGCTCTGCTACAAGAAGTGCGCAACGCTGTACTAATGTGTCCATATCCTTCCGTATTTAGCGTTTTCTCATCTGCAATAGTGGAACCACACACTAACCAAAAAAACACCCCAGTTCCATAATACCAATTACTCTGTACTCCACTACTGGCTCTAGCCATAATGGCAGATAACGCTCTCCAGGCATTCGACAAAGCCAGACGCTTTCGTCGGATTGCCACAAGGTAGAGCATGATACGTCATTCCAAGTCATTCGTTTCTAGTCCTCCACAGTCCTGTGGCGCCGCTCTTTACAAAAAAAAAAAAAAAAAAAAAAGGTTCAAATGGCTCTGAGCACTATGGGACTCAACTGCTGTGGTCATCAGTCCCCTAGAACTTAGAACTACTTAAACCTAACTAACCTAAGGACATCACACACATCCATGCCCGAGGCAGGATTCGGACCTGCGACCGTAGCAGTCGAACGGTTCCGGATTGCGCGCCTAGAACTGCGAGACCACCGCGGCCGGCGCCGCTCTTTGCACCACCTCAAGCGTCACCTAGCACTGATAACGGAAATGTATGGCTCATCAGGAGGTACTCGACCATTGTAGCCCTTTCTTTTTAACTTACTTCGCCTAGCTGAACTGCTGGTAGAGCTTTGAAACTCACGAGTGATTGCTTGTTCTGAGATTATTTACAACCGTCTCCCGCAATTCTCGACGGTTTTTGTCCGTCATTACTTGCTGTCTGCCTGGTCTTGGTCTAGCTCTGATTGTTCCTTCGCGTCTCCACTGCACTTTCACACCACCAACAGTCAACTGGCCAACTTTAGAAGGCTTGGAATGTCCCTCATAGATTTGTCCCTCAGGTGACAAAAACAGGTGACTATAATCCCTTCATCATAAGAATAAACCTGATGTAAACAAACACAAACGCGATGATTGGTCAGAAGCCGTAGCACACGTTCACTGGTGTTGTTACGCTCTTGGAAGTAGGTTCTACTAATGTCTTAGATATCTTATTACTAAATTACGTTAAATGAAACTTTAAGATATTCAAATGTACACTATTGGCCAGTAAAATTGCTACACGAAGAAGAAATGCAGATGATAAACGGGTATTCATTGGACGAATATATTATACTACAACTGACATGTGATTACATTTTCACGCAATTTGGGTGCATAGATCTTGAGAAATCAATACCCAGAACAACCACCTCTGGCCGTAATAACGGCATTGATACGCCTGGGCATTGAGTCAAACAGAGCTTGGATGGCTTGTACAGGTACAGCTGCCCATGCAACTTCAACACGATACCAAAGTTCATCAAGAGTAGTGACTGGCGTATTGTGACGAGCCAGTTGCTCGACCACCATTGTCCATAAGTTTTCAATTGGTGAGAGATCTGGAGAATGTGCTGGCCAAGGCAGCAGTCGAACATTTTCGGTATCCAGAAAGGCCCGTACAGGACCTCCAACATGCGGTCGTGCATTATCCTGCTGAAATGCAGGGTTTCGCAGGGGTCAAATGAAGGATGGAGACACGGGTCGTCACACATCTGAAATGTAACGTCCACTATTTAAAGAGCCGTCAATGCGAACAAGAGGTGACCGAGACGTGTAACCAATGGCAGCCCATACCATCACGCCGGGTGATACGGCAGTATGGCGATGGCGAATACACGCGTTTCCAATGTGCGTTCACCGCGATGTCGCCGAACACGGATGCGACCATCGTGGTGCTGTAAACAGAACCTGGATTCATCCGAAAAAATGTTTTACCATTCGTGCACCTAGGTTCGTCTTTGAGTACACCATCGCAGGCGCTCCTGTCTGTGAAGCAGCGTCAAGAGTAACCGCAGCCATGGTCTCCGAGCTGATGGTCCATACAACTGCAAACGTCGTCGAACTGTTGGTGCAGATGGTTGTTGTCTTGCAAACGTCCTCATCTGTTGACTCAGGGATCGAGACGTGGCTGCACGATCCATTACAGCCATGCGGATAAGATGACTGTTATCTCGACTGCTAGTGATACGAGGCCGTTGGGATCCAGCACGGCGTTCCATATTACCCTCCTGAAACCACCGATTCCATATTCTGCTAACAGTCACTGGATCTCGACTAACGCGAGGAGCAATGTCGCGGTACGATAAGGCACAATCGCGATAGGCTACAATTCGACCTTTATCAAAGTCTGAAACGTGATGGTACACATTTCTCCTCCTTACACGAGGTATCACAACAACATTTCACCAGGCAACGCCGGTTAACTGCCATTTGTGTATGAGAAATCGGTTGGAAACTTTCTTCATGTCAGCACGTTGTATGTGTCGCCACCGGTGCCAACCTTGTGTGAATGCTCTGAAAAGCTAATCATTTGCATATCACAGCATCTTCTTGCTGTCGGTCAAATTTCGCGTCTGTAGCACTTCACCTTCGTGGTGTAGCAATTTTAATGGCCAGTAGTGTATTAACAACCATCAACGTTTTTCGTAATCACGCTTTAGCTACGTAGTTTTTGTTTCAAAAATCGTGTATAGTCACAGCCTCTGCAGCGTTGTGCTTTGATTGTCGTGCTGTTGATGCGCAGTCTGACAATGGCTGAGGCTTCTTTCTATTCCGTAATGAAACGCTCTTGCAAAACGATTATAAAGTGACGAGAAGTAGGCTGTTCTTGATGTTTTTCATAAATTTACGAAGATATTCGGCTTTGAAGTTTTCCCAGCGATGTATATAATGCGGTTGATTAAGAAACATCCATTGAACGTGTAGCGCAGTCGGTAGCGTGACTGAACGTGAATGCGGTTTTCATGTGTTGGTTCAAATCACCCCAGTATCATTTCTCGTTCATTTTGAAATACCTAACTCACGCCGTCTTTCGGCCACGACAGGCCATTCGGTACCATCCGACCGCCGTGTCATCCTCAGTTGCTCTGTAAGAGCAACTGTGTTCTCATTTCCTGCCATTACCAGAAGCTCCTAATTTTTCAGTCCTTCTTTTTGTGTAAAAACTACGACTTCCGAATTATGCAGAAACTTCATATTTATTTAGGACATGCCTAAAAGGAGCATGCCAACGGGCGAGAGTGGAAGATGCAGAGCTAGACAGATACAATTTTTGCGTAAAGGAATGATAATGCATCTGTTTTATTTAACGATAGTAATATTAATACGTGAGCATCAAAAATTGAAGTACCGATTGTTAAAATTAATTATTCCAGGAGCCAATGAAACTTATATAATTCGAAAGGAACTTTGCTGTAGATGAGCTCAACAGAAAAAAATCACATGTGTACATAAACGTTAGGAGAGGTAAATGGAAGTAGACACAGTTGAGAAGTTTTCCTTTGTCTCTGACATTGCTGCCAACTTCTACTACGCGTAACGATCGGGTGCTACTGTAGAAATGACACACGAAAGTAACAACGTTTCGTGAAGTTACATTCTAGGGACGTTCATTTTTAAATGTTGCAGATAGTTCATTTGCAGTAACACATGCATACTGGACAGCTACAATACCGCAGCTGCTATAATTCATTTGCAGTAACACATGCATACTGGACAGCTACAATACCGCAACTGATACACCGTTTATGTTGTCAAAAGTGGAAAACTAAACGTCGTAACGAAGCCGTCGGGGACAATAAATGTTGTTTATTAGCGTTGTTTTTTCACTTTCTTTGGTCTAAGAGTAAACGGAACTACTTCTGTGTTCGTTTGACGCCATCACCACAAAATTTAGTGTGTTCCTGATTTTCAGTATCTTCATTTTGAGTAACTATAACGTCCCTTATTATAAGGAAACTATATTTATTTTAGGCTATGCCTGCAAGAAGAACATTAACGGTTTGGACTGAAAGACGAAGAGCTAGAGAGACACAATTCCTATGTAGAGAAAGTAATAGGAGTAATGCATATGTTGAGAACGATACTTCTACGACATTCTGAAAGATACATTTAAATGTGCATTGAGCATAATTCCAAATAAATTTGAGAACTGTAATTCCGGTTTGATGAATATGGTTCAAATGGCTCTGAGCACTATGGGACTTAACATCTTAGGTCATCAGTCCCCTAGAACTTAAAACTACTTAAACCTAACTAATCTAAGGACATCACACACAACCATGCCCGAGGCAGGATTCGAACCTGCGACCGTAGCAGTCCCGCGGTTGCGGACTGCAGCGCTAGAACCGCACGACCACCGCGGCCGGCGTTTGATGACTATACAGTGCGCATTTTGTAATGCAAATTATTTTGCGTCTGAGATGACTTTACGTGATAGAATGGCATTCACATTGTTTTGTCATAAGGGAAAAGTTAATTTGCTGCCATTAACACAAAATTTATTTTTCAACGCAGTGTACCAAGGACTCACTTCAGATGATTGAACAGTTGAAGAGAAATGAAAGAATTATTTCTAGAATACACGTTGCTACAACGGAGAATTTACGACAAATCAGTTCTGCGACTAAAATTTCAGACGCTTTTATGATTCATGACATTTGCTATCACAAATAGGTCCACTGACGCGACTCGTTGAATTTCGACCACAGGGGTTTTTAATCTGCTTTGGGGGTCGCTAATACCACGCATAAAACTCTCGTCTGCCATAGGGAAACCTGGTGAGACAAGAGAGACGAAAGTACATCCACTCTATCACCGGGGCTCAAGGCTTGTAGAATTTGATAGAACCACAAACAATCGCATGGATCATGATATACGGCTACGATAAGATTAATCAATCATCAAAAGTGTGCCATAGCCACACATTCACTATTTGTATGAGCAGTTCTTGAAAAATAAGCAGCGGGATATTTGTATCTAACTTATAATCCACTCGTGAACTCAATATCAGGAATCTAATTAGGTTACCGAAATTTATCCGACGAAAAGCTCATGTCTCAGAATGGACACTGCCTAATAGAACTTAACACACAACCTGCAGTGATGCGCTTACCATCAAGAAGTCGGTACTGTCGCTCATCGGAAGCGGATTTCCTCCAACGGCACTAGTCGTGATGCTGCTAACATCCAGCGTCCTGCGTCTGCCTCCTCCACAGTCCACCGGCCAAGAGCCTCGTACTTCTGAATCTAAAACCCGGATAAATCCGCTACTTCTTTCCTAAGCTCCGCTTAGACTCTGCATAAGAAAATGCTTAAGCCAGTGTGCTGGCTAATCACGTACAAGCAACAATTGATCCGCCAGTCAGGTGCGAATCTGTTTTCATTTCATACCATCTCTACATTAAATTTTGGAGTTTAGCCAGTGGGAGAGAGAGAAGCTGATTTTTTGTCATCCCCTAACGAGCCTAAGTGGAAATTTTCCACGAACAATTTCTACAGAAATAGAAAAGGAACAAGAGAGACAGTGCGTGTTTGCGGAACCCAGTTTGGTGCCAATTTGTCGTGGATTTTGGATTCTTTTAGAAGGTTTTTTTGCCGTTAAACTACAAACAGTGCTTCTCTTTCCACTGTCTATCCCAAGACATGTTCAAGCATCTACTGGGAAGATATATTCATTCAGCCCAGTCTCTTCTGGTGCCACCAAGTCGGCCCATCTAATAATGACCCATTTCAGACAATCGAAAGTGGCGTACGTAACTTTACGTCTAACCTCTCTGCCGCCGCTTTGTTCAACACCTGGAATTCACCTAACATCACCGGAGGAACGTGTAACTATCTCCTATTGTCACGGAGCGACAACCTCTCCCCCGATAGCACGGGCCACCGCCGAAGCGACGTCGCTGCGTATACAAAACTCACTTCACAAGGACTCGCCCCATCCGTGTCCTTATTCAGGCCTGAAGCCAAAATCAAGCTTTAAGTTAAGACTGCTCACAGTCAGCTAAGGCGAGGAACTCGATCCACATTAAAAACAGACGGCCGGACGTGAGAAATCTCATACATGTTCTCCCACAACTGCTTCTGATAATTTTCGTTGTCTTACCCACTCCCTTCCCGTTAAAGGGGGCGGAAATTAAACAAACAGCGTAAGCGGAGGTTGCTCTCAGTGTAACAGCTCAGTTGACGATTAGCTGGACCCTTGGAAGTGTTTTTTTACGCTGCAGACCTGTTAATTGTGATCCTCTCAGTGTCATTTGCTATTGTGATGGAGTTGGTGCTAGACCGTGTGTTCGCTTGATACATGTTGGACACGGTGTTGCAGGGGTGATTCCCGAGGTGGTGCTGAACGAGTGCCGGCGGTGCTCGCCGCAGCAGGCGGCCAGCGCGATGCACCTCATGGACTTCCTGGACAGCCGACACCCCGGCGTTTGGCAGGCCGTCCGGGAAAAGTACTCCAGCGGACGGTGACCGTCGCAGTTCTACCTATATAACACATTTCTTTTTCTATCTTTTTCTAATAAAACTACATCTAAAAAGCAAAAAAAATTTGTTCGGAATGTGTTCCCACCACCATACTCCTAACGACGGCAAAACGTCTCCAACGGACCCTCAAGACTACTGATCAGTCGCTGTGTTATCCTCTGCCAACGGCGTCACTTGGATCGACAGATATTATCAGTTCGCTGAAACATTTCATTGGAGCTGTTCGTCAGTTTGCGCCAAAGTGTTAAAATCAACCCATTCGTTGGCGTAACTATACCTCGAGCAAAATAGTAAAGTGTAGCATCAGAGGGCCATGGACGCCTGCAGAAATTTTTCCAAGAGGTTTATACAGCTGATTCGGCGAGTTTGAAAACCTGTAGCCGGCCGCTGTGGCCGAGCGGTTCTAGGCGCTTCAGCCCAGAATCATGCGGCTGCTACGGTCGCAGGTTCGAATCCTGCCTCAGGAATGGTTGTGTGTGCTGTCCTTTTTCGTCAGTAAGGTTTACGTAGTTCTAAGTCTAGGGGACTGACGACCTCAGATTTTAAGTCCCATAGTGCTTAGAGCAATTTGAACGATTTGAAGATATGCCCCAAGAACTAAGTTTAACGAGAAGTACCCAAAACTTACTCTGCTTCAAAAGATTGATATCTATATACTCAATATTTGTTTATTTCTAATATTTTTAATAAATGTCATATCTAGTTCGAAAAAAACAGACACCAAGTATATAACTAAGGTGGGGGCAGTCAACGGTCACTTCAGTGTGGATCCACATCACGCTCGAACTCTTATGGGAATCCGCAAAATGCCGTAAGTAATGAGGATAATGGGGCACTACGTCAGTAATGTCTGGATGAGCTGAGAATTTGCGTCTCTCGGGAGGCGTACTAGTGTACTCCCTGCAGGTGTGATGATAATTGCGTCTGGATGGCGCAGTGGTTTGCCGGCACGATGGCTCAGCGTGTTCGGTCAGAGAGTTAACTGCCCTCTGTCATACAAAAACTGAGTAACTGGATCAATGATTAACTTGAACGGGTGCCATGCGACGTCTGCCTCGAACAAATGCAACGACGAATCACAAACGAAATGAATGTAAAGAAAAAGTGGTATGCACATCTACCTACTAAGCAGGAGACCAGAATTCAAATCCTGTTTGGGTACAAATTTTCAGTTTTCCTCGTTGATTCAAATCGATACCCACTGGCAGTTAATGTCATTAATTCCTCTGTCTTGAACGTTTTAAGGTAGATTACTTTGGTACAAGCACAGAAAGCATATTTAAATTGGTTTCTGACTCTTCATACTGACATTTCCACACTACTTAAACTAACTTATGCTAAGAACAACACACACACCCATGCCAGAGGGATGACCCACTAACCACGCGGTTTCGGTTTGATGAACTTCTCTCTTGCTTTCTAATCTGATTTGTATTTCTTTCTGAGGAATTGCCTAAACATAACGTTAGTATTCATTTCTTCCGCTGGTCCTACAGGTATCTCTACTTGAGTATTTGTTACTGTGCTTGACTGTCTGCCGTCTCATCTAACCCTTTTGCCTCCTGCACATTGTTGCTTCTCGGCACCTCTTTTGTTGCTTCTTCTATCAACGCCATTTCGGTGCGTTTTAATTTTGTTTGTGCCCTGGTAAGCGTATACTGTCACCCAACCGGTACCTCTTGTCGGAAGACTGCTGAACTGGTCTAAACGAGCGGTGTTTGTTTGACAATTAAAGCCTGTGGGCCATTTTCAGTAAATAAAATGTTAGTTATTGTCACCTAACTGCCTGACTATTAGAACTCTTCAACACTGTAATACTGTTCTTCCAATGTGTATGTATGAAGAATGTGCCAACGGTTACAGTAATGAATGAAAAGTCGCCATATTTTCTCCTGTTTCTGATACATCAGATTAAATCAGAAACGTCACAAAAATTAATCAAATGTTGCCATCTTTTCACCTGTTACTGATGTATCAGAATAAATAAGAAATTGGTCCGTAACGAATCGCCAAGGAACGCACGGCTACACCGCCCGACCGAATAAATTAGGAACGAGGAAGCATATACATTGAACTTATGTCTCAGATTTACTCTTCATGACTTTTTACTAAGGGAATTTTACACGATAACGCAATGAAATGACTGCGATTAATATCACAGCTTTCTGTGCAGAACAAAATGTATTTAGTTTTATTATTATTAGCTCCCAGAATAATTCCCGCTGTTCTAATATACTTTGCTGATAACTACACTGAAGTGCTGTCATTTCTATGTTATTCAGCCTTTATATAACACCTTCTGGCAGATAAAAAATGTACGCCGGGTTCAGACTCGAACTCGGGACCTTTGTCTGTCGCGGAGAAATGCTCCATAGACTGAGCTACCCGAGCACGATTCAGGATCCGTCCTCACTGCTTTACTTCTTCCAGTACCTCGTCTCTTACCTTCCAAACTTCGCAGAAGCTTCGTAGAAGTTCCATATCAGCGCATATTCCGCTCCAGAGCGAAAATTTCACTCTGGAAACATCCCCGAGGACGAAGCTAAGCCATGACTTTGCAATAGCTTTTCTTCCAGGAGTGCTAGTTCTGTAAGTTTTGCAGGAGAGCTGTGAAGTTTGGAAAGTAGGAGATTAGTTGCTATCAGAAGTAAAGCTGTGAGAATGGGTCGTGAGTCGTGCTTGGAACTCTTGCCCCGAAAAAGGCAAAGTTCCCGAGTTCGAGTACCTGTCCGGCACAAAGTTCTAATTTGCCAGGAAGTTTCATAACAGCATACACACCTATGCAGAGTGAAAATTTCATTCAGCTTACATATAGGTTGGTGTACACACTCGTCTGTGTGTTGTGAAACCGGCTACCCAAAGACGTAGGGTCGTTTCTTTCACCTGATGTGTACGTACTGCGGTAGAAGACGGTCATTGTCGTGGTACGACAGATGTTCTGCTGCCCTAAAAAGCTGACAATATGCCAAAGAATTGTTTCGTAACAACAGAAATTATCTGAAGTATGTTAATGACTTAAACTGCTGCTTCGTTGCACAGCACAGCTGCTAAAACTACACTGTCTCTGGTAAACCTCAAAGTTTTTATTTCTTCTCTCTACACTATAATTTCCTTTCCAAATTTCTCCTTGGTTTCTTTTAGTGCTTGTGAAATATATAGATCGAGTGACATCTGGGATGGGTTACAACCCTGTCTCACTCTTTTCTTGACCATTGCTTCCTTTTCTTTTCCGTCGATTCTTATAACTGCACTCTGTTTTTTGTACTACTTGTAAATAGTCTGTGGCCCCCTGTATTTAACCCCTGTCACCTACAGAATTTCAAAGAGAGTGTTCGAGTCAACACTGTCAAAAGCTTTCTCTACGTCTACAAATGCTATTAACGTAGTTTCACCTTTACTTAGTTTGTCTTCTAAGATAAATCGTAGGTTCAGTATGGTCTCACATCTTCATGTTTGCGGAACCCACACCGATATTCCCCAATGTCAGCCTCTACCAGTTTTTCCATTCGTCGAAAATAATTCGTGTCAGCATTTTGCAACATGACTTTTTATGTTGATGGTTCGGTAGCATTCACAGCTATCAGCACCTTCCTTCATTTGAACTTGAATTGTTACATTTTTCTTAAAGTTTAAGGGTATTTCGTCTGTTTCAATATCATTTATTGAATATTTTGCACTTGTAGGTACACACAAAGCAGTGCGTACTTCACAAAATTTTTGTTGCCGGAACGCACTTCTTCAACCATACCATTCCCCCCCCCCCCCCCCCCCCCCCCGTCCACCGTCCCATCCTCAGCCATAAAAATCATGAGTTTCGATATCTCAAAACCTGTGATAAAACTTACAATGAGAAATCATTTTTTAAAAGATACTGTTCTGAAATTCAGGTTTTTAAAAGACATAATTTCTTATAATTTGAATAAATAAAACCACAAGATTTAATATAAACAACTGGTGCTACCTGCGTTACTTCGCTCCCAAGCTCTGCTCGATATATACTGCCCAAGTTGGTAGTCTACGTGACTATGACGTCATGTCTTCAACTGCAACAGCCACAAAATTCAAACAGTTGCACTGTACCTTCTCTGTGAACGTGTGTCCAGTATTAATTAATAAAGCATTTAGCGATGAATGACGATGAAATTCTTGGCCGATGGGGGTGGAGTAAAATTCCTACTTCCCGAAGAGTTAAGGAAAACAAAGATACGGTGTGACATGAGACTCAGAGTTAGATGTTTAGTAAATGCTTTAAATGACATTTGTCTGCTACTCACTGAGTTATTTAAAACTGGATTGATTTAAGCTACAAATAAGAAACACATTCGAAAAGGAACGTTTCTAATAAGTCTTCACTAATTATTAATTCCGTGTGCTATTCGCAGCTGACAGGTGCGTGACGCCTATTTCAAATCATCGGCGCCGACTCGTTCCAGTGAACTTAAAAAATCCCTGTGAGGTGCCAGAACGCCGTTCCGACTGAAATCAACTCCTCACATAGATATATTAAAATATTAACTACACCCTATTGATGTTCCACGACAATATACCACCAAATAATTGAACAATATTTTCCAACATATAAATTCACATCGCAGTAATGTTGAGTTTACGATGGAGGTGGGAGGAGAGTTAGTCAACTTCTTGGACCTTATCATTCACATTAGTAAGCAGAAGTATTTCTTTACGATATACAGGTAAGCAACTTCTACAGAAAATGCAATGCCTGCCACTTCCCTGCGTCCTATTACGCACAAACGTGCAGCTTCCCAGTTCATGATGCACCACCAACTACCTGTACTACATCCAAATTAGATTTAGGAATAGAATTAAAAATAAATATAGAAATAGCACATAGTAATGGTTATAGTCCTACCGTAACCGATAACATACTTAATAGAAACAAGAGACAGAGGATAACAGCAATTCTGCCTAATTACCAGTAAGCACTAAATCACACTGATGACAAATGTCCCATCTCAAGCTATATGTAGGTAAGACATGACAAGTACCTGCCAGCAAAACAACCTCGAGGAAATATATACCAGCTTTTTATATCTGGAATGCTTTTCCACAAATTATGTTCAACAGTAAAGACAGGATTTCATCTTCAGAAAAGAGTGGAGTTAATAGGATTTACTGCAATTAACGTGGCAAAATCTGGGTAGTTCAATCAGGTAGGCTGACTGACAGACTGACCATGAAAGGAGTTGGTGACTCAAAAAAAAAAAAAAAAAAGATTCCACTTTTGTTGAACTTTTGTCTGAAAGAATATCATTGTTACTGTATTAAACGTGACATTTCCATGGAGGAACTGAAGGCAGAAAAGTAATTTTTCTCTAAATTCTTTCTATCAATAAAAACCAAAAATGAATCTAGACTTAGTCCTTCATAGTCAAAAACAGTTCCTTACTAAAGGAGCAGCAGCCAGCCAATATATTTCTCATCGTAAGATAATATACCTGTTTAAGTAGCATAACTGTTCCTCACATTCAGTGGACTCCTCCTCCACTCTGCCCCTCTTTTCTGACGTGTTCATCTCGTTCATTGGTTATTCGTCCATATAACACAGTAGTTGTGCCAGTATTCACTTTTACGCTGACTTTGGCTTGTACATTCTCATATTTATAATCTTTGAGTATAATGTAAAAACTGAATAAGAATTATTTTTTCGTAGCTCTTTTGTGAAGTTCATTATGTAGTGTTTTTGTACAAAAGTATACAAAGACCGTATACTATCTTCGGAGAAACAATCTTTGTACCACTGTAAACAGAATCTTAGGGTGGCCTATAAAGCCGAAAGACGTTTCATAACAAACTAAAAATGAATATTATTGTGAATCATCAGTGTTGTGTATTTAGATTTTTAATATGTGTCGTATTTTGCGCCGCGTGGGATAGCCGTGCGGTTTCGGGTGCCTTGCCGCGGTTCGCGCGGCTCAACCCATCGGAGGTTCGTGTCCTCCCTTGGGCATGGGTGTGTGTGTATGTTGTCCTTAGAGGAAGTTAGTTTAATTTAAGTTAAGTAGTGTGTAAGCCCAGGGACTGATGACCTCAGAAGTTAGGTCCCATAGAAAACTTACCAAAAAATCCAATCATACACTCCTGGAAATGGAAAAAAGAACACATTGACACCGGTGTGTCAGACCCACCATACTTGCTCCGGACACTGCGAGAGGGCTGTACAAGCAATGATCACACCCACGGCACAGCGGACACACCAGGAACCGCGGTGTTGGCCGTCGAATGGCGCTAGCTGCGCAGCATTTGTGCACCGCCTCCGTCAGTGTCAGCCAGTTTGCCGTGGCATACGGAGCTCCATCGCAGTCTTTAACACTGGTAGCATGCCGCGACAGCGTGGACGTGAACCATATGTGCAGTTGACGGACTTTGAGCGAGGGCGTATAAGTGGGCATGCGGGAGGCCGGGTGGACGTACCGCCGAATTGCTCAACACGTGGGGCGTGAGGTCTCCACAGTACATCGATGTTGTCGCCAGTGGTCGGCGGAAGGTGCACGTGCCCATCGACCAGGGACCGGACCGCAACGACGCACGGATGCACGCCAAGACCGTAGGATCCTACGCAGTGCCGTAGGGGACCACACCGCCACTTCCCAGCAAATTAGGGACACTGTTGCTCCTGGGGTATCGGCGAGGACCATTCGCAACCGTCTCCATGAAGCTGGGCTACGGTCCCGCACACCGTTAGGCCGTCTTCCGCTCACGCCCCAACATCGTGCAGCCCGCCTCCAGTGGTGTCGCGACAGGCGTGAATGGAGGGACGAATGGAGACGTGTCGTCTTCAGCGATGAGAGTCGCTTCTGCCTTGGTGCCAGTGATGGTCGTATGCGTGTTTGGCGCCGTGCAGGTGAGCGTCACAATCAGGACTGCATACGACCGAGGCACACAGGGCCAACACGCGGCATCATGGTGTGGGGAGCGATCTCCTACACTGGCCGTACGCCTCTGGTGATCGTCGAGGGGACACTGAATAGTGCATGGTACATCCAAACCGTCATCGAACCCATCGTTCTACCATTCCTAGACCGGCAAGGGAACTTGCTGTTCCAACAGGACCATGCACGTCCGCATGTATCCCGTGCCACCCAACGTGCTCTAGAAGGTGTAAGTCAACTACCCTGGCCAGCAAGATCTCCGGATCTGTCCCCCATTGAGCATGTTTGGGACTGGATGAAGCGTCGTCTCACGCGGTCTGCACGTCCAGCACGAACGCTGGTCCAACTGAGGCGCCAGGTGGAAATGGCATGGCAAGCCTTTCCACAGGACTACATCCAGCATCTCTACGATCGTCTCCATGGGAGAATAGCAGCCTGCATTGCTGCGAAAGGTGGATATACACTGTACTAGTGCCGACATTGTGCATGGTCTGTTGCCTGTGTCTATGCGCCTGTGGCTCTGTCAGTGTGATCATGTGATGTATCTGACCCCAGAAATGTGTCAATAAAGTTTCCCCTTCCTGGGACAATGAATTCACGGTGTTCTTATTTCAATTTCCAGGAGTGTATTTTGCACTCCAGATGGAATATTTTTCATGACTGACTTCATCAACGAATCCAATAAATCGTATGCAATGCCACTATTCCAGGGATCTTCTGTCGAATTATGAGTAGATCTTTCAGTGCTCTGTCAAATTCTTCTGGCAGTATCGCACCTCTCAACTCATCTTCATCCACTACCTCTTCCCTTTCTATAGTATTACCTTCATTTCCCTTGTAAATCTCTTCTATACACTCCTTCCGCCTTTCAGATTTCCCTTCATTGCTTAGTACTGGTTTGCGATCTGAGATCTTGATATTCGTTCAAAAGCGTTTCTTTTTACGAAAGGTCTACCTAATTTTCCTGTAGGCAGCATCTATCTTTCCTTTCAGAATCAATATTTTATGCGTTAGCAAATGATTTCTACTGGACTTCGCCTTTTCCCTATTTGATCCTCTGCCGCCTTTACGTCTTATCTCTTTAGGCTACAAATTTGCTTCTGTTCTTTGCCTTAACCCTGTTTCAGTCAGTCGAGGCCTAATGCTTCCTTTGAAATTGTTACCATCTTTCTTTCAACTTATCTATATCTCAAATCCTACAATTCTGTATATCTCAAATCCTACAATTCTGTAATTTCTTCATTTTTAATCTGAAGTTCCCAGCCTATAAATTATAGCCAGAGTTCACATCTGTCCCTGAAAAAGAAAACCTTGCAGTTGAAAATTAAGTTTCTAAATCTCCGTCTTATATTAAGTACTCTATTTGAAACATTTTTGTGTTTCCAGGTCACTTCCACGTATACAGCTTTCTTCCACGACTTTTAAACCAAATGCTAGCGATGAGTCAGTTATGTGCTGTGCAAAATTCTACCAAGCATCTTCCCCTCTCATACCTTCCCCCTCAGTCCATTCTCCTCCTCCTCCTTTTCCTGCTATCGCATTCCAGTCACCTACCACATTTAAATATTCTCACTTAAAAATCTGAATAATTTCTTTTATCTCATCAAACATTCTTTCAGGCTCTTGATCATCTGCGGAGCTAGTTGGCGTCTAACGTGTGTCTTGGTTACGATAACGCACTCACTGCGCTGTCCATGGTAGACTACATGCATACGTATTTTTTTATTCATTATTAGGCCTACCGCTGCAATATTCCTATTTTATGTTTATAGCCCTCTATTCACCTGAACTGTTCTCTCTGCAACCACATTAATCCCCACTATATCTAACCTCAACTTACCCATTTGCCTTAAAAATTACCTAACCTACCCACACAACTAAGGGATCTAACATTCCACGCTCCGACCCACAGAATGCCACTTTTGTTTTTCCTGATAACGACATCGTCTTGAATACCCCCACCCTCCCGTTCCTGAGATACGAATGAGAAGCTATGGAACTATTTTACATCCGGAATATTACACTGAA
Organism: Schistocerca gregaria; assembly: GCF_023897955.1. Lineage (NCBI taxonomy): Eukaryota > Metazoa > Arthropoda > Insecta > Orthoptera > Acrididae > Schistocerca > Schistocerca gregaria. Next base: position 293,324,251 of record NC_064924.1, on the reverse strand, counting down.
GATGATGCCATCATAATTTAACCGTCCAGTAGAGCTGCATGCCCGCAGGAAAAATGACGGCTGCAGTTTTCCCTTGTTCTCAACCTGTCGTAATACGAGCACAGCAAAGCCATGATGGCTAATGTTAGAAGGGTAGATCAGACGACGCAATTAGGTCGCGTAACTTCCAAAGTGAAACAGATCAATTTAGATTCTTTCTTTCATTCTTTTGCTTGTGCATTCGTCCCGCAATGACGCAGGGTCGGCGTGGTTAATCGGATTTGGCAAGGTTAAGTTAAGGGGTGGCCGGATGCCGTTCCTGCCACCACCCCCCGTACCCCCCGGGACGGAAGTAGTGTACCCCAACTGTCTGTGTCTAGTGTAATCCATGGAATAGTGCGAATGTGTTCAGATGTCTGCGAGCCGTGTAACTGAGGCGGGACTTGGGGACCAGCCCGGTATTCACCTAGTGGGATGTGGAAAACCGCCTAAAAACTACATCCAGGCTGGCCTGCACCCCGGCCTCCGTCGTTAAGCCGCCGGACGGAAACAGATCAATTTAGATACATGTTCATAATGTAATGTAGCAGATTTTGCACCTTACATGATGCTAAATCAGTACTAATACACCGAATAATAATTGATAAATTGCCCACCGATAGGAGAGAATTGACACAGAAAAGGAAGTTGTGTGTGTCATGTCAAACTAACGGGATGGCCGCGGCCGGACCCCTTTGTCGGCTGGCACTTCATACCACCAAAGACGTTCGGAGAGGCTGGGCCATCACAACAAGAAGCGAGAAGGAACTATATGCGAAAGAGAGAAAGATGATTTCGCGCCACAGTGGAAAATTTGCGGAATACTGTGACGGGATTGGCGCAGAGCGCGTAGAGATACATGTTAAAAGTTTGGCGGCAACAGTAACCGCGGGAGAATTCTGTGTCGTGGTTGGGTACAAACGCGCACGGATACATGGTAGTGTGTATCGTGATTGGCTACCAACGCGCACGGATCCATGCGGCGAAGAACGGCCAGGTTTGCAAAAACTCTGAAGGACCTCGGGGGTCGGTAGTGAACTAGAGCAGTCGCGGTGTCTGGCTGCCCTGCTTGGAGAGCGTGGAGAGAAATATGTTGGAGAAGTTACCGGCATTGAGCCCAGTGGTTACTCTCCAAGTCTGATTAGTGTAGAGCATACGACTCCACACACGTAGTATTTTCTATTCCTCTGAGGAGAGAAACAGATTTGTACTAACTTGTGGTGTTCATATGCAATCTGAAGTGTAACATTGCTGCTGCGCACTTGGGTCGACCAACTACTCTTGGCATATGTACAAGTAGCTTGACTATTGACTAGTGACGGACTCCGCAATTGGACTCTTACGTACAGGAGTTTACGGGCGCAAACCACGTCCACGTTGGATATTAAAGCCAAGCTCGCTCACAGGAAAGACGGCATCACCACGTTGGCTGGGCGGACCGTCGTTATCATCATGGAGAATTACGGTGATATTAGCAATCATCAGCCAAAGTAGGGCACTGTAATTCTAAATGAGTTCGTATTCCGCTAGCTCTTTGACTGGCGCTCTCTGAGTCTGTGTCCCTTCAGGCAGAACTGCAATACAGTCACTTGCGGGTTCAGTGTTGACTTAAGTAGTTAGGAAAAGAGGATACATTGTGTCAATGATAGGCTAGTTAGGTTATCGAGTCTATTTTATTGTCGTGATATGCTAGAAATATTGCTCATCCCGTTCTGAATAAATCTTAATTTGGTATCATACGCTTATCACCGCATTATTGATTTCGTAGCTAGCAATCACCATATTTTTGTTTAATAATTAGAGTGTAATGATAAATTCGATGCATGGCATAACCGTGCGTTTAAATAGAGCCAACGTAAGTCAGATAGCAACTCATGGTCGACTAAGACTACCAACAGATATTTTTCAGTATATCGATAATTGTTCAATAAACCCCCGTACGTTGCAATAAATAAGATGGTAAAAAGATAAAAAGGAAATGTGCTGCGCAGTTTTTATAATTTACATGTATTTAAACAAATTTACAAAAGACAGAAAAATTTACATAATATTGTACTGAAAATATAAATTTACTAAAGAAGAATGTCAATTGGAGACTTGAAATTTGCCGTTGTTTTATTTGCAGTGGTACGCGTAGCCACTCTGACAGCTGATGGATGCTCATGTTATTAATATGCTAAATAAGCGATCTCACTGACAACCGTTTAATAAACGGAAATCGGCGAATCCTGGTAGGTCAGCACAAGTTAATAATCGCTTCTTGCGTGTGGAGTTGTGAAGGCTGACAGTGGCGAACACAATCGCGTCCAGGCTAGCCAGCCCGTATATTTGTCCAGTAGCTTTACTGAACACGTCGGGTAGGCTGGCTAGGGCAGCACCCCCTTGACATGTAAGTGGTGTGATGTGGAAGGAGGTAAAATCCAATCTAGTATGCAAACAGCGTCCGACGGTTCGATGTGTTGGTCGCGCGGCACTGAAACTTCTTTCCGCTGGTGGAATTTGTGTCGCACACCGAGTCCACACTACGCCGTCTGCACGTGGGTCGCCCAGAGCACGCGAGGGCTGCGGACTCCAGCAGATGTCTGCTCACTGCTGCTGGCGCTGCTGCTGCTGCAGCCGCTGCTCCTCCAGCTTGGCCTCGATGCGCTTCTGGTGCAGCCCCTCCGGGTCGTACTTCCGCGACAGTCGCGCCCAATCGGCCGTCCGCTGCTTCATCATGAAGTCCACCACCTTGCGCACGTTCTCCTTCTGCTTCGCGGAGCATTTGGAGCAGTCCGACTTCAGCGCGTCCGGCAGCATCTCTGCGGGCAACAGTGAGAACAGAGTCAGCAAAGCGGGCAAACGAATTCCTGACACCGCTTAGTCATCTGCCGTAGCACCCACTGAGAGCGGGCTCTCCATTCTGGAAAAAAAACTGAAAAAATAGTCAAATATTTTGCGATATTTAAAGAAATAAGATACGAGGGTGGTTTGGTAAGTCCGGTAGATTTATATGAAAGACTGGAACATTTTTGTTGCGTCTTCATGGTTGGTAAGCTTCATTAACCAAGCAGACCAGACCTCATCGACGGTGTCAGTGTTGAGACAGGGATTAGTGATCATGATGTTGTCATTACGACTATAGGTACGAAAGTTAAAAAGTCGGTCAAGAAGGCTAGGAGAGTATTCTTACTAGTAAGAGCAGGTAAACAGTTGTTAGCATCCCACTTACAAGGGAACATCCCCATCTCACCCCCCTCAGATTTAGTTATAAGTTGGCACAGTGGATAGGCCTTGAAAATCAATGGAGAAAACTGGAAGAAGTTGTGTGAAACTATGAAAAAAATAAGCAAAATTTACAAACTGAGCAGTCCATGCGCAATATAGGCAACATCAAGGACAGCGTGAGCTAAGTAGTGCCGTGGTCCCGTGGTTAGCGTGAGCGGCTGCCGAAGTCTTCCCTCGAGTGAAAAATTTAATTTTTTATTTTCGGACAATTATTATCTGTCCATCCGTTATGTTTTCATCACTTTTTTGGTAGTGATTGTCACATCCACAAGAAAACCTAAATCGGGCAAGGTAGAAGAATCTTTTTACCCATTCGCCAATTGTACAAGTTAGGTGGGTCAACAACATATTCCTGTCATGTGAAGCACATGCCGTTACCAGTATCGTATAGAATATATCAGACGTGTTTTCCTGTGGAGGAATCGGTTGACCTATGACCTTGCGATCAAATGTTTTCAGTTCCCTTTGGAGAGGCACGACCTTTCGTCTAATAATCGCACAGTTTTGCGGTGCGGTCGCAAAACACAGACACTAAACTTATTATAGTGAATAGAGACGTCAATGAACGAACGGACAGATCATAACTTTGCGAAGATAAAACATGTAAACTTTTCACTAAAGGGAGGACCTGAAACAAATGCCTCTCGTTCGGCAGCCGCTCACGCTAACCACGGGACCACGGCGCTCCTTAGCACACGCTGTCCTTGATGTTGCCTATGTTGCGCATGGACTACTCAGTTTATTTATTTTACTTATTTTTTTCATAGTTCCACACAACTTCTTCCTGTTTTCTCGATTGATCTGTGTTCCGTTTTTCAAGGCCTATCCACTGTGCCAACTTATAACTAAATCTGAGGGGGGTGCGATGGGGAGGTTCCTTTGTTAGTAAATGAATCGACTTCATTTACTTCCAGTACGATGGACGTGGAAAAATTATGGACACATTGTAAATCAGGCATTGGACAAGTATGTGCCGAAAAAGTGGGTTACGGACGGAAAAGACCCACCGTCGTTTAACAGTGCAATTCGGAGAATGCTCAGGAAGCAAAGGCAGTTGCACTCGCGGTTCAAGAAAGATCGGGAGAATGAGGACAGGCAAAAGTTAGTAGAGATTCGTGCTGTTGTAAAAAGAGCGATGCGCGAAGCATTCAATCACTACTACCGTCATACCTTAGCAAAAGTTCTTGCTGAAAACCCAAGGAAATTCTGGTCATACGTAATATAGGTAAGCGGGTCGAAGGCTTCCGTCCAGTCACTCACTGGTCAGTCTGGCCTGGCAACGGAAGACAGCAAAACGAAAGCTGAAATTTTAAATTTAGCATTTGAGAAATCTATCATGCATGAGAATCGTACAAACGTACCACCGTTTGAGTCTCGTACAGATTCCCGTATGGAGGACATAGTGATAGACGTCCCTGGGGTTGGGAAGCAGCTGAATGGGTTGAAAATAAATAAATCGCCAGGTCCTGAGGGGATTCCAATTCGGATTTACAGAGAGTACTCTACTGCATTGGCTCCTTACTTAGCTTGCATTTATCGCGAACCCCTTGCCCAACGTAAGGTCCCGAGCGACTGGAAAAAAGCGCAGGTGACGCCTGTATATAAGAAGGGCAGAAGGACGGATCCTCAAAATTACAGACCAATATCCTTTACATCTGTTTGTTGCAGGATTCTCGAACATATTCTCAGTTCGAATATAATGAATTTCCTTGAGACAGAGAAGTTGCTGTCCATGCATCAGCATGGCTTTAGAAAGCATCGCTCCTGCGAAACGCAACTCGCCCTTTTTTCACATGATATCTTGCGAACCATGGATGAAAGGTATCAGACGGATGCCATATTCCTTGACTTCCGGAAAGCGTTTGACTCGGTGCCCCACTGCAGACTCCTAACTAAGGTACGAGCATGTGGCATTGGTTCCCAAATGTGTGAGTGGCTCGAAGACTTCTTAAGTAATAAAACTCAGTACGTTGTCCTCGATGGTGAGTGTTCATCGGAGGTGAGGGTATCATCTGGAGTGTCCCAGGGAAGTGTGGTAGGTCCGCTGTTGTTTTATATCTACATAAATGATCTTTTGGATAGGGTGGATAGCAATGTGCGGCTGTTTTCTGATGATGCTGTGGTGTACGGGAAGGTGTCGTCGTTGAGTGACTGTTGGAGAATACAAAATGACTTGGACAGGATTTGTGATTGGTGTAAAGAATGGCAGCTAACTCTAAATATAGATGAATGTGAATTAATGCAGATGAATAGGAAAAAGAATCATGTAATGTTTGAATACTCCATTAGTAGTGTAGCGCTTGACACAGTCACGTCGATTAAATATTTGGGCGTAACACTGCAGAGCGATATGAAGTGGGACAAGCATGTAATGGCATTTGTGGGAAGGCGGATAGTCGTCTTCGGTTCATTGGTAGAATTTTGGGAAGATGTGGTTCATCTGTAAAGGAGACCGCTTATAAAACACTAACACGACCTATTCTTGAGTACTGCTCGAGCTTTTGGGATCCCTATCAGGTCGGATTGAGGGAGGACATAGAAGCAATTCAGATGCGGGCTGCTAGATTTGTTACTGGTAGGTTTGATCATCACGCGAGTGTTACAGAAATGCTTCAGGAACTCGGGTGGGAGTCTCTACAGGAAAGGAGGCGTTCTTTTTGTGAATCGCTACTGACGAAATTTAGAGAACCGGCATTTGAGGCTGACTGCAGTACAATTTTACTGCCGCCAGCTTACATTTCGCGGAAAGACCACAAAGATAAGATAAGAGAGATTAGGGCTAGTACAGAGGCATATAGGCAGTCACTTTTCCCTCGATCTGTTTGGGAGTGGAACAGGGAGAGAAGATGTTAGTTGTGGTACGAGGTACCCTCCGCCACGCAGCGTATGGTGGATTGCGGAATATGTATGGAGATGTAGATGTCACCATAGCACCCACTGAGAGCGGGCTCCCAATTCTGGAAAAAACTGAAAAAATTGGTCAAATATTTTGTGAAATTTAAAGAAATAAAATACGAGGGTGGTTTGGCAAGTCCGGTAGATTTCATGAGAAAATGGAACATTTTGTTGCGTCTTCATGGTAGATAAGCTTCATTAACCAAGCGTCCTATAAAGAATTTCAACAATGTACAGTGTACAGTTCATTGTTGACTGTCGTCTGAAATGATCAGTGTATCGACTGCGATTGAGAATGGAGAAAACCGAGTCCCGCGCTGTTATTAAATACTGGGAGGTTATGATTAAACTTTCCCTATTGAACACGTTATAACACAGAAACTAATTACCGTACGAGTACCAAACTTGGTAGCGTTAACGCCAAGGATGTGGGGAAGAGAAATAATGCAGAAGCAGTCAACTGAAGGACGTTTAATGTGCCGCTACGGTACATCATACCATTTCTGCCACAAAAGGGGCTCAGGCGCCCATCAGTGTCCAGAAGTATCTGAAAGCGCAGGTTTGTATTCTGCACAACAGAACGAAGCATGTCCGTAGGTACGCTGGCTGCATCTCTTGATATGCTACGCTTCAAATCAGCATACGCGTGATGATCTCCTGGTAAACCCTGTCCTCCAGGTAGCCCTATAGCCAGAAATCACAGGGAGTGAGATCAGGTGACCGCGCAGGCCAAGAATTTGGAAACGATCGGCTGACAATTCGGTCGTTTTCAAATGTGTTTCGGAGAGTAGAAGAACTTCACGAACGATATGCGGTGGGGCCTCACCTTACATGAAAGCTGTTGAGTTCAGTGCGCCTCTCTCCTGTAGGGCGGGTATGACAAGCTGGCGAAGCATATCACAGTAACGCTGGCCAGTCACACTGCGCGTCTTTAAAAAAAGAATGGGTCAATGGTGAACGTAGTTGTGAAACCACTCTATAGGATGACACGTTCTCCATGCAGAGAAACTTCATGTTAAGTGACTTGAGATGAAGATCTCCATACTAGACAATTCTGTGTGTTCACCTAACTCGCCAGAAAAAAATTAGCTTCGTCTGTTCATAGGCTGGTGCAGGGCCAGTCCTCGTCAACGTCAATCCTTGCGAGAAAGTGGAGAGCAGAGTCAACACGTCGCTGAGTGTCCTGTGACACAAGCTGCTGTACGATTTGGACCTTGTACGATTGCCGTTCGATAATGGTTCGAAGCACCTTCCGTACAGTGGACCAAGGGATGCTCAACTATAGTGATAAAGCATGCGCACTGCCTGACTATCGGGTATTGTGTGCAGCGTTGTCAAATATAGCAACAGAGATTTCATCAAACATCTGTGGCGGAACCAGTCATCGGCCTCTTCCCGGAGCGACGCCCAGTTCTCCATTTGATTCGAAATTCTTTATCCTGCTCCGCACAGCAGGTGGAGAAGGAGGACCATTTCCAAATTCTTTTAGCCGCGATATTCTCGAAGTGCAGGTGCCGTATTACGCTTGTTTTGATAATAGAGCTTCACTATAATTCCCTGCTCCTTTTGTCCTGCGACCGTAGCAGCTGGGCGGTTCCAGACTGAAGTGCCTAGAACTGCTCGCCACAGCGGCCGGCACTCTGGGCATTAATGCTATCAAGTTTGCTACTCTTAGTGTAATTAGTTTCTGTGCTATAACGTTTTAAATAGGGAAAGTTGAATTATAACACCTGGTATTTTCATTTGAATGGTTGGATGAAGTTCACACTGACTCCACCATCATTGAAAACCACTTTCTTTTGGAATAATAAATTTAAAAGTGGTCGGACAAGCATCCAATCGAAGTCACCACAAAGGAAACCATTGACAAAATGTAAGCCCGCCAAACGAAAATTCGTGGCTTTCCCGAGACTGCAGGCATCTGAACAGTGCGAGTGCATAACATCCTTCACGGAGAAATGGCTATGAAGAAACTGTGTGCGAAATGAGTTCTGCGAGTAACACAGCAGACCAAAAGCGCATCCGGCACAGCATTTGAATCCAGTGTTTGGCGATGTTTAATCACAATGTGCAAGACTTTATGCGTCGACTTGTGACTGTTGATGAAACCTGGATCCATCATTACGCACCAGAGTCAAAACGGCCTGTTAACACAATGGACGAAGGTTGGTGAAAGTGTACCAAAGAAGGCAGACACCCTTCTGTCAGCTGGTAAAGTGATGGCCACTGTTTTTGGGGTTCCCAAGGAATAATATAGATTACTTGGAGAAAGGCAGAATCGTAATTGGATCCTATTATTGAATCATTTGAAACATGTGTTGGCTGAAAAAAGACCAAGGTGGTATGCAGAAAAGTGCTCTTTCACTTCGATAATGCACGATCCCAGACATCAGCGATAACAATGGCCAAAGTGCATGAACTGGGGTTTCAATAGGTTCCTTGTCCGCCCTATTCAACAGAGTTTGTCCCAAGTGACTTCTTCCTGTTCCCTAATTTGCTTGCTGGGAAGTCCTTTTCATGACAGAAGGAAATGGTAGTTGCAGTCAGTGACTATTTTGCTGCGTTTGACAAACCCTTTTTCTTCGACAGCATGAAAAAGCAGGAGGTTCGCTAGACCAAACGTGTATCACGAAAAGAAGACTATGTAGAGAAGTAAGGCGAATAGTTTACGAAACAAACAGTTTTTTCTTGATTTTTTACCAAACTTATCACACCACCCACGCAGGTTACAAAAACATTTGATGCGCCTTTGAATGATGCTCGAAATCACCTACAGCAGTTGAGGTGGATGTACGTTAGACACTTAAGGACCATTGAGTGGCCGGCCGGAGTGGCCGAGCGGTTTGGGCGCTTCAGTCGAACCGCGCGACCGCTGCGGTCCCAGGTTTGAATCCTGCCTCGGGCATTGATGTGATGTCCTTAGGTTGGTTAGGTTTAAATAGTTCTAAGTTCTAGGGGATTGATGACCTCAAATGTTAAGTCCCATAGTGCTCAGAGCCATTTTGAACCATTGAGTGAAACTGCATCAGAAAAATATATTATAGTACTCTTCAGTGCTCTAAGATTCTTCGAGCTTTAAACTCTCAATCACCACCTCTTTTTCTGTACATGAATTCCAGCATCATCCAAAAGCGCGTCAATGTTTCTCTAATATCTTTTATAAGGGTAGTCTGAAAAGTTTCCGACCTCAACGTGAATATAAAAACACTTGTCAACAAAAGTGGGGGAGTTTGTTTGCGCATTTGTACTACGAAACAAAAATTTCAACCATTTCTGGCACTCATTGTTGTTTGAAAGTCGTCAAAAAAGCGAGTCGATGCAGTGAAAATGGGCAAAATCGACTGTGATCTCCCTAAATCACTCCAGGCAAATTCCGGGATGGTTCCTCTGAAAGGGCACGGCCGACTTCGTTCCCCATCCTTCCCTAATCCGATGAGACCGATGACCACGCTGTCTGGTTTCCTTCCCCAAACCAACCAACCAACCAACCAACAAAATCGACAGTCGAACTGTCATTAGATATTTGGTTTGCAAAGCCAATACGCCTACACATATCAAACGCGAGTTGCCCACTGTGCACGGGGACTCTGCAGTATCATTTACCACCGTGAAATTTTAGGAAGTTGAGTTTAAACGTGACTGTACCAGCCTGGGTGACGATAAACGTTCGGGACAGCCTAAAACTGCAACCACTTACCATAACATTGCCCAAGTTCACCAAATGGTGCATTAATTGACTAGATGAAAGCGAAAATCGAGGAAGAATGTTCACGTTTGCAGAAGAAAAACAAATTTTGTTTCACAAGGACAAAGTGCCGTCACTCCCCAGCGTTTGCCTTGACCACCGTCCTTACACGTCAGCTCTAGCCCCAACGAACTTTTTCTTTTATTTCCTCGGCTAAAAGTTTGTAGGATAGACATTTTCGTTGAATTAAAAGGCCAACACCTTCGTAAAAAAAAATTGCAGAGATACTAACTATTATTTGGACACGTTAAGGGGATGGAAGCAACGCTGAGAGAGGTGCACAGACTTTCTAGGAGATTATGTTGAAAAATAAACATTAGTTTGAAGAAAATATGTCTTATTTCTTTGTTAGATCAGAAACTTTTCATCGTATTTCTTAAGTTTAGACAAATAATTTCATGACATTTAATTGTTTGTTTACATTTATCCTATTTTCACACTTTTTTTTAGAAAAGTTTCTAGATCAAGAGAAACTAGCGAAATTTAAATTTATGCTGTGAGTTAATATCTTTTGCTAGCAGCAGCTGTTCGTGAAAAACTTCAATTTTCCCTCAGATCAGTAATTAATTTTGTCCTAATTTCACTGACTATTTTCAGGCAATTACTTTCTTGTTTGCAAAAGTAGATCTCACTCTAGTCGATTTGATACCTCATTTGTTTATGTCGCACTGTTCGTTTGACTACCAGAAATTCCCCTCAATTCCTAGTTGCCTCAATTGGTTTAAGCAATCAAACATTTTCTTTTTAGTGAAACTATATCCCACGCTTGTCAATTTGATATTCCACTTGTCCATTTCTCGCTCTATGTTTCGCTACGAAAATTCGGACAAAAAAAATCTGCTGTATAATTTCCAGGGACTCTTTCATTCGGCTCCAAAATAAATATTTACATTTTATTGATTGGAATACGGGGCCAACGAGGAAATTTGCCAGCCTGGCAGCCGAATACTTCTCTTTTCAAAGGTTCACTCTCTTCTGAGCTAGTCTCCTTTTAAGTCACTGTATCGTTGCTATGCTTTGCCAGAGAGCACATTCCACACAGAGGTGCTGTTCTAGAATGTCCACAGAAAAATCGCCTACAGTAGCAATAGCCGCTTAACTCGACATTTCCGGCCACAAATTTCTTTAAATGCGAGAACATTAAGATTTCAAAGAGCTCAATATCTATGATTTAGGATGAAGTTTCTACATTTCGTACATAAAAAAGTAATTGTTAATGAAGTAATTGTTCGTTGTGATTTGATCTTCATGTGTCATAAAAATATGTACAGTATTCTGTAACGCAACATTCATAATGCGGCGTCAAATAAAGTAAAAGCCATCATGCATCACTGCCACTAATAGTAAAATGCATTACACAGTCAAGTCATACACTGACACAGAATTTCAATCTTACTCTAAGATCATTATCAGGGCCTGTGCCTTGCACTCTACGAGGTGCACTCAAGTTCTAAGGCTTCCAATTTTTTTCTCCGGACTGGAAAGAGATAGAAACATGCGAATTGTTTTAAAATGAGGCCGCGTCCCAGAGATGGCAGCACCGTACGGCAGATGGAATTTTACCGCCAGCGGCGAGAATGAGAACTGTTTTAAATACTTAAAATGGCGACCGCCAGAGGCGAGAATGAGAACTATTTAAAATACTTAAAATGGCGACGTTTTCCTTACTTGAACAGCGTGCAATCATTCGTTTTCTGAATTTGCGTGGTGTGAAACCAATTGAAATTCATCGACAGTTGAAGGAGACATGTGGTGATGGAGTTATGGTGTCTCGAAAGTGCGTTCGTGGGTGCCACAGTTTAATGAAGGCAGAACATCGTGTGGCAACAAACCGAAACAACCTCGGGCTCGCACAAACCGGTCTGACGACATGATCGAGAAAGTGGAGAGAATTGTTTTGGAGGATCGCCGAATGCCTGTTGAACAGATCGCCTTCAGAGTTGGCATTTCTGTGGGTTCTGTGCACACAATCCTGCATGACGACCTGAAAATGCTACAAGTGTGATCCAGGTGGGTGCCACGAATGCTGACGGACGACCACATGGCTGCCTGTGTGGCTTGTCGCCAAGCAATGTTGACGCGCAACGACAGCATGAGCGGGACTTTCTTTTCGTCGGTTGTGACAATGGATGAGACGTGGACGCTATTTTTCAATCCAGAAACAAAGCGCAGGTCAGCTCAATGGAAGCATACAGATTAACCACCACCAAAAATTTCAGGTGACCGCCAGTGCTGAAAAAATGGTGGTGTCCATGTTCTAGGACAGCGAGGGCGTAATCCTTACTCATTGCGTTCCAAAGGGCACTACGGTAACATGTGCATCCTACGATAATGTTTTGAAGAACACTTTAACGAAAACGTCCGGGAAGAGCTGCGCGTGTGCTGTTACACCAAGACAACGCACCCGCACATCGAGCTAACGTTACGCAACATTTTCTTCGTGATAACAACTTTGAAGTGATTCCTCATGCTCCCTACTCAACTGACCTGTTTCCTAGTGAATTTCGGCTTTTTCCAACAATGAAAGACACTCTCCGTGGCCGCACATTCACCAGCCATGCTGCTATTGCCTCAGCGATTTTCCAGTGGTCAAAAAAGACTCCTAAAGAAACCTTCGCCGCTGCCATGGAATCATGGCGTCAGCGTTGTGAAAAATGTGTACGTCTGCAGGGCGATTACGTCGAGAAGTAACGCCAGTTTCATCGATTGCGGGTGAGTAGTTATTTAGAAAAGAAATCGGAGGCCTTAGAACTTGAATGCACCTCGTACAATGTATGGGTACATAAAACGCTTGGTGTAAATAACGTTATGGTACCTGAAGCTGATGAGATGATCAAAGCTGCAGTAAATAAAGAAATATTTCATCGGAAACTTTTATATGACTTTTCAGCGTTTGGGCATCACCTGCACAAAATTCGTAGTTCACTTTCACATGTTTTCTCATAATGTAAATCTGGATGGTGCACTTGGAATTCGCCAGCTGTTGTTTTACCCTTTGCAAAATAATCAATTAGAAGATACCTTTAGAGTTCCAGCAACACTGGAGGTAACCTTTTTTGGCAGATGGAGTTGATTTGGTTATTTTTTTGGCGTATTTGAGTCAGCGTCTGCTTTGGCCACTGTTTCATTACTAAGTGGAGGACACAAGCGTCATTCCCAGCACTACATCGGCACACATACTGAGTTGAATTCTCTTTAAAACGAAGGAAATGTTTCTGTAAAGGTGGCCAAATGACTATGGGGAATACTCTATAAATGCAGCGTACGCAAACCTGTTGTTTATAAATTTCTCGTAGCAAATTTGCCTGTTAAATACATCGTGGTCTTTCTTTTAGTGTGTCTATATCGGAAAGATACAAAGAAGGTAGCTGCGAAGAAACTGTGGGTAACAGAAGAAATACTTCAGTTGATTGATGAAAGGAGGAAGTACAAACATGTTCTGGGAAAATCAGGAATACAGAAATACAAGGCGCTGAGGAATGAAATAAATTGGAAGTGCAGGGAAGCTAAGACGCAATGGCTGCAGGAAAAATGTGAAGACATCGATAAAGATATGATTGTCGGAAGGACAGACTTAACATACAGTAAAGTCAAAACATCCTTTGGTGACATTAAAAGCAACGGTGGTAACATTAAGAGTGCAACGGGAATTCCACTGTTAAATGCAGAGGAGAGAGCAGATAGGTGGAAAGAATACATTGAAAGCCTCTATGAGGGTGAAGATTTGTCTGGTGTGAAAGAAGAAGAAACAGGAGTCGATTTAGAATAGATAGGGGATCCAGTATTAGAATCGGAATTTAAAAGAGCTTTGGAGGACTTACGGTCAAATAAGGCAGAAGGGATAGATAACATTCCATCAGAATTTCTAAAATCATTAGGGGAAGTGGCAACAAAACGACTATTCACGTTGGTGTGTAGAATATATGAGTCTGGCGACATATCATCTGACTTTCGGAAAAGCATCATCCACACAATTCCGAAGACGACAAGAGCTGACAAGTGCCAGAATTATCGCACAATCAGCTTAACAGCTCATGCATCGAAGGTGCATACAAGAATAATATACAGAAGAATGGAAAAGAAAATTGAGAATGTGCTAGGTGACGATCAGTTTGGCTTTAGGAAAAGTAAAGGCACGAGAGAGGCAATTCTGAAGTTACGGCTAATAATGGAAGCAAGACTCAAGAAAAATCAAGACACGTTCATAGGGTTTATCGACCTGGAAAAAGCGTTCGACAATATAAATTGTTGCAAGCTGTTCGAGATTTTGAAAAAAGTAGGGGTAAGCTATAGGGAGAGACGGGTCATATACAATATGTACAACAACAAAGAGGGAATAATAAGAGTGGGCGATCAAGAACGAAGTGCTCGTATTAAGAAGGGTGTAAGACAAGGCCGTAGCCTTTCGCCCCTACTCTTCAATCTGTACATCGAGGAAGCAATGATGGAAATAAAAGAAAGGTTCAATAGTGGAATTAAAATACAAGGTGAAAGGATATCAATGATACGATTCGCAGATGACATTGCTATCCTAAGCGAAAGTGAAGAAGAATTAAATGATCTGCTGAACAGAATGAACAGTCTAATGAGTACACAGTATGGTTTGGGAGAAAATCGGAGAAAGACGAAGGTAATGAGAAGTGGTAGAAATGAGAACAGCGAGAAACTTAACTTCAGGATTGATGGTCACGAAGTCAATGAAGTTAAGGAATTCTGCTACCTAGGCAGTAAAATAACCAATGACGGACAGAGTAAGGAGGACATCAAAAGCACACTCGCTATGGCAAAAAAGGCATTTCTGGCCAAGAGAAGTCTACTAATATCAAATACCGGCCTTAATTTGAGGAAGAAATTTCTGAGGATGTACGTCTGGAGTACAGCATTGTATGGTAGTGAAACATGGACTGTGGGAAAACCGGAACAGAAGAGAATCGAAGCATTTGAGATGTGGTGCTATAGACGGATGTTGAAAATTAGGTGGACTGATAAGGTAAGGAATGAGGAGGTTCTACGCAGAATCGCAGAGGAAAGGAATATGTGGAAAACACTGATAAGGAGAAGGGACAGGATGATAGGACATTAGATAAGACATGAGGGAATGACTTCTATGGTACCAGAGGGAGCTGTAGAGGGCAAAAACTGTAGAGGAAGACAGAGATTGGAATACGTCAAGCAAATAATTGAGGTCGTAGGTTGCAAGTGCTACTCTGAGATGAAGAGGTTAGCACAGGAAAGGAATTGGTGGCGGGCCGCAAAAACCAGTCAGTAGACTGATGACCAAAAAAATATCGGAAAACTTTAATCAGATTGTCATCCGATACAATATTGTGCATTTTCCCAGTGATGCAATCTGTGGTTGCACCGTCCTGGCATCCAACATGTCAATCATTTTCGTGTTAAGTACGGTGATGTTTGAACTCCACTATATTTAATGTCAATATTTACGTTACATTATCGATTTAGCACCCGCATAACTCCATCCTAAGATGTCTCGAAATGTCCAAATATCGCAAAAGGGATTTTAAACATTGCTGGAATCACATACACATATACACAACATATGTAGTCCTAAAACCAAGATTCTAATAAAACCAAGACGAGGACGGCATGAAGGAGAAAGTTCCAGGTATCTCGGAAGAAGAGTGTTTTGTGGTCTAGGTGACGGTGTATGGGTACTGTTTTCATATCTAATAATATGAACTATGAAGAAGCCTGATTACGCTGCTACAACCCATAGATCCGTTGATACGATGAAGTGTGGACATTATGCATTAGATTGTTAAATAGAGGCACTGTCTTCAAAAATATGGAACAATACCATCCACCGCCAAACCCCTTTTTCATATCTGTAGGTGCTCGTAACTCTCCCTTTGTGCGCTACAGTGATTGTACGGTGGTAGCTGCTCTCATTTTAGAGATATCTGAGTATCGAAGTGGTCAACACGACATCATGGTGGTCATCAGGACGGCTTCTGTCTCTTCCCCACAAATGTATTTTTCGAAGGAAAATGATAAAAATAATTTTCTCGAATCTTTGCGATTATTCTCAGAGGCTAGAAGAACAATCGTCGTGTAAAATAATAAAAATATCCAGGGTGTACTGCCGGTCTATTGTGTCCAACGGGCACAATATTTCGGCAATCAAACATGTCGTGCATTACCCTGCTGGAATGTACGGTTTCGCAGGGATCGAATTAAGGGTAGAGCCACGGGTCGAAACACATCTGAAATGTAACGTCCACTGTTCTAAGTGCCGTCAATGCGAACAAGAGATGACCGAGACGTGTAACCAATGGCAGTCCATACCGTCACGCCGGGTGATACGCCAGTATGGCGATGACGAATACGCGGTTCCAATGTCCGTTCACCGCGATGCGATCATCATGATGCTGTAAACAGAACCTGGATTCAATCGAAAAGATGACATTTTGCCATTCGTGCACCCAGGTTCGTCGTTGAGTACACCATCGCAGGCGCTCCTGACTGTGATGCAGGGTCAAGGGTAACCGCAGCCATGGTCTCCGAGCTGATAGTCCATGCTGCTGCAAACGTCGTTGAACTCTTCGTGCAGACGGTTGTTGTCTTGCAAATGTCCCCCATCTGTTGACTCAGGGATCGATACGTGGCTGCACGATCTGTTACAGCCTTTTGGATAAGATGCCTGTCATCTCGAGTGCTAGTGATACGAGGCCGTTGGGCTGCAGCACGGCGTTCCGTATTACCCTCCTGAAACCACCGATTCCATATTATGCTAACAGTCGTTAGATCTCGACCAACGAGAGCAGCAATGCCACGATACGATAAACCGCAATCGCGATAGGCTACAATCCGACCTTTATTAAAGATATGGTACGCATTTCTCCTCCTTACACGCAGCTTCACAACAACGTTTCACCAGGTGACGCCGGTCAACTGCTGTTTGTCTATGAGAAATCGGTTGGAAACTTTCCTCGTGTCAGCACGTCGTATGTGTCGCCACCGGCGCCAACCTTGTGTGAATGCTCTGAAAAGCTAATCACTTGCATATCACAGTATCTTATTCCTGTCGGTTAAATTTCACGTCTGTAGCACGTCATCTTCGTGGTGTAGCAGTTTTAATGGCCAGTAGTGTAATTTTATCACTACCGTTTCGCTAGAAAGCAGCATATAGGACAGTGTACGAGACTGAGTGGGCTGTGACAATAGACGGCTTCGTTCGGAGCGTGGCTGTCAGGAAGCCGAGTGGTCGATGTGTGGGGACGGCCCACGGCCCACGTGGAGAGCGGCTAACAGGCCGCTTCCTCTCTGGTTGCGGGATCACATCTGGGGCAGCAAACAGGCAGCGGGACGCGCTACGCCCAATTCTCCGGCGTGGCCGCTCCGCGCGCTGAGAAATCCGCGAAACGTTCCTGCCTATAAACATAATTTTAGTAAGTGTAATGCGGTCTCTTCCTTACTCTCTGCATATTTTGCACCTACAGCTCTGCTCTGCAAACCACTATAAAGTGCGCGGCAGCAGTTACTTTTCATTGTAACATTCATGACTTTGGTTTGCAAACTGCGTTTACTCACAACCCTAAGAGCATGCGATACGTATGGGTCTCAAGAAGATTCATCGTTGCCCAGACAAAAGTAAGTGTATGGCCCGTCAGTCCAAAATGTTTCGATGCTGGATTACACTGAGATAGAGAAAATCGTGGGATACTCCCTAATATCCTGTCGGAACTCCCTTTGCCCTTTGTAGTGCAGCAACTCGACGTGGCATGGGCTGAAAAAGTCATTGGGAGTCCCCTGCAGAAATACTGAGCCATGCTGACTCTATAGCAGTCCATAACTGCGAAGGTGTTGCCGATGCAGGATTTTGTGCACGAGCTGTCCTCTCTAAGATATCCCATAAATGCCGGGGTGGCCGAGCGGTTCTAGGCGCTGCAGTGAGGAGCCGCGCGACCGCTACGGTCACAGGTTCGAATCCTGCCTCGGACATGGATGTGTGTGACGTCCTTAGGTTGCCGGCCGCGGTGGTCTCGCGGTTCTAGGCGCGCAGTCCGGAACCGTGCGACTGCTACAGTCGCAGGTTCCAATCCTGTCTCGGGCATGGATGTGTGTGATATCCTTAGGTTAATTAGGTTTAAGTAGTACTAAGTTCTAGGGGACTGATGACCACAGCAGTTGAGTCCCATAGTGCTCAGAGCCATTTGAACCATTTTCTTCCTTAGTTAGTTAGGTTTAAGTAGTTCTAAGTTCTTGGGGACTAATGACTTCAGCTGTTAAGTCCCATAGTGCTCAGAGCCATTTGAACCTTGAATGTTCAATGGGATTCATGGCGGACGTTGTGGGTGGCCAAATCATTCGCTCGAATTGTGCAAATGGTTTAAATGGCTCTGAGCACTATGTGACTTAACTTCTGAGGTCACCAGTAGAACTTAGAACTAATTAAACCTAATTAACCTAAGGACATCACACACATCCATGCCCGGGGCAGGATTCGAACCTGCGACCGTAGCGGTCGCTCGACTCCACACTGTAGCGCCTAGAACCGCATGGGCACTCCGGCCGGCTCGAATTGTACAGAACGTTCTTCAAACAGTCGTGAACAATTGAGGTCCGTTGACGTGACGTCACTGTTTGTAAACATGATGTCCATGAATGGCTGGAAATGGTCTCTAAGTAGCTGAACGTAATAATTTTCAAGCAATAATCTCTTCAGTTGGGCCTGCGGACCCATTCCATTCCATTTAAACACAGCCCACATCATTATGGAGCCACCAACAGCTTGCACAGTGCCCTGTGAATACCTTGGTGTCTGCGTCACACTCTAACCCTGCCACAGCTCTTACCAACTGACGTCGCGAGTCACCTAGTCGGGCCCTGGTTTTCCAGGCGTCTAGGGTCCAACTGACACAGTCACGAGGTCAGGAGGGTCATCAGTCATCTGCTGCCATAGCCCATTAAGGCCAAATTTCGCCACATTCTCCCAACGGATACGTTCGTCCTTCCTCCCATATTGATCCAGAATGAGATTTTCACTCTGCAGCGGAGTGTGCGCTGATATGAAACTTCCTGGCAGATTATAGCTGTGTGCTGGACCGAGACTCGAACTCGGGACTTTTGCCTTTCCCGGGCAAGTGCGTACCAACTGAGCTACCCGAGCACGACTCACGCCCCGTCCTCACAGCTTTACTTCTGCCAGTACCTCGTCTCCTACCTTCCAAATTTTACAGAAGCTCTCCTGCGAACCCTGCAGAACTAGCACTCATGAAAGAAAGGATATTGCGGAGACATTGCTTAGCCACAGCCTGGGGGATGTTTCCAGAATGCGATTTTCACTCTGTCAGATTGAAACTGTGTATCGGACCGAGACTCGAACTCGGGACCTTTGCCTTTCGCGGGCAGGAAGTTTCACATCAGCACACACGCCGCTGCTGAGTGAAAATCGCATTCTGGAAACATCCCCCAGGCTGTGGCAAAGCCATGTCTCCGCAATATCCTTTCTTTCAGGAGTGCTACATCTGCTAGGTTCGCAGGAGAGCTTCTGTAAAGTTTGGAAGGTAGGAGACGAGGTACTGGCAGAAGCAAATCTGTGAGGACGGGTCGTGAGTCGTGCTTGGGTAGCTCAGTTGGTAGTGCACTTGCCCGCGAAAGGCAAAGTTCCCAAGTTCGAGACTCTGGCCGGCACACCATTTTAATCTGCCAGAAAGTTTAATCCCATGTTGATCTCCGCAGTTATTTCTCGCAGTGTTGCTTGTCTGTTAGCACTGACAACTCCGCGCAAACGCCGCTGCTTTCGGTAGTTAAGTGAAAGCCGTCGGCCACTGTGTTGTCTGGGGTGAGAGGTAATGCCTGAAACTTGGTATTCTCGGTATGCTCTTGACACTGGGGATATCGGAATATTTAATTCCCTAACGATTTTCGAAATCGAATGTCCCGTGTGTCTAGCTCCAACTACCATTCCGCGTTAAAAGCCTGTTAATTCTCGTGTTGCGGCCGTAATGACGTCGGAAACTTATTCACGTGATTCGCTGAGTATAAATGACAGCTCCACCAATGCACTACCCTTTGATACCTTGTGTATGCGATACTGCCTCCATCTGCATATGTGCATACCGCTGTCTCATTACATTTGTACTTCAGTGTAACAAAAAATAGAAGGAAGTTAAAATGTGGTTATTAATGGATCAGGCGTTCTACACTCGATTACAACGCACAGAATATACATAGAACCACGTGAAACTGTCAGAAAAGCCATTGGTTTCGATGTCGGTTATGTCGCTAAAGCTTTGGCCCTTCGTGTGAATTCCTGTGCTTGATCATTTTGTGGTATGCTGGTACTGTTACTCCAAGTCTTGTCACCCGTGATGAGTTTTTCCATAAAATAAATATCCTCGGTTTGAATTTCAGTCAAGCCGCGGCAGGTGTCCTCGCGTCAGGAGTCAATTTGTGCGGGACAAACTTTGCACCCGGAATTCCCTCCTTGAAAACATCCTGTAGGATGTCTTGAACATTTTGTTTAGAGATGCTGTTCCATTGCAATTTACGACAACACAATTTTATACGTTATGGCCGCACATCCACTACTTAGCATTGCCTCTGGCAACTAACACGTCGAACCCTCCATACACCCATACGCAACCCTAAGTGCAAAGTGTCTACACGTCCGTGACGAATCACCATAGCGATTCTGAAAATTGGGGATACGGGTAACACAATACCCTGGATATGTGTATGTGTGTGTGTGTGTTGGGCGGATTGAAGAGGGGTGAAGGGGGGGGGGGGGTGGCGAATCGGACGACACCACGCGACATGGAAGTGAGAGTGATGGAGGAAACAAAGCACAATGTCCCACTAAATAAAATATAAAGCTATTGAAAGACTGTTTATCCATCTCCAAACATTCTAATGCCAACTAAAGTACACACTTGCTCATAAATTAAGGATAATGCGGATACACGGTGAAACAATGCTCTGGTGGGCGGTTTGTGGGTTTATATCACCCCACGGTATGACCATGCGGTGCATCTGACATGTGGTCGTCGCACGGTGGCGCTGGCAGCAAGCCACATATACAGAGGTGTGTTGGTGCACGTCGGAGTATGGTGCAGCGAGTAAGTGTGCAGACGTTTTCAGACGTGCTAATGGTGTCTGGGTGTTGAAATGGCTTAAAGAACACATACTGATGACCTTACCGCAGCCACTGGAACTGTTGTCTCCAGACACACAGTCTACAGACGACTGAAAAGACATGGTTTATTCGCCGGAAGACCTGAAAGGTGCATTCCACTGACCCCTGGTCACAGGAGAGTCCGTAAAGCCTGGTGTCAAGAATACAGTACATGGTCATTGGAACAGTTGTCCCAGGTTTTGTTCATGGACGAGTCCAGGTATAGTCTGAACAGTGATTCTCGGCGGGCTTTCATCTGGTGAGAGCCAGGAACCAGGTACCAACCCCTCAACGTCCTTGAAAGGGACCTGTATGGAGGTCGTGGTTTGATGGTGTGGGGTGGGATTATGATTGATGCACGTACACCCCTGCATGTCTTTGACAGAGAAACTGTAAGAGGTCAGGTGTATCGGGACGTCATTTTGCATCAGTATGTCCACCTTTTCAGAAGGGCAGTGGGTCCCACCTTTCGCCTCATGAATGATAACGCACGTCCCCACTGAGCTGCCATCCTGGAGGAGTACCTTAAAATAGAAGATATCAGGCGAACGGAGTGGCCCGCCTGTTCTCCAGACCTAAAGCCCATCGAGCACGTCTGGGATGCTCTCTGTCGTATAGCTGTACGGCTTCAAACCCCTACGATATTTCCGGAGTTCCGACAGGCACTGGTGCAAGAATGGGAGGCTATACCCCAGCAGCTGCTCGACCACCTGCTTCAGAGTATGCCAACCCGTTGTGCGGCCTGTGTACGTGTGCATGGTGATCCCATATTGATGTCGGGGTACATGCGCAGGAAACAGTGACGTTTCGTTGCACATGTGTTTCGGGACGGTTTTACCAATTTATCACCAATACCGTGGACTTACAGATCAGTATCGTGTCTGTTCCCTATGTTTCTATGCGATTAGCGCCAGTAGTTGGTATCTAATATATACATACTATCTGCTGAGAAAGTGCAGTTTGTATCAGACATTTACGTATTATTTTGCTGTTAGGAAAGTGGAGTTTAGAAACTAGCAAATATTTTTTTATACTTAAATTTAAGTAATTTAAACATTGAATGGCAAAATGAGAAAAGAATCTTGAATTGAATGTGCAACGCTTTTGGAAACTTTTATACGCCACAACGGTCTGGCATTTCCAGTTGCAAAAGAATGGTACTAATGGCGAAAGACTTCAGAAATTTCACGAGTGGCTACAGGTACACACTTACAGCAGAGTGGCTCTGCACGGCTACTGCAACCCCTGATAGCACGCAACACGTTTGACATCCGTTAGGTTCTGCATGCCCGCAAGCAGGCCCTAGAGCAGCAGTGGAGCGCAACTCACCAGAAAAGGTTTGAAGTCTCTTTACGAGTACACTTTTAAAGTGTTCGACAAAGTGTGCGGGCGTCACCAAGAGTGCTGGCAAGTTGGAGGTTCTTAGAGGGACGTTTTGTCATTTTATTTGTGCGTGTAAAAATATAGCATACCACCATGATCAACCTACAGTGGGACCAAAGCAGAAGGGCTTCGTATTACGTTCAAATTCTGTTGAATGTCTTTGAACAGTCCCTGCTCGTTCCACCCTGTATACCGGAGCAAAAATTGCGGTCGTGCTGGACTCCAAAAATATCAGTCACGTTCAATGGGACTGCAGCCCAACGATGTCCTTAGAGAAGTGCTGAAACATCCGGAGGAGTGTCATCTGTGTCAAGAATATCATTCTGTTGCTCGTCGCACTGCAAATTGTCGTTTTCGAAAGTGAAATGTATGGGAATCAACGCCTCAACGCCCCAAGGGAAGGGGTGGTTCCATTGACGCCGCCCCCTGAGACCTTTTCGTGCCGATTCTGAGTGTTGGTGTGTTTGAAAGTTTTTCCTCTATCACTTATAAGAAAACAGCACGACTTCGACGATGGACGTCGCCGTTCTGACCTCCATCGCAGAGGCGTCAAAAGAAGAGCAAAGCTGTGGATAAGATGCGTGACACGTTCACGGTGGTGTTGGGTAGAATTGTGGTGAAGTTTGGTGAACAAATGGCTCTGAGCACTATGGGACTTAACATCAATGGTAATCAGTCCCCTAGAACTCAGAACTACTTAAACCTAACTAAGCTAAGGACATCACACAATACCCAATCATCACGAAGCAGAGAAAATCCCTGACTTTGGTGAACATGTGACATCGTTACCCCACATTATATCTTACATGAACTTCTGATATCTATCCGTTTTATCGCATGTGTCAACTCGCTGCTGTTTGATGTGTCGCCGAGTCCGAGCGTGACTTCGAAAGGCACCACGCTTTGGCCTCAATACAGAGGAAGGTCATAGGTACCTTGGAACAAAATTTCAGACTTCTTTGCAATGCGACACGAAAACGGCATTCCAAAGAAGTGAGCCTTTATTGTGTTGTATAGTGTGTACAGCAAATAAGAGCTATCCTATCACATTTCCTTGAGGGATAACTGACGTTACTTTTGTGGCAGATGAACACTCGGCCATCCAGGATAACATTATGGGCTGTAGTACTTAAAAAGCTTTCGAGTAAGTTACAAGGCTGACAATCTATTCCGTTTGCTCGAACCTTCTTCAACTGTCTGCAGTGGAGCACTATATCAAACGCTTCCCAGAAATCTAAGATCATGGAATCCACCTTTTGCTCTACATTCGTGCTTTCCAGGCCATCGAGCGAGGAAAGAGCAAGCGGTATTTCGAGCGGTATTTCGCACGAACGTTGCCTTGTAAGTGTGCGCTGATTTGTGGACAGAAGCTTTTCTATCTTAAGAAAATTTATCATAGTCGAACTTATAATATGCTCAAGAATTTCTGCAGCAAACCGATGTTAAGGATCTTGCTCTGCAATTTCGGGTCCTTTCTTTTACTCTTCTTATGTACTGGAGTCACCACTCTTTGCAGTCGCTTCGTACCTTGCGCTAGTCTAGAGATTCGCTGTAATTGCAAGTTAAGTATGGGGCCAATGCCGAGAGGTACTCTATGTAAAACTGAATTGGCATTCCATTCACCTGGCGTCTTATTTAGTTTCAACTTTTTCAATTGATTTTCAACGCCAGGGATGCTTATCCGTAATACGACGAGTCGCGTGTTTGAAGGACTAAGGAAATAACTGCAGATATCACAAAGAACGACGCACACATTTTATGCAGACGCCAGGCCACTAGCCCTTAACCTTTGATTAGTGTCATACCCCTTAAAGGGATAAACCAGGTTGACGCTCAATTTCGGAACAGATATTCACGATCTTTTTCAGTAAAATAACAAACTAATTACAAAACGGACTTTAGACTTTTGTTGTTAATCCTTAACATTGTATTACTTATTTTTTAAAGTAAAAAACTTGCACCCAGAGGACACTGCACTCAATCGACGAAAGGGCTACGCGAAATGCGAGAGCGGCTGGTGGGAGCTCTGAACGCCACAATGTTTAGCCTAAAACAAAATTTTAAAAAGTGCATTGAAACTGGTGAAGTTATGTGACGTAGTACGTAGGGATATTAACAAAGTTGTTTTTAACAAAATGGTGGCAGTCGCTAATAAATATCAACTTTTATGACAAAAAGTCATTATAAAAACGTGCACAAAAATTCGAAATTAAAAGGTAACACAAAAATCCTATCTACTACAGTAGAAAAATATTATATTCAAAAACAAGTGTTTGAAGTTTCAATTTATGTTTTTTAATATATGCAATGCCAGCGCCGTATAGTTGACCTTTTTTCGCTGATGTCGAAATTATCTCATTTTGACGAAATTATTTCGATGAAGTGGTTTCCGTTTGCCAGTCGATGCGTTTTTTGCGCTATTGTGATTACTTTTCGAACTTTTTCTGTCTTACATACCGGTATATTAAGAGTGTTCATCGTTAAATTGCACGAATCGAAGTGACAAAACAACAGATATTTCATATCACAAGTAAGTATATTATAGTTAAACTAAGGTGTAAGAAAGATTCTTTAGGATCGCAAGGCTGTGTTTAAATTTTAATTACTCTTCAAATAAATGTGAAATGTAATTAGTTTTACAATAAGTACAGGTTTCTTTTGAAAGAAACGGAGCTAACGAAGAGATGGGTAGGAAATATGAAATAGGGCCAAACGGTTTGCATCTACAACCAGCTACAAATGCTCAATCATTTTTAAGAGAAGTATATGGACGACACAAACCAGCAGAAGCTCTTTTTTTTCCAGGCAGCCCCAACTGTCTTTAATTTTCCCCAACACTTAGGAAAATAAAATGACATCCCATGGCCAGCTCCGAGAAAGCGAACTTTCGACAATTTGGACGCATAGCGCATACTAACGTTGTAATTTAAATTAGTAACTACAGTGCTTTCATATATTCTCGTGTATTTTAATACTCTATAATACCAGTAGCTTAATTGTACATGTTATAGTAAACACTTCCAAAGTTGATCATAGGTTATCCATACATTCTAGAATTCGTAATCTAGGAGACTTGTGATATTTTTTGCTTTGAAATTATTATAGTATTATGGTTAATATTCTTCTTATTTCAGTGTCTAGATCGTCGGTTTATGCTGGTGTTTGAGGCTGTGACTATGCTTGAAATACAAACAGAAATACAGAATTTCTGCGTGAATCAGAGTTTCTATTAGCTACCCAATACGCTTTTCGAAGTTTACTTCGTAATCTTCAGATGATACCTGCTCAAACTGCATCTATTTACGTTCAGTTTACGAGAAACAAGAAATTGTCATAGATGGAAGAAAATGTTTTGTGTCGGCTAGCAACGTTGTCCACGTCGAAAAATTTAGCCATATTCCGACCACAACTTCCTTATTACTGCCAGTGTAAAATCACATCTGTTGACTGTTTTTTGAGAAAAAATAAAGCTAACATTAGCTATTTGAACTTAGTCAAAGGCAATTTCAGTGGGGCGTTACATAGGAGACGTTGCCCTTGACAAACGATAAAATGTGCATGTTATAGTAAAGATTTCCAAAGTTGATCATAGATTACCCATACATTGTAAAATTCGTAATCTAGCAGACTTCTGATATTTTTTGGCTTTGAAATTATTATAGTCTTATGGTGAATATTCTTCTTTTTTCAGTGTCTAGATCGCCTGTTTATGCTGGTGTTTGAGGCTTTGACTATGCTTGAAATACAAACAAAAACCCGGCCGCTGTGGCCGAGAGGTTCTAGCCGCTTCATTCTGGAACCGCGCGACCACTGCGGTCGCAGGTTTGAATCATACCTCGGGCATGGATGTGTGTGATGTCCTTAGGTTAGTTAGGTTTAAGTAGTTGTAAGTTCTAGGGGACTAATGACCTCAGATGTTAAGTCCCATAGTGCTCAGAGCCATTTGAACCATTTGAACAAACAAAAATACAGAATTTCTGCGACAGTCAGCGTTTCTATTAGCTAACCACGACGCTTTTCGAAATTTACTTCATAATCTTCGGATGATACCTGTTCAAACTGCATCTATTTACGTTCAGTTTACGAGAAACAAGAAGTTATCATAGCGGGAAGAAAATGTTTTGAGTCGGCTAGCAACGTCGAAAACTTTAGCCATATTTCTATTACAACTTTCCTTATTACTGCCAGTGTACGCAGAGATCATATCTGTTGACTGTTTTTTGAGAAAAGATAAAGCTAACATTAGCTATCTGAACTTAGTCAAAGGCAATTTCAGTGGGGCGTTACATGGGAGACGATGCCCTTGACAAACGATAAAACGGCGGACGGGCATTCAGTTTGCTTTAAACATGGGAGCGCACACGGAAGCGGCGCAAGGCAACCGGCACCGAGTCAGCGATCGCAGGTGAAGTGGAGCGTGTCTGGAGGAAAGTGTAGACACCGCCCCCGTAATGCTCGCCCCCGCCCGCATTGTGGCGGGGAGAAAGTGTGGCTGCCCGCCTCAGGGAAAGCCGGAAGCGAAAGTGAGACGGGTTGGGCTGGGTTGTGACGAGACGTACCGGCTGCCGGGGACCACGCAGACAGCCGCGCGGCCCTGACTCAGAGTTTCAGAGGCCGTTCACCCCACACTGTTTGGTACCGTATTTTTCTTTAACACGAAATCTCGCCCAGTGGGCCGATTGTGGAGTGTGGTAGTACTGCCCCACCCCCTCCCCCTCCTGCCCCAGCACCTTTCCTTCTTCCCCCTGAGATTAATTAATAGTCCAAGGCTGAATGATTACTTCGACCGTGCGGCTAGCTGAAATACAAGGGGTAGTCATAAAGTTTTAATTGTCGCCTGAAAAAAGTTACGTAATTAACGTTATGTCTATTTGCTGATACGTCTGCACTCCAGATATGCAGTCAAATTCCCTCGCCATAGTGCCGTGGGAAAGGTAACTGAGGATGTGTTAGCTGACGATCAGTTTGTCTTTAGGATAGGTAAAGGCACAGGAGAGGCACTCCTCATGTTGTCGTTAATATTGGAATCAAGACTAAAGAAAAATCAAGACACGTTCATATGATTTGTCGACCTCGAAAAGCGTTTCGAAGAGTCAGATGTTCGAAATTCTGAGGAAAATAGGAGTAAGGTATAGGGAAAGACAGGTAATATACAATACGTACAAGAGCCAAGAGAGAAAAATAAGAGTGGAAGACCAAGAACGAAGTGCTCGGATTACAAAGGGTGTAAGACAAGGATATAGTTTTTCGTCCCTACTGTGCGTAGAAGAAGCAATGATGGAAATAAATGAAATATTTAGAAGTGGAATTAAAATTCAAGGTGAAAGGCTATCAATGGTACGATTCGCTGATGACATTGCTATCCTCAATGAAAGTGGTGAAGTACATTTCTCCTGAATGGAATGAACTGTCTAATAAGTAAAGAGTATGGATTGAGAGTGTATCGAAAAAAGACGAAAGTAATGAGAAGTATCAGAAATGAGAACAGCGAGAAAATTAACGTGAGGATTGGTAGTCACGAAGCAGAGGAAGTTAAGGTGTTCCACTAACCAAAGACGGACGGAGAAAGGAGGAAATCGAAAACAGATAAGCACTGGCAAAAAGTCATTCCTGGACAAATTAAATCTGCTAGTATCAAACAAAGGTCTTAAATTGAGGAAAACATTTCTGAAAATGTACGTTCGGAACACAGGTTGTATGGCAAGTGAAATATGGACTGCGGAAAAACCGGAACAGAAGACAATCGAAGCATCTGAGATGTGCTACAGACGAATGTTGAAAATTAGGGAGACTCATACGGTAAGGAATGAGGTGGTTCTGAGCAGAATGGGAGAGGAAAGGAATATGTGGAAAACTTTGACAAGATGAAGGGACAGGATGATAGGACATCTGTTAAGATAACTGCACAACCTAGGTTTCGGTCTATAAGCCCATTTTTAAGTCCATTACTGATTCCAAAGATGATATAGCAAAGATAAACATGGTTATTAGGCAAAGATAAATATCTCAACTTCTTAATGATCGCTCCTTGGCTTAGCGTAAAATTACTTCAGTGACCATTTTTTGACAAATTTTACACGGAATTACACAATTAAACGATTACGCTAACATGACTAAACACAGGATTAAAGTTATGCGTCAACCTAGAACTTTTTATCGACTCATGGACTGAGCCCCGAAGTTTTGCTTCTATCTAGGAGTTGAGGTACCATCTAAAAGAGGCGAATAATTGAAATGAATTTTCTGATGATTTTTAATTTCTAGAATTTATAATTGGCTGAGTATTGACCCTTTTTCTCTGTCTGTAAGACTTCTGCATCCATTAAATATTTGTGGTTTTTGTTGATAGTTGCTTGTTCAACGCAAAAGACAAACAACCAGCCATCACAAAAAGTGGGGTTTATAATGTCATATGCCGGCAGTGTTGATCTTGCTACATTGGACAGACTGGGGGGTCAATTTGCACCAGGTTACAAGAACATCATAGAAGCTGGAGATTGAAGTTCCTGATAGGGCCTTTGCGGAACATTGCCTTAAGCCAAGGATCAGTCATTAAGAAGTTGTGATATTTATATTTTCCTAATCATGATGTTTATCTTTGGAATCAGTAATGTACTTGAAAATGGGCTTATAACCCGAAACCTAGGATGTGCAATAAGCGTAATAAAGTACGTGAAACAACGCAAAAAGAAAAGTTGCTAAGTTAGTTTACAGTGTTTCACCAAGAACCCACAGCTGATTGAGTCAAAATGAATATGGTGTGTATGTGGTGCTCTACACTACGTAGGTATTTATATATGATAAAAACGTGTTGTTTATATGTTTTTACTATATAAGGAACAGAAGCAGTCAACAGCGAAGCATAGCGACGCAGGAATTCCGATGTACATAACCTATAAGTAACCAAGTTCTACCTAAGAGATTTGTTTATATTGTTTTTGTTCGTTATTAGGTACAATTACAGTAAAATAGCCCGTCCCTCTCTTAGCTTTCTGCTGTAGGGCACCAGTACCCCAAAGACCTTTTGTCGCAAGGGGGAAACAACCGACAAGTAATGTAAACAACAAAAAATGTGATCTAAATGTGAGCAGCTGCCTGAAGAAAAATCCATCGGTTTGAAAACAGTAATGGCTATAGCGTTATTAACAGTGTTTCGTTGCTATTTTCTTCTTTGTAAGACTCAGCTTGTAAGTAAAATTCATTATTGCCCCTAGCACGGTTGCTACATTAATGACACTCGACGATTTCTCCGAAAAAGTGACTGCTCGCCTTAATAGAAATAGTTTGACTGAGCTCCTTGGGAGAAACATGACAAACCAATTCCTCTTCGTATGCAAGACAATGAACAAGCGAAGCAACTCTAGCCTTGAAGGTAAAAATTCCCATTTAAAAGGAGGTAAGTGCTGACAG
Source organism: Schistocerca gregaria (assembly GCF_023897955.1). Lineage (NCBI taxonomy): Eukaryota > Metazoa > Arthropoda > Insecta > Orthoptera > Acrididae > Schistocerca > Schistocerca gregaria. The sequence continues at coordinate 293,294,396 of NC_064924.1, read as the reverse complement.
GTGCGAATATTACCGAACAAAATGTTTAATAAGTCATGACTGGAAGATACCAACACAAATCCTATTTACATAAGAATAGAAACCGACGTCGGAAAAGATCAGTTTGGGTTCTGAGTAAATGAAGTTACACGCAAGGCAGACCATATCCAAAGAATGGTTCGTGTCAAGAAAAGATGAATATCAACAAAAGTAAAACACGCGTATTGGAATTTAGTGAATTAAATTATACAATACCAAGCAAATTACGTTAGAAATTGAGATGATAAATTTGGGGACCAAAATAACTGACAATGACAGAAGCAAAGAGTACTGGCAATAACAAGAAAAGCGTTTCTGAAAAAAAGAACTTTGTTAACGTGGAGTATAAATTAAAGTATTAGGAAGTATTTTATGAAGACATCCTTCTGGAGTGTAGCATTGTACAGAAGTGACACAGGGACGTTTAGCAGTTTAGACAAGAAGAGAAGCTGTAACAAATCTACTGAAGACACTGCCTACGCTACGCTTGTCCGTCCTTTTCTAGTGTGTAGATGCCTGATAAGATATCTTTTCCAGATAGGACTATCAGAGACATCGAATAAATTCAAGGAAGTGTAGCTTATTTTGTATTATTGCGAAATGGGGAAAAGATTGTCACAAGTATGAAATTAATTGAGGTGACAGTCATTAAAACAAAAGCGTTTTTCATTGAGGCAGGAACTTTTTGCTAAATATCCTTCACCAAATTTCTCCTCCGAATGCCAAATTTTTTATTATCGCCCATCTACATAGAGACAAATGATTATCTTCATAAAATAACAAAAATCAGAGCTCGCAAAGAGAAATTTATTTCATTGTTCCCCAAGTGCTACTCGAGAGTAGAATGGTCGAGAAATAGTGGGGAAGTTGTTCAACAAATCCTCTGCCAAACAATTAAGTGTAAATCGCAGCAGTCGACGTAGATGTAGACTAGAAGCCTTTCAAATATGGAGCTGCGGAAGAGGGAGTAATAATACATATGAAATGGAAATGAAGTCCCATGCTTCTTTACAGAATGTAGGGGAACGATGCGGAAGACCCAAGGTCCTAGTGGAGGTGGTTTGCCATTGGCTTCCTCCGTGATGGGGATGAATGATGATGATGACACAACAACACCCAGTCATCTGGAGGCAGGAAAAATCCCTGACCCCGCCGGGAATCGAACCCGGGACCCTGTGCCCGGGAAGCGAGAACGCTACCGCGAGACCACGAGCAGCGGGGAATAACAGATATACAGGATAGCTAATCAGGAGGTATTGAACCGAAGTGGGGAGAAAATTTTGTTGGCCCAACTTGACTAAAATAAGGTATCGGTTGATTGGAGACATTCTGAGGAATCAAAAAATTGTCTATTTGGTAATGGACGGAAGTGTGCGAAGTAAAGATTGTAGAGGGAAGCCGAAGTTTAATTACAGTAAGTAGGATCAAATGGATGTAGGGTGCAGTAGTTACGTAAAGAGGAAGAGACTTGCACTTGATTGAGTAACATGGAGAGCTGCATCAAACCGGTCTTCGGACGGAAGACCTCAGCAACGGCATTTGACAGTAACTGGTTGGACTGCTCCCACTAGCAACACAGCAATGGGAGCGTGGTACAGTCTGTTCCCATTGTGTTTCCTTCCGCTGCGCCAATCATTGTGCGTGCCGGACGTGAGATTTCGGCCTATAACAAGGGAAAAAACAAATCTTCTGTTCTAATTAACATTGAGGGAAGATTTTTGACTTGCTTAGAGAACACAGAAAAATAGTGACGCAGTACTAAGCCACGACAAATAGTTCTTTGATAATGCGAGAGTCAGATTACTCGCTTCAATCTCGTTCAAACCAAGTTAGTGCTTCGACTCTGCTCACCTGAATGTGAAGTGGGAGGAGAGAGGAATTTTCGTGGCTTCGGCTGCAGGTTATCGACACCGTCCCCAGGTCCAGAAGCGTGGCTACGCCAGCAGCCTCTCCTTAGCTGGACAGCCGCCACACGTGTATGCGTGACTCGCATTCAGAGTTCTCGTCAGCTGCCTGCACGTGCAGCCAGGGTTCCAACGTAACCGCACTGTTCCAAGTCCTAAAGCGTTTGAAATTGCACCATCGTGATTAAAAGCCTTTCCGTTTGCGTTCCGTGTCGCGCAATGGCAAGCAACAGCAGGGAAACGGACGAACCCTCAAAGTCACGAGAGCCCGAAGAACGACTTCTTTCTTAGAGTAAAGCGAACATTTTCATACTAGCCGCCTGCCTTGATCAGCGACCTACTGGACATACAACAAACGTGACGAACAACATGGCAATTATAACGTCATATTATTGGCGTTTTTTGAAAGCTGAAAAGCATAGCCACCTACGAAGAAGACTATTTAATACACTGATAGAAACGGTTCGAATTACACGTATTATGGCCAATAACATACACTACCGTTTGTGGAAATTGCAACAACAAGAAGGAAATGCACGAATTCAATTAATTTGATACCACAGGTTAGGTACATGACAAGTAACAAATGATTACCTTTTCAAATCTGTACATGTCCTTCGAGCCCTACTATTCAGTATGTCGTGTCGCCACCATACGCTGCAATTAGAGCTGCTATTCACCGTGGCATTGAATGTTGTGAATACGTTAGGGAGGTATTTCCCTCCACATAGTTTGTATCCGAGCCCACAAATCCTTGACACCAGATCCTGGAGGACCGTGACGCACCGGGTGCCGACCAACCACATCCCAGAGATGTTCGATGGGCGACATGCCTGGCGAACGAGCAGGCCAGGGAAGCAATGGCATCCGTCGCTCTTCGAAGAAGACCTGTACATTCCTCGCAGCCGGCCCGTGTGGCCGAGCGGTTCTAGGCGCTTCAGTCTGGAACCGCGTGACCACTACGGTCGCAGGTTCGAATCCTGCCTCGGGCATGAATGTGTGTGATGTCTTTAGGTTAGCTAGGTTTAAGTAGTTCTAAGTTCTAGAGGACTGGTGACCTCAGACGTTAAGTCCCATAGTGCTCAGAGCCATTTGAACCATTCCTCGCAATGTGTGGCCGGGCATTATCCTGTTGAAATGCGGCCTGTGGAGATGCATGAAGCAGGAGGAGTACCTCAGGCTCGACAACCTCCGTTAGGTACCGGTTGCTGTTCAAAGTGCCCGCAATACGTACGAGGCGAGATCGATTGTTGTAACCAGTGGCGCCCCAAACCATCACACCTGGTGTTTGTCCTCTATGCCGCTCCACAATGCAGCCTTCCAGGTTGCGCTCACCACGGTACCGCCGGTCACGTATGCAGCCATCACGTTGAAGCGGGACTCATCCAAAAAGATTACATGTTACCGCTCAGCACCCCAGTGACGATGTTCACGTGCCCATTGCAGTCGGAGGAGCTTGTGGTTTCTGGACAATGGAAGACGGCGTAATGGCATGCGTGCAACCAGTCCAGTCTGCAGCAGACGGCGACGAACCGTCGATGCAGACAAGTTCAGATTTGTTGTAGTGCTCCAGCGGCGATCCAACACTGTGAATGACGCTGTACGGTCCGTAATGGCCTTGTGGACAAGATGACGGTCATCCCGTGCTGTGGTCATGTCCCGTGGTCCAGTTCTCGCTCGTCGCTGCTTACGACCTTCCTCTATCCACTGCTTCCACAAACGCATCACTGTGCTCGCCGAAATTTCGCGGTATGACAACCCCGTATCGCGGACCCCGATCATTCTGCGCCGTTCGAACTCGCTCACATGCCGATATGGCTCCCTCTCAGGTCGACGAGGCATACCGGCACTCACTGTATTGTTTCCATCTTGTGTGACAGCTCTGCACCGACTACACTAAGCGCTACACCGACCCTGTCGGACCGACACGAGAGGGGTTTGCTCGGCCTACGTGTAGCCCACCTCGCTACAAAACGTATCACGTACTGTTTGCACACCCGTCGCCACTTCCACCAAGTGTGGCACTATTCGACTAATTCCTTCTCGGTGTTGCACTTTTCACAAAAGGCAGTGTATAAATAGGAAAGAAAATCAGTTTAGTATCGTGAAAACAAGCTGTACAGCTGTTATGGGCCTCACGACACATAGTACGATCTAAATAAGTATTTTGGGCTATTATAAATAAGTTTTTGCTAGCATCGGGGAATATACACTCATTAAATATGATTGCAGAATGTGGTGCCACACAACGTGGCACTACACAAAACTGGCGCTAATAGCGTAGGCACATAGGAAACACATACGACACAGATCTGTAAGTCCACGGTGTTGGTGATAAGTTGAGATAACCGTCCCGAAACACATGTGCTACAAAATGTCACTGTTTCTGGCGCATTTAAACCGACTCGATATGGGATATGATCACCATGCTCAAGGACACAGGCCTCACAACGGGTTGGCACACTTTGGTGGTCGAGCAGCTGCTGGGGTAAGGCCTTTCATTCTTGCACCAGTGCCCATCGGAGCTCCTGAAGTGTCCTACGGGTTTGAAGACGTGCAGCGATACATCGACCAAGAGCATCCCAGACTTGCTCGATGGGGTTTAGGTCTGGAGAACAGGCAGGCCACTCCATTCGTTTGGCATCTCCTGTTTCAAGGTACTCCTCCATGATCACAGCTCGGTGGGATCGTGCGTTATCATCCATCAGAAGGAAGGTGCGACCCACTGCACCCCTGAAAAGGTGGACATACTGGCGCAAAATGACGTCCCGATACACCTGACCTATTACAGTTCCTCAGTCAAAGATATGCAGAGGTGTATGTGCACCAATCATAATACCACCCCACACCATCAAACCACGACCTATATACAGGTCCCTTTCAAGGACATTGAGGGGTTGTATCTGATTCCTGGTTCACGCCAGATGAAAACCCGGTGGGAATCACTGTTCAGACTATACCTGAACTCGTCCGTGAACTTAACCTGGGACTACTGTTCCAATGACAATGTACTGTATTCTTGACATCAGGCTTAAGGAGCTCTCCTGTGAGCAGGGGTCAGTGGAATGCACCTTCCAGGTCGCCAGGCGAATAAACCATGTCTGTTCAGTCGTCTGTAGACCGGATGTCTGGAGACAACTGTTCCAGTGGCTACGGTAAGGTGACGAGCAAGGCTACCTGCAGTACTCTGAGGTTGTCTGCGGGAACTGACGACGAGATATCGGTCTTCTTGTGGTGTTTTACACTGTGGATATCCCGTACTGTAGTGCCTGGACACGATTCATGTCTGCTGGAATCGTTTCCATAATCTTGAGATCACATTTTGTGGCACACGGAAGGCCCGCGATGTTTTTGACCAGCCTCCAGTCGCCCTAGTATTCTACCCCTCATAACGCCATCAATATATGTTCTTTGAGCCATTTTTAACACACAGTCACCATTAGCACGTCTGAAAACGTCTGCACACTTACTCGCTGCACCGTACTCTGACATGCACCAACGCACCTCTGTGTACGTGGACTGCTGCCAGCGGCACCGTGCGACGACCACATGTCAAATGCACAGCATGGTCATACCCCGAGGTGATTTAAACCCGCAAACCGCCCACCAGAGCGTTCTTTCACCATGTATGAGCATTATCCCTAATTTATGAGCATGAGTGTACTTCAACTACATAACCTCAAATGGGGAGAGTGGTATGGAGTTTCCAATATACACGATCCGGTTGCATTAATCTGACCACCGCCTACATTCGACGTCGCCGTGCAGTAACCACCCACAGATGGCAGGTGGCAGCAGTAGCAGGGGAGGGTATATAAAGCGTGTGGTAGAGGCTACGCGGAAAACAATGCAACTATCGTGAGGTGGAAATGGAGCGATTTATCTAATGTCCGAAAGTGTATGATCATTCGCTTTCCGGCCAAGGGCGGAAACATTTGTGAACAAGTACGTTTGTAAACTGCTGGCGTGCCAACGTGGTTGAAATGTACCGTACATGGCAAAATGGCGCTATCCGAAACATGCGCAGAGCTAACTGTGGTGCACCATGACTGCAGCGATGTGTTCGGGCGAATGACATCCTAAATTATATTTTCCGTTCTTCTGTATATTATTCTTGTCAGCAACTTGAAGGCATGAGCTGTTAAGCTGATTGTAATAATTCTCGCTCTTATCAGCTCTTCCTATCTTCGTAATTGTGTGGATGATGTTGTTCCGAAAGTCAGATGGTATGTCGCCCGACTCATACGTACCACACACCAACGTGAATAGTCGTTTTGTTGCCGCTTCCCCCAATGATTTTAGAAATTCTGGTGGAATGTTATCTATCCCTTCTGCCTTATTTAATCTTTAGTCCTCCAAAGCTCTGTTAAATTCTGGTTCTAATACCGGGTCCCCTATCTCTTTTAAATCGACTCCTGTTTCTTCTTCTATCACATCACGCAAATCTTCCCCCTCATAGAGGCTTTCAATGTATTCTTTCCACCTATCCTATCTCTTGTCTGCATTTAAGAGTGGAATTCTCGTTCCACTCTTAATGTTATCATCCTTGCTTTTAATAACACCGTAGGTTGTTTTGACTTTCCTGTATGGTGAGTCAATCCTTACGACACTCATTTCTTTTTCGATGTCTTCACATTTTTGCTGCAGCCATTTCGTCTTAGTTTCCCTGTACTTTCTATTTATTTCATTCCTGAGTGACTTGTATTGCTGTATTCCTGTGTCTCCCGGAACATTTTTGTACTTACTCCTTTCATCGATCAACTTCAGCCACGCAGAAATGTTGCTGTACTGCGTTCAGAAGTGGACCAACACGCTATTAAGCATCTAATGATAACGTTTTAGGTCATCATCGTAGGAGGGGCGTTCAATAAGTAATGCAACACATTTTTTTCTCACCCAATTTCGGTTGAAAAAGTGCGTAATTTGTTGTGAGACATTGTGGATATTCCCACTTCAGCCCCTGCAGTTTCATGAAGTTGCGACGGGAGCGACGCTATAGGTACCCATCAAAATCGCATATGTAAAGCAGAGGCGATCCAAGCAGAGAACTGTCATTGAGTTTCTTTGAGAGAGAAACAAGAGCGTCGCAGATATTCAGAGACGGTTGTAGAATGTCTATGGAGCCTTGGAACTGATCAAAAGCACGATGAGTCATTGGGCGAGACGCCTGACATCACCGCAACAAGAGTGCGCAAATCTGTCCGATCTGCCGCGCGCCGGCCAGCCGCACACAGCTGTGACTCCTGCAATGTTGGAACGTGCGGACACTCTCATTCGAGGTGATCCACGTATGCAAACTAAATTCTCCTTCTCCATGATAAGGCAAGGCCTCACATAAATCTACGCAACCGAGAGGGACTTACAAAACTTCATTGCACTGTTCTTCCCCGTCCATCCTACAGCCTGCATCTCGCACCTTCCATCTATCTATCAATTGCGCCTTGTCCCGCGGTTACGCAGGGTCGGCCATGGTTGATCGGATTTGGCATGTTAAGTTTAAGGGGTGGCCATATGCCCTTCCTGCCGCCGCCCCATAGCCCCCCCCCCCCCCCCCCCAATACGGAATTAGCGTACCCCAACTGTCTGTGTCTAGTGGAATCCATGAAATAGTGTAAATGTGTCCAGATGTCTGCGAGCTGTGTAAATGAGGCGGAACGTGGGGACCAGCCCGGTATTCACCTAGTGGGATGTGGAAAGCCGCCTAAGGACCACATCCAGGCTGGCCGGCACACCGGCGGGCGGATTCGATCTCGGCTACCCTGGCGGGTATCTTCCGGCTTCCATGTGTTTGGCCAAATGGGGCATTACGTGGTTAATGGGGAGGTCACTGATGCAGCAAGGCGTCGACCAGCAGAGCGGTACCATGCGTGCATGCAGGCCCTGCCAGTAAGGTGGCGTAAAACCGTTGCATTGAACACAGACTGTGTTGAAAAACAGGGTTTTCTGGCCAAAAGAGTGGTGAATAATGTGGCACAGGGGAATCCTGAATAAAAGCAACTTGGTTTAGAAAAAAGTGTTGTGTTACATATTGAACGCCCCTGGTAGTTACGTGATACTACACAACTGGCCATTGAAATTGCTACACCAAGAAGAAATGCAGATGATAAACGGATATTCATTGGAGAAATATATTATACTAGAACTGACATGTGATTACATTTTCACGCGATTTGGATGCATAGATCATGAGAAATCAGTAACCAGATGAACCACCTCTGGCCGCAATAACGGCCTTGATACGTCTGAGCATTGAGTCAAACAGAGCTTGGATGGCGTGTACAGGTACAGCTGCCCATGCAGCTTCAACACGATACCACATTTCATCAAGAATAGTGACTGGCGTATTGTGACGAGACAGTCGCTCGGCCACCACTGACCAGACGTTTTGAATTAGTGAGAGATCTGGAGAATGTGTGGGCCAGGGCATTATCCTGCTGAAATGTAGGGTTTCACAGGGATCGAATGACGGGTAGAGCCACGGGTCGTAACACATCTGAAATGTAACGTCCACTGTTCAAATTGCCGTCAGTGCGAACAGGAGGTGACCGAGACGTGTAACCAATGGCATCCCATATCATCACGCCGGGTGATACGCCGGTATGGCGATCACGAAACAAGCTTCCAATTTGCGTTCTCCGCGGTGTCGCCAAAGACAGATGCGACCAACATGATGCTATAAACAGAACCTGGATTCATCCTAAAAAAGAACATTTTGCCATTCGTGCACCCAGGTTCGTCGTTGAGTACACCATCGCAGGCGCTCCTGTCTGTGATGCAGCGTCAAGGGTAACGGCAGTCATGGTCTCCGAGCTGATAGTCAATGCTGCTGCAAACGTCGTCGAACTGTTCGTGCAGATGGTTGTTGTCTTGCAAACGTCCTCATCTGTTGACTCAGGGATCGAGACGTGGCTGCACGATCCGTTACAGCCATGCGGATAAGATGCCTGCCATCTCGCCTGCTAGTGATGCTAGGTCGTTGGGATCCATCACGGCGTTCCGTATTACCCTCTTGAACGCATCGAGCCCATATTCTGCTAACAGTCACTGGATCTCGTACAACGCGAGCAGCAATGCCGCTATACGATAAACCGTAATCGCGATAGGCTACAATCCGACCTTTATCAAAGTCGGAAACGTGATGGTATGCAATTCTCCTCCTGACACGAGACATCACAACAACGTCTCACCAGACAACGCAGGTCAACTGCTGTTCGTGTATGAGAAATCGGTTCGAAACTTTTCTCATGTCAGCACGTGGTAGGTGTCGCCATCGGCGCCAACCATGTGTGAATTCTCTGAAAAGCTTACCATTTGCAAATCACAGCATCTTCTTCCTGACGGTTAAATTTCACGTCTGTAGCACGTCATCTCCGTGGTGTAGAAATTTTAATGGCCAGTAGTGAAATAGCATATCATCAATTTCTTTAGACTTTATAGAGCGTTCTGTTATTTGTAGTTACTCGGTCTTCAAGTTATTACTAAAGGCGAGAACGAAATGTTGGTCAGTAACACCGCCGGCGAGACACAAGGCAGTAAGAGTCAATGCACTTACGAAACGAACGGGTCTGTGTACGCCTACTCAGGCGGTGACGCAACCATGTCGTCTGGTGCAACTTGGGACGCCCCCTGACCGGAACCGCAGGCTTTCACTTTCGTTGCGGGGGATCCATTCCGTATTCCGGTCGCAGCGGTCGCTCGCTGTTGCGTCTGGAAAACCCTAGCCACCCGTAACGCGTGACGCAGCCTGTCGGCCTCTTATGGAGTCCGACCACCTACCTACTTCAGTCAGTTGTCCTATACTTGTTTTCTTCGATATCTTTGATCAAGGGAATAAATAACTCGCCTGTAACGAAATTGGTGACAATCATCAGATATCTTATTCCATTTACGCACAGAGTGCAGCAAACCTTTAACATGAGCATGGTAGAGGATGATAAACTGAACATATTCGAATGAAGAACGAATAATTGGAACAAATGTTCTGTTTTTTCTTCTTTTAAATTCGGATAAACGTCTTATACGTTATAGACAATAGTTGAAAATAACAGAAACTGTTCAAGATGAATCTGCAAGCACGGAAGCGTCACATCAACATTTTGCCACGCCGTCGCGGATATCCCCGTTGTTTGTCGTGTAACTGGACAGGCAACTAGGATGAACTAGCTTTTTTTAAGTCTGCAAGGTATTTCACACAACAACGAATCTTTGAAACTGCGTAGGAGCAATTCTTCGTCTACTGTGTTTGAAGTTATCAACGTGGGAACAGAAACACAAGCTGTTCACAAATATGTGTTTCAATGAATGCAACTCCACCTTATGGTGGAGTATGGGACTAAGGCTGTTCAGTTTTCAATAAAAACAATGGCAATCGCCTTTATATAGTTTTATTTCTAGGAAACCAGTTTCGACATTACACTACGTCATCTTCAGGCCTAAACTGCTCCATTCCAGCAACCTGTCATATTTATAGCACGAAGGTTACTGGATTGGAGAAGTTTACGCCTGAAGATGACGTAGTGTAACGTCGAAACTGGTTGCCTTGAAATAATCCTATACAACGGCGATTGGTATTGTTTTTATTGAACATTCATCATTCAGTACGTCATAATTGTTGAAATATTATTTTTCGATTGTTGAATTCTTATCTCAAAGTATTCAGCTCTGTAGTCTGTTTAAGTTTGGTCCTAAACGTTTAAGACACCCTGTACACGCTCTATACAGACCTTATGAGAAGAAAGATGAACGCTCCGCGAACATCGGTAAGATTATATCAAAAAAGTATATGAAATAATGCTCCATGATACAGAATTCAAAGCAGAGTAATAAGAGAAGAAATACGGTAGTAGGTAATAAAGTGGAAAGAACGTTTAAATAGAATACGAACAATAGGATCCTAGAAATGGTATGAGAGTCGGTGGGGTTGTGAAGGGACAAAAGAGCAGGGAAAGGACCACATCAAACGTCTCTGGCACTTCGGAATAAAACGAAGATGAAAACTAAATAGACGGAGTAATTACATACTTAAATCTAAAGGAAAACAAAGGGTTATAAGTCTATACCAGCCCATCTTGCAGTAAGTTCAGCGAGCGAAACATTTCGGGCGATCAAAAATCAATGCGAAGATCTGCCACGAGCAGAATTATTTACAAGATTTTAATCATTGATATTCAAAATATGTAAAACACGTCTTCCTTATATTTAAATCCACTTATTTCTTCAGGGGACTAATGACCACAGCAGTTGAGTCCCATAGTGCTCAGAGCCACTTATTTCTTCATAACTTACCTTGTATGTTGCTAAATAGAATGAACAACTACAATCTTCACATTTGATATAAAGTTTGCAGTTAGCAATGATTAATAGTTTAGTCAATCATAGCCATGTTTTTACTAGTTACTGCAACACGATTCGGCATTCCAGATGTTTTCCTTATTAAAAATTTCATAGTTTCTACTACCAATTCTTACTGGAAAATTTCTTAACGTATTCGACTCACTGAATGACATAAAAAACTCACAATACCAAGGACTGTTACCGCTCTGAATCGACTGTCTAGAACTAAGTGATTACGATGTGTTCAGCGGACCAGTAGCAGTGTACCGAAACATAGTCATTACAAATACAAACGAAGAGTAGCTAAGTAAATATTACAAAAAGTTTGATATTTCCAGTAATTAAATACATAACGAACGAGCGAGTAAAAGTACCTGAAAAGAACATCGTTTACAAAGAAAACTCAAGTGGGCGATAAAAACCAAAAATACTTTCTGTTACTGAAAATGAAGTAAGTAGTTCCAAATCAGTTAATTAACACTTTCCAAAAATGTGATATTTGCAGCAGGAGTTTGTATAACATGCAATCAAAGCGATTCCTGATGCCATTTAACTACTATGCACAGTAACAACAAGGTGACTCAGTTCGCTGTGATGCGTACGATTGGTTGGAGTAAACAGTCAGTGACAATGGAAAGCATGTGGGGCGTGGGGTCGACAACACGTGCAGTGCGTCAGGACACGTGTAGACTACGTGAGGGCACGTGGAAGGCGTAGAGGTGACATTGGTGCCACGTGCGGAGCCGCGCCCAAGCCGTTGACCCACTCTTATTCGACTGCAGCGGCGGGAGACCGCCGGATGACACTCTTCAGGCTTGTTCATGGAAAGTGAACAGTTTCTGTCTTACACGAACGCAGCGTATACATGAATTTCCGAAAAAAGTAATGCATAGAAAAGTCTAGAGGAAACATTTCTACAGCAGTAGGCTGCTATTGATGACGATGATGATAGTGACGATGACTAGGATGAGCTTGTCGATAAGAAACAGTAAGCTTCCACCTATCTCCCTTTTGCGGCCAAATTCTAGTGCTCAAAATTTCTCTCACTATAGGAGTGGCTACTTCAAAGCCGAGGTGGTTTAGTAACTATGACAACGTAAACGATTTATAACACTGTGTACGTTTTGAATTTCAGCTATGTGGAAATGAAACGATGGAATTAGCTGTCAACAGGCTTAAATTCCACAAAAAGCGAATGGATCGCGGTAAAGTATTTCGAGTAGATTTCCCCACCATGTTATAGTTCTGGGTGGAGATTTTAATTTGCCGGATATAGACTGGGAGACTCAAACGTTCATAACGGCTGGCAGGGACAAAGAATCCAGTGAAATATTTTTAAGTGCTTTATCTGAAAACTACCTTGAGCAGTTAAACAGAGAACCGACTCGTGGCGATAACATATTAGACCTTCTGGTGACAAACAGACCCGAACTATTTGAATCAGTTAATTCAGAACAGGGAATGAGCGATCATAAAGCGGTTACTGCATCGATGATTTCAGCCGTAAATAGAAATATTGAAAATGGTAGGAAGATTTTTCTGTTTAGCAAAAGTGACAAAAAGCAGGTTACAGAGTACCTGACGGCTCAACACAAAAGTTTTGTCTCAAGTACAGATAGTGTTGAGGATCAGTGGACAAAGTTCAAAACCATCGTACAATATGCGTTAGATGAGTATGTGCCAAGCAAGATCGTAAGAGATGGGAAAGAGCCACCGTGGTACAACAACCGAGTTAGAAAACTGCTGCGGAAGCAAAGGGAACTTCACAGCAAACATAAACATAGCCAAAGCCTTGCAGACAAACAAAAATTACGTGAAGCGAAATGTAGTGTGAGGACGGCTATGCGAGAGGCTTTCAATGAATTCGAAAGTAAAGTTCTATGTACTGACTTGGCAGAAAATCCTAAGAAATTTTGGTCCTATGTCAAAGCGGTAGGTGGATCAAAACAAAATGTCCAGACACCCTGTGACCAAAATGGTACTGAAACAGAGAATCACAGACTAAAGGCCGAAATACTAAATGTCTTTTTCCAAAGCTGTTTCACAGAGGAAGACTGCACTGTGCTTCCTTCTCTAGATTGTCGGACAGTTGACAAAATGGTAGATATCGAAATAGACGACAGAGGGATAGAGAAACAATTAAAATCGCTCAAAAGAGGAAAGGCCGCTGGTCCTGATGGGATTCCAGTTCGATTTTACACAGAGTACGCGAAGGAACTTGCCCCCTTCTTGCAGCGGTGTACCGTAGGTCTCTAGAAGAGCGAAGCGTTCCGAAGTATTGGAAAAGGGCACAGGTCTTCCTCGTTTTCAAGAAGGGACGTCGAACAGATGTGCAGAACTATAGACCTATATCTCTAACGTCGATCAGTTGTAGAATTTTGGAACACGTATTATGTTCGAGTATAATGTCTTTTCTGGAGACTAGAAATCTACTCTGTAGGAATCAGCATGGGTTTCGAAAAAGACGGTCGTGTGAAACCCAGCTCGCGCTATTCGTCCACGAGACTTAGAGGGCCTTAGACACGGGTTCACAGGTAGATGCCGTGTTTCTTGACTTCCGCAAGGCGTTTGACACAGTTCCTCACAGTCGTTTAATGAACAAAGTAAGGGCATACGGACTATCAGATCAATTGTGTGATTGGATTGAGGAGTTCCTAGCTAACAGAACGCAGCATGTCATTCTCAATGGAGAGAAGTCTTCCGAAGTAAGAGTGATTTCAGGTGTGCCGCAGGGGAGTGTCATAGGACCGTTGCTATTCACAATATACATAAATGACCTGGTGGATGACATCGGAAGTTCACTGAGGCTTTTTGCAGATGATGCTGTGGTGTATCGAGAGGTTGAAACAATGGAAAATTGTACGGAAATGCAGGAGGATCTGCAGCGAATTGACGCATGGTGCACGGAATGCAAATTGAATCTCAATGTAGACAAGTGTAATGTGATGCGAATAAATAGAAAGAGAAGTCCCTTATCATTTAGCTACAAAATAGCAGGTCAGCAACTGGAAGCAGTTAATCCCATAAATTATCTGGGAGTAGGCATTAGGAGTGATTTAAAATGGAATGATCATATAAAGTTGATCGTCGGTAAAGCAGATGCCAGACTGAGATTCATTGGAAGAATCCTAAGAAAATGCAATCCGACAACAAAGGAAGTAGGTTACAGTACGCTTGTTCGCCCACTGCTTGAATACTGTTCAGCAGTGTGGGATCCGCACCAGATAGGGTTGATAGAAGAGATAGAGAAGATGCAACGGAGAGCAGCGCGCTTCGTTACAGGATCATTTAGTAATCGCGAAAGCCTTACGGAGATGATAGATAAACTCCAGTGGAAGACTCTGCAGGAGAGACGCTCAGTAGCCCGGTACGGGCTTTTGTTAAAGTTTCGAGAACATACCTTCACCGAAGAGTCAAGCAGTATATTGCTCCCTCCTACGTATATCTCGCGAAGAGACCATGAGGATAAAATCAGAGAGATTAGAGCCCACAAAGAAGCATACCGACAATCCTTCTTTCCACGTACAATACGAGACTGGAATAGAAGGGAGAACCGATAGAGGTACTCAGGGTACCCTCCGCCACACACCGTCAGGTGGCTTGTGGAGTATGGATGTAGATGTAGATGGAGATACTCCCCACAATAAACTCTGAGTTAAAAAAAATGGCTCTGAGCACTATGGGACTTAACATCTGAGGTCATCAGTCCTCTAGAACTTAGAACTACTTAAACATAACTAACCTAAGGACATCACACACATCCATGCCCGAGGCAGGATTCGAACCTCTGACCGTAGCGAACGCGTGGTACCAGACTGATGCGCCTAGAACCGCTCGGCCACACCGGCCGGCAAACTCTGAGTTGTTCAGAATTCAATTCAAAATACTGACGTTCAGGTTGGAAAGTCTACTGTTATCATTTTCTTTTTAGAGCTGTGTTATTTATACACAAGGGATTTGAATTAATTGCCTCCCAATAAGACATTGTTCTTTAGCTGGAATGTATTTAGCGTCCTTGACGGTGAAGGTACATAATCAATCAATAGACAACTCAAAAACTGGGGGCTCAAACCAAAAGCTGAAGAATTACATGCGAAATTCGATTAATAAGTTCCTCGGCCTTATCGTATCGTCTAACTTTTAAACGTTTTGTATCGGTGCTCGGATTAGAAGGGGTTTGAGACACATATTTAGCTTTAGTTTTCGCCCCTACTATTCAATCTGTACATTGAAAAGGCAATGACGGAAATAAAAGAAAGATAGTAGAATTAAAATTCAGGCTGAAGGGACATCAATGATAAGATTCTCCGATGACTTTGCTATCCTGGGAGAAAGAGAAGGAGAATTACAGGATGTCTGGATGGAATGAACAGTCTAATGGATACAAAATACGGACTAAGAGTAAATCGAGGAAAGACGAAAGTAATGAGAAGTAGCAGAAATGAGATCAGCGAGGAACTTAACATCAGAATTGGGGATCACGGTGCAGACGGAGTTATTGAATTATGCTACCTAGGCAGCAAAATAAGCAATTACAGATGGAGCAAGGAGAACATCAAACGCAGACTACCAATGGCAAAAACGGGAATCTCTGACCAAGAAAGTCTGCTAGTATCAAACAAAGGCCTTAATTCGAGGTAGAAATTTATTAGAATGTTTTTGTTTGGAGCACAGCACTGGATGGTAGTGAACCATCGACAGGAACAGAAGAGAATCGAAGCGCTTGAGATGTGCTACAGAAGAATGATGAAAGTTAGGTGAACTGGTAAGATAAGGAATGAGGAGGTTCTCTGGAGAATCGACGAGGAAACAAATGTATAGAAAACGCTGATAGCAAACAAGGACGAGATGGTAGGTCATCTGTTTGAGACTTCACATAATAATTTCAGCGGTGCTAGATGGAGCTGTAGAGTGTAAAAACTGTAAAGCAACACAGATATCGGAAAACGTCCAACAAATAATTGAGGACGCAGATTGCAAGTGCTACTGTGATATGAAGAGGATGAAGAGGTTGGCATAGGACAGGAATTCGTCCCGGGCTGCATCAAATCAGTCAGAGGACTGATGACATAAAAAATTTAAAAAAGTTGGTGGATATTTGAGAACTTACCGTTGCGTCTCCCCTTTAACCATTTGTATCGGTGCGTATCTGAGTGGTGAAAGTTCTATGGATAGAAGAACTTACTGACAATGGAAGAGAGGTCTGATGAAATAAGAAATAAGTTGAAGACTTCTGTACCTCTGCGTATGCCTGATAGATCTTGTGAACTGAGACAGAAACTCGAGGAAGATAACAAAAGATTCATTGATCAGCCATTGATGGCATTTTCCTCACCTATCGACCATATGCTTCTCTGTGCAAATTAATACAATATCTTAATTTAAGACTCAATATTCCATTTATTTTTCCCATACTTCACGTAGTTGTCTACAGTATCGTGAACCCATTACACTAGAAATGAATTTGTTAATGTAGGATTGCACCGAAATTTATTGTGCAAAATATGGAAGATGCACTTAAGAAGTTTTTAGTTATACTGAGTATCTCAAAATTCCTGGTAGCAGTGTAGTAGTCATAACACACTTAATGCTGGGAAGAGTAGAATTCGAGGGAGGATGAGTCATATAGTCTTACTCTGATCTGTAAAAGTAAACAGCGCTGAACACTAGACCAGTTGGAGCCGGCCGCTGTGGTCGAGCGGTTCTCGGCGCTTCATTCCGGAACCACGCGGTATGGATGTGTGTGATGTCCTTAGATTAGTTAGGTTTAAGTAGTTCTAAGTCTAGGGGACTGATGACTTTAGATGTTAAGTCCCGTAGTGCTTAGAGCCATTTGAACCTCTACATAGTCGCCCCTCTGAGTGAGACATTTCTCGTAGCATTGTACCAACTTTCGGATACCCTCGTCGTAGAAGGCAGCCACCTGCGCTTCCTGCCAATTCGCTCGTGCGCCGATTGTAACACCACCTTCAATCTCATTTGAATATTGATAACCTGCCACTGTAGCCGGCTGGAGCCGCCGAGCGGTTCTAGGCGCTACAGTCTGGAACCGCGGGACCGCTACGGTCGCAGGTTCGAATCCTGCCTCGGACATGGATGTGTGTGATGTCCTTAGGTTAGTTAGGTTTAATTAGCTCTAAGTCTAGGGGACTGATGACCTCAGTTGTTAAGTCCCATAGTGCTTAGAGCCATTTGAACTATTTGGAATAGAGTGGGCTTGTAGGAGACGTTCGTCTAAAGTAATTTAAGGGTGCCCTGTAAATTCTAGCACAAAATGGTCCAATTGACGAATACGGAAGGAGGGAAGGGACATGCTGTCGACGTGCCGTGGCAGAAGAATGAGAAAGGAAATAGGCTACATTCTTTCAAGCGAACCACTACGAAGCGATTGGAGAAACCAAGGAAACTTAATCTGGATGGCTGGAGGATCTTATTATTGTTTGTGGTATGGATGTGCATATGAAATTCGCACCAGTATTTACACAATAAAGTACAAATAAATATGCAAGAACTCTGGTCTCAGTCGACCTTTCACAGTGATAAGACACTCTGTCCATTCTATTGATGAAATCCTTCCAGTCTCCACTGAAATACCTCTTGGGTCATTCTTCTGCAATGTGGTCAGTGAATCTCATTAACTTCAATGCCTAAAACACTGTGCCATTTCTTTCACTACGATTGTGAATGGATCACCACTGATGCAAAACATCACGTTGATGTTAAGACAACAATATGCTTTTGATACGTTTCGATTTTAATGAAATTCTCTTACTGAATGACGAACACGCAACGTTTGGACCGGAATTTCGGATGTCCTCCACGCGGGGGAACAGCTGAGATGGGACGACAGCCAAGTGTGTGGTTGCAGTGTGGCGGTTGGCTGCGACCCAACCTTGGCACCATTGGCTTATGGCAAGGGCCAGGACCCAGGGCGGTGTCCTTTGACGAAGCGATGCGACACAGAACAATGGAGACGTGGGCCAAGGGCATGTGCAGATACGTGACAAGTTGCGACAAGGCGCGTGCGCTTAAGGACTAGATGGGAGGAGTGGCAATATCGATGAAAGAAAAGAGCAATAACGTTGGCAGTTCATTGCCATCGGAATATTGTTAGAAATTAAGCCTGGTTTCGTCAACCTTAGGGTACTTTGCAAATTTCTCCTTAGTTGTTCACAGTTATCTCTATTGATCACTTGATACTGGGCATACAGGTCGAAATCAGTCGTGATAGACTTGGAGACTTGGGTAACAATTATATCCAAATGAAGGGAAAATGCCATATTAAAAAGAGAGCTATTCGGAAAGTAAGGTCCGATTGGTCGCGAAATGGAAACCACAGTGGAAATCAAAATTCATTTGCAGCTGTTAGCTTCTTTACATAGTTGCCAACTACTTCTCTACAGAGTTCCCGGCCGCTGTGGCCGAGCGGTTCTAGGCGCTTCAGTTCGGAACCGCGCTGCTGCTACGGTCGCAGGTTCGAATCCTGCCTCGGGTATGGATGTGTGTGATGTCCTTAGGTTAGTTAGGTTTAAGTAGTTCTAAGTCTAGGGGACTGATGACTTCAGATGTTAAGTCCCGTAGTGCTTAGAGCCATTTGAACCTCTACATAGTCGCCCCTCCGAGTGAGACATTTCTCGTAGCATTGTACCAACTTTCGGATACCCTCGTCGTAGAAGGCAGCCACCTGCGCTTCCTGCCAATTCTCTACACTGATCTGCAGCTTGTTGTCTGCGGCAAAATGTTGTCCTCATAGGCAGTGGTTCATGTGAGTTGAGATGAAAATCCGAGAGAGCCAAGTCGGGCTGTATGATGGGTGATCGAACATTTCCCATCAAAAGGGCTGCAGGTGCGTCCTCATTGCCCTTGCAGTGTACAGAATTGTCACGAAGAAGGAAATGCGTAACAGTTATGTTGTGTGGGCTGCATGAAATCGGGCGACATTCTCACAGGCACTCATATTTGGTGGGAGTCACCACTGTCTAGGCATTCTGATGTGCTCACTGTACGCTCAAAACTGCAAAGAGTGACTCGACGCGATCGACCGGAATACCAGAAACACTGCCCCACACAACTGTGCTAAGCTTCATTGGATTTTCACTGTTTTCCATTTCGCACCTGATCGAACTTTACTTCCCGAATAGCACTCGTAATTTTATACAGGTTGTGTAGCCCAGTAGGCAGAAAGTTGCCATTTTTGGGAATACAAACGCGTCATTCTCCCTGATTTTCCGGAACGTGACCATGCCATCAAAAGAGAGTGGTATTTTGAGACACTCCAGGTGGTAGAAGTCATTCATAGACATGGCCAGCATAAGATCAGCAACCGATCGAACTTCATCAGGACTATCCAGGACGACAGCGAAATCAAACTTGAAAATTTAAAACCAAAATTGTACTCATATTTGTTCATAAATTGAAGTAATATATAGGAATGATACAAGATTTATTACCAAATTAATTTGGAATTGCAATTATAATTTAAAATTATTGTCATTATTCGTATTTTTATGATTTATTCTGAAAATATTTGAAAAGAAGTAGTAAATTGTATAAGACTTTTTGGATGTAAAAGATAGATGTATTTTATGATCGCTGAACTGCGATTTAATATGTCGTTGTTGTTGATTTGTGTTTAACATGTAGTAAGGAGTCTGTCTGTCACGGACTAGAAAGTTGACATGAGCTGCTGGATTGTAAATTCGTTTGATCAATTATTTTATTACAGTTTAAGTTTAATATGTGGAATGCTATTGAAATACAAGTGATACGAAGAAAATAAAACAGTTGATGAAGAAACAGATCAAACCAGTCTCAGAATTGTATTACTGAACTTAACCTCACTCAGTAGACAGAAGCATTGTTATTTAAGGTAAGTCACAATACTTTACAAAGAAGAAATGCATCAAGGACAAGCAAGAAACAAGTACTGAGCGCTCTACTCGCCTGATAATTAACGCCATATACGTGGCGATGTAAGCTAAAAAGATTGCACTTGGTTTGAACTTTATTTTTGTTGGTCATTTATTTCGACACTAGAGAGGAGATTATCTCAACCCTGACCTAGAGTACAGTCTGCATCACCGAATATCCACCTTCTCCATATTTAGTCTAATGAGATACAATCTTAGATTAAACAATTTGATGATGCAAACGAGCTGAATGTGAAAAATGATCCTATGTCATAACTGGGAGACCTCGTCTGGGACTGTTCGTCACCACGGTGCAAATCTTTCTACTCGACACCACTTCGGCAACTTACGAGTCGATGAAGTGAGACAAAATGATTAGGACACCCAGTCCCCGAGCGAATAAAATCTCAGACCCTGTCGGGAATCGATCTCGGGACTCCGCGAATTAGCGGAAGCGACACTAACTGTTCTTTTTCAGACTGTCTACCTGTTCCTTCGTAATTTTTCGTCAACAGTTCTATAGGTGTGTTGCCAGACGTTCTCACATTCTATCCGTGGAAACTTGACTCATATTTTTAGAGGGTGATCAGTACCTACCGTGTCGACAGCCACAGCTGTGTACGAAGTGGTGGTTGTGATGCATTGGATACGACGGTGTGCACCCGGCGTGTTTTAAGGATGATTTTAGAGCTGGGCTCAGTAATAGAGCAAATGTATGTTAATGGAGGGCACTGGTAATCGAAGGCAGACAGAAGAAAATACATTCATTGTATTAGTGAACTTAGAGAAAGTGTTCAACAATATAAGGTGGAGTAAAATCTTTGTAGTGTTCAAAAGGCTTAGGCTACAGAAGGAAGAGAGACGGTGTCTACAAACTCAAAGTGCAAGTGATACCAACGGATAGTCAAACAAGACATGTTCGTGTTAAAAATGGTGGGACGCAAGATGACGGATCATCACCCTCGTAGTTCGACTCTTACGTCAAAGTTGCAACGGAGAATTGGAAACCTATGAGAGCATGAGCACAGACTATCTAGGCCACATTCATTTCATCCAGATCAAGGCACCCGGGTTTTGCACTCGAACCTGAGAAAAACCGTTTCCAGGTAACTTTATTTGTTCGTGAGATATTGGTGGAGAAACGCTCAAGACGTACTAAGATCCACAGCGTTTACTGCCACGAGGCTGTCATAGTAAGGTCAAGCAACCACCGTGAGCGTTTTAACAAGTTAACTCTATCTTCGCTCAGCACTTAATGTAATATTTTAAGACAAACTGAGTACGAACGCGTTGTAAGTATCGTCGTTAGTATCAAGTGTAGATGCAAACCAATTAGCGAATAAGTTTCACCGAAACTTTCATTTTAAGGCTGATTATCTGCAAAAATACTATTTTTGAAATAAATATAAGTAACATTCAGTCGGTTGTTACATTCCTTTTCGTATCTTAGATTTGCTTAATAAACATGTTTGCTTACAGTTACAGTAGCTTATTTTCAAAACTGAAATGCTAGTTCTTGCGTGGCACGAATTTCAACTTTTTGTTCTGTTTTACCAACGTTTTGTGGGCATGGTAACAACGGATTATAAAACTATCAACGTAAAAATTTTATCAGAACTCTTACATTTGCTGACGACCAGTTTCTAAATGAGGATAACGAAACTAATTTACAGAGAGCGTTATATGAATTGTATAAAATAGCAAAGCAACATTATTTAAGCATATCGACAAATGAAACCAAGACCATGGCATTCGAAGGCTCACAAACTTTGAGATGTAAATTCGCATTAGAAATCAAAACTTTTGAACAAGTTAATACGGTCAGATTCTTGGACTGTGACAGAATGTGTGTTCACATAATTTATATTGAAAAGATTGAAATGATCAATACGATGTGTAGCGACACAAAAAGAATGCTCGGGGGCAAAGTGAGAAAGGAAATAATTCTAAAATTTTGTAAAACTATAGCCGTTTCCTGTGGACTATATATAGTGAAAACTGGATTATAAACTCTTGAACATGTAGCAGACTGCAAGCAACCGAGATGAGGTTTTTGAGAAAGTTTATGAGACAATCTGGAAGAATGTAAGAATATACAACTGAAATGAAAAAAAATAAGGAATGCGGAGAGAAGCGGAAAGAACATAGAGAAATAATGAGTGATGAACATATTCCAAAGTATCTGTTACAGTAAATCCGTAAAGGAACAAGAAATGGTAGACTCAAGAGGAGGAAGATTAAACCTCCTGGTTTACTGCTGGATGGAGAAGAAGTATTTATACAATTAATTAATAAACGTTAAATGCTACACTATAGAACGGCATGAAAACAGTGTATAGTCGCTTTAAAAACAAATTAATAAATAAACAAAAAGATTAGGGGGAAGTTTGAGTGAGCGAAGAGTCACTCCAATTACATAGTAGGGAACTGAAGCGCTTATATATCTAAAAAAGTGGAATGTAGCCCAAATATGAAAGCAACTCGACATGAATGGCAGAACGAGAGAAGTGCTACTCTTCTAAATACATGTTATAAATTCTGTGGTAGAATTATAACAGTACGACAGCCGCCAGCCCAGATGCCCAACATGATTTTCGCGAAGGAAGATCACGTTCAAACTGTTTCTTCATTGTGACACAACTAACACTGTGAACTCAATTTACCAACTTTTCTTGCCTTCTTTGACTACGAAATGGTGTGTGGTAAAGTAACGTGTGGGGAATTTTAAGAAACAGAGGTATCCCATGTCGTAAGAGCTGTACAAGGTTTGTATGTGAAAAACAAAATGTAAATAAAAATAGCTGACAGTAGGCGTAACATGGCTGAAATAATCTAAAGAGTTAGTCAAGGCTGCTAATAATATGAATGTCAGTATAATACTTTTTGCTGATGACCAAGTAATTTTCAGAATGGAAATAACCTGCAAGAAGCTGTTTTTAATTTAAGTAAAACAGCATCAGAATACAGTAGAACATAACAAAGCCAAAATCGATGACATTTTTAGGACATCAGCCAATGCGAGTTATTATCTGACTTGA
Organism: Schistocerca gregaria; assembly: GCF_023897955.1. NCBI lineage: Eukaryota > Metazoa > Arthropoda > Insecta > Orthoptera > Acrididae > Schistocerca > Schistocerca gregaria. The sequence goes on along the minus strand of NC_064924.1, from coordinate 293,271,194 downwards.
AAGCAAATAGTAGAGCAAGCTGTTAATATTTAGGGTGGAATATTACATGTTATGGAAACAATGACGTACAAAACCAGCTATATAGTGAAATTTTCAGTCTACAGCGGAGTGTGCGCTGATATTAAACTTCCTGGCTGATTAAAAGTGTGTGCCGGACCCAGACTCGAACTCGGGACCTTTGCCTTTCGTGGGCAAGTGCTCTACCAGCTGAGCTACCCAAGCTCGACTCATGGCCCGTCCTCACGATTTAACTTCCGCCAGTACCTAGTGTCCTACTTTCCAAACTTCACAGAAGCTCTCCTGCGAAGGTCCCGAGTTAGAATCTCGGTCCGGCACACAGATTTAATCTACCAAGAAGTTCCTAAACCAGCTAAATTTGTTATCTATTTCAGTAGAACTATATGCAGAATGTTGGGAAAGAAAGTTCTCAAAAATACTCTACTGATGTTCTAAAAGGTTATGGGTATACCTAGACTGCTCTACGTATGCATACAAAAACTGAACCACCAAGAAGTGAAAAGAAAAGAGAATAAAAGCATGTGAAATGAACTTCCTTAGAAACGTTACTGGACATTAATGGTTGACATTCGAGCTGAACTGAATACGCAAAACACAACTGACACAAAAAACAATATTGGATAAGCTGTAAAAAACACATGAACAGCATGCCAGAAGCAATAATCACTAAGACCAGTGCAAACCAAGGGGAAAGATATATATATATGGGAAGAGCAGTGAAGAGATGGATTGATCAATTTTGAAGGAGATGTAATGGATCAACGTGTTCAGTCACCAATATAGAGGAATCTGACGAATGAGAACTGATTGAAAAAAAGTCTACTTTTTTTTGTTACTGTCGGCGCAGACCTCTTATCTAACGTGTGAGGCAACAATACAGTAGTCTGGACAGTGGGAGACACGAGTGCTGCGGCCACTCACTTTTGAGGTCCCTGATCTCAGGCGTGCAGGGCCCCTCCTCCAGCAGGCACTTGATGGCGGCGTTGACGAAGCGCTGGTTGCGCAGCATGCGCTCCACGTCCACGTGGTCGTACTTGGCGTAGCGGTCGTCGGCGGCTGCCGCGGCGGCGAGCGCAGCCGTCACGATCAACAGGGCGAGCGTCGGTGTCTGCATGTTGTCGCTTCCTGTGGCCGAATGCGTGCCGGGCGCCGGCGCACTGCCCTCTTATAGGCGTCGGTCGACGGGAGGGAGGGATTCCCCCTCCCCTCCATTCCGCGCCGATGGAGGGGGTAGCAGCGCCGCGGCGCGGGCGCCACCCGGAAGCTGCGCCCGGGACCCGCACACAGCCGGATGTCCGCGAGGCCCCATCCCCGTCGCGGAACTGCCCCGTTCCGAAATCAGGCGACGCCGCTTGGGTCATCTCCGCTCTAGGAGTCCCTTACGCCGTCGAGTGGGTGCTTCTCTGAAGTTTCAGGATGCGGCTACGGAAAACCCAAGGCGGAACACGCCGGTACCACCTACTGCTGATGAAAACAAAACAAACATCTGCGGTAGCAAGTAGCTAAAGAATCACAGGATTGTGTAGTTAGGGGAAACTGGCGTAGTTTGTTTCAGTCTTATTTGTGTCCTGCAGCCCGGAATGTCGTTTTATGCGAGAACCGTTCAGTAAATAACGCTCCACAATTTTCTTTCCCTGCAACATGTTTATTCTTAAGAATTCCAATTTGGTGTGACAAGTGCCTCCCGTCGGGTAGACCGCTCGCCTGGTGCAAGCCTTTTGATTTGACGCCACTTCGGCGACTTGCGCGTCGATGAATTTGGTGATAATATTAATCAAGTTATAGGTACGCCGATGACTCTGTTGTTCTGTCAGAGACAGCAAAGGACTTGGAAGAGCAGTTGAATGGAATGGACATCATCTTGAAAGGAGGATATAACATGAACATCAACAAAAGCAAAATGAGGATGATGGAATGTAGTCGAATTAAGTTGGGTGATGCTGAGGGAATTTGGTTAGGAAATGAGTCACTTAAAAGTAGTAAAGGAGTTTTGCTATTTGGGGAGCAAAATAACTGATGATGGTGCAAGTAGAGAGGATATAAAATTTAGACTGGCCATGGCAAGGAAAGCGTTTCTGAAGAAGAGAGATTTGTTAACATCGAGTATAGACTCAAGTGTTAGGAAGTCGTTTCGGAAAGTATTTATATGGAGTGTAGCCATGTATGGAAGGGAAACGTGGACGATAATTAGCTTAGACAAGAAGAGAATAGAAGCTTTCGAAATGTGGTGCTACAGAAGAATGCTGAAGATTAGATGGGTAGGTCACATAACTAATGAGGAGGTATTGAATAGAATTGGGGAGAAGAGGAATTTGTGGCACAACTTGACTAGAAGAAGGGATCGTTTGGTAGGACATATTCTGAGGCATCAAGGGATCACCAATTTAGTACCGGAGGGCAGCGTGGAGGGTAAAAATCGTAGAAGAAGCTTGCACAGGATAGAGTAGCATGGAGAGCTGCATCAAACCAGTCTCAGGACTGAAGACAACAACAACAACAACAACAACATTAGTCAACATTTCTTTTAAATGTTCTGTTTCTCTACATAGTCTTCATCACGTTCTATGGCTTTGTTGTGTGAAAGGATGAATTCCCTGTTGGTAAAAGCTTTGGTCCTGTGTCTGTTGCCACGTTTTTCATGCATGAATTGCGCTCTCCTGATCATAGAAGCGTGACCCACTGTGGCGACTGGTCTCTAATTGATGAATGATGTGAATGAAACGGGGGGAATCAATCCAAATCACCTTTTGCCTACCAGACTGGAAGTAGCATACACCTCGTAATCTTCTGTCCGTGGATCGTGAAGATATCTGGTTTCTTTACTTGTCAAGTGTTTCATGCCCAGCTGACAGTTCGATTTTTTTTAAAAAAAAAGAAGGGACAGTGGAAAAGCTACAGAATGATGATAGCCAGTAAATGCGATAAAACTTCAATATACCGGGTGGGTATAATTATATTTTCCCTATTTAACTCGTTAAAACACGGAAACTATTTACAGTGTCAAGGACGTGGGGAACAGAAATAATGCAGAATCAGTTCAATTGAAACACTTTTAATGTCTTCTACGGTACATAACAGCATTAAATACCGGTACCATTACTGCTACAAAAGGGCGCCCATCAATATCCAGAAGAGTCTGAATGGGCAGGATTGCATTGTGCACAGTAGAACCAAGAACGCCCTTAGGTATGCCTACTACCTCTCTTGATATGCTGCGCTTCAGATCAGCACATGTGTGAATGTTCTCGTGATAAACACTGTCGTTCAGGTAGCCCACAACCAGAAATCACAGGGAGAAAGATCGGGTGATCGTGCCAGCCAAGCATTCTCAAACGATCGGCTGATGATTCGATGTTTTCCAAATGTGTTTCGGAGAAGCAAGTGATCTTCACGAGCGATGTGAGGTGGAGCCCCAATGAGAACTGCTGAGTTCAGTGCGTCTTTCTCGTCTAGGATAGGTACGACATACTGGCGAAGCATATCGCAGTAACGCTGGCCAGTTACACTGTACGTCTTTAGTTCTTGAACTACTTCATCAAGCTCCGCATAGCAGGTGGAAAAAGAGGACTCTTCCGAAGAAATTTCAGCCAGCGATATTCTAGAAATGCTGCTGCAGCATTACTGTTGTTTTGATAACAGCAATAATGCTCTGCTTCCTCTGCCCAAGCTCCTGTTGACAGGTCAACAAGTGCACTGCGACAGGTCAGGTGAATGAGACTATGAATCACGATGACTGATCACGGCAGCTGGTGGCCATAGTTGGAACTGGACCGTGGCGCTGTGGGAAAACATGCACCCCATTAATGCTACCAAGTTTGGTACTCGTATGGTTAATAGTTTCCGTGTTATAACGTGTTAATGAGAAATCTACATGAGAATAGGTCGTGTCCATAGGAGAGTGGGAGAGTGTGTGTGTGGGGGGGGTGGGGGGGGGGGAGAACGAGATATGTTTCACTGAAATGAATCAAGAAACTTTGAGTTTCGTATTACGTGTACAGTGGCAGTAGATCACATTCTGATTAGGAGTGGTGATGCGGGATTTTCGCGGTGAAAAACAGTGATCGTAACAAAGCAACCACGTGAAACAACCTGACCAGATGGGGCAATCACCAGGCGAGGTAGCTCAGTGGTTAGCACGCTGGACTCGCATTCGGGAGAACGACGGTTCAAATCCGCGTCTGGCCATCCTGATTTATATTTTCCGTGATTTCCCTAAATCGCTTCAGGCAAATATCTTAATGATTCCTTTGAAAGGGCATGGTTGACTTCCTTCCCCATCCTTCCCTAATCCGATGTGGCCGATGGCGTCGATATTTGGTCTCCTCCCCCAAATCAACCAACCAACCAATGTGGCGATCTTAACGCAAGGCTGATCCCTAGGTGATGGAGTGTGACAGTTGGGTACCGAAATGTCGGTAACTGTCGCACTCCTATCTGCGTTGGGTAATCATTCAAGATCAGCAGCTGGTGGCCGAGCGGTTCTCGGCGCTTCAGTCTGGAACCGCGCGACCGCTACGGTCGCAGGTTCGAATCCTGCCTCGGGCATGGAAGTGTTTGATGTCCTTAGGTTAGTTAGGTTTAAGTAGTTCAAAGTTCTAGGAGACTGGTGACCTGAGATGTCAAGTCCCATAGTGCTTAGAGCCAAGATCAGCAACCAAATGCAGCTGCGGAGTGCCTCTCTATGCTATTTGTAAACTAGGAAGACACACCGTATCGTGCGTTTACAGTTAACAAATAGGTTCCCGCAGCAAACGTGACAGAGGGAGAAAATCGAACCGCTGGTACAGCCTAACTGGGGCGGGCGACACGGTCTCTTTGACTTTCAAGTTGGGACACCTGTTTAGCCACCAGGTCCCTGAACGAGGGAGGAACTGGTGTTCTTCCACCACCGCGTGACTGCAACTTAAACTCAAATGTAATGCCTAGCAGCCTTTAAAGAATTGGCCATCTTGAGTATTTTTTACATTAAAAAATGGTCACTGTGGAAATTACTTCGCCCCTTCCATTAGATGGTTCTCCATGTAGGCAGTCTGAGGGTGGTATTCGTGGGCTAGGAAAAATTCATCTAATTCCATAATTTTATCAATTGAGTTTTATAACTATTTAATTATTATCTGCCTGGTATGAGATTATTATCAATAAGCTTGGAATTTTGTTGGTATCCCAAATCTGTGGTTGGAATTACAGTATTAATTTTATTTGGCCCTGTTTCTTTGTGACAGGTACGGCCATGGACAACCACCGTGGCCGCACCATGTATACTCTATGCCTTCAAAAAGTCCCCACGTTACACCACGTAGACAATCCTTGCGTGTGAAAGGGGACTGTCTTATTTGCCAAGACGATTTTCAAGACGTTTTGACCATAAATGTCAAGAAAATTGCGAATTTGATAAATGTACTCAACCTCTGTAGTACTGATATGACCATATTCTATTTAAGTCTCTTCCCGAGACACAGATGTTGGTCAGAAAATTTACTTTTTTGGAAGAGAGCAGAAGCCAGTGTGTGTTAGTCTGGCAATGTACTAGGTTTGAAAAGGATGGAAGCTGACCTACCATGCAGCGCAGGCAGCAGTATTTAGAAAGTATTTTCCAATAATATGTTTTGATGAAAAGTACGGAATAAGTGGGATTGTATTAGTGTAGGAATTATGTGAGCCAACGTGTAAGGTACTCCAGTTTTTTATATTCATAATTGTGCAGTTTCTTATTGTAAGGACATTGCGTATGATTGAAATTCGGTGTAGAAATTTTGTAATGCAATACATGGTTTTGTCTTGTAACTGAAACAAGTATAATGGAAAGTAATTGTGCACAGGAAAATTATTAAGAAATATTTTGCTAATCAGTCTAGCTGAAGAATTTAGTGCAGGGATGTACTGTTTTTATGGCTTAATGAAGCATAGTTATACTTGTAGTGTTTGTTTTCGTTTATCAGCCGTTTAGTTCCTCATTTTTCATTCTTTACCTCTATGCACGTGTTTGTACACTCGCATTGCAAATAGCGAGTTGTGTGTTGCAGAAGCACTTTTATGAAAAGTGATAAGACACTGTCTTGCATTGCACATGGCAAGTACGGCAAATGTAACTTGATTTTTACAGTTTCATCGTCATCTTAATAGTAAAAGTATGCAAAACAGACGAGCGTTCCGTCCGCCGAGGTAGGCTAATAAATTTAATTATCATCATAATTCATGTCCACTGCAACGTACAGTGACTGTCGGAATGTATTTGTAAAAATATCGTATAAATCAGTTAAAGATTCCCGAAAAGTGCATCTTGTGAGTTTTCAAGCAGTTTTATCACTAAGTTAGATGTATTAAATCTTATATTCATTTTCTGTATAATCAACGTAACAGTTCTCAAACAGTCATTGTTTGCAAGAGCTAAGATAAAGATAAACAATATTCAGGGCCAACATTTTAATCTGAATCAGTTTGCTTTGCAGTCTGATGGAATACGCAAATCTCAAGGAAAATGGATTTCTCGCAGACGAATTATTTAATGTACCTACTAGTATGAATTTCACATTGTGTATCTGGTGCTTCACATACTTCCGTTCAACATTTAATTAAAACGCAGTTCTGTAGCCCTGCACTGAGATTTACGTGTGTAAATGCCAAAGTAAGTTTCACCAATTTCTCAGATATCAACCAGACACTTGGAAACACGAGTTTAGAAGTTTTAACATTATGCTGTCAAGTGGTCCAAACCGGAAGTCAGAGAGGACATGGCTATAGGGGGGATGAGGCGACGATGTCCAACACAATTCGGCAATGAGTTCCCTGCTTATGGGACTTTTGTGTGACCATGCATTGTAGTGTGCAGTTGCTTCAGGATTCTTGTCAGACTGGACACGTCGGAAATGGTTCTTGACTTTGCTGGATGTCTGAAACATGTGTGTCTAAATTAATGGTTAACCCTTTTCGCAACACATCCACGAGCATTATACCATCACTATTCCATAAGACTGACGTCATCGCCTTGCTAGTGAAGGGAGATGATCTGAATTTAATATTTCTTACTGACTGCTGGCGGTGCCTGCCATTGACAGTGGCAATCATTGTGTTTCCAATTCGAAGTGGTTCACCCAGGTTTCGTCAGTTATAACGATCCAAGATAGGAGTCCTACATAGACCTCTAACTACTATAACAATTCAAATGCAATAGTTTTCTTGAATCTTGTTGTCTGTTCAGCGCACTCATGGAACGTTTGAACATCCGAGATTCCATCACTGGACATGCACTACCAATGCTCACCTATAGCTGTATATCCAAATGTCGAATTGTGAAGCACTAGTCTTCATGAATAATGGCATCTGTGATGTTCACCATGTCGGGATCAATGGGAGGCCGATTATAGACCTCAATTTCTGTATTTCCTGAAACTTTAATTCTCTTTACTCATTGCCCAATAGTACTATCAACTACATCATTACCACATCCTCCACACAACAAATGTTTCCGAATGTTCCCCACGGTTTCTTTTTCTACAACTAAAAATTCGATTGCATTATGTTGCTTGTAACGAGCGTCTTACGTAGATGCCATTTTGATGATTCACTTCATCTCTGCTATCTGCTGAAATGGCTCGAAGCATAGTACACAAGGAGAAGAAACATCAAATTTCTAGCACCTAAAAGTTCTCCTATATATCTAAAAAAAAAGGGCCTTAACTTATAAATTACAGATTGCAGCGATCAGTCTTCCTTTTTAAATTTTTTATTGCCGATCTAGATTTCATCTAGAAGCTAGCCATTCTCAATGCACTATTATTTTCTCCCAAGCATGTAATGTCTATTGGTCGGGCTTCATCCACAGTTCATTAAATACCATTGTTTAAAACAGCTAGCTTCTAGCTGAAATCTAGATTTGCCAATAAAAAAATTTAAAAAGGACGACTGATCGCTGCAATCTATAATTTACAAATCAATGTAAAAGTCACTGAGTGCAACAGCTTTCTGAATGGAAGGTAACCTGAAAATGGTTCAAAGGCTCTGAGCACTATGGGACTTAACATCTGTGGTCATCAGTCCCCTAGAACGTAGAACTACTTAAACCTAACTAACGTAATGACATCACATACATACATGCCCGAGGCAGGATTCGAACCTGCGAACGTAGCAGTCTCGCGGTTCCGGACTGAGCACCTTAACCGCGAGACCACCGCGGCCGCCTTTACCTGAAAAAGGGGCATTATTTTACTACACCGCATAACAGACATTTCATTGGGATCTGACCGAGACATTGTTAGGCGCCGTGCTCCAGACGGTTTCATATTCCCGAACTTTCAAGGTGGACGTTGCCTCCAAGCAAATGAGGCAAGGGCCCGCTGCGCGAAAGAAAAAATTAATCATAGTCACCCATAATTTCAGTTAATACTGTTCGAATGGGACCCATTTTGCAATGTAGTTTTTGTATTGATCGTGATACTCGTCCAGATCATGTCTTTATGCCCACAATTTCCACGTTCGAGTATGTTTTGTGCGTTTCAACACACTCCTTCTTCATTTTCCAGGAGAGATCCAGGATCGATCTTTATAATAAATTAGCACCATTATTATTAGTATAAATGAACGATTGAAACACCCAATAAGAGAGGGTTGGAACTTAAATAGTGGCAACTATTTCTTCACAACCGATAAAAAAGACTTACATGTTTGCACCTGTTACTGTCCTTCAAAGTAATCACTAGCGTTGTGTAGAACCCGTTGCCAGCGATGTGGAAGGCGTAGTATACCGTTAACAGAGCCTGTTCTGTTGATGGTGCGAATGGAGTGGTCTACTGCCTGTCGAATTTCTGGAACAGTTCCGAAGCGAAAGCCATGAAGTGATTCCTTCATCTTCGGAATCAAATCAAAGTCTCAAGGACTTAGTCCGGGGAGTATGGTGGATGGTGCAGTGCTTCCCAGTCCCATCGACCGAACAGAGCAGCCACAGCTTGCGCTGTATGCGACTGCGCATTGCCGTGCAAAATGATGGGTGGGTTGCGCAGAAAGTGTCGCCGCTCCTTTCCCAAAGCTGGGCGCAGGAGATGCTCCAAAACCAAGCTTTTTCAAAAGGGATTGGGAAGTACTGTACCATCCACCATACTCCTCGGACTTAAGTCCTTGTGACTTTGATTTGATTCCGAAGATGAAGGAACCACTCGTGGCATTCACTACAGAACTGTTCCAGAGATTCGGCAGGCAGTAGACCGCTCCATTCGCACCATCAACAGAACAGGCTCTGCTAACGGTATACTACGCCTTCCACATCGCTGGCAACATATTCTGCACAACGATGGTGACTACTCTGAAGGACAGTAACAGGTGCAAATATGTAACTCTTTTGTATCGGTTGTGAATAAATAGTTGCCACTATTTAACTTCCAACTCTCTTACATAACGGTACTGTTACGTCTGAAACAGATCATTCACTTGAAGACTTACTTTACTTACTAAGTAATTCTCTTGGGTTATCAGCTAACTGACAAAGAAGTTCGTCTGTCTCCACATACACTAGTTGATCAAAAGTGTCCAGACACGTATTAGTGTCGCTTAATATGCGATTGGTCACTCTTGGCCTTTACGATAGCTTGACACTTTCAACAAGGTGTCTAAATGTTTGTGGAGGAATGGCAGACGAAACAGGGAGGGTAATGAAGTTGGGCGCTAGGGTCTGGAGCGAAGTTGATGCTCTAACTCATACAGAAGGTGATCCACTGAGTTCACGTCGGGACTCTGGGCAAGCCAGTCGATTTCTGGAATGTCTGCAGATGCCTTACCGATGCTGTGATGTGACGGGGGCACTGGCATGCGGGTACAAACAATCTTCTTCTACGAACTGTTCTTCTACTGCAGGCAGCACGTAATACTGTAAAATGTGTTCTTAACCTTCCACTTAAACATAGAAAGGAGACCATACCCCAAATACGAAAAACACCCCCGTACCGTACCACGAACACCTTTGTGCTGCGCAGCTGGCGCTACACATGATGGCAAATAATGTTCTCCAGGCTTTCGCCAAATCCAAACTCTTCCATCAGACTGCCATAGAGTATAGGGTGATTCATCACTACAAATAATTTCAGTCATCCATTGTCCGGTAGCTTCGCTCTTTACATTATTTCAAGCAGCACTTCGCACTAACTACAGAAATGTGAGGTCATGAGGAACTACTCGATTCTTTTTAATGCCCTACTCACAGCCATTGTGCTACCTGGAGTGTTGGAAGTGCTTTGGAACTGACGAGTGATTCCTTCCTCTGGGATAGAAGAAACTTTGTCTCTTGTCATGGGGGGCCTCGTCATAAAGATATACCGCATGAGCGTCTATGGAAGTGATTCCAGTGGTGGTTTCCCGTTGCCTTCCACTGATTAGGATGAAATGATAATGAGGACAACACAGCACCCAGTCCCTGAGCGGAGAAAATCTCCGACCCAGCCGGGAAGCGAACCCCGGCCCCTTAGCGTGACAGACCGCCGCCCTGACCACTCAGCTATCGGGGTGGACGCTTTGGGATAGAGACTAGGGCTTAATATCCAAGAACTTCAGACCATTTGGCACTCAGGGCAATGTAAATATTGTTAAGTATAGTATTTCTTCCGTCTTTGCTATCAATTACCGAAAGTTAACTTTTAACATAGTAAAGGCAGATTTCGGAATACTGAGCAACGTTGAAAATTGTGCGTTATTTGTACGTCGATTTTTATACCTCTGAAAATAACGTAAGAGTACACAACGCTGACAACACCTACACACCGCAAACAATCTTATGATACATTGCAATAGCAACTCATTGGAATATTGGCAACAGATTTAAGCCCTTCCCATCTGATATCTAAGAATTAGACCCAATTCAGGAATGTGTTGCCTGTTGCACTGCGGTCCTTAGACTTTATTGTCTGCCCTTGGAATTTGCGGGGTCTCAGAAAAGAAATATAAAATCTCTCAAAATCGGGGCTGAAATCTAATAGAGCTTTTGGCGTAAGGCACCAATCCTACCTGTTGCAAGGCCTGCTAACATTGTAAAAATATTCATTTGTACCTGACTTAAATTCTGACAAGTGTATCCACTGAGTACTCATGCAAGGTCAGGCGATGTTCTGCGTATCTTCTGTCACGCAACTTGTTTGTTATTGTCTAGGTGGAAGTCCCCAGGAAGTGGAAGAGGCTTTTCCACCTTGGTGGGTGACGCCGAGGAAAGTTGCATGACTTACTCAACACATGTACACATCGATTCTGGGGGAAGAAATGAGCAATTGTAATAGAACTACAGACATTGCAAAAAGGGAAGAAATTATTGACTGGATTTCCACAAATATCACTTTCCTTGGTTTAAAAAAGCAACATATTCAGTTATGCTTGTCAAGTGGTACAACACTAGAGAAAAATATAGAATGTTCGCAAGAGTTAATAACTAAGGCAGACTCTTTAAAAATTTTCGTTGTGCATTTTCATAGACTATTACACTTAAGAATTGATTAAAACACTCTGTTCGATCACTTTTGGTCCTTACCATCGATGCAACCACATAGAGAACTAGTTCCTACTTTTCTTTTATGTCTACAAAGTCGTTCGCAAAAGAGTCCTACGATAAAAATTTCTCAGTTACTTTACCTCATCAAAGTCCGACCCCGGTAGCTGAGTGGTCAGCGCGACGGAATGTCAATCCTAAGGGCCCAGGTTCGATTCCGGCTGGATCGGAGATTTTCTCCGCTCAGGGACTGGGTGTTGTGTTGCCCTTACCATCATCATTTTCATCCCCGTCGACGTGCAAGTCGCCCAAGTGGCTTCAAATCGAAAGACTTGCACCAGGCGAACGGTCTACCCAATGGGAGGCCCTAGTCACGCGACATCGGATAAAATTCAAAGCTTTCGATGATCGCTTCTATCATTGTCGTTAGGTGTTACGTACAGAGGTGAGGATACAATTTCAGATACTATATAACATTCTGGAATATACTGACACAAATAGTATTTAATTCTTTTCTGCATCACTCAACGCTCCAGAGGATAATTCCTGCATTATTGGCATAGCTCAGAATACGTGGAATAGTCCTAATTAATGTAGAAAATGGTTACAATTAAACTTCCGCTGCTTGGGCCAACGTAGACTGAAAACCGTTTACCATATGGATACCTATATTTATAGGAGTGATGTTCAGTTTGTGTTCTGCTTGATTGGCATTGTTACTAGTGTTAGGGTCATGACTTGCCGATAGGCGCCGGTACTGATAGACGACATAGGGTTGAAACACAATCATCAGTGAGGATTACAGTTTCAGACAGTCAACATTGGACTGCACAAGGTGAGCTGTTTTATCAAAACAACAGCAATAGTGCTGCTGCTCATGGTGAGTATCGACGCATTAAAGGAATACGGAGAGGTCCTCTTTCACCATTGGGATGAAGAACATGATGTGTAAGTTAAAATTTTATGGCGCTTAGATAATTGCTCCTCGGAGAGGCCAACGGCCCATTGCGCCACAAATTGTTGAAGAAGTCTCTGTTGCCATGGCTGAAAATGCTGGACCCAATGTGCGATCTTCAAATAGTGCACGAGCTGTGTCACGACAGCTGAACATTACATGCTCCACCGATCGAGAAGTGCTGCGAACAATTGTGAAATGGTATCTCTAGTGCGGTTCCATGCTGTCACGGATACAGATGGTCGTCACATTGAGCAACATTTGTAACCTGGAACGTAAACATGGTACACAGTTAACAATTGTTACCCTCTCATGCGGAAATTAATATTTGTTTCTCTCCAAGGTTTATTCATTATTTTTCTTCCGTAGATCCTTATAAATCTTCGCACAAAGTTTTATTGCCCGACGATCACTTTATTACGTGGAGGTCCTCTCAAGTAGAGAAAGTTTAGTTATAACCACCCTGTATCCTAATACGGTTTATGATGACCGCGAATAGCGAAAAGGCATCAAAAGTGCGCAGGAAGTATAGAATTATGGTAGAGTCATATCCTGATGGTCGTTTCTCCACCACCCAAAACGAGCAATCTTTAACACTAGAACAGCAGCTACATTACATGTTTCAGGCGAACTCCAAATAAGTTGATTGGGGTTCGTGTTCGTGAACTACTCTGAGCATGGTGCTCGAGTAATACACTCTCATTGTACCATGCTCCAAATTAGCTCTGTGGAGGCAGAAGAAGGAAGACACGAAGATGTGGGCTGAATATTCCATCGACAACATGATCATCACTAACAGCTAATCACTAACAGGTTTTATTTTTTATTTTTATGTTGTTTGATGCGGTTCGTCACGACTTCCTCTTCTGCACTAACCGCTTCATCTTAGAGTAGCACTTGGGCCCTACATCCTCATTTGTTGGATATATTCCATTCTGTCTCCCACCATCATTTTTACACTCTACAATTTCTTGTAATAATATGGAATTTATTCCTCGATGTCTTAACATATTCTCGAAGATTCCACAATGTCAAAGACATATAGTCTATAATGTCAAATCGTTTCTCCTTTCAGGTTATCCGGTTGCTACCTCTGATTAAGTCCTGTACCTGTACCTAGAAGAGGTGGTGACAATTCTTTATAAAAATACAAACGTTGTAATAAACTCAAGTAGGAATAAATTAGAAGAAATCGTTATTATCCAAGGTGTAAGACAAGGGTGTGGACTATCATGTACCTTTTTTAATATTTGTATTGGCTTCATTCTTCGCAGGTGGGAAACTAAAGTAAACAAAGGAATTAAGATCGAGAATGATGAGTATCAGATAGTGCTTCTGTTTGCAGATGATATTGTTATTATTCGAAGGAATGAAGATGACTTTCAAAGATCAGTATACCAGCTAAGAAAAATATACAAGGAATGAAATTCAAATGTTTCTAGCAAGAAAGTGAAACTAATAGCATTCCGATGACAATATCCAGTCAGGCAAAGAATTGTTAGATAATCCAGCCTTACAATAAGTCTCTCCCTGCGCCAAGAGTACGTCGCCACGTTTCGTGTATGTATGTGCACTTTTAAATGACAACATGTTCGCCATGACACAGTTTACAAAACGACTGCACTTTCGACCACAGGTCGTTATCAAGTTATGGAAACACAGGAGTCGGCAACATCAATGAAAAGCACAAGACTGACGTGAGACACTACGGCTCCTGTCAGCATTCATCACGTGCAACATCGGTATGTAACAGATGGGATCAAAACACTCGTAACTAGATTTGTGCTTGCTGCACATCTCAATCATGAATACCGTAATGGTCAAAAAAACAAACATGTGTGTTTGTGCACACAATCGTGCACAGTACAAAGAAATTATGTATCTCACCTTCTAGAAAGTTTTTTGGATGAATAAGTTAATAAATAAATACCGAATTTCGATAGAATTACGCAGTGACGTAGAAACGTATCTTTCAATTCAATGGTCAATGTTCTCTGGCGCATTCACGAGTGCCTGAGTTATAGTCGTTGCTGCGACCGCGTCTTCGCTCGATTTTGCGGAGACTCTGAAGCATGGACGAAAGAAAAGTTTCATGTGGAAGAATTAGAACATAAGATTTTCATTGTTTTTACACGTGATCTAGACACAAAATTTTTTACACTATTATCTCCTTTCTGTCAATTTATATACTTCTTTAGGAATAGACTCGCTTGTACCATTCTACATAATGATCAACGGATGGATAAATATTATTGTTGTTGCTTTTGTTGCACTAATTTACAGTGTAGGATTCAATGACTTTTTAAACTTGTAGCGTTCTTTAACGTGTGTGAATGCAGATCTTGAAGTAACTGCGAAGTGGAATGAAATTGCCACAAGCAGAAACAGTGGTCTTTTGTTTCCGTTTTTTCATAACATCTTCATGGAGCAATGCCGTTATTACAGTTCACCCTTGCAAAACAATCGGCTCACTCACATGTCGAAGGTCGCTACAGATCTTAGCTTCTGTCATGTTCCTACACCTATTGGACTATTGCCTTTCAGCTGACTTCCTTTCGTTTGCACCGTATGATGAAACAAGAACAGAGCAAGAAAACGCACGTACAGGCCAAGATTCACAAGAAACTTCCTTTCTGCAGCATTTTCTGGGAAACAAAATCGCTGCGGGAACGAAAGGTACACCTTTCTGTTTCGAAAGTAATTGTTTGCGATGTCAATTCTTGCAGCAGAAACGTGAAGCACGACTGTTTGTTCCATTATACGTATTGTGAGTATTAACCTATATAAGTTTGTCAGATGGTATTCGTACTGCATCACTTCTGAGCTGACTGATTTCGATAAACCTGAAAGTGACAATCCTGGGTGACCTGTAAGTCGGACGAATTTAAGGGCAGAATAGGATTCATTGTCAACTTTCGCACCCGATGGCAGATGTAGTTCATGTGTCAGTACATCACTCTAATATGATAAATATATCACTTCAATCTCTATACTGAGCAAGCAGTAAAGGAAACAAAAGAAAATTTCGGAGTAGGAATTAAAATCCTTAGAGAATAAATAAAAACTTTGAGGTTTCCCCGATGGCATTATAATTCTGCCACAGACAGCAAAGGACCTCGAAGAGCAGCTGAACGGAATGGACAGTGTCTTTAAAGGAAGATATAAGATGAACATCAACTAAAGCAAAACGAGGATAATGGAATGTAGTCGAATTAAATCGGATGATGCTCAGTGTATTAGATTAGGAAATGAGACGCTTAAAGTAGTAAATGAGTTTTGCTGTTTGGGGAGCAAAGTAACTGATGATGGTCAAAGTAGAGAGGATATAAAATGTAGACTGGCAATGGCAAGGAAAGTATTTCTGAAGAAGAAAAATTTGTTAACATTGAGTATAGATTTAAGTGTCAGGAAGTATTTTCGGAAAGTATTTGTATGGAGTGTAGCCATGTATGGAAGTGAAACGTGTACGATAAATAGTTTGGACAAGAAGAGAATAGAAGCTTTCGAAATGTGCTGTTATAGAAGAATGCTGAAGATTAGATGGGTAGATCACATAACTAATGAGGAGGTATTGAATACAATTGTGGAGAAGTCGTTTCTGAAAGTATTTGTGTGGAGTGTAGCAATGTATGGAAGTGAAACGTGTACGATAAATAGTTTGGACAAGAAGAGAATAGAAGCTTTCGAAATGTGGTGTTATAGAAGAATGCTGAAAATTAGATGGGTAGATCACATAACTAATGAGGAGATATTGAATAGAATTGTGGAGAAGAGAAATTTGTGGCATAACTTGACTAGAAGAAGGGATCGGTTGGTAGGGTATATTCTGAGGCATCAAGGGATCATCATCTTAGTATTGGAGGGCAGCGTGGAGGGTAAAAATCGTAGAGGGAGACCAAGAGATGAATATACTAAACAGATTCAGAAGGATGTAGGCTGCAATAGGTACTGGGAGATGAAGAAGCTTGCACAGGATAGAGTAGCATGGAGAGCTGCATCAAACCATTCTCAGGACTGAAGACCACAACAACAACATCTCTTCAGGTGAGCAGCACTGATTGTTGTAGATGTACGTAACATCGTGGATGTCAATGAGCGGATTCCTGGTGCTAAGTATTCGATAGCATGTCGTACACTATAAGACATTAAACTGTTTTGTACGTCATCCTGTTTCTATGACAACACTAGAGGCTACATGACCATTAACACGTTGTTTGCGCTGCAACAATGAGCTTACTGCGGCTTGAAAGCCAGTTAGTAATTCGGAAGCAGCTACAGTGTAGGAGATAAAGATTTGCTGTCTTCTTGGTCAAATAAGCGTAAAGCTAAGCTCCTGTTATCCTGTAGTATCAAGCTGCGTTACTTTATTCATTTTCTGGACACGATGATAAAATTTAAAGAAGACTACTTGACAATGTCAACGGACACGATTGCGCGACGAGAACACTGCGGTTTCTGTGACGGTTCCTTAGGTAAGACTTCCTTTGCCTTGTCCCGTATCTAGAGAGGTTAGGCCCTCCAGGAAATCAGTGTGGGATATGGTGGATGAATTGATAACTCGCAGTCCTATAGATTATTTAACAGAGAGTACTGGGATAATTGATACAGACTCCGATTGAGTTAACGTGCACTTAAAATATTGTCACAGCCGCAACCTATTTCTCATTACTGAACATGCTAGGAACTAAACATTTAAGGTGAAGTGAAAGAGGAGATTTCATTGTTCTGAAGTGTTTCTACTTTAGAGTAACTGGGGCTACTGTTATGAAACCGACTTGCGCACAAGAAAACCAGTATGTATAGGGTGTTCCGAAATTCCCGTTACAGACTTCTAGGACTCGCAGAGGAGAGTGAATACATAATATTATGACTAGTAACCCATATGCGTTCTACGGTGGTCTCAGTTCAGATGCTTAACTCATCCACCTCTGCTTGACGAATTGAATTTGGCGTGAAGCAGTGTAAGGTAAAAATTCGAAAGGAAACATAACGAACCACTTAATATCACTTCAGCAAATTTCATTGTATTAACATTTAACCATTATTCCAAAACAAAAAGAAAACGAGTGCACTGTACGTACAGAACAGTACTGATGCAAGGCAGACGTTACATTGCATCAGGCGACCGTATGACGTAGCACACGTTATCCTGTCTACCCTACTGCAAACCAGGACTTTTCTCTTTCCCGCAACAGACTTGGACGCGTTACACATCTGAGCTGGAACCGTCGTAGGACGGAAACGGTGCGTTTCGGGACATGGGTACTCATTCTCCTCTACAAGTCCTAAAAGTTTGTAACAGGAATTTCAGAACACCCTGTATACACTTAGGTGACACCCCATAATACAGTGTCGGATCTCCTTTTGCATCGCGTAGTGCAGCAACTCGACTTGGCTTGGACTCAACAAGTCGTCGGAAGTCCCCCGTAGAAGTGTTCGCCCCGATAGCTGTGTGGTCAGGCTGACGGATTGCCGTCCTACGGGGCCGGGTTCGATTCCCGGCTGGACAGTGCATTTTCTCCGCCCAGGAACTGGCTATTGTGCTGTCTTCATCATCATTTCATCCCCATCCGGCACGCAGGTCGCCCAATGAGGCGTCGAATGTAATAAGACCTGCACCAAGGCATCCGGACCTGCCCCGCAAGGGGCCTCCCGGTCAATGACGCCAAACGCTCATTCCCATTTCACTGTAGAAACAATGACCAATGTTGCCTCTATAGACGTCCATAATTGCGAAAGTGTTTCCGGTGCAGGATTTTGGGCATGAACTGACATGTCGATTATGTCCCGTAAACGATCGATGTGATGCATGTCGGATGATCTGGGTGGCTAAATTATTCGCTCGAATTGTCCAGAAGTGTGACCCACTGCTTGGGAACATGAAGGCTATGAATGGCTGCAAATGGTGTCCAAGTAGCCGGGCATAACCATTTATAGTCAGTGATTGATTCGAAGACCCAGTCTGTTCCATGTAAACACAGCCTACACCATTATTGACCCACCACCAGCACAATGCCTTGTTGACCACTTGGATCCATGGCTTCGTGTAGTCTGTGCCACGCACGAACCCTACCATCCGCTCCTACCAACTGAAATCGAATACGTTCGTCGTACGTCCCACACTGACTTCTGCGGTTATTTCACGCAGTGTCGCTTGGCTGTTAGCACAGAAAACTCTACGCAAAGCAGATGCCCTCGGTCGTTAACTGAAGGCCGTAGGTCACAGCGCCGAACGTGGTGAAAAGTAATGCCTGAAATTTGGTATTCTCTAGACACTATAGATCTCGGAATATTGAATTGCCTAATGATATAAAAAAAATGGTACAAATGGCTCTGAGCACTATGGGCCTCAACTGCTGTGGTCATTAGTCCCCTAGAACTTAGAACTACTTAAAACTAACTAACCTAAGGACATCACACACATCCATGCCCGAGGCAGGATTCGAACCTGCGACCGTAGCAGTCGCACGGTTCCGGACTGCGCGCCTAGAACCGCAAGACCACCGCGGCCGGCGCCTAACGATATCCCATGCGTCTACCTCCAAGTACCATTTCGCTTTCACAGTCTGTTAATTCCCGCCGTGCGGCTTTAATTACGGCGGATACCTTTTCACATGCATCACCTGAGTACAAATGATGGGTTCGCCAGTGCACTGTCCTTCTATACCTTGTGTGCTCGATACTAATGACATCTCCGTATGTGCATGTCTCCATCTCATGACTTTTGTAACCTCAGTGTGTATCTACGTACACACTCTGCAAAGCACTCAGAAGTGCGTGATATAAGCAACTTCTCCCTGTACCAGCTATTAGGGCTTCTTCCCGTCCCATTCGCTTATGGAACGTGGGAAGAATGATTGCTTAAATGCCTCTGTGGTCGCTATATGATTAATCTAATCTTGTCTTCTCTCTCCCTAGTGAAGCATACTGCGGGCGCTGTGTGTATTCCTAAATTTTTCACTTAGTACGCTTTCACTAAGTAGGCTTTCTCGGGATAGTTTGTGTCTATCTTCAAGTTCTGTCAATTCAGATTTACCAGTGTTTTCGTGACGCTCTCCCTTGAGTCAAACAAACTTGTGACCATTCACGTTGCCCTTCTTTGTATACGTTCGATATTCACTGTTAGTCCTACTTCGTATGGGTGTCACACAGTTTGGCAATATTCTAAGATGGGAAGCTGAAGCGTTTCGTCAGTAGGTAGTCTTCTTTGCAGACTGACTGCATTTTTCCAGTAAAGTGCCAATGACTGTCACTTGCTTTACTTACGACTGAACCTTTGTGATCATTCCGTTCCTTATCCCCCATAAACTGTTACACCCAGGTACTTGCATGAGTTAACCAACAGCATTGAAATTATAAGATTTTTTAAAAGATTTTTTGTGAAGTTTGCAGTTTCACACGTATTTATGTTGAAAACAAGATTCCTGTCTCTACACCACTTTGAAATCTTATCCGGATCCGATTGGATATTTGTGTAACTTTTTTCAGATAGTATTTTATTTTCAATAACTGCACCACGTACAAAATTCTGAGGTCATCGCCAGTGTTAATCCATTAGATTTCCGGCGTACAATTGCTGAAACTCTGTTTCTTAATCTGATATTTCGGCCGTATAAAATTTCTACCATCTTCCCAGTGAGTCCATAGATTGAAGCTAGAGGTTTTTTCCTCTTTACTGTTATTTCAGCTCACCACGAAGGGGCGGGCTGGCAGCCGACAAAAACCGCTTTCCAGCTGAAGGTTTTATATATATTTAAAAGAAAAGATATTAAAACGTGTATTTAAAAAACACATCGCTGAGCAATTTTTATGATATAGAAAATTTTAGTTGACTTTCAACTACAGTTAAAATATGATCACTGGTGGTAATGTTATTTTTGCTATGGTATAATGGTGACGCTCGAGGTGCATGAAAATGTTCATTTTCGTTATGGAGGAGGGACGATGGATATTACGAGGCCTATTCGGTAAGTAAGGTCCGATTAGGCGCGAAATGGAAACCACTGTGAAAATCCGATGAAAGTTTTCAGAGGTGTTGGGCAGTGTCTTTAATGTACTTTCCGAATACGCCTCGTAAATCTATGGTTGGCTGGCCAGTCAGTACTGGGATATCGATGTATCATTAGGCGTTGCGCTGTAGCGACATCTTTGAGAGTTTACTAAACAGAGTGCCGTATTCGATGCCGTGTTCAGGCATTTCCAAACGAATTTCTGATAATTCTATTACCACCGAATACCAAAAATATAAAGTCGATGCTAGAATTTCGACATTGTCGTTCCGTACAGAATGATCGCACCGATGCAGTACAGCTGATTCATTGGGCTGCGAGAGACCGATGACCTTTGGTGTGACATGGTCTTTCATGGACCGTGAAATGTTACTTTTTCCTCCTTGATCGACTGTTTTGATATTGGTTTTCTTTTGCAATGAAACGTTGTGGGGTTTGGCAGCGTTCGTGCAATCTGCCTTCCACTCTCACGAACTCTGGAAACAAGGCTCCCAGCGATTTCAAGATTTCAGAATAATTAATGAGGCCTATGCTTGTTGAGTAATCATTCATACAGAATATAACAATCGAATATTTTCACTGAAAAGTCGTCAAGTTGATCTCAGTGTGGATACCAGTATTACAAAGGATCGCCAGTACAATGAAAGCACAGTTTCAAATAAACAGATTTGACTGAACATCTTTATAAGATTTTCAGTTGAGCTAAATAAGTTAACTGGATCGCTTTTAATTAATCTAATTTGTTTCGTTGATGTAGAACGGCTCGTCCAATCTTTTAGCTTACCTGGCCCACATTGGTAGAAGACAGTTGTTTTGGGGCATATGCATAACACACTTAAAACTAAGAAGAAAGCACGCATTGTACCAGTGAGAGAACAACATCGTGTGGCGGGATTTTCATATTGAAAATAATCTGTTTATCGTACTTTTACATATACGTCCTTACTAAAACAACACTCCTCCACTCCAGATCACCACGTCACCGAGGGAAGAGTCTATCACGATTACCGCCTGACAGCCCAGGATATATCTTTCCAGAACAAATCGCAGGGAAGAAACTGCTAATAAAATTCTTGAATAGCGCCCAGTGTGGTTTCCTTAGTTATCTGAAGGTTGGCACTCCGACTCTAGTTCGCTGCTCATTGCGTAAACCAAAACTAGAGGTAGGTGGCTGCTGGAGCTCCCACTATATGTCAACTTCTCACACTGTGGGAGCACAAAATGGCCGAGTCGCATACTTTAGCGCCCTGCATGGAGAGCGAATTCGTCACACTTGCGAATACTGCCGGGGCTCAACGGAACTTCCAGACTTCAAAGGGCGCGCGCTTTGTCCTGCCGACAAACTAGAGCGGTTACAGGCATCGTGTGATTTCTTTGAATTTCGCGGCCCTTGTGAAGCTGGGAAAACAGCTTTGCGTTCCGAAGAAACTAGTCTTCCCGAGCACGATGCTGACTCGCTTGAACTGTCTCACACACGACAAAATATTATAACTTGACTTCATTAGTCATGTTCCGTTCCCCTAGCACAGTTAAGAGAAAACAGATATTTTCAGATAGAATAAAGTTCGCGTAGGGACGTGTAACAGACCAATTATGTTACAATAGTATGTGCCGCTAACCTATGTATGACGGATTGTACTCACAGGGGATCTTGTAAATCCCAGCCTTACGGAGTATCAAGTCATCTTTGATGGACACCAAATTGGCTGATGTCTTCCGTGGAGGGCGAAAACTCACGTTCACTTTGTGCTTGGTAATTATCCGACCTATTTTTGATGATAGCCTTCACGCATACGCAAGAAAGCCGTGGCTCTGAACATCTCTGTCAACTTCCTCATTCGTTGAGGCCCCTTCGGTGTTATCCGTAGTGCCTTACGTAACTGTCGTGGAGAGTATGCACTTGCATTATAAATTCCTCTGATGTGTAGTAGCTCATCCTGCAGATCGCTCTCATCGGTGATGTTATGTGACCTGTGAACCAAAGTTCTGAGAGCACCCATCATCTAGGGAGGGTGGTGGAAGCTATTTGCATTGGCTCTCCAAATTAAGACGCTGCCGAACATTTGGCGTGGGAAAATATGCCCATCATATTTACAACTCTTCCGACTTTACTGGCAAACTGAAATCTCTCCGACTGAAGGATACTGATTTATTTGTCAGTTGGATACATTTCTCTTATCCACGAAGGATCCTTCTTTCTGAATCTTTATCTCTTACTGACAAAAGATTTGATAAGGAGGTTACAGCTTTGTTCAAATATGTTTTGACCTCAGTTTATTTTTTGGTTGGCAATGAATTTTTTGAACACATTGACGATGTGGCCATGGGCAGTCTCTTGTCGTCCAAGTTGGTCAATTTGTTTATGGAGGACTTCGAGGCACAATGACGATGACATCTTGGAACACGCAGTTTATGGGAAAGCAACCCATACGGACTTGTATTCAGGTGCACTACCGCTCCCACACAATGGATGAACTTTGATTCGTAGAGTGCATAGTATCGCTGAAGGTATAAATTCACAGGACGAGCTTCTCCACTAGAGAGAGTTTTTGAAGTATGTGAGTACTCTCCACAACAGATACATAAAGCGCTACATTCCACAAGGAATGATGAAAATGACCTAGAGAGATTCAGATCGATAAGTTTCCTGCCGTATGTGGAACGACTACCATGAAAAAAGGTCGGAACCTAATCAAGCACGAAGTGAAAGCCGGCCGTGGTGGCCGAGTGGTTTTAGGCGGTTCAGTCTGGAACCGCGTAACCGCTACGGTCGCAGGTTCGAATCCTGCCTTGGGCATGGATGTGCGTGATGTACTTAGCTTAGTTAGGTTTAAGAAGTTCTAAGTTCTAGTGGACTGACGACCTCAGAAGTTAAGTCTCATAGTGCTCAGAGATATTTGAACCACAAAGTGAATGCGAATTTTTGCCGTTCACCGAAGACAGCTGCGCTTTTGGGTTCCGTTAAAGAGGTTCCGTTGAAGATAATGCTCCTCAAGGCTGGCATTTACAAGACCTCCTACGAGTGTGGCCTGTCATACATAGCATCGGGAAGACCGCACGTACGTTCCACGGAAGGTGCATGGCACACTAAAGCTGCCCCTGGCATTTACAGCTCAATAATCATGCTGCACTGCATCGACACTGGTATCTCTTTTGTGACTCGGTTGTGAAACAGGCGGTGGATATTCGTTGGTTAACTTACAGAGATAGCAATTTCAGCACAGATAAATCATGGAATCCGCTGATCGATTTAGTAAACTCTCAAAGACGTCGCTACAGTGCAGCAACTAATGAAACATCGATGTCGCAGCATTAATCGACCAGATAACCAAGGATTCAGTTTATACGTAGCTTCCTGCCGCTGAACAACGCTGCTGGCGCTTGAGTATCTGTGACCGCACGAGCAATGGCGCGATCCGCGTTCTTAAATGGCCGGGCGAGCACTGTAGCTTCAATATTACGAGAGTTACCGCAGCACAATGAAGGCCCGCTCGCTCACGTGTCCACAGATGACCGTACAGATGAGCCGGCTCGGCCGAAGGTACCATCTGGT
Organism: Schistocerca gregaria; assembly: GCF_023897955.1. NCBI lineage: Eukaryota > Metazoa > Arthropoda > Insecta > Orthoptera > Acrididae > Schistocerca > Schistocerca gregaria. The sequence continues at coordinate 293,247,201 of NC_064924.1, read as the reverse complement.
GCTCACCCAACGATAACACAGTGATGATAGGGACTGCGATGCGGAAAACATAAACGCTCGTGTGGTGGATGAAATTTCCGCTTAGGACGCCCGAGAAGAGTAAACATAGCTCAAAAGGGAGTGGTACCACATTATCTCGCCGTAGTAGGAGGACAACACGCCACTGGTGCTGGCGACTTCACTCTGGCCACCAACACGGCGTTAGCCGCCAAACTTGATCGTTCACTACCGTTACCAACAACATTAAACCCTTCGTTGCTCTCGGAAGCATGGAAGACGGGCCTTCGACAACCCCCAGCGCACCAAGGGGATGAGGCAATGCACAACCTCCAATCGTTGAAAACCGCGGCGAGTACCCGCAGCTGTATCATCTAACCAAACGGAAGATAGACAACCATCTATTCACTTCCAAAAAACGGGGTGAGAATCATAGGTGTAGATTGTTTCCAGGTTGTTGTAGCCAACATTCTGGAAACGTTGAAGTTTAGGTTTTTTGATTAGCTCCAAGATCCACGTGCCGAATAGTGGCCTTGATTTTTTCCCCCTGAATATTTGGGTGAAGACATTGGAGAATAATGTGAACGCTTTCATCGAGACATCGAAGTCATCTAAGGACATTATCAGGGCCACTGCAATAACAATATGTTGGGGGACAATTGTTAGTTTTCATATTTGACACCAAGTCACTTTGTGACAAAACTGTAAGTGACAGAAAAAGAACTGAGGCCAGATTTGCATCCGGTGCTTGGAGTAGGCAACTCCTTAACAAAATGTGATCAAAAAACACCGGGGGGTTATACTTAAATTTTGCCTATTTAACACGTAATAACACGGAAAGCAATTACGGTTCGACTACCAAACTTGGTGGCATTAATGTTCAGAGTGCGAAGTGCATGATTTCCGTAGGTCACAGCGCCACCGTCCAGTTCCAATTATGGCCACCAGGTGCCTTGATTAGTCACTGATTCATAATATCACCCAACTGACCAGTCGCAGTGCAGTTTTTGACGTGTCAACACGAGCTTGGACAAAAGGAGCAGGAATTACTGGTGAAGCTCTGTTATCAAAACAATAATAATGCTGCAGCTGCACTTTGAGAACATCGGCGGCAGAAAATATTACGGCAGCATGATGAAGAAGTTCGAATCAACTGCAAAACTGGGCGTCGCTCCGGGTAGAGGCCGACGATCGGTTGATAAAATCGCTGTTGCTACGGCAGACAACGTTGCACCGCAGTTCCCGATCGTCAGGCAGTGCGCGCACTCTTGTCACGGCAGTTGAACATCCCGTGGCTCACTGTACGAAAGGTGCCTTGAACAATTCTCAAATGCTATCAGTTCAGCAACTTGCACCACAGGACGCACAAAGGCGTGTTGACTTCGCTCTCCACTTTCTCGCAAGGACTGAAGTTGATGAGGGCTGGCCCTGGGCCATCCTATGGACAGATGAAGCTCATTTTACTCTCTAGGGTGGGATGAACACATAGAACTGCCGAGTGTGGGGATCTTCGCCTCCAGTCACTGTGCATGAAATTCCTTTGTTTGGTGAACACGGCATGGTATGGGTCCACGACTAAGACTTGCAGAGTGACTGGCCAGTGTTACTGCGATATGCCAGGACGTCGTCCCCAACCTACAGGAGAGAGGCGCATTCAACTCAACAGCTTTCACGCAAGATGGGGCTCCACCGGACGTCGTTCGTGAAGTACATTTGCTTCTCCGAAATACATTTGGAAATTATCGAATTATCAGCCACCAGGCCGCTGTAGTGGAGCGGTTCTAGGCGCTTCAGTCTGGAACCAAACGGCTGCTACAGTCGCAGGTTCGAATCTTGCCTCGGGCATGGATGTGTATGATGTCCTTAGGTTAGTTAAGTTTAAGTAGTTCTAAGTCTAGGATACTGATGACCTCACATGTTTAGTCCCATAGAGCTTTCGAATTATCAGCCGATCGTTTCCAAATGCTTGGCCGGCTCGATAACCTGATCTAACTCCCTGTTATTCTGTTTGTGGGCTACCTGAAGGACAGGGTTTACCAGGTGACCATTCACACATGTGCTGATCTGAAACGCAGTATATCAAGAGAGGTAGCTGGCATACGGACATGCTTCGTTGTGCTGTGCAGAATGCAATCGTGCGCTTTCAGACTCTTCTGGACACTGATGGCCGCCATAATGAGTCCCTTTTGATGCAGTGAGGGTTCCGGTATGTATTGGTATGATGTACGAGGTGCATTCAAGTTCTAAGCCCTCCGATTTTTTTTTCTCCGGACTGGAAAGAGATAGAAACATGCACATTCTTTTAAAATGAAGCCGCGTTCATTGTGAATACGTCCCAGAGATGGCAGCACAGTACGGCAGGTGGAATTTTACCGCCAACGGCGAGAATGAGAACTGTTTTAAATACTTAAAATGGCGACGTTTTCCTTACTTGAACAACGTTCAATCATTCGTTTTCTGAATTTGCGTGGTGTGAAACCAATTGAAATTCATCGACAGTTGAAGGAGATATGTGGTGATGGAGTTATGGATGTGTCGAAAGTGCGTTCGTTGGTGCGACAGTTTAATGAAGGCAGAACATCGTGTGCAAACAAACCGAAACAACCTCGGGCTCGCACAAGCCGGTCTGACGCCGTGATCGAGAAAGTGGAGAGAATTGTTTTGGGGGCTCGCCAAATGACTGTTGAACAGATCGCCTCCAGAGTTGGCATTTCTGTGGGTTCTGTGCACATCATCCTGCATGACGACCTGAAAATGCGAAAAGTGTCATCCAGGTGGGTGCCACGAATGCTGACAGACGACCACATGGCTGCCCGTGTGGCATGTTGCCAAGCAATGTTGACGCGCAACGACAGCAGGAAAGGGACATTCTTTTCGTCGGTTGTGACAATGGATGAGACGTGGATTCCATTTTTCAATCCAGAAACAAAGCGCCAGTCAGCTCAATGGAAGCACACATATTCACCGCCACCAAAAATATTTCGGGTAACCGCCAGTGCTGAAAAAATGATGGTGTCCATGTTCTGGGACAGCGAGGGCGTAATCCTTACCCACTGCGTTCCAAAGGGCACTACGGTAATAGGTGAATCCTACGAAAATGTTTTGAAGAACAAAGTCCTTCCTGCACTGCAACAAAAACGTCCGGGAAGGGCTGCGCGTGTGCTGTTTCACCAAGACTACGCACCCACACATCGAGCTAACGCTGCGCAACAGTTTCTTCGTGATAACAACTTTGAAGTGATTCCTCATGCTCCCTACTCACCTGACCTGGCTCCTAGTGATTTTTGGCTTTTTCCAACAATGAAAGACACACTCCGTGGCCGCACATTCACCAGCCGTGGTGCTATTGCCTGAGCGATTTTCCAGTGGTCAAAACAGACTCCCAAAGAAGCCTACGCCGCTGCCATGGAATCATGGCGACAGCGTTGTGAAAAATGTGTACGTCTGCAGGGCGATTACGTCGAGAAGTAAAGCCAATTTCATCGATTTCGGGTGAGTAGTTAATTAGAAAAAAATCTGAGGCCTTAGAACTTGAATGCACGTCGTATCGTAGCAGCACGTTAAAAGTGTTTCAGCTGAATTAATTCTGCATTATTTCTCTTCCCCATGTCCTTGACACTAATGCTACCTAGTTTGATTCTCGTACGGTAATTAATTTTCGTGTTATAACGTGTGAAATAGGGAAAGTTTAATTATAAGCACCGGTATATTGTCGTTGGTGTTCATAAAAACGTTCTCGGTGTTGAAAACGTACACGTTAATTAATTCTGTATCCTTTCCTAGAGGGTACGGGGAAGAGGCGGCTGTTCTGTCTAGGACTTCTGCATTATTTTTTCCTTCAACTGTAAACGAATGATATCGTAAGAAGTGGACGTGGCCAATAGCCGTGCAGCCAATGTCGCATGCGAGACGGCGTTTGTGGAGCTGAGCTAATCGCCGCGGGGAAGACCGTCGCGCCATTGACAAAGGCGTCACGGCCTCGATCGTGTCGTCGACGTACCGCCTCAGTGGCGTTACACACTTCCTGTGACCCAACGCCGCTGCCTTACTTCCGTCTTTTCACTTAGCACTGACGGTAACAATATATCCAGTGGCTTTTGATCCACGTAGTACGAAAACTATTTTTACAAAAGCCGAAGAGAGATTTCCCTCTTAATGTAAGTCATCGTTTGATTAGTATTAATTTACCCAGACACGTTTCAGCAATTTCTGTCTTGCCTTCAGTGGGTTTTATTTATTTTCTTTCTGAAAATTATTTTTATAAGTTAACGTCTTGTGGACATTATATGGGGTGTTCAAAAAAGTCTCTCCGCAGTGCCATGTGGTTGTTAGCCGCGCGTGCCATACGCCGCAGTGAATATGCCGAAATGAAACTCACTGCCGAGCGGTTCTAGTCGCTACAGTCTGGAAGCGCGCGACCGCTACGGTCGCAGGTTCGAATCCTGCCTCGGGCATGAATGTGTGTGATGTCCTTGGGTTAGTTAGGTTTAAGTAGTTCTAAGTTCTAGGGGACTGGTGACCACAGATGTGAAGTCCCATAGTGCTCAGAGCCATTTGAACCATTTGAACCAAAAACGAAACAAAGGAACTAAACTTAAACGTTCACATCAACACGTAACGACACACACCAACGATACTACTGACGCTGGCTGAGATAAACGAAACAGTGGAATGTTGTGAGAGTCCACTTGAAGGGAAGTACCCCAGGTAGGCGAACAACCATACGGTACGCGCAGCTAACAATCATACGGCACTGCGGAGAGACTTTTTGAAAACCCCGTATGAATGCTATTTATATGTACCAAGCGGTAATCTGGAGTCAGATTTTGCGTTACTTTACATTTACAGATAACGAGACATGTGACCAACTTGAAACACTGAATGATGTACGCTTATGCGAAGCTGAAAATTAGGCCTAGGATACTAATTTGGAAATAAGATTAACATCTGTTCACCTTCATCTTTCAGGAATGTACACACGGTTGTATCTACCACGTATTCTACATTCTGTTATCTGCAAACAATGAAACTTCTTCTGTTTTCTGGTTCTTCCTTCATTTCAGAATGAAAATCGCACGTGCTCCCATTTGAGTTCCCGAAACATGTCCGTTAACATTTACGTCTTGTTCTGACCTACCGATAAGAAATCTAGAAGCCCGCCTCTGAATTGCTTCGATAACTTCCTTTAATTCGACCTGCTATGGATCCCAAAAACTCGAGCACTACTCAAGAATAGGTCGCACCAGCGTCCTACATTGGTCTTCTTTACAGGTGAACCACTCTTCCCTAAAAATCTCCCAATAAACCGAAATCTACCATTCTCCTTCCCTACCATAGTTCTCACACGCTCGTTTCACCTCACATCGCTTTGCAACGTTACGTCCAGATATTTAAACAACTTGAGTGTGTCAAGCAGGACACTAATAATACTGTTTCCGAACATTACACGTTTGCGCTTCCTAATCATCCGCATTAAGCAACATTTTTCTACATTTAGAGCTCGCTGCCATTCACCATACCAACTAGAAGCTCTGTCTAGAGTCTTGTGTCCTCCTACCGTCACTCAAGTACGACACCTTACCGTACACCACAGCATCGTCAGCAAATAACTGCAGATTGCTGCCCACCCTTTTCTCCGAGTGATTGTGTATATAGAGGACAACAGCGGTCCTATCAAATTTCCCTGGGGCAGTCGTGACGATATCCTTGTCTCTGATGAACACTCTTCGTCAACGACAACATACTGGGTTCTATAAATTAAAAAGTCTTCGAGTCACTCACATATCTGTGAACTTATTCCATATTCTCATACGAGTACCTTCGTTAATAGCCTGCAGTGGGGCACTGTGTCAAATGTTTCCCGGAAATCTAGACATATGGGATCTACCTGTTGCCCTTCACCGCTAGTTGGCAGTGTATCATATGAGAAAAGGGAAAGCCAAGTACACACGAGCGATGCTTTCTAAAATCATGCTGATTAGTGGACATAAGCTTCTCGGTCTCAAGAAAATTTAGTGTACTCGAACTAAGAATATGTGAAAGACTTCTGCAGCGAAGTGAAGTTAGGGACAGGGGTCTGTAATTTTGCCGGTCCGTTACCTTTTACCCTTCTTATATACATGAGTCCCCTGCGGTTTTTTCCCAGTAGTTCGGGACTCTGCGCTGAGTGAGAGATTCCTGGTAAATGTAGGCTAGCTAAGGCGCCAGTGCCGTAGAGTATAGTTCGTAAAACCTAACTGGGACTCCATCCGGACCTGGTGACTTATTTGCTTTCAAGTGTTGCAGTTGTTTTTCTACGTCAGCGATGCTTATTACTGTGTCGTCCATATCCGAGTCTGTACGATGGTCAAATGATGGTAAGTTTGTAAGATTCTCCTGCATGAACGATTTCTTGAACGCGAAATTTAAAACTTCGGCTTTCGTTTCGCCCTCTTAAGCTGCCACACCAGACTGGTCGACAAAGGACTGTGTGGTGGTCTTAGACCCGCTTAGCGATTTTACATAGGACCAGAATTTTCTCGGATTCTCTGCTGGATCTTCTGCTAAGATATGACAGTGGTTGTTGTATGTTTCGCGTGTATATCGTTTTATAGATGTACGAATCTCTACTAACATTTGCTTGTCATCATTTGTGTTTTCTTCTTTAAACCGAGAGTGCAACAGCCTCTGTTTCCTCTGCAATTTCCGAATTTCATTATTAAACCACGGTGGGTCTTATCCATCTTTAATCCACTTACTAGGCACATAACTCTACAGACCAGGGTTTACAGTCTGCTTAAACTTTGCCCATAATTCCTCTAAGTCAATCTTATGGGAACTGAGAGATGCTAACAAATGCTTATGTGCTCTTTCTAGCATAAACAGTCTTCTGGCCTTCTTGACTGATACATTGTTAACTTTCGTAACCATGGTTGTTTTAATGAAATCACGATCGCTAATTCCCGATTACATACTGACATTGTTGGTAAGATCTTCTCAGTCGCTGTGGCACTATACTGCAATAAAAGCGAACTAACCTCACAAGATCCACAATTTAAAAAGCTGCTTGCATTGCGACCTGCCGATACGCAGTAGAGGGAGGGTCGATACAAGATTCCTACAAACAGGTAGGAAATAACCTATTTGGATATGAAAGCACGGATCGGAAAGCCTCGGTTGTTTCCGTAATGCGCCTAGTCGACCTAATATAATATCAGCTGCTGGTAGAAATGCTAGAGTATATCCAACTTCGTAACTACGGAGCCCTCTGGTTATGGCCACAGTAACGTCGGGGTCACCCGTACCACTGACGAAATGTGGGACTTCACTGCAAAACACCTTCAGCCATTTAGGTACTGAATCCCCTGGCCCTGTTCATAACTGAACTCTTCGGTCCCTGCGAACATAATAAATAAATAAAATTGTCTTACCTGTAAAGCAGCAGCTGTGGAGGCGTTATATTCTGGTCTCTCATGAAGAAGAATGAAATATACTAGTTACAAGCTGAGCGGTGTGAAATACTGGCTGTAATACTTCGAAATACACATGAAATTCTTTCGGCTGATAAATTAAAACATTTAAGAAAAACTGAATGTCTTAAAAAAACATATGATCGGGACAGGGAGGTGGTACTGATCTGGGTGAATTACTAACACTGACTTGTTAATAGTGATGTTGTACTCGAAGTTAAGTTTGGCTTTTCAACATCTGACAATTGAAATTAAATTATTCAGAAAAATTACATCGCTTTTACTAAATGAAAACCTTTCTTTCATGACGTAGTCACAAACAATCAGATTTGTACAGCATGTATTATTTAACATCACTAAAAAGCATAAAGACGAACCATCAAATTACGTACACCTGTGTTAGCAAATCTTAGAAACATTACGAAAGGGCCGGCCCGAGCGGCCGTGTGGTTCTAGGCGCTACAGTCTGGAGCCGAGCGACCGCTACGGTCGCAGGTTCGAATCCTGCCTCGGGCATGGATGTGTGTGATGTCCTTAGGTTAGTTAGGTTTAATTAGTTCTAAGTGCTAGTGATTGATGACCTCCGAAGTTAAGTCGCATAGTGCTCAGAGCCATTTGAACCATTACAAAATGGAAATATATAACTAGCCTATACATCAAAACTGTTTACGTACAGTCTGGGGTCACTCATGATAGAACTCACTGTTAAAATTATCAGTCAAGTCATTTATACTAATGAGCAGGAAAAAAGAAAGTAATAAAAAAATTAACTTATTTACCTTCACTGCGAGAACACTTCTGCTTCCACATTTATATTTCCAATAATACATATACTCGTAAAGCTTCTTGGTAATATCAATCCAGTAATCCTTTTTTATCACAATTAAACTTACATTTCATCGTTTCGCTTTACATTCCATTATAAAATCACTCATCATTTTTAACTATCTATTTTGCGCGCGGTGTAACACAAAATACTGGTATGAGAAAATTCCTATATGTAATCGAACATTTGGTGGCTTTACAGCGCACACCATAAAAACTGCCTGCTGCATCCTCTATCGCTCATCGACTGATACACACTCACCGTTGTGCGACAAGCGCTCTTTTACTCCAGCACTGCACTCTAAGACCAGAAGCAGTATCTTTGGCTCTGCGATCGTGCAGTCAGCGATCCGCTTTATAGAACCCTTCAGAGACACACATCGTTTACAATATATAATTTCGTTTCGGTTTACATTAATATTATTACAATATTTGGGTTTCACGTATAAGTGTACCCCAGTAGATTCCTTTCACACTGTTTTTGGAGTCCTCAGTCTTCTGACTGGTTTTGATCTGGCCCGCCATGAATATCTCTCTTGTGCCAACCTTTTAACCCCACAGTACCACTTGCAACCTACGACCTCGATTATTTGCTGGATATATTTCGATCTCTGTCTTCCTTTGGTTTTTGCCCTCTACTGCTTCCTTTAGTACCATAGAGGTTATTCTTTGATGTCTTATCATTCTGTCCCTTCTTCATGTCAACATTTTCCGTAATTCTTCTGTAGCACCACATCTCAAATACCTCGATTCTCTCCTGTTCAGGTTTTTCCACAGCACATGTTTCACTCCCATATAATGCCGTGCTCCAAAAGTACAATCTCGGAAATATCTTCCTCAAATTAAGGCCTATGTTTGATAACGTCCACCATGGGTTTTTTGCTGCGTAGATAGCAGAATTCCTGAACTTCATTCACTTCTTAATCCCCAATTATGATGTGAAGTTTCTCACTGTTCCCATTTCTACTACTTCTCACTACTTTCATCCTTCTGGCACTTACTGTCAGTCCATATTTTGTACTCATAGAACGTTCATTCCGTTCAACAGATGCTGTAATTCTTCACTTTCGCTGAAGATAGTAATGTAATCAATGAATCTGATCAGTGATATTCTTTCTCCTTGAATTTTGATCCTACTCTTGAACGTTTCTTTTATTTCCGTCATTTCTTCTTCGAATTATGGAGTGTGGAGTAGGGGCGAAAGACTAATCTCTATCCTGCGCCCAGTTCAATTCCAATATTTCGTTCTTGTTCTTCCAGTCTTATTCTTCCCCATTGGTTCTTGCAGATGTCGTATATAAGATGAGAAACTACACAGCGACATGTACTTGAATTTTTCTAAAGCTGTTATTTTACTTTTACATAAGATTTGACGATAACATTTAGTAAAATGTCATTTCATCACTTTAAGCACTACCTCGCCAGTTACGAACATTTAGTAAAATGTCATTTCACCACTTTAAGCACTACCTCGCCAGTTACGAATAATAAGTCTCCATCATAAAACTGAAATATAATTTTAGGACGACTACTCATTTGGAGATGTATACACTGACACTGAAGAACAACTGAGCAGAATGTTGTTGTTCTGTTTTTCATTTGGGGCAGGGGGAGGGGGGGGGGAGAAGTAAGGTAACGATATATACGTATCCATATATTGGTAAGCTAGCGGCGGTGCTTTGGTTGTCGGGAGTTTCTTTAGCACGCCGCTAGAGGACGTGACTACCACATGTGTCGGCTGGTATTAACACCAAATGCGTACGGAGTGAGGGGCACGAGCAGTACATGGCACGCTAGAAATGGCTAACTTGCTCAGTACAGTGGCTGTCTACTTCGAAAAGCAGCAGCTTTTCCTGCTTATAGGTGGCTATGTGATGTTCGAAATACTGAAAAACATTGGAGACAGCTACAGTGAAGGACGACTAATAAACACTGAAGCGCCAAAGAACCTGGTATGGGCATGCGCATTCAAAGACAGAGATACATAAACAGACAGAATACGGCGCTGTGGTCGGCAACGTCTATATAAGACAAGTGTCTGGCGCAGTTGTTAGATCGGTTACTCATGCTACAAGGGCAGGTTATCAAGATTTAAGTGAGTTTGAACGTGGTGTTATAGTCGGCGCACGAGCGATAGGACACAGTATATCTGAGGTAGCGATGAAGTGGGGTTTTTCCAGTACGACCATTTCACGAGTGTACCGTAAATTTAAGGAATCCGGTAAAACATCATAACTCCGACATCCCTATGGCCGGAAAAGATCCTGCAAGAACGGGTCCAACGGCAACTGAAGAGAATCGTTCAATGTGACAGAAGTGAAACTCTTCCGCAAATTGCTGCAGATTTCAATGCTGGGACATTAGGAAGTGTCAGCGTGCGAACTATTCAATGAAACATCACACATATGGGCTTTCAGAGCCGCAGGCCCACTCGTCTACCCTTGGTGACAGCACGACATCAAGCATTACGCCTCGCCAGGGCCCGTCAGCACCGACACTGGACTGCTGGTAACTGTAAACATGTTGCCTGGCCGGACGAGTCTCGTTTTAAATTATATCGAGCCGATGGATGTGCACGGGTCTGGAGACAACCTCATGAATCCATGGACCCTGCATGTCAGCAGAGCACTGTTGAAACTGGTGGAGGTTCTGTAATGGTGTAGGGCGTGTACAGTTGGAGTGATACGGGACCCCTGATACGTCTAGATACGACTCTGACAAGTGGCAAGTACGTAATCATTCTGTCTGATTACCTGCATCCATTCGTGTCCATTGTGCATTCCGACGGACTTGGGCAATTTCATCAGCAGACGGATATATATATATATTGGATGCCTTACAATGTGCTGTTCAGATGAGATTTGCACCCCATCGTACTTTTACGGATTTATGAACAGCCCTGCAGGATTCATGGTGTCATTTCCCTCCAGCACTACTGCAGACATTAGTCGAGTCCATGCAACGTCGTGTTGCGCCCCTTATGCAAGCTCGCGGGGACCCTACACGATATCAGGCTAGTATATCAGTTTCTTTGGCTCTTCAGTGTACAATACGTACAAGAACCAAGAAGGAAACATAAGACTGGATTACCAAGTACGGCGTGCTCGAATTAAAAGGGGTGTAAGACAGGGAAGTAGTCTTTCGACCTTACTGTTCAATCTGTACATCGAAGAAGTGATGATGGAAACTAAAGGAAGGTGCAGGACTGGGATTAAAACTCAGGGTGAAAGACTATCAGTCGTAAGATTGCTGATGACATAGCTAGCCCCAGTGAAGGTAAAGAAGAATTACAGGATCTGCTGAATGGAATGAACATTCTGATGAGTACAGAATTTGAACTGAAAGTGAGTCGATGAAAGGGGAAAGTAATGAGAAGCAGCAGAAATGAGAACAGAGAGAAACTTAACACAGGATTGATGCCCATGAAGCAGATGAAGTTAAGGAATGCTGCTACCTAGGTAGCAAAATACTCATGACGGACGAAGCAAGAAGGATACAAAAAGCAGTTTAGCACAGGCAAATAGGACATTTGTGGCCAAGAGAAGCTTATTGGTATCAAGTATAGGCCTTAATTTGAGGAAGAAAGTTCTGAGAACGTACGTTCGGAGCATAAAATTGTATGGCTGTGAAACGCGGACTATGGGAAACCCGTAACAGAAGAGAATGGGAGCGTCTGAGATGTGGTGTTACAGGAGCATGTTTACATTTAAATTAACTGGTAAGATAGGGAATGAGGAGGTTCTCCACAGAATCGGTGAAGAACGGAAAATAAGGAAAACATTCAAAAGAAGAAGGGACAGGACATCTCCTAAGACATCTAGGGATAACCTTCATGACACTAGAGGGAGCAGAAGAGGCAAAAAAAAAAAAAAAAAAAAACTGCAGACATTGTTGGTTCTGAGTCTTTGCATGCGGTGAATCTAGGGTTTCAGTCTGACACGAAGGTCATTCACCAAGGAGTATCTACTGTGAGACAGTTGTGGCAGTCATCACGGAACTTAATGGTGAGCTCCTGTCTGCTATACTACATCATACCGGGGCTTTGTGGCGCGATGGTCGAATGAGCCAATCATGATATTGCTCGTGGCAGCTCGGCTGCCCTTTCATTTACTTTTGTATTCCTATATCGGCAGTTGATAAATTCGGTATCATCCACTAGAGATCAAAGTGACAGATGACATGTTCTTTCTGCTTAAGATTTAACAAGGAGTGCCAGAAAAAACTTGCACGTGTGTGCCATTTAAATTTCCCTATAAACTTTGTAACTTTTGGCTGGTGTCTTGCTGTAAACTACCTCTACATCTACATCCATACTCCGCAAGCCACCTGACGGTGTGTGGCGGAGGGTACCCTGAGTACCTCTATCGGTTCTCCCTTCCATTCCAGTCTCGTATTGTTCGTGGAAAGAAGGATTGTCGGTATGCTTCTGTGTGGGCTCTAATCTTTCTGATTTCATACTCATGGTCTCTTCGCGAGATATACGTAGGAGAGAGCAATATACTGATTGACTCTTCGGTGAAGGTATGTTCTCGAAACTTTAACAAAAGCCCGAACCGAGCTACTGAGCGTCTCTCCTGCAGAGTCTTCCACTGGAGTTTATCATCTCCGTAACGCTTTCGCGATTACTAAATGATCCTGTAACGAAGCGCGCTGCTCTCCGTCGGATCTTCTCTATCTCTTCTATCAACCCTATCTGGTACGGATCCCACACTGCTGAGCAGTATTCAAGCAGTGGGCGAACAAGCGTACTGTAACCTACTTCCTTTGTTTTCGGATTGCATTTCCTTAGAATTCTTCCAATGAATCTCAGTCTGGCATCTGCTTTACCGACGATCAACTTCATACGATCATTCCATTTTAAATCACTCCTAATGCGTACTCCCAGATAATTTATGGAATTAACTGCTTCCAGTTGCTGACCTGCTATTTTGTAGCAAAATGATAAGGGACCTATCTTTCTATGTATTCGCATCACATTACACTTGTCTACATTGAGATTCAATTGCCATTCCGTGCACCATGCGTCAATTCGCTGCAGATCCTCCTGCATTTCAGTACAATTTTCCATTGTTGCAACCTCTCGATACACCACAGCATCATCTGCAAAAAGCCTCAGTGAACTTCCGATGTCATCCACCAGGTCATTTATGTATATTGTGAATAGCAACGGTCCTATGACACTTCCCTGCGGCACACCTGAAATCACTCTTACTTCGGAAGACTTCTCTCCATTGAGAATGACATGCTGCGTTCTGTTATCTAGGAACTCCTCAATCCAATCACACAATTAATCTGATAGTCCGTATGCTCTTACTTTGTTCATTAAACGACTGTGAGGAACTGTGTCAAACGCTTTGCGCACGTCAAGAAACACGGCATCTACCTGTGAAACCGTGTCTAAGGCCCTCTAAGTCTCGTGGACGAATAGCGCGAGCTGGGTTTCACACGACCGTCTTTTTCGAAACCCATACTAATTCCTACAGTGTAGATTTCTAGTCTCCAGAAAAGTCATTATAATCGAACATAATACCTTCTGTTGAACTACCTGAGCTGGCAGTTTCATTCAATGTGTGGCACTCGGTGAGAGAGGCTGGGTACTTAACTGATTATTGGACACAGATCTGATAAATTGAAAGTATCTAACCAAAATTGCATCCTTTTTTTATTAGTGAAAGTATCAATGATAAGATTGTCCCAAATTAATTATTCAACAAACCTGAATCTGACTGAGTCTGTGAATTTGTTTCTTTTACTCCTCCATTTTGCCAGAAATGCAACATTTATTTGACTCAGCAATCAAGTTTAAGAGAATAATGCCGTTTGTGCAATGGCATTAAGATGGTACTGGAAAATTAATTTTGGCGCTGATGTGTACTTAATGAAATTATATCTTGACTTGAATAATGCCAGTTGTGCAATGGCATAAAATTAGTTATTTGAAATAACTTTGCTCTGATAACGTTAGTTATACCAATATCGATTTCAAACCGTGAAATGCACATATATATTGCAGAGGGGCCCCATTTTCTTTACGTTTTTTCATTGGTGGGTAACTTCACTTTACTCTTCATTTTCATATTCAATACAACAAAGGATGTGAATTATGATTCAGGCTATTAAATTTAAACACAATGTTGATCTCTCTCTCTCTAACTCTCTCTCTCTCTCTCTCTCTCTCTCTCTCTCTCTCTCTCTCTATATATATATATATATATATATATATATATATATATATATATATATATATATATATAGTTAAAATTTTAAGTCATACACAAAACCTACCATTTCCAACGTTTTCGTAGCACGAATCACTCTTACGAAAAATTTTACAAAACGCTTACTGCGTCAAACCTTGGGCATACAAATCCTAACTCTGAACATTATCTAACAAAAACTATTTTGAAACCTCTGTATATCTTCTCTCATTTACGTGCTATAGTTTGCTTAGGGTAACTGCGCAGCGAACGCGACTCCTACCTTAAAGCTGTCTGCGCACGTCTGCCTCCTCCGGGCACGTAGCTGCGACTCCCGAGTTTTTTACTGCGCACGCCCGGCTCTCTTAACCATCAAAGATCCTCCTACTCAAAGGTATTATACTCATTCCACCTTGCGGTTGACAACTACCGACTTTATTTTCCTGATCAGACCTTAGCACATATCTTTCAAAATCCATTTATGCTGTTAAATTGTGCGAGAGTGGTAAACTGATATTTTACTTTAACTTATATGTAATCACTAAGGTGACAGAAGACATGAGATAAGGACATATACAGATGGTGGTAGTATCACATACACAAGGTATAAAAGCGCCGTGCGTTGGCGGAGCTGTCATTTGTACTCAGGTTCAAAATGGTTCAAATGGCTCTAAGCACTATGGGACTTAACTTCTGAGGTCATCAGTCCCCTAGAACTTGAAACTACTTAAACCTAACTAACCCAAGGACATCACACACATCCACACCCGAAGCAGGATTCGAACCTGCGACCGTAGCGGTCGCGCGCTTCCAGACTGTAGCGCCTAGAACCGCTCCGTCACCGCGGCTGGCTGTACTCAGGTGATTCACGTGAAATGGTTTCCGATGGAGCTCTGGCCGCACGACGATAATTAACAGATTTTAAAAGCCATTGTTAGTTGGAGCTAGAGGTATGGGACTTCCTTTTCGGGAATTGTAAGGAAGTTCAATATTCAGAAATACACAGTGTGAGGAATGTGCCGAAAATACCAGATTTCAGACATCACCTCTCACTATGACAACGCACTAGACGACGGTATTCAATTAACGACCGAGACCAGCGGTGGCTGTGTACAGTTTTCAGTGCTAACAGAGAAGCAAGACTGCCTGAAATAACAGCAGAAATCAATGTATTGCGTACTACGAACGTGTCATTTGGGACAGTGCAGTGAAATTTGGCGTTAAAGAACTGTAGGAGCAGCCCCTCCTGGGCTTATGACCATATCAGTTGGACCTTGGACGACTGGAAAACTGTGACCTGGTCAGATGAGTCCCGATGTCAGTTGGTAAGAGCTGATGGTAGGGTTCTAGTGTGGCGCAGACTCCACGAAGCGCCCGCATCTCGTGGTCGAGCGGTAGCGGTCTCGCTCCCCACGCCCGGGTTCCCGGGTTCGATTCCCGGCGGGGACAGGGATTTTCTCTGCCTCGTGATGGTTGGGTGTTGTGTGATGTCCTTAGGTTAGTTAGGTTTAAGTAGTTCTAAGTTCTAGGAGACTGATGACCATAGATGTTAAGTCCCATAGTGCTCAGAGCGATTTGAACCATTTGAACTCCACGAAGCGATGGACCCAAGTTGTCTAAATGGCACTGTGCAAGCTGGTAGTGGCTCTGTAACGGCTTGGGCTGTGATTACGTGGACTAGACTAAGTTCTCTGATCCAATCGAACCCATCATTGAATCTATATGGTTAAGTTCGACTACTTGGAGACTATTTGCAGCCATTCATGGACTTAATGTTGCCAAATAAAGATGGAATTTTTGAAGATGACAGTGTGCCATGCCACTGGAGCACAACTATTCACGACTGACTGTAATAGCTTTTGGGGCAGTTCGAGAGGATGATCTGGCCACCGAGATCGCCTGACATGAATCCCGTCGAGCGTTAAGCAAGCAGAAGTAACACCAACCTCCTTGATTGAAATTAACAGAATTATGAAAATTCCAAAAAACTTACTTAAGTGGTGTTAGTGGAATTTCAGACAGAATTCTGAAAAGTCGTTCCACCTTCATAAGTGTGCAATGCATCACTGGAATAGAGAGTTATTCCAGACATGTTAAAATGTGCATTTGTTAAAACTCTTCATAAGAAAGGTAACAAGACAGACTTAAACAATTATCGTTCCATTTCCTTACAGTCACCTATTTTCAAAAGATCCGAAAAGTAATGTACTCAAAGTAGTCTCACACTTAAGTGGAAACAGTTTACTCAGCATATGACAGTCTGGATTCCAGAAAGGTTGCTCGGCTGAGACTGCAATTTATACATTCATTCATCAAAGAGTACATCTTTTAAATAATAATAATACATCGCAAGGTGGTAATTTTTGTGTTCTCTCAAAGGTGTCTCACTGAGTAGATCATGTTACTCTCGTAGAAAAACTAAAGTTTTCTGAAACTGATGGCTTTACACAGAGCTGCTCTGAATTATACTTAATAATGAGAATTCAATATATTGTGCTGAGTAATTCGGTCAGACTGGGGAGAAACCACTAAGGGAGGGTTCAATTTTGGGTCCACTACTATTACTTATATATATAAATCACCTTCCACTTAACATTCAACAAGCAGAATTAGTCCATTTTACAGACGGTATTAGTTTTGTAATAAATTCAATTAGAGAGAAAGGAACAGAAGAGGTGCTAAAGAATATTTTACAAAGAATCATAAAGCAGTTATCAGAAAATGGACTCTCCCCAAATTTTGGAAAAAATATACCTATTCATTTCTGTTCAACAACTGATTTAGCTTGTGAATGGAGTCAACAAACAGGGTAGAATGCTCCAAATTTTTGGGTGTCAATATTGATGAAAGTGAACTGGAAGAAGCTGACTACTGACTTCTCAAACAATTACGTTCAAGTACTTTTGCACTCAATAATATCTTATGAATAATTTCCTGGGTAACTCCTCACTTATAAAGAAAGTCTTGATTGCATAAAAGCGAGTAGTAAGAATAATATGTAGTGTCCACCCACGGGCGTCATGTAGGTATATCTTCAAGGAGCTAAACATTTTAACTGCGCCATCGCAATATACAGGGTGTAAATTTTAAGTTGACAAACCAGAATAACTCGGAAAAATAACCTTCACACGAAAAAATGTGTAGAATCCAAAGTTGACTATTTTCGAGGGGGACGCTGTTTTCCGGAAAACCTATGCTGTGCTTAGTAATGGACAAACCGGTTTCAGGCACTGTTTCTGGCTGAGCCAGATGCAGCTGCCTGCCCTGTTTCAGAGGATCATTCTCAGCCTTCAAGGTCCGGGCAATCGCAGAGGGTGGACTTACTGGTGGTTGGGAGCTCCAATGTTAGGCGCGTAATGGGGCCCCTTAGGGATACGGCGGCTAAGGAGGGGAAGAAATCCAGTGTGCACTCCGTGTGCATTCCGGGAGGAGTCATTCCTGATGTGGAAAGGGTCCTTCCGGATGACATGAAGAGCACAGGGTGCAGCCAGCTGCAGGTGGTGGCACATGTCGGCACTAATGACGTGTGTCACTTTGGATCTGAGGAAATTCTCTCTGGATTCCAGCGGCTATCTGATTTGGTGAAGGCTGCCGGTCTTGCTTACGACATGAAGGTAGAGCTCACCATCTGCAGCATCGTTGACAGAACCGACTGCGGACCTTTGGTGCAGAGCCGGGTGGAGGGTCTGAATCAGAGGCTCAGACGGTTTTGCGACCGTGTTGGCTGCAGATTCCTTGACTTGCGCCATAGGGTGGTGGGGTTTCGGGTTCCGCTGAATAGGTCAGGAGTTCACTACACTCATCTGGCGGCTACACGGGTAGCGGAGGCTGTGTGGCGTGGACTGGGCGGTTTTTTAGGTTAGAAGGCCTCGGGAAAGTACGGGGTGGGCTGCAATGTCAAAGGGTGCATGGCAATTACAGGGCGTGCTTGGATCAAGAAACAGTCGGAATTATAGTTGTAAATTGTTGTAGTTGCGATGGAAAAGTCCCTGAGCTTCAAGCGCTAATAGAAAGCACAGAAGCTGATATCGTTATAGGTACAGAAAGCTGGCTAAAGCCTGAAATAAGTTCTGCAGAAATTTTTACGAAGTCTCAGACGGTGTTCAGGAAAGATAGTAAAACGTCCCCTTTTAAAAATTATACAAGACTGTGCTTAAACTGACACACAATATCTTTAGCGCAACGCAATCTGACTTCCAAAAATCCCTACGAAAGAATGGCCCTGACTAGCATTAACCTATACGTTTCACAAATCACTTACCTCACAAAAATCTTCGTTACTCAAGCTACTGCAATACAGCGAGCGCCACTACTGCCAGCTAAATAAAAGATTCAAACTACTGAAGGCACTAACTACTGATAGGTATAGTTAGCAAATGAAAGATTTTAATAGAGAACAAACAATGTATTTATCCTCACTAGTCATAATATATATATAGCAGTTCATGACACCAATTCTTACAAATTTCAAAACTCCGCCATCTCTCTCCCCACTTCCACCATTGCTGGCGGCTCACCTCCAACTGCGCAACGCTACGCGCTGTTAGTATCCAGCTGCCGCTGCCCAACACAACAATGGCAGACAACAATGTAAACCAGCCACAGACTGCACACGGCACAGCCAGTGATTTTCATACAGAGCGCTACGTGGCGGCGGCGTTACCAATAAAAAAACCTAAACAGCCTACTTACAGTAGATTAGGCAGAATTGGTGGTGGAGTGTTTGTGTCTGTCAGTAGTGGTTTATCTTGTAGTGAAGTCGAAGTAGATACTCCGTGCGAATTGGTATGGGTGGAGGTTATACTTAACAGCCGAATTAAGTTAATAATTGGCTCCTTCTACCGACCCCCAGACTCCGATGATACAGTTGCGGAGCAGTTCAGAGAAAGTTTGAGTCTCGTAACAAATAAATACCCCACTCATACGGTTATAGTTGGTGGGGACTTCAACCTACCCTCGGTATGTTGGCAAAAATACTTGTTCAAAACCGCTGGTAGGCAGAAAACGTCTTCCGAGATTGTCCTAAGTGCTTTCTCCGAAAATTATTTCGAGCAGTTAGTCCACGAACCCACGCGAATTGTAAATGGTTGCGAAAACACACTTGACCTCTTAGCCACAAACAATCCAGAGCTGATAGAGAGCATCATGACTGATACAGGGATTAGTGATCACAAGGTCGTTGTAGCTAGGTTCAATACAGTTTCTTCCAAATCCATCAGAAACAAACGCAAAATAATTTTATTTAAAAAAGCGGATAAAGTGTCACTAGAAGCCTTCCTAAAAGACAATTTCCATTCCTTCCGAACTGACTATGCGAATGTAGACGAGATGTGGCTCAAATTCAAAGATATAGTAGCACCAGCAATTGAGAGATTCATACCTCATAAATTGGTAAGAGATGGAACGGATCCCCCGTGGTACACAAAAAAGGTCCGAACGCTGTTGCAG
The DNA here is from genome assembly GCF_023897955.1 of Schistocerca gregaria. Classification (NCBI taxonomy): domain Eukaryota; kingdom Metazoa; phylum Arthropoda; class Insecta; order Orthoptera; family Acrididae; genus Schistocerca; species Schistocerca gregaria. The sequence continues at coordinate 293,227,286 of NC_064924.1, read as the reverse complement.
AGGCAACGGAAAAAGCATGCGAAGTTCAGAAGAACGCGAAATCCCGAAGATGGGCTAAAATTTACAGACGCGCGAAATTTGGCACGTACTTCGATGCGAGATGCCTTTAATAGGTTCCACAACGAAACATTGTCTCGAAATTTGGTAGAAAATCCGAAGAAATTCTGGTCGTATGTAAAGTACACAAGCGGCAAGACGCAGTCAATATCTTCGCTGCGCAGTGCCGATGGTACTGTTACCGACGTCTGTGCCGCTAAAGCGGAGTTATTGAACGCAGTTTTCCGAAATTCCTTCACCAGGGAAGACGAATGGAATATTCCAGAATTTGAAACACGAACATCTGCTAGCATGAGTTTCTTAGAAGTAGATACCTTAGGGGTTGCGAAGCAACTCAAATCGCTTGATACGGGCAAGTCTTCAGGTCCAGATTGTATACCGATTAGGTTCCTTTCAGATTACGCTGATACTATAGCTCCCTACTTAGCACTCATATACAACCGCTCGCTCACCGATAGATCTGTACCTACAGATTGGAAAATTGCGCAGGTCGCACCAGTGTTCAAGAAGGGTAGTAGGAGTAATCCATTTAACTACAGACCTATATCATTGACGTCAGTTTGCAGTAGGGTTTTGGAGCATATACTGTATTCAAACATTATGAATCACCTCGAAGGGAACGATCTATTGACACGTAATCAGCATGGCTTCAGAAAACATCGCTCTTGTGTTACGCAGCTAGCTCTTTATTCGCACGAAGTAATGGCCGCTATCGACAGGGGATGTCAAGTTGATTCCGTATTTCTAGATTTCCGGAAAGCTTTTGACACCGTTCCTCACAAGCGACTTCTAATCAAGCTGCGGGCCTATGGGGTATCGTCTCAGTTGTGCGACTGGATTCGTGATTTCCTGTCAGGAAGGTCGCAGTTTGTAGTAATAGACGGCAAATCATCGAGTAAAACTGAAGTGATATCAGGTGTTCCCAGGGAAGCGTCGTGGGACCTCTGCTGTTCCTGATCTATGTAAATGACCTGGGTGACAATCTGAGCAGTTCTCTTAGATTGTTCGCAGATGATGTTGTAATTTACCGTCTAGTAAGGTCATCCGAAGACCAGTATCAGTTGCAAAGCGATTTAGAAAAGATTGCTGTATGGTGTCAGGTGGTAGTTGACGCTAAATAACGAAAAGTGTGAGATGATCCACATGAGTTCCAAAAGAAATCCGTTGGAATTCGATTACTCGATAAATAGTACAATTCTCAAGGCTGTCAATTCAACTAAGTACCTGGGTGTTAAAATTACGAACAACTTCAGTTGGAAGGACCACATAGATAATATTGTCGGGAAGGCGAGCCAAAGGTTGCGTTTCATTGGCAGGACACTTAAAAGATGCAACAAGTCCACTAAAGAGACAGCTTACACTACACTCGTCCGTCCTCGGTTAGAATATTGCTGCGCGGTGTGGGATCCTTATCAGGTGGGATTGACGGAGGACATCAAAAGGGTGCAAAAAGGGCAGCTCGTTTTGTATTATCGCGTTATAGGCGAGAGAGTGTGGCAGATATGATACACGAGTTGGGATGGAAGTCATTACAGCAAAGACGTTTTTCGTCGCGGCGAGACCTTTTTACGAAATTTCAGTCACCAACTTTCTCTTCCGATTGCGAAAATATTTTGTTGAGTCAAACCTACATAGGTAGGAATGATCATCAAAATAAAATAAGAGAAATCAGAGCTCGAACAGAAAGGTTTAGGTGTTCGTTTTTCCCGCTCGCTGTCCGGGAGTGGAATAGTAGAGAGATAGTATGATTGTGGTTCGATGAACCCTCTGCCAAGCACTTAAATGTGAATTGCAGAGTAGTCATGTAGATGTAGATGTCTCGTTTTCACAGCATAGGAATTCAATGACAGCACGTTGCTTCTGACTAACGTCAAGTGTGGCAGCCATCTGGAAGACATGCTGTGACGGTGCCACTCACGGGAAAACGTTGAACTAAGTTTGAAAAGAAGCGGGAAGGATGTATCTACACACTGTAAAACTTTCACACATGCCGAATGAAAACTGTATTTTTGCAAAAATAGTGTGAATTTCTTTTGGAGTGTCCCTTGTACGTGACGTTGGCTGTAACCAGAAAAAAATTACTGTCGACTGAAGCCTATTAATTTCTTCCGATTGAGGACCTTTTTGTACTAAATTGGCATTTAGTCATCGTCATACAACGATTCAGGCCGAGGGAGCTGATCAGACAACTTGAGTTGGCACTCTGAACGGTTGTTGAGCTCTAGTATTTTAGAACTACGAGCTGTATTTTGAAGTTCAGTTACACGTGCAAGAGTGCCTCTTAACCCGTTTAATGAACAGACTATGCTGTATGAAATATTATCCGTTCCGTTCTGATCGGGGTTTTTACGTATCCCGACAAGGTTGGAACATGGTGTCGGGTTTTCAACAGAAATTCGGGACAATCTTGGCCAAATCGGGGTAGCTGGCAGCCCTGGGTGGCCTACCTGTCAAAAACCACTGTTGTTTGATGATGCGACAAGATCCGCACTGGTCGAGTTAACGCACGTCCTATCATCACAAATGTAACACAGAAGTTAGGCCCACTCAAATGGGAGACACTCGAACACCCGCCCTATAGTCCTGATCTCTCTCCATGCGTTTATCACGCCTTCGGTCCCTTAGAAAAGGCTTTGAACGTTGACGATTCCGTCACACGAGGATGTGCAGCGGGCAGTTCGGACTTCATACAGTACGAGACAGTGTTCTATATCAACATGGAGCGTCGAAGGCATAATTGCCTCAACGCTCACGGCGATTTTGCCTGGTTGGCGTACCGATTCTGGACTTTTCGGACGTCGAACGGAAGCTTTCTGATCGCCTCTAAAATTTTCGGCCTTGTTTAAGACCGCAAATGCGCATCACCCAACTCGCTGTAGGTGACTGAAGCAAAGTAAGATCTCCGATTTCTTTGCAAAATAAAATTGAACTTTTCTTATGTTTTTCAGGAAGTTTGTAGGTGACTCGCTTGAAACGCAAAAATAAATAACAATTAATGGAACTGGTAAAAAAGACCAAATTCTTTTTAAGGTCAAGTTTTTACTTTCTGCTTCTCTTTGTATAGAAATACAAATGTTATTGAAACTGCAGTAATACTACTTTATTTCTGTAAAGGGTGCCCTTAATTCGACTTTTTCTTGATTCCACTTCAAGCAGTCAAACAAACTTTGGTGCCGGCCGCGGTGGTCTAGCTGTTCTAGGCGCTCAGTCGGGAACCGCGCGGCTGCTACGGTCGCAGGTTCGAATCCTGCCTCGGGCATGGATGTGTGTGATGTCCTTAGGTTAGTTAGGTTTAAGTAGTTCTAAGTTCTAGGGGACTGATGACCACAGATGTTAAGTCCCATAGAGCTCAGAGCCATTTGAACCATTTGAACAAACTTTGGTAAAACTGAATTCTTAGTTATGTGAAAAATTTTTTTTGCTCTACCGTAAGTTACGGAGAAAGTTATTTGTAGGGTTCCGTACCTCAGAAGGTAAAAACGGAACACTCTTATGACCACTCTGTGTCCGTCTACCTGTCTCTCTGTCCGTCCGTTTGTTAAAAATCCTCTTTCTCAGGAAAATATCATATTGAAATATATGTCACATACTACGCACTATCCCTTGGCATCGTAACGATTTTAAGCTTCTAAGTCAATGTAATCAAAATGTACGGCCATTTACGTCATATATTTTATACTTGCAAGCTCACTTAGCAACCTATAGGCTACTTCTTGTTGACCTAGAACCATGAAATTTGGCAGGAAGCAAGTTTTCACTGTGCAAGTAAAGGAAAAATCTTAAAGAGGTAATTTTTAATTATGTCACATAAAATTTTTTTTGATCGTTTGTTGTCTGACTGTTGATCTGCTAAGGCCCCTTTTTCTCTGGAATAGCGACAAAGTTTCTACGTTATGTCACATACTAAGGTCTATGGTCCCTAAGTCAATGTAATCAAAATATAAGGTCATTTATGTCGCATATTTTGATACACGCAAACTCACTATTGTGTACTTCCCTCTGCCCTAGAATCGTAAAATTTGGCACTTAATAAGGTGTCAAGGTACAAGTAAAGGAAAAAAATTAGAAAATTATTAATTTGTGATCATATCACACAAAAATTTTTCTTTTGTAATTTGTTATACAACGTAAAACTTGAAATTAAAACATACTCGAACGTCTTCGAATTTCCGGGACCGATATCCTGTCAGTATCAATGTCAATAACATAAAATTCGTCGAGATTCTCTTCTTCCGGAATGGATGAATTGCGTATGTACATTGTTAAGTATGTGCTCCACCTCACAGCACGAGACCTACATGCACGTAGCCATTTCTTTTCTACTTCTCACACTAATTTTTATGAACCTTTAGCAACAGATCAGCTATATTATATCATTCAGAGATAATTCGCTGTGTACCAAGTTCTCTTTGATAACTATATTTGTTAATTTGAAGATAATTTCTTTTTCGTATAAAAAGCAGCCCATTTTTGCAATCAGTTTAATCATGATCTGGCTGCATAATTAACTTTCGCAGAACTACTCGTATTAAACTGGTCCTTCTATAAATCTCCGTTAAATAAGTGCTACTTTAAACAGAAAATAAAGATATATTTTGTTTTCGTTTTAAAGCTATTTTCTTACGCAAATGGGCGACATGTCCGTGTTAGATAAGAAGAAACCGGGGAGAAGGAAGCAGTGGGGCGTTTGAAAAGAAGGTGCACAGATGGTTGGTGGAAATGCAGTTCAGTATTTTTAGGGACGTAGCTCGGACACTAATTGTTGAATATTTAATGTTGATAAATGGCAATCTGTCACAGGCATGCGATTTTCTGAAAATCTGAATATTCTTTAGGACAATAATTACAAATGGTATATCCTCAGCTGTTGTCAGAGCAGTTAAGGCACTGGACTCACATTCAGGAGGAGCCGGTTTCGAATCCCTATCTGGTCGCCCACATTTAGGTTTACAATGCTTTGTAGAAAGTTTAAGATATATGCCGAGAGGCTTACATTTAATTTCCTACAACATATTTGTCCAGTCCTAGCTTGTACCTACTGACCTTGCCATTGAAGGAATGTTAAACTTTACTGCTCTTTATTCAGGTACTGGGTTCAGGAGGAAGGAGTTTTTAAACTGGTAGAGCGGAATTGTTGATTGAATGGTATTGTTATTTTCATTAAACAAATGGTCGCTTAATTTACATTCGGAGCAGTATATCTCATGGAATGATTGAATTTGTTTATGTTTATTTGCTTTACTTTTGATTAACTTTACTTGTGTGTCAGTTATGGAAGAAGTATTACGTTTTGGAAGAAAAGGATGATAAATGTAAACATTTGAACTACGAATATTTCGAATGAAAATGAAAACCAATAATTAAATAACCTTGCTTTCAAGGGTTTCTTACATTACAAAAGCCCATAGATAGACTGAACTCGTAAAACAAATCGCAGAAAAAATAAGTCTGTAGATTTCATTCGAAATAAGTTTCAACAAGAAATCATGAAGAAACATAGATACATATTGGCCAAAATCAGGTGAGTTGAACGTTTTAAGTACGCCGATGCGATAATTAAGGAATATCGGATTGGAAATGACGCTAATGAATTTAGAAGCTGGAAAAAAAAGATAGTGTGCACTGTTGGCCGGCAGTTCTCACCTGGGGGAGTTCAGCCGCCGAGTATTTTCAGTTGACGCCACACTGGACAACTTGCTGTCGACGCTGACGAAATAACGGTGAGGACAACACCCAGTCGCTGAACGGAGAAAACCTCCGACCTCGCCGGGAATCGAACTCTGGTCCACTGCATGGCAATCAGACGTCTGACCACCCAAAATTCTACAACGAGAAGTGCATCTCCAAATGCACCAAACTAAAACACAATTCCATCATTGAACCACAATGTCTCCTTGCACCAGACATATTAATTTTGGCCAGGAATGCTGATATCGAAAGCAGTGGAAGATAGTACGAAAATCTCTGAGAAACACCTTTGAGCCCAAATGCATTAGCAGTCATTTCAGACTATCTGCAAGAAGCAGTGGAAGAGATCAAATGATACATAAAAATTTATAGGAACATTAGAAAATGCAGATTAAAGTTTTTTGGCCGTAGTAAGATAAATAGCTGACATTAAAATAGGCGTACAGCGAAAACAGACCATAATATGACTTGGGAGGATAAAAAATAATGTAAAATTTTCGGGAATTAATCAATAAGATACGCAGTGTACAGGAAAATTTTTCAGTCTTATTTTCAACAGTGGCAAGCGGACTAGGAGGAGAAACTGAGGAAGAATAGAGAAACTTGATTTGAAGTAAGAAAATACGACAACTGTAATGCAGTGAAAGAAATATGGTTACAGAGGAAAAACAACCAATGTTTCTAACAACTTTGAGCAGAACTAAATATGCTCATTCGTATAAATAATAATGATGCTTTTCAGCACAAGATTTATTTCATTTTACAAATGTTAGTCGTGGAGATGGATAGAGGAAGGCGTCGGCAATCGCGAACTGATATGAAACACTCGGCTGTTCGCATGAGAAGGTGTGGGGAAACCATGGAAACCTAAATTGGGCTAACTGGTCAAATATACAACCAAGAATCAAGCAGACCTAAGAAAAGTATGAACCCACCCTCAAAATTTCGGAGTTTCTTAAGGGATATTTTCAGATTTGATGAATGAACGTTGTTTGTATAAAATAGGTACAGTTTCTAATACATACGATACGAAGACAGGTAATGTACACAACTTTGACCGAAACGACGTTTTGTCATCAGAAAGGACTCGTGCCCACATAAACAAGTACCGGATCCACTATGAGTAAAGGGTCATCGGGTGTGGAAAGCGAGATAGCGGCAAGCAGGAAAACAAAGTGAGTTGTTGTACTTGGAGAGGAAAAATTCGGTGAAAGTTTGTAAGTCGGTAGAATGTGGGTCGTTAGGCAAAGTGGCAGGGAGATAAAAAATCCTCCAAGCTGCGACTGTTGCCGAGTTCATAGTAAAAGTAACGTCAACGTCATCGAAAGGACAAAGGCTGAAGCACTTTCTCTAGCGCGCCAGCTTCTCGTCGGTCTACTCCTTGCGAAAGCTGCAGAGTGAATTATGGAAGCCGAGCAGCGCTGTGTGGGAGTGTATGTCCTCCAGGACTGCTGATGTTATACCACGGTATTTTGGTGGCTCTCACAGGTAGGAGGAACATTCTGTGCGGTTTCTGAGTAAAAAAAAAAATTCTTTACAGTTTCATGTACATCTGTACCCTCAGGCAACCTTACGCTGGCGTGTGTGTCCGTTGTGTTTGCGTGTGGGGAGGGGAGATAGAGGAGGGCGGGAGGAGAGCGAAGACTGTCACTTCGGACACCACAATCATTTCCCTCATTTCCTGTTCCATTTGCGAACTGTGACTGGAAGGAGTGAGTGTCAGTAAGCCGCCATATGAGCTCAAATTTCTATAATTTTTCCGTGGTGGTCATTTCGTGTGTGGGAGGAAGCGATTTGTTGCCTGGCTCTTCTTGGAATGTATGCTCTGTAAACGTCACAGAGATGCTCATCGCCTCTCCTGTAAAGTGCCACCACAGTTCGAGGATCATATACTTGTCAGTTTCGTACAGGGTAGCGCAAAATAGCTGTTAGAAAGTATTTGTCTTCTGTGGTTTTATTGTATGCTGTAAATGATTCCCCTTGTATACATTTGAAATTGCGTCAGCTTGGGGCGATCTGAAAGTTCTGTTGCTCTTGAAGAATCAAGTTAGCCAAGATCGCTAATTATTATTTTAATTACTATGGCCGCTTCCGACAGATCTACGATGTCATCATCGAATCTTGTAACATTATTAGTTGTAGACGCTTGTTACTGTGCTGAAAGTATACATAGTGATGTTGCGTCAAAGAAAACGTGGGAGGGAGTCTGGCGACCATTGTGGTGTCAAGCGATTGGTGTCTGCTGGGCATCAGCACGACATGTTGTGTGTTTTAATTGTGAGTTATTTTATGTGTGCATGGTGATGTTCTCCGCCACGTTTTATCTGAAGCAACATCGATATGTGATTTTCAGTACTGTAACAAGAATGTACAACTAATATTGTTACAAGATCCGATGGCGACAGCGTAGATCTGTCGTAGCCGGTCATAGTAATTAAAAAAACTATTAGAGATCTTGGCTAGCTTGATTCCTCAAGAATAATATGATTCTGCTCGTAATGTTGTTGTGCTGCATCTCTCAAAATGTTATACCTCACTCATCGATGTCTCACTGCACATTTAAGAATGGAAGCACTACCATTGGAATAGCGTTTTCTGGCCGTAAAGACCATTCACGCAAATTCTGGACATATCGTTGTAGTGGGACGCGCATTCAACAGCACGTTTGGTCCAACAACAGTACCATCCAGAATGACCATCTATAAAGGGGGGAGGGGGGAGAGGGAGGAGGGCGCTGGTACAGAAGTACAGTTACATCGTAATCATGAAATTGAAGACTCCTCTAATACAGGTTATTTGTAATGTTTTCGCTGCTTTTAATAGGTCTGTGAGTTGTTTTGAAAAGACCGGATCCCTACTTGATTCCAAGAAGGACCAGTCAGGAAGACTAGCATCAGTTTTAACCCTCGAGAATACGGAACGAGTGCAAATCTTATTCCGTGAGGAGCTCAGCACATCAACAAGACACGCAGCATAACAACTTCGGGTGTCACGATGGTCTCTCCAGAGGATAATGGAAGAGAAGCTTTTATTTTTCATCACAAAATACAACCTACCAACCTTTGGAGAACAGGGGATTGGAGCGGCGACATTCTTTTGGAACTGAGATTATTGAGGCCTTTGAAAATGGAGCACTCGATATTGATCAGATGTGGTTTAGTGATGATGAACACTTCCCTCTTCATGGGTACGTCAAGATGACGCACACTTTCCTCCGCATGACTTCGTCAACAAACAGAATTGGAGCCACTGGGTTACGGAGAACCCATACGCTCAAAATGCTGCACCAGCTCATCAACAAAAACTCACTGGTTGTTGTCACAGGATCCGGCCGCTGTGGCCGAACGGTTCTAGGCGCTTCAGTCCGGAACGGCACTGCTGCTACGGTCGCAGGTTCGACTCCTTCCTCGGGCATGGATGTGTGTGATGTCCTTAGGTTAGTTAGGTTTCATTAGTTCTAAGTTCTAGGCGACTGATGACCTCAGAAGTTAAGTCGCATAGTGCTCAGAGCCATTTGAGCCATAGTGCTTAGAGCCGTTTGAACCATTTTTTTTGTCACAGGAGACAAATACAGACAGTTCCTGGATCATGATTTTGTACTGGTTGCACGATGCGGCCGAATGCTCCGAAAATGGTGGTTCATGCAGAGCGGAATACGTCCAAACACTACTGTGGACATCTTCAGTTTCTTTCAGAGGTTGTTCGGAGGTCAGATCGTTGCCCTGGACACCTTAGCATACACTGGAGATGGTACGGAATGGTTATCCCCCTGTAATCCCGATCTCAGCACTTGTGATTATTTCTAATACAGTCTACACTAATTCATATGCAAACTTCCAGACTGTTGGTACCGCAATTTCCATAGAGATGCAAGAAGTCTAAAATAATATTCTTCAGAAAATCGTCACGGAATTCAGTTCAAGACTTTACACACTCGTTGCTGCAGAAGGAAAGCACTCTGAAAACTTTTTGCATTAATTTTCCGGTTCTCTGCTACAGCGTAAATATGGTAACAAGAATCTATCACCCTATGTCATTTTGTAGAAGACAAAAAACTTTCTGATACCTGTTTTGCACCACCCTGTAGTTACAAAACTAGCCCGTGACAATAAGCGCTACTCTTTCATCGTTCTTTTCTGGCAGTTCTACCTGGTAAAGAAAAAAGACCGAAGAGCAAGACGCTAGAATCGATCGAATGATGTTCTGTACGCTACCTCTTTCATGGAAGAATTGCATATCCTAAGGGTTTTTGCAGTGAATCTCCATCTGCCACCAACCTTTGGTACAACTACACTTCCTGAAGAGAAAAGTTAAACATCCGCAAGGAAAGGAGGAAATGAAATGAAACCTTACGGGTTCAGAGGGTATGTGATGTTTTTCAGTGATTACAAACTCGATTCAAATTTACGAAGAATTTGGCAGCGTGAGGCCCCTTCTCATTATTACAATGGAGCCCCTCTGGTCTGGATGCATGACTCGGCTGCGAAGGGTGTAATGAAGCCGTTGTACCTTCTCCTGAGACAGGCTGTCTCGCAATTGTTAGAGTTCATGCTTGATATTATGGGTACTGAAACTGGGACAGATTTCACTTCCGTGCTGGTCCCTCACATGTTCTGCCGAGAACAAATCTGGGGATCTTGTTAGACACAGGAGTATCTCATTAGCAAGCAGACTGGTCATGGAGACAAATGCCATATGTGGACGAGCGTTGTCCTCTTGAAAAATGGCACCACGGTACTGTTGCATGAGAAGTAACATATCGGGACTTAGCGTGTTCGTAACGTACCGTTGTGCCGTCAGCGCTCCATGAGTCACTGCTAGCCGTTACCTGATGTCATACCCGATGGTTCCCTAGACCGTGACGTCGTGAGTAAGAGACCACTCCAAAATGTTGGAAGAATGGAATCTCTCCCAACGTCGCCGCCATACTCGCAGATGACGGTCATCCAGCGCAGTGCAGATCCGCAGTTCATCGCTGAACAGAATGCGAAGCCATTCATCAGCAATCCAAACTTTCCGGTCACGGCAGTACTCAAAACGCAGCTGTTTGTGTTGAGCTGTAAATAGCAGCCTGGTCCAGCTGCTGCTTATCTCCGCCAATGACGAAGGATGACACAGAATACTGCAGTGGGTTCGTTACCTGTTCAAGGATGGCAGGGGAAGATGTGAATGGGTTACGATGTGTTTGGTGCACAATACGGCGATCCTCCCTTTTGTGGTCAAACATAGTCGACCGGATCCATGACGACGAGCATACCAGCTCACAAGTTGCCATGTAATCAAATCAAATGGTTCAAATGGCTCCAAGCACTATTGGACTTAACAAAAAAAAAAAAAATGGTTCTAATGGCTCTGAGCTCTATGCGACTTAATTTCTGAGGTCATCAGTCGCCTAGAACTACTTAAACCTACCTAACCTAAGGACATTACACACATTCATGCCCGAGGCAGGATTCGAACCTGCGACCGTAGCAGCAGCGCGGTTCCGGACTGAAGCGCCTAGAACCGCTCAGTCACAGCGGCCGGCATTGTACAACAGACTAAAGTCAACGATGTAGGTCTGTATTTGTTGGCGTCTGTTCAACGAACGTTTTCGAAAAAGTAATGACCTGCCCATTTTTCTAGTCGTAAGGTAGGCTGCTGATAGAAGAGGAGCAAGGTCATTCACATAGTGACCTCCGCAATCGTGCCTCGAGCGACCTACCGTAGGCTGTTGCTGGAAGAGGAGCAAGTTCATGCGCATAGAATCGTATACACTGATCAGCCAGTATATTACGACCACCTACCCAGTAGCTGATCTGTCCATCGTTGGCACGGAAAATAGCGGCGTCGTGTCCTGAAATGGACACAATCCAACATAGGGCTACTGTCATAAGATTGCCCCAATAATCTGGATATTGCCCAATTCCAACAGACGGCCCAATGGAGACCCACAGCGCGGCCTCTTTCACTGTTAGGTGCTGAGAACGCTGTCTCTCACGGGTAGGCGGCATCTCCGTGTCCTTACAGTGACCACTCAACATTTGGAGCTGTTCAACTGGGCGGTCAGTTGCTCAACAGTTCCATGTCTGTTCTCCTGTACACATCTCCGCAGCCATCGTTCACCCCTTCAGCCCATAATGCACCACAGTTGCCTCGGCGCCGGTTTTGGATAGCGATCTAGTGCCATGCGCGGTAAGCCCCTTATATGCCCTATCAGACCTGGTAACAATAATAAACACAAACACACTTATATACTTTGGTGCGGTTCTAGGCGCTTCAGTCTGCAACCGCGTGACCGCTACGGTCGTAGGTTGGAATCCTGCTTCGGGCATGGATCTGTGTGATGTCCTTAGGTTAGTTAGGTTTAAGTAGTTCTAAGTTCTAGGGTACTGATGACCTCAGAGGTTAAGTCCCATAGTGCTCAGAGCCATACTTTGGTGGCCGTTCTACCTGCCACAGAGAAATGCAAATCTAATCATCTGCTTACCTGCCTACGATATGCACGTATATTTACTCTGATATGCGATAATGTCTTTTTTATCAGGCAGTGTCGTTTTATGTGGTCAATCCACGGAAGAAGCTCCAGCTGCAAACTTTAGATGTAGTACGATTTTAGTGGTTTCGGAGTTTTGTCGCCAAAAATGTAAATGAGTACTAATGAGTGCACATTTATCCACATTACGGTACATACATTTGTGACTGGTAGTATTCTTCATTAACAACCATTAACAGAGTAACAGCCAAAGAGATCGACAGCAACCAACATGGTAAAATAACATATATTTATCATAGGTGCAACTACAGTTCCGAGCATCACCACTGAGTCTCTGCATTTCGCTATAATCATTTAGGATCGTGACCTCCCTATACACACTATGTGATCAAAAATATCCGGACACCCCACAAAACGTTTTTCATATTAGGTGCAATGTGCTCCACCTACAGCCAGGTACTATATATCAGCGACCTCAGTAGTCAATAGACATCGAGAGAGAGCAGAATGGGGCGCTTCGCGGAACTCACGGACTCCGAATGTGGTCGGCTGATTGGCTGCCACTTGTGTCATAAATCTGTACGCCAGATTTCCACACTCCTAGACATCCCTAGGTCCACTGTTTCCGATGTGATAGTGAAGTGGAAACGTGGACACGTACAGCACAAAACCGTACAGGATACCTCGTCTGTTGACTGATGGAGACCGCCGACAGCTGAAGCGGGTTGTAATATGTAATAGGCAGACGTCTATCCAGACCATCACACAGGAATTCCAAACTGCCTCAGGATCCACTGCAAGTACTGTGACAGTTAGGCGAGAGGTGAGAAAACTTGCATTTCATGGTCGAGCGGCTGCTCATAAGCCACACACCACGCCGGTAAATGCCAAACGACGCCTCACTTGGTGTAAGGAGCGTAAACATTGGACGATCGAACAGTGTAAAAACGTTGTGTGGAGTGTTGAATCACTGTATACAATGTGGTGATCTGATGGCAGGGTGTTGGTGTGACAAAAGTCCGGTGAACGTCATCTGCCAGCGTGTGTAGTGCCAACAGTAAAATTCGGCGGCGGTGGTGTTATGGTGTGGTCGTGTTTTTCATGGGGGGGGGGGGGGGGGGGGACTTGCACTCCTTGTTGTTTTGCATGGCACTAACATAGCACACACCTACATTGATTTTTTAAGCACATTCTTGCTTGCCGCTGTTGAAGTGCAATCCGGTGATTGCATCTTGCAACACGATCGATCACCTGTCCATATGCACGGCCTGTGGCGGAGTGGTTGCACGACAATAACATCCCTGTAATGGACTGGCCTGCACAGAATCCTGACCTGAATCCCATAGAACACCTTTGGGACGCTTTGGAATGCCGACTTCGTGCCTGGCCTTACCGACCGTCATCAATACCTCTCCTCAGTGCAGTGGGCTGCCAGTCCCCAAGAAACCTTCCAGCTCCTGATAGAAGGTGTGCCTGCGAAAGTGGAAGCTCTCATCAAGCATAAGGGTGGGCCACCATCATATTCTATTGCAGCATTACCGATGGAGGGCGCCACGAACTTTTAAGTGCTTTTCAGCCAGATGTTAGGATACTTTTGATCACATATTGTATGTAGGGACTTCAGGAAGTAAGTTACACATGTTGTTTCACACTAAAACCACTGCGCAACGAGAGTGGCACATTGTCAGACGGGAGAAAATGTTCCAGGCTTTTTTACAAATACAGTTCTGCTGCACTGTTGATAACAGGTGCTTCACAGAGTGAGAGTGAAAAGGTGCAGCAACTGGAAACGTGTTACAAAGTTGAAGTACTCGGGACACTAAGATTCTTGTATTCAAAAGCCTAAACTGCACGCAGATTCACCGTGAAATTACGGATATATTTGGGCCAAATGCAACTTCGCGTCCAGCCCTAGTGGAAAGATAGCAAAAATTTCACCAAGGTCATACAGACCTGAGTGATGCTGATCGGAAAGGAAGGCCATCGACATCGTCCACAGAAGACAATATCCGGGACAAAATATGGGGAAAGAGATATCCCAACGAGAGGATGTTCGCACAACAGTTCTTGAGTGGCTCTGTGAGAAAGGAGATGACCTCTATGTCGAGGAACTGAACGACTATTAGAACGTTTCGGCCGTTATTTGCAGAGACTTGTTAACAGTGTTGAAAATAGCTTCATGTATCTCTGTCATTTTGAAATTTACTGTGTAGCATTCAATAAAAGTTACTTCGCAGCCATAATAATGTGTAACTTACTTTTTGAAGTACTCTTATACACTGAAACGCCAAAGGAACTGGTGTGTCCATGCGTATTCAAATACAGAGATATGTAAGCAGACAGAATACGACAGCAAGTGTCTGGCGCACTTGTTAGTTGGGTTAGTGCTGCTACAGTGGTAGGCTCTGGCTCTGAGCACTATGGGACTTAACTTCTGAGGTCATCAGTCCCCTAGAACTTAGAACTACTTAAACCTAACTAACCTAAGGACAGCACACACATCCATACCCGAGGCAGGATTCGAACCTGCGGCCGTAGCGGTCGCGCGGTTCCAGACTGTAGCGCCTAGAACCGCTCGGCGACTCTGGCTGGCTACAGTGACAGAGTTTGAAGGTGGTGTTACAGTCGGCGCACGAGAGATGGGACACAGCATTCCGACGTAGGTGAATGGCGATTCTCCAGCATGCCAGTTTCACGAGTGTACCGTGAATATCAGGAATCCGGTAAAATACCTATCTCCGAAGAAGCTGCGGCCGGAAGTATATCCTGCAAGAACGGGACCAACGACGACTGAAGAGAATCGTTTAACGTGACAGAAGTGCAACTCTTCCCCAAATTGCTACAGATTTCAATGCTGGCCCATTAAAACGTGTCAGCGTGCGAACCATTCAACGAAACATCACCGATATGGGCTTTCGGAGCCGAAGGCTCACTCGTGTGCCCTTGGTGACTGCACGGCACTAAGCTTTACGTCTCGCCTGGGCCCGTCAACACCGACTATTGGACTGTTGATGACTGGAAACATGTTTCCTGGTCGGAAGAGTCTCTTTTCAAATTGTATCGAGCGGATGGACGTGTACGGATATGGCGACAAACTCATGAATCCATGGACTCTGTATGTCAGCAGAGGACTGTTCAAGGTGGTGGAAGCTCTGTAGTGACGCTGGCGTGTGCAGTTGGAGCGATATGGGACGCCTGATATGTCTAGATACGACTCTGACAGGTGAAACGTTAGTAAGCATCCAGCCTGATCATCTGTATCAATTGCCGCGCGGGAGTAGCCGAGCTGTCTGGGGCGCTGCAGTCATGGACTGTCCGGCTGGTCCCAGCGGAGGTTCGAGTCCTCCCTCGGGCATGGGTGTGTGTATTTGTCCTTAGGATAATTTAGGATAAGTAGTGTGTAAGCTTAGGGACTGATGACCTTAGCAGTTAAGTCTCATAAGATTTCACACAGATTTGATTTTCTGCATCCATTCGTGTCCATTGGGCATTCCGACGGACTTGTGCAATTCCAGCAGAAGAATGCGACACCCCACATGTGCAGATTTGCTATAGAGTGGCTCCAGAAGCTCTCTTCTGAGTTTAAACACTTCCGCTGGCCAACAAACTTCCCAGACATGAACGTTATTCTGGGATGCCTTGCAAGGTGCTGTTCAGAATAGATCTTTACCCCTCGTATTCTTACGGACTGATGGACAGCCCTGCATGATTCATGGTGTCTATTCCCTCCAGCACTACGTCAGACTTTAGTAGAGTCCATGCTTACTCGCGGGGGCTCCACACGATATTAGGCAGGTGTAACAGTTTCTTTGGCTCTTCAGTGTACAACAGCATGTGCTAAAAGCCTCGCTGAGCTTCCGAGACTATCTATCAGTTCATTTATACATGGTGTCTTTTCGAGAGGTACGACGTTGTATCCTGCAAAAAGTACGGATAATTTCCAGCACGAAAATTCCCACTTCCGTTAATTTGTTTGGTCAGCTGTTGTGTCAATGATCAATGTCGCAGTTTCTTGTTCATAGTGTGCTATTACCGTCACATACCGCTTGAAACCTTCCCGTCTAATATTGGATGTACGTTTGTTTGCTGACTGAACGCTGCGTCTCTTAAAATCTTTTAACTGCTGCTCTGTCAAGACTACCTGCTGATTATTACGACGAAACATAAAATGTGTTGTCGCCGTGGCCCTCAGTCGTTACCTGAAATTATTAAGACTGATTCTTACCTTTAATTATTTATACTGGATCGCCATCTGACTGCTACAGCAAACTGTGGAATGAATATACTTACTTCTCTTTAACATAATTATAAGCTGCTGGTGGAGTTTCATAATACTTTGTGACTGGAATTCTTTAAGTTGAAGTTAATTTAGATTTGATAAAAGCTGAAGCTCAGTTTAGACTTTTCTTTTAAGATAACAATAAATTCCGTAAAGCATTTACGTGAATGATTTTGGGATAGAAAATTCTTAATGCATTTAATCTGGTAGAAGTTAACTATATTCTGAGAACGATCTTGACAAACAATTACAAGGGGTATAGTTCTTTACAAAAATTCTTAAAAAGTAGCATTGCGCTACATGTAGCGAGTGGCTGGCGAGCACACCGCTTCTTTCAAAGTGTTAATTCATACCTCGCTTACAGCGACCTCCTCTCATGTCTCGCTAGCTACGACTGCCTCGTCTCACATCTTACTCGCAACTGCTCGCTTCCAACGCTCAATGCTACAAAAGTGCGGTCTCGCCGCCAACAATGGTTTTTGGTGCAGGCAATCCCTGCTACCATTACAGATGTATTACTGCGCGCTGTTTCCCGCTCTTTCTCAAAATGTATCTATGCGCGGTTTCCCGCTCTTTCTCAATAATACACAATGCAATTTAATTAACAAAACAATTTAAATAAGAAACAGTTCAGATAATTACATGCTAAAACAGTTTAAATACGCCTATTACATAATTACATATGCCGCTACTCGGCTTTCTTAAAATTTTACTACGTTGTTGAGTCATATGGACTCAACATAAGTATAAAATTTGAGAGAATATTTTCAAGTTCTGTGCGTTCTGCGTCGCATTTTGCTACACTATTGTCTACCTTGCGTGTAATTGTCTTGAACATATTGTACTCCTGTTCCTCTACCAAGTCATTATTAAGAGTGTTCGAGTATAGTGCGATATAACAATCGTTATCTTGAGAATCAGTAATAATCTCGATCCTGTGCATATTTTGTTCTTCGGAGGATACTGTGTTTTGAAATCTTACGATCACTTCCCTGTTTTCCTTTTGTAGTGTGAGGTATGACGATTTGAAGTCAATCTTCGCATCGTACTGAACAAGAAAATTTATTCCTAATATCATGTCTGTTGTTAAATTCGGAACTATCCAACAATCACTGTGGAACGTTTCCCCTGCAAAAACAAATGTTAATTGTGTCTGTCTTTCAACTTCAATGCCTTTTCCTGCAAAAGCTCCCTTGACCTTCGTTCTGTTTAAAGGAAATACTGGGTAATCATTATTGCTATTGCATCTGTTAAATGTGTCTTCATTAATTACGCACATAGGTGAACCTGAATCAATTATCGCTAAAATATTGTGCGACTGTAAATTTATCTCTATTATTGGGTGATATATTGTTTTCTGTAGGATTGGTTTTTCCTGTAACAATGTGTCTCTCACGTCGTCAAATGTAATGGCATTTTCGGTCGTTATGTTTTCTCTGTGTGATTTCATAGTATCGACATTAAGAGATTCATTGCAGGTTTTCTCTAGTCATAATTCTTCCGATATGTGATTTTCAGCTTGGGAGTTTGGTATGTGTTCTATCAACTGTACAGTTCTGCCGTTTTGATTATTAGCAGTGTCTGGTGGATGAAATCTGGTGTCTGGTACATTCATACGGTAACGCAGCTGTTGGGCCTTGTTGTAGTTTCCGTTAAAATTGTCATTGTGGAACGTCCTCGGCGGTCTGTGTTCGTTTTCTTTTCTCCAGTCGTTATAACTGTGACTGTACGGCAGCCCACCTGCACCCCGTAGAAACGTTTGTTTTTGTTCATTTTGCGGTCGACCCGCGTAATGGCCTTCCCCGGTCGCATTATCTGAGCGATGATTCATATGGAAATTTGACCTATTCGGTTGCGTGTTAAGTCTCGGATTCTGTTGCTGTCCTGAATATAAATTTACCGTGTCAGTATAATGTTTTTCATTACTCCTGTTTTCGTTGTCATTTTCGCTGCGAAAGCGTTTACTCGGATTGTTATTACCAAATCGTGTTTGTTCAAAAGTAGCTGAGTTTGTTTGTTTTCCGTTCTGTCGTGAAAAATTTTTGTTAACAAATGCGTAGTCTGCCTGGTGTGCTTCTAATAGTTGTAAGATGTCTCTAAAAGCGGATACATTGTCCTTTTGTTGCCCTGTCAGTAATGACACTTTCAAAGCTCTGGGCAGTTTTGAAATGCAAAGCTGTATTAATGCCGATTGACTGTATGGCTCGTTGAGGTACTGGTTCTGTTCCACCATGTACTCGAAAAATTTTGTGATTGTTGGAAAGGTAGAATTTTCAAAGTTTGGCAAACTAAGTAGCCGATCTTTGATGCTGTTTTGTGTAGTGTCAGACCAATATGCTGATAAAAATGCTTCCTCAAATGCTTCTACGGAAAAACATTGTCTAGCAATTGGTCGCATTTGTCGTGCTGGTTCTCCTTCAAGAAAACTGACAATAAATTCTAACTTATGTTGTACTGGCCATGATGGTGGAAGTGCTCCCCTGAACTGTTGGATAAAATCCAACGGATGTATTTGCGCCCTGTCGTTTTTAAATGTTTTAAACTTTCTAACTGAAAGAAAATGTTTGTGATCAAAACTGTCATGTCTGTGTGTGTAAGTGTTGTCGTATTGTCTTGAATATGGATTCGGGTGTCTTTCTTCCTGGGTAAAATCTCTTACTCTCTGAAGTCTACCAACATTATATGTATTATGGATCTGAGGCATTTCGTAACGGTGTGTGTTCTGTTGAAAATGATTATGTGCGGCGGTTTCTTGTGCGTCCGCTATCTCTTGCTGTAGAGAATTTATTTGCTGATGCAATGAATCATTACGCGATTTTAGATCTGTGATAGTTTGTTGTATATTTGTCAATGGCGTGTTATTACTATTAGAGTTCTGTTGCACTGGGACTGGTGCAGTGTCGTCTGATCTCTCGTCATTGTTAGTATCTAAAAGATCTATTCTTGTAGTGAGTTCATTGATCTTTTCTGTCAGTTCGTTTCGTAATTTACGGTTGCTTTTGGTGACTTTCTTAAAATCTGCCTTTAAATTTTCTGTGTCATGGTTAATTTCTATGTGTTCTATTTTGTCAGTTAGTGTCTGAACGTCCTCTGTTAATTTATCTTTAACATTCTGGATTTCAGTGTCTGTAGAAGTTTTCACATCGATTGTCTGTGTTTGGATTTCTGTAAGCCTGTCTTGTATTTGATTATTTGTTTCTTTGACCGTTTCGATTTCTTCCGAGATCGACTGTATGTGATTGTCTACATATGTTTTGCCCTGGGCAAACACTTTCTTTTTGTCGTCCTGACGCTGTTTAGTGATTGTTTGTAGTAATTCTTTTCGTTCTTTATCCTGCGATCGCACCAGTTTACGGTGACGTATCAAACAGTTTTCTGTGTGATTGTTAAAACGTTCATCAATCTGAGCGTTTTGTTTAGCAAAGTTTTCTGTCATTGTTTCCCGTATACTAACTGCAAATGTTGCTTGGTTATCGGATATTTCTTGAATTTTGTCGCGTAATTCTTGTGTTGATTGTGAACATTTTTCAGCGACTGTTTGAATTTCTACTTTGATTTCGTGTTTTAGATTTTGGTACATGTTGTCTAATTTCTGATCTGTGTGTGCGTGTTCTGCCTTAATTTCGTTTTTTAGATCTTGTGACCTTTTTTCTAATTCTTGTGACCCTCTGTTAAAGTTTTGATTCATGTCTTGTCTCATTTGTAGCAAAAATGCCATTATTGGATCCGTTTCGGATTGACTTCTGTGTGTATTTGTATTCGTTGTTAAAGGCTGTAGATCTGTGTTCATTTGAACATCCTCAGATGATTGTGGCTGCGTCACGTTTTCCGTAATTTCGGAATTTTGGTCATGAGAACTGTTGGATCTGCTACGCAGGTTGTGTAGCTGTGTACCGTTTGAATCTAAATCAGTGCTTAATGGAGTCTCTCTGTCTGACTGCATTGTAGTGGTTTCGTTACTGAAACTGTTATGTCTACTATGCGGAATTTGTGACTGTGTACCGTCTGTTGCATTTAATGCCAAATTATTTTGCACTACCGTTTCATTGTCTGTGGGCATTTCTGAAGTTACTTGTTCGTTAAACGCTTCCATATTGTTACAGTTATTAAATGTCTGTTCACCTAACGTTTCAGAATCAGGCTTTTCACACGTATTATTACTGCCTATTCCAGAAAAGAATCTCTCGTCAGTATTTTGTACAGTTTTATCAGTTTGAGAACGAGTAATTATTCTGCGGGACATTGTCTATAATCATCACACGCAACAAAAAGTTTTATCAGTTTGAGAACGAGTAATTATTCTGCGGGACATTGTCTATAATCATCACACGCAACAAAATATATCACTGTTCAAAGCGGATTCAACACTGAACAAACACTTTTCAACGCCGAATCAATAAAGCAAACAGAATTGCCGATGACCTGTGAATAAAAGTTATACACTTTAGTATGGACAATGTATCCGCTTTTAGAGACATCTTACAACTATTAGAAGCACACCAGGCAGACTACGCATTTGTTAACAAAAAATTTTCACGACAGAACGGAAAACAAACAAACTCAGCTACTTTTGAACAAACACGATTTGGTAATAACAATCCGAGTAAACGCTTTCGCAGCGAAAATGACAACGAAAACAGGAGTAATGAAAAACATTATACTGACACGGTAAATTTATATTCAGGACAGCAACAGAATCCGAGACTTAACACGCAACCGAATAGGTCAAATTTCCATATGAATCATCGCTCAGATAATGCGACCGGGGAAGGCCATTACGCGGGTCGACCGCAAAATGAACAAAAACAAACGTTTCTACGGGGTGCAGGTGGGCTGCCGTACAGTCACAGTTATAACGACAGGACGTTCCACAATGACAATTTTAACGGAAACTACAACAAGGCCCAACAGCTGCGTTACCGTATGAATGTACCAGACACCAGATTTCATCCACCAGACACTGCTAATAATCAAAACGGCAGAACTGTACAGTTGATAGAACACATACCAAACTCCCAAGCTGAAAATCACATATCGGAAGAATTATGACTAGAGAAAACCTGCAATGAATCTCTTAATGTCGATACTATGAAATCACACAGAGAAAACATAACGACCGAAAATGCCATTACATTTGACGACGTGAGAGACACATTGTTACAGGAAAAACCAATCCTACAGAAAACAATATATCACCCAATAATAGAGATAAATTTACAGTCGCACAATATTTTAGCGATAATTGATTCAGGTTCACCTATGTGCATAATTAACGAAGACACATTTAACAGATGCAATAGCAATAATGATTACCCAGTATTTCCTTTAAACAGAACGAAGGTCAAGGGAGCTTTTGCAGGAAAAGGCATTGAAGTTGAAAGACAGACACAATTAACATTTGTTTTTGCAGGGGAAACGTTCCACAGTGATTGTTGGATAGTTCCGAATTTAACAACAGACATGATATTAGGAATAAATTTTCTTGTTCAGTACGATGCGAAGATTGACTTCAAATCGTCATACCTCACACTACAAAAGGAAAACAGGGAAGTGATCGTAAGATTTCAAAACACAGTATCCTCCGAAGAACAAAATATGCACAGGATCGAGATTATTACTGATTCTCAAGATAACGATTGTTATATCGCACTATACTCGAACACACTTAATAATGACTTGGTAGAGGAACAGGAGTACAATATGTTCAAGACAATTACACGCAAGGTAGACAATAGTGTAGCAAAATGCGACGCAGAACGCACAGAACTTGAAAATATGCCCCTTGTAATTGTTTGTCAAGATCGTTCTCAGAATATAGTTATGTAATTTTGATGGAAAATTAGGTATGTAGCGCAACGCTACTTTTTAAGAATTTTTGTAAAGAACTATACCCCTTGTAATTGTTTGTCAAGATCGTTCTCAGAATATAGTTAACTTCTACCAGATTAAATGCATTAAGAATTTTCTATCCCAAAATCATTCACGTAAATGCTTTACGGAATTTATTGTTATCTTAAAAGAAAAGTCTAAACTGAGCTTCAGCTTTTATCAAATCTAAATTAACTTCAACTTAAAGAATTCCAGTCACAAAGTATTATGAAACTCCACCAGCAGCTTATAATTATGTTAAAGAGAAGTAAGTATATTCATTCCACAGTTTGCTGTAGCAGTCAGATGGCGATCCAGTATAAATAATTAAAGGTAAGAATCAGTCTTAATAATTTCAGGTAACGACTGAGGGCCACGGCGACAACACATTTTATGTTTCGTCGTAATAATCAGCAGGTAGTCTTGACAGAGCAGCAGTTAAAAGATTTTAAGAGACGCAGCGTTCAGTCAGCAAGCAAACGTACATCCAATATTAGACGGGAAGGTTTCACGCTAAGCTATATTGTTTCATTTTTCTGCCACAGTTTCGTGATTATTTTATCGAGAGCACTGGACATGATAGCTTGCAAGTACAGATTTTTCAATGGCGTGATGTTCTTACGGTGCGATCTCAGCTTCCTTTTTGTCGGCAGAAGACAGTTAGACAATCTCGTTGGGAGACACAAACCTTCCCGGGAAGATGGACAATTTCACGAAAGTGAGACTGTGTTCAGCTTCGTTCTTCTGGTCCTTGGCTGATGGAAGAGTACGCCGTGCTACCAAGGAATAATTGAACAAGATATTTTTACCTCACCTGCATGAACATCAAAGGCCGAAATACTACGATGCTGTCCGGTCAGCAAGAGGAAGACAGCTGCTTTCGCTTTGAAAAAATTTGGTTTATCCAGTCGTATGTGTCGCCCCACTACCATGCTCGGCGTGAAGAAGCCGACCATTCGATAAGACACTGCTCCAGGCTGGTACCAGCCTCGTGTTTGTCTAAAGGCGTTTTGTACTCCAAGTCTGGGAAGTGCCTGCTATGTTCATCACTTTTTCCGTGAAACAAGTAGTATTCTTGTGCGTCACATTGGCAACAGCATTCAGTCATCCCTTCGATGTACAGTTTCTTGAAAAGCAGGGAGCTGAGGGTGGAGAATGGAGATTCGTGGCATTTCGTGTACTGGCGACTGTACCATTGGTCTCCCGCATGCCGTCTCGTACTGATGGGCGCACGCTTTGCTGGTTTTGGGGAAACGTAAATGTTGCACTGGCGGCCGTGTGTTCCATATTCTGAGCAGCTCCCCGTTTTATTGGTCTTGGATGCATCTTGACTTGCCTATCAGATTATACTTCGTGATTTTGCCTCATTAACTTTGAAACTGTGAGCTGTTACAGATAAGAATATCCTGTTACAATTTCTCCATGCAGTGTTCCACATAATTTGTTACGTCCCCAGCAATTTGTGTCGGTTCAATCGTGAGCATTCAGAACTTTGTTCTCTGTCAATTTCTTGAGAACTTTTGACTAACATTCACAGCAAATAAAAATATGTTAGACTTGACTTAAATTTCAGGATTATTTTAACTATTCTGCAACTTTCCCACTAATAACAAATGTAACCTGTTGTAGATCGAAGTTTGTTATCACTGGGGTAGTTTTATTGTAATGCATTTTGGCCAAACTCAACGATCAGTTATTATTCAGAAAGGATAACGGTCATTGTCCTCCGCTCATCTTGTGTGATTATAGATTTGTTTATTATCTAGGGATAATTGAGTCATTTTCCCATAGGTTTCCAAGTTCGCTGTCTGTTGTTTCACGATAATTTGGCTAATGATCTTGCAGTATTCGAATGTCACATCATAACGCAAGTCCAGGGCACGCTGCACCAACAACAAACAGACACTATACTTTCAGTGGGAATGACCTGGAGAAACTGCCTTTAGCCGGTAAAGGCATCCACACGACAAACTTTCTGTTTAAAATTGTTGAAATTCTTGAAAACATAGTCATCAATCTTAAAATTTGTTAAAATTAAAATTTAAAACAGTCTTGATCGCAATTTTTGATTGGAGTGAGTAACCGGTTTCGACTGTTTCATAGAGTCATCTTCAGACTCAAGAGCGGTGGATGGACACTGCCAGACGAAGGTTGAGGGTCGACGGGAATTGATGGAAAGTTAAAATTTTAAATAATATCCAATGCAAGTTAACATTTACAGCTGAACATAAAAACATAAAAGTATAAATTTCTTGTTGTGGTCTTCAGTCTGAAGACTGGTTTGATGCAGCTTTCAGTGCTACTCTATCCTGATGCAAGCCTCTTCATCTCTGAATAACTACTGCAATCTACATCCTTCTGAATCTGCTTACTGTACTCATCTCTTTGTCCCCCTGAACGATTTATAGCCCTCACACGTCCCTCCAATACTAGATTGATGTCTCAGAATGTGTCCTATCAACCGATCCCTTCCTTTGGTCAAGTTTTGCCACAAATTTCGTGTCTCCCTAATTCTATTCAGTATCTCCTCATTAGTTACGTGATCTACTCATCTTCAGGATTATTCTGTAATACCACATTTCGAAAGCTTCTATTCTCTTTTTGTCTAAACTGCTTACAGTCCATGTTTCACTTCCACACATTGCTGCACCCTAGACCACTACTTTCAGAAAAGACTTCCTAACACTTATATCTATGGTCCTGCCCCCATGAACCATGGACCTTGCCGTTGGTGGGGAGGCTTGCGTGCCTCAGCGATACAGAAGGCCGTACCGTAGGTGCAACCACAACGGAGGGGTATCTGTTGAGAGGCCAGACAAACGTGTGGTTCCTGAAGAGGGGCAGCAGCCTTTTCAGTAGTTGCAGGGGCAACAGTCTGGATGATTGACTGATCTGGCCTTGCAACATTAACCAAAACGGCGTTGCTGTGCTGGTACTGCGAACGGCTGAAAGCAAGGGGAAACTACAGCCGTAATTTTTCCCGAGGACATGCAGCTTTACTGTATGATTAAATGATGATGGCATCCTCTTGGGTAAAATATTCCGGAGGTAAAATAGTCCCCCATTCGGATCTCCGGGCGGGGACTACTCAGGAGGATGTCGTTATCAGGAGAAAGAAAACTGGCGTTCTACGGATCGGAGCGTGGAATGTCAGATCCCTTAATCGAGCAGGTAGGTTAGAAAATTTAAAAAGGGAAATGGATAGGTTAAAGTTAGATATAGTGGGAATTAGTGAAGTTCGGTGGCAGGAGGAACAAGACTTCTGGTCAGGTGATTACAGGGTTATAAACACAAAATCAAATAGGGGTAATGCAGGAGTAGGTTTAATAATGAATAGGAAAATAGGAATGCGGGTAAGCTACTACAAACAGCATAGTGAACGCATTATTGTGGCCAAGATAGATACGAAGCCCACACATACTACAGTAGTACAAGTTATATGCCAACTAGCTCTGCAGATGACGAAGAAATTGAAGAAATGTACGATGAAATAAAAGAAATTATTCAGATAGTGAAGGGAGACGAAAATTTAGTAGTAATGGGTGACTGGAATTCGAGTGTAGGAAAAGGGAGAGAAGGAAACATAGTAGGTGAATATGGATTGGGGCTAAGAAATGAAAGAGGAAGCCGCCTAGTAGAATTTTGTACAGAGCACAACTTAGTCATAGGTAACACTTGGTTTAAGAATCATGAAAGAAGGTTGTATACGTGGAAGAACCCTGGAGATACTAAAAGGTATCAGATAGATTATATAATGGTAAGACAGAGATTTAGGAACCAGGTTTTAAGTTGTAAGACATTTCCAGGGGCAGATGTAGACTCTGACCACAATCTATTGGTTATGACCTGTAGATTAAAACTGAAGAAACTGCAAAAATGTGAGAAATTAAGGAGATGGGACCTGGACAAACTGAAAGAACCAGAGGTTGTACAGAGTTTCAGGGAGAGCATAAGGGAACAATTGACAGGAATAGGGGAAAGAAATACAGTAGAAGAAGAATGGGTAGCTCTGAGGGATGAAGTAGTGAAGGCAGCAGAGGATAAAGTAGGTAAAAAGACGAGGGCTGCTAGAAATCGTTGGGTAACAGAAGAAATATTGAATTTAATTGATGAAAGGAGAAAATATAAAAATGCAGTAAACGAAGCAGGCAAAAAGGAATACAGACGTCTCAAAAATGAGATCGACAGGAAGTGCAAAATGGCTAAGCAGGAATGGCTAGAGGACAAATGTAAGGACGTAGAGGCTTATCTCACTAGGAGTAAGATAGATACTGCCTACAGGAAAGTTAAAGAGACCTTTGGAGAGAAGAGAACCACGTGTATGAATATCAAGAGCTCAGATGGCAACCCAGTTCTAAGCAAAGAAGGGAAGGCAGAAAGGTGGAAGGGGTATATAGAAGGTTTATACAAGGGTGATGTACTTGAGGACAATATTATGGAAATGGAAGAGGATGTAGATGAAGACGAAATGGGTGATACGATATTGCGTGAAGAGTTTGACAGAGCACTGAAAGACCTGAGTCGGAACAAGGCCCCCGGAGTAGACAACATTCCATTAGAACTACTGACGGCCTTGGGAGAGCAAGTCATGACAAAACTCTACCAGCTGGTGAGCAAGATGTATGAGACAGGCCAAATACCCTCAGACTTCAAGAAGAATATAATAATTCCAATCCCAAAGAAAGCAGGTGTTGACAGATGTGAAAATTACCGAACTATCAGTTTAATAAGTCACAGCTGCAAAATACTAACGTGAATTCTTTACAGACGAATGGAAAAACTGGTAGATGCGGACCTCGGGGAGGATCAGTTTGGATTCCGTCGAAATGATGAAACACGTGAGGCAATACTGACCTTACGACTTATCTTAGAAGAAAGATTAAGAAAAGGCAAACCTACGTTTCTAGCATTTGTAGACTTAGAGAAAGCTTTTGACAATGTTGACTGGAATACTCTTTTTCAAATTCTAAAGGTGGCAGGGGTAAAATACAGGGAGCGAAAGGCTATTTACAATTTGTACAGAAACCAGATGGCAGTCATAAGAGTCGAGGGGCATGAAAGGGAAGCAGTGGTTGGGAAAGGAGTGAGACAGGATTGTAGCCTCTCCCCGATGTTATTCAATCTGTATATTGAGCAAGCAGTAAAGGAAACAAAAGAAAAATTTGGAGTAGGTATTAAAATTCATGGAGACGAAGTAAAAACTTTGAGGTTCGCCGATGACATTGTAATTCTGTCAGAGACGGCAAAGGACTTGGAAGAGCAGTTGAACGGAATGGACAGTGTCTTGAAAGGAGGATATAAGATGAACATCAACAAAAGCAAAACGAGGATAATGGAATGTAGTCAAATTAAATCGGGTGATGCTGAGGGAATTAGATTAGGAAATGAGACACTTAAAGTAGTAAAGGAGTTTTGCTATTTAGGAAGTAAAATAACTGATGATGGTCGAAGTAGAGAGGATATAAAATGTAGACTGGCAATGGCAAGGAAAGCGTTTCTGAAGAAGAGAAATTTGTTAACATCGAATATAGATTTAAGTGTCAGGAAGTCATTTCTGAAAATATTTGTTTGGAGTGTAGCCATGTATGGAAGTGAAACATGGACGATAACTAGTTTGGACAAGAAGAGAATAGAAGCTTTCGAAATGTGGTGCTACAGAAGAATACTGAAGATAAGGTGGATAGATCACGTAACTAATGAGGAGGTATTGAATAGGATTGGGGAGAAGAGAAGTTTGTGGCACAACTTGACTAGAAGAAGGGATCGGTTGGTAGGACATGTTTTGAGGCATCAAGGGATCACAAATTTAGCATTGGAGGGCAGTGTGGAGGGTAAAAATCGTAGAGGGAGACCGAGAGATGAGTACACTAAGCAGATTCAGAAGGATGTAGGTTGCAGTAGGTACTGGGAGATGAAGAAGCTTGCACAGGATAGAGTAGCATGGAGAGCTGCATCAAACCAGTCTCAGGACTGAAGACCACAACAACAACATATCTATGGTATATTCGTTGTTACCAAATTTCTCTTCTTTAGAAATGCTTTTCTTACCATTGCCCGTCCACATATTATATGCTGTCTGCTTCAGCCGTTATCAATTATTTTGGTGCCCAAATAGCAAAAGTCATCTGTTACTGTATGTGTCCCGTTTCCTAAGCTAACTTCCTTAGCATCACACGACTTAATTCGACTACATGTCATTATCCTCGTTTTGCTTTTGTTGATGTTCATCTTACAATCTCCTTTCAAGACACTGTCCATTCCGTCCACTTGCTCTGCCAAATCCTCTGCTGTCTATAATAGAATTGGAGTATCATTGGCAAACCTCGAAGTTTTTATTTCTTTTCCCTGATCTTTAATTCCTACTCCAATTTTTCTTTGATTTCCTTTACAGCTTGTTCCGTGCAAGCAATACTTAACAAGCAATACGTTTCTTAGATCTTCCGATTTTTGAATATGAAGACAAAAACCGCTTTGCAACGTACAGAAAACCAGCAACATCTGATATGATAATTAATGCCGATTCTTGCTTCCCATACAATTATAAGTAGGCCTTCTTTCACGCGATTATTCGTAGAGTTCTTAAACTGCTACTGGAGAAAACTGACATTCAAAACGAATTTGATATACTAGGGCAAACAGCGAAAACCAACAGTTTTAAAACTGGAATCGTAGATGTGTTATTTACAAATTTACCGGAAACGTATGTTAATACCGAATGTAATGAGAGGAAATACACAAGTATGGTCTACAGGGACAACATATCAGACAAAATTAGTAGATTATTCAAGAACACACATCTCAATGTGGTCTTCACTTTTGACAATACTTTACAGGATACAACAAAACATACAACAAACAAATTTAATAACAGATTTTTAAAATTTGGAGTTTATAAACTAACACAATAGCTGACAATGATACATCGGACAAGCTGGATACAACAGCCACATCACATTTTACGAACGCAGAGTACGCACACCTAGCAGTAAATCGTTATTTGGACATAATATGCTGCAGAATAACCACTCCTGTGGGTCAATTCAACATAAGCTCAAAGTATTACACAATGCCTCTGAAGATCTATTGCTAAATGCAATATAAGAAATTGAAATTTTCATTCAGTACAAAAAAGATCGGTCAATATTATTCAGTCAGTCAGTAGTGCTCACTCAGCAAATAGAATTTAAATAAAGACCATTTTCGATCTGTTTGATGACTTACTGCGAATTTTTTTTTTTAAATTTAACTATACACTACAGATCATACACTCCTGGAAATGGAAAAAAGAACAAATTGACACCGGTGTGTCAGACCCACCATACTTGCTCCGGACACTGCGAGAGGGCTGTACAAGCAGTGATCACACGCACGGCACAGCGGAAACACCAGGAACCGCAGTGTTCGCCGTCGAATGGCGCTAGCTGCGCAGCATTTGTGCACCGCCGCCGTCAGTGTCAGCCAGTTTGCCGTGGCATACGGAGCTCCATCGCAGTCTTTAACACTGGTAGCATGCCGCAACAGTGTGGACGTGAACCGTATGTGCAGTTGACGGACTTTGAGCGAGGGCGTATAGTGGGCATGCGCGAGGCCGGGTGGACGTACCGCCGAATTGCTCAACACGTGGGGCGTGAGGTCTCCACAGTACATCGATGTTGTCGCCAGTGCTCGGCGGAAGGTGCACGTGCCCGTCGACCTGGGACCGGACCGCAGCGACGCACGGATGCACGCCAAGACCGTAGGATCCTACGCAGTGCCGTAGGGGACCGCACCGCCACTTCCCAGCGAATTAGGGACATTGTTGCTCCTGGGGTATCGGCGAGGACCATTCGCAACCGTCTCCATGAATCTGGGATACGGTCCGGCACACCGTTAGGCCGTCTTCCGCTCACGCCCCAACATCGTGCAGCCCGCCTCCAGTGGTGTCGCGAAAGGCGTGAATGGAGGGACGAGTGGAGACGTGTCGTCTTCAGCGATGAGAGTCGCTTGTGCCTTGGTGCCAATGATGGTCGTATGCGTGTTTGGCGCCGTGCAGGTGAGCGCCACAATCAGGACTGCATACGACCGAGGCACACAGGGCCAACACCCGGCATCATGGTGTGGGAAGCGATCTCCTACACTGTCCGTACACCTCTGGTGATCGTCGAGGGGACACTGAATAGTGCATTGTACATCCAAACCGTCATCGAACCCATCGTTCTACCATTCCTAGACCGGCAAGGGAACTTGCTGTTCCAACAGGACAATGCACGTCCGCATGTATCCCGTGCCACCCAACATGCTCTAGAAGGTGTAAGTCAACTACCCTGGCCAGCAAGATCTCCGGATCTGTCCCCCATTGTGCATGTTTGGGACTGGATGAAACGTCGTCTCACGCGGTCTGCACGTCCAGCACGAACGCTGGTCCAACTGAGGCGCCAGGTGGAAATGGCATGGCAAGCCGTTCCAAAGGACTACATGCAGCATCTCTACGATCGTCTCCATGGGAGAATAGCAGCCTGCATTGCTGCGAAAGGTGGATATACACTGTACTAGTGCCGACATTGTGCATGCTCTGTTGCCTGTGTCTATGTGCCTGTGGTTCTGACAGTCTGATGATGTGATGTATCTGACCCCAGGAATGTGTCAATAAAGTTTCCCCTTCCTGGGACAATGAATTCACGGTGTTCTTATTTCAATTTCCAGGAGTGTATATTTCACGAAATATTATGTAGGCTTGTGTGTTAAGTTACTTCTTACATATTTTATCATCAATGCAAAAAACTGTTTTAAACAGTTATTTGCAATTAAATTCAAAATAACAAATGCACAACATTCTGTACAAGTTGTTGGAGTGGCAGTATTGCTGGTGAGTCTAGACAATGACTGCATGGGTTTCCTGCTATGCATGGCACAGCATGCAGTATTAATTTCTCCTTTTAAATATTGCTAGATATTGACAATCACGTATTTCACGAAACGTTTTTAGACTTGTACATTAGGCTGATTCTTACATGCTACGCTTCAAAGCGAAAAAATTTTTAACGGCTATTTGTAATTAGATTCAAAACAATGATTATACAGCATTCTGTACGTGGCTAAATAGCTCGTTAGGCTGCGTATGATTGCATGGTATTTCAGCAATGCATGGCACTGCATTCCGTATTGGCGATCGTCGCTGAAGGACGACTTTAAGCAAACGCCTATATAAAGACCACACGCGGCCGAACCGAAACCTGTACGACAGCAGCACAGCATCTTTGATCGCCATCGATAAGTTGTACACGACGCTGGTTAGAGGCGTCCACAAAATTCCTCAGAATGCATTCCACCAAAGTGTTAACGTGTCCCCTTGGTTGGACGATTACATTTTTTTCACGTAATATTACGTAAAATTTTAACTTTATAACATGTAAACTGTTATTTCCTATTAAGCTACTTCCTATACATGTTATCGCCAATGCAGAAAACTTTGCCGGCCGGGGTGGCCGAGCGGTTCTAGGCGCTACAGTATAGAACCGCGCGACCGCTACGGTCGCAGGTTCGAATCCTGCCTCGGGCATGGATGTGTGTGATGTCCTTAGGTTAGTTAGGTTTAAGTAGTTCTAAGTTCTAGGGAACTGATGACCTCAGATGTTAAGTCACATAGTGCTCTGAGCCTTTTTGCAGAAAACTTTCACAAAAACTTATTTGTAATTAAATTCAAGACAATGATTACACTGCATTCTGTACATATTATTACGGTGGCTGTGCTTCTGGCGATATTGGAGAATAGTTACATGGGTTTGGTGCAATACATGACACTGCGTAAAATTTTGTCGGTTGGTGATGAAGGATGACTTCAACTAAGATAAACATGGAGATCGGAAAGCAGTATAGCAGCAGTGTAGCATCACTGATCGTTAATGATAAGGTGTCTACATCGTTATGTAACCAGCAGCGCCCTTGCCCTAGAGCCCATCTTTGGTGTACAGAAAGTCCCACAGAGGGCAGTCTAGTAACATGATATCATTGGTTTGTCAATTACACTTTTTTTACATTATGCTATGTAACATATTACTTAGACATAATGTACGATAATACCCAACATAGTATTAAGGTTCATATTCAAGCTGTATGATATGTATCGCATATGTTGCGTCCTGTTTGCTAAAGATGACGTAGGAGACAGGTAAGGGCGGAATTCTACTGTTTAACTCCATGACGCCGTCACATAGTCAGTAGTCGACATCAGTGGGTGGTAACCACAGTTCCTCCTGCATGCCAGAATTTCCAAGCGCCATCACTGGGTATAACTTCGTATAGTTTGTGTTTAACTTGATGTTTATTACATTAAATGTTACCCCTAATCTGTTGTACTCCAAATTGTAGAGAATGGCCCGAAGATGGTTCACATGCGTTCGAAACCGGTCACTACTTATGAATAAAAGTGTTTTCATGCGATCAAGACTATTCTATGTAATATTTCATTGTTCATAATTGGTTGCTTTCATCGACTCCCCGACTTAGATTATACATTATGAAATGCATTCGCAAACTGCCAATACAGTACCACAACAGCTAAACCATTTACTGGAAACATACGAAAATTTGTGCCGGACTGTGAGTCGAACTCTTTTTTCCCGCTTGTCGCTGGCGATCGCCTTAACCACTTCGGCTATCAGAGTACGTTTCCACGACCGACCTAAATCCCCATACTTTCCAGTGTCGACTTCACATAGTGCTAACACAGTTATGTATTCCCACACACGGAGACACTTTTTTTTCGTCAGGTTGTCTTGGCTTTGGCATGAAATGCGTTAGTACAGTGTCTGTAATTGAGAGCGTCTGTATAATTCGATGCAGTGTTTCTTCAGACATGTTTTTGATGATATAGCTACTGAAAGGATAAAGGAAAATTTGTGTCTCATTTCGAATAGGTACCCGATTCATACAATTATATTCGAGTGAACCTTAAATTTATCCACAACATGTTGATTAAAATATATGTTTAAAGTCTGTGGAAAGCACAAAACATCGAAACTGTACTAAATGTCTTCTCATAGAATTATTCTGAGCAGTTTCGGTAATGTACTAGACCGTTTAGCAACAGTCAAATCTGAGCAAGTAGAGGGCGCCATGACGGATGCAGAAATAAGTGACCACAATGTCCTTATAGGGAGATTGAATCTGTGACATTCAAGATCGACCAAAAATAAATGCAATATATATTTAAAAATTAGATTAAATTCGTTTGACTTCTTCCTAAGAGACAACCTCCATTCTTCCCACTCTACGTAACCGTCGAAAAAGCGTGGCTCAAATTCAAAGAAATCGTATTGATGGTAGTTAAGAGCTTTATACCAAGTAAATTAATAAAAGAGATAAGGTATACAAAACAGGTGAGGCAGCTGTTGCAGAAGCAACGGAAAAACTTTTTTTTTTTAGTCATCCGTATTTTGACTGGCTTGATGCAGCCCACCGCCTGGATGTATTACAACCACTGTCTTCCTCTACAGTTTTTGAAACGTACCAGATTTAAAAGACCACAAAATCCCCAAGCCTGGCGAGAGTTTACAGAAGCTGAAAATTAGTGCAGGCTTTCATTGGAGATGTTTTTAATGTTCACAGCGAAATTCTCTCTAGAAATCTGGCAGAAAATCCGAAGAGGTTCTGTCGCACGTAAAATATATCAGTGGCAGGATACAATCAATACCATTTCTGCGTGATAGCAACTGTAATATTACTGACGACAGCATGACTAAAGCGAAGTTACTAAACATATTCTTCAGTAATTTTATCACCAAAGAAAGAAAATGTAGTAAACATACCAGAGTAATACAAGAGTAATTTGGAAGTAGATACTCTTACTGTAGCAAACCAACTTAACTCACTTAACAAATGGAAGTCTACCAGTCCAGACTGCTCAGATCAACAGCACACAAGAAAGGAAGTAGAAATAATCCATTGAGAAACAAACCCAAATCAGCGACACCGATATGCAGTAGGATTTTCAGGCATTAACTGTTACCGGACCTTATGACTCGAAGGAAACGATCTATTAACACATAACCAGCACCGATTCAGAAAATATCGTTCTTGTGAAACACATCTGGCTCTCTATGCACACACAGTAATGAGTGCTATCGATAGGGGATCTCAAACTAATCCCATGTTTCTAGATTTCCAGAAAGATTTTGCACTGTTCCTCAAAAGCGACTTCTAATCAAATTATGTACCTATGGAATATTGTCTCAGCTGTGCGACTGGATTCATGATTAACTGTCATAAAGGTCATAGTGGTAACTGACCAGAAGTCATCTAGTGAAGCCAAAGATACTTCTGTGGTTCCCCAAGGAAGCGTTATTGGCCATATGCTGTTCTATATAAATTGTTTACGAGATGCGTGAGAAAAGTAATGGGACGGACTCCAATATGGGTGATCTGATAACGCTGTGTTCTTCTTCTTGTGTAGACTGCTGTGTTAATCTGTGCCAGATGCTCAGTCTGAGTTTCAGATTCGTACAGCCATCACGTGATTTTTGAGGGCGCCGTCAGTGAACTTGTGTTTTTGTTGTGTGTTACAAAAATTGAAGAGTGGAATTTAGAGCAACGTTATGGAATCAAGTTGTGTGCTAAACTTGGAGAATCTATGAGTGTGAACTGTGAAACGTTGAAACAGGTCCATGGGGAACACTCCTTATCAAGAGCACAAGTTTATTGCCGGAACAAATCATTTTTGGAAGCCCGAGAACACGCTGCAGGTGAACCTCGCCCAGGGAGATCTTCAACTTAAAAAACTGACGAAAACGAGGAACATGTGTATGCTCTTATGAGATCAGACCGACGTTTAACAATGAGAATGATTGGTGACCTATTAAACACTTCCATCGTACACCAAATTTTGACCGAAGTTTTACACGTACGAAATGTTTGAGTTAAAGTGGTGCGGAAAAACCTCACAACTGATCACAAGGACAATCGAAGAAACGTGTGCATTAATCTTCTTCAGAGGATTGCCAATGAATAATTGAAAAAGTCTTAAAAGGATGTCATTTTGGGACTCAGAACAACATTCAAAAGATTGTGACCGACACGTTAAAGGCACTTCCAGTTGAAGCCTTTCAGCGCTGCTACCAGGACTGAGAACAAAGACTCAGACCGGTGTATAGATGGCGAAGCGAACAATATTGTTGTTTGAAAAAAATAAAAGCTTTGATAGATAAAAACTCAGTCTCAATCCTGTTCTCTCCACCTCGTAGGAGACTATCTGGATAGCCATCTTTGATTGTTTGCCGACGATGTCATTTACCATGTACTAGTCTTCAGAAGATCAAAATGAGTTACATAAAATCTGCAAAAAATGGCAATTAGCTCTAAATAATGAAAAATGTTCTGTCATCTCCATGAGTACAAAAAAAAGGTTTAATTTTGGTTACACGATAAATCACACAAAATTAAAGGTTATCAATTTAACAAAATACCTAGGAATTAAAACTGCTAACAAATGAACTGGAACCGGTAGACAGAATATGTCGTCAGGAAGGAGAACCCACGACAACGTTTTATTGACAGAATACTTAAAAGGTAAAACTAATCTGCTAAAGAGGGCGCCTACAGCACGCTTGTTCGTTATTTTCTGGAGACTGCTGCTCGGTGCGTGATCCTTACCAGACAGGACTGACGGACGACATGGAAAAAAGTTCAGAGAAGGAGAGTTCTTTATGTATTATCACGAAATGGGAAACGCATTTTTATCACATACTTGATATGATAAAAATGCGTTTTTCGTTTCAGCGAAATCTTTTCACGAAATTACAATCGTCACATTTTTCCTACTAATGACAAAATAGCTTGTTAATTTAGGTGTACA
Source organism: Schistocerca gregaria (assembly GCF_023897955.1). Taxonomy (NCBI): domain Eukaryota; kingdom Metazoa; phylum Arthropoda; class Insecta; order Orthoptera; family Acrididae; genus Schistocerca; species Schistocerca gregaria. The sequence continues at coordinate 293,191,091 of NC_064924.1, read as the reverse complement.
TTTATCACACGTTGTATTTGAGAGGAGAACGGTAGAGAAATAAAGCTGTTGTATGCACACTTTCTCAGACACTTAAGTGTGAATTGCAGAGTAATCATATAGATGTAGATGTACACTGAAGCGCCAATGAAACTGGTATAGTCATGAGTATTCAAATACAGAGATATGTAAACGGGCAGAATACGGCGCTGCGGTCGGCAACGCCTATATAAGACGACAAGTGTCTGGCGCAGTTGTTAGATCTGTTACTGCTGCTACAGTGGCAGGCTATCAAGATTTAAGTGAGTTTGAACGTGCTGTTATAGTCGGCGTACGAGCGATGGGACACAGCATCTGCGAAGTAGCGAAGAAGTAGGGATTTTTCCCGTACGACCATTTCACGAGTGTACCGTGAATGTCAGGAATCCGGTGAAACATAAAATGTCCGACGTCAATGCGGCCGGAAAAAGAACCTGCAAGAACGGGAGCAAAGACGACTGAAGACAATCATTCAACGTGACAGAAGTGCAACCCTTCCGCAAATTGATGCGGATTTCAATGCTGGGCCATCGTCAAGTGTCAGAGTGCGAAGCATTCAACAGAATATCATCGATATAGGCTTTCGGGGCCGAAGGCCTACTCGTGTAGCCTTGATGACTGCACGACCCAAAGCTTCACAGCTCACCTGGGCCCATGAACATCGACATTGGATTGTTGATGACTGTGAAACCACCCGCTAAAAAAAAAATTAATGAATTACTGTGCTGATAAACCTCTTACTTTACTTCGTTTTCAAACAGCCGAGCAGAACTGAACGTACCCAGACATTTCTCTCTTTACTTATTCTGATCAACACTAAACTAACACACAACATTTTTAGCGCAACGCAATCTGACTTTCAATAATCCCTACAAAAGAGTGGCCCTGACTAACAATAACCTATACCTTTCATGAATCACTTACCTCACAAAAATCTTCGTTACTCGAACTACTGCAATACAGCGAGCGCCAATACTGCTAGCTAAATAAAAGATTGTAACTACTGAAGGCACTAACTACTGATAGGCATAGCTAGCAAATGAAAGATTTTGCTAGAGAACAAACACTGTATTTACCTTAATAATATTCAAAAGTCATCATATATATATATATATATATATATATATATATATATATATATATATATATAACGTCCAGATCACCTTCTCTCAAAATTCTGCCATCTCTGTCCTCACATCCACCACTGCTGGCGGCTCACCTCCAACTGCGCAACGCTACAAGCTGTTCACATCCAACTGCCCAAAATTAAAATAGCGAATATTCCAACAATGCCAACCAGCCACAGATTGCACACAGCACCGTCAGTGATTTTCATACAGAGAGCTACGTGGAGTTACTAGCAACTGGAAACATATTGCTTGGTCGGACGAGTCTCGTTTCATATATATAGAGCGCATGGGCGTGTGCGGATATGGAGCCAACCTCATGAATCCACGGACCCTGCATGTCAGCAGGGAACTGTTCAAGCTGGTGGAGGCTCTGTAATGGTGTGGGTCGTGTGCAGTTGGAGTGATATGCGACCCCTGCTACGTCTAGATACGACTGACAGGCGACACATAAGTAAGCACCCTCTCTGATCACCAGCATCCATTGATGTCCGTTGTGCATTCCGCAGGGCTTGGGCAATTCCAGCAGGACGTGCGACATCACACACGTCCATAATTTCTACCGAACACTCTTCTGAGCTTAAACACTTCCGCCGGCCACCAAACTCCTCAGACATGAACATTATTGAGTATATCCCGGACGCCTTACAATGTGCTGTTCAGAAGAGACTTCCATCCCCTCGTACTCTTACGGACTTACGGACAGCCCTGCAGGATTCCTGGCGTCATTTCCCTCCAGCACTACTTCAGACATTAGTCAAGTCCATGCCACGTCGCATTGCAGCACTTCTGCGTGCTCGCGGAGGCCCTACACGATATTAGGCAGATGTACCAGTTTCTTTGGCTCTTCTGTGTAGATGCAGACTACTCTAGTAATGGAAGAATCACCAAGAGACTCACAAATTTGATTATATTGACACATATCCCATAATGTACGTTCGGCGTTGGAGCCAATCCTGTTTCACCTCTTCACTTCATCAAACGGTATGCCAGACTATGCGAGAAACTGAAAATGCAGACATACAATTTGTTATTGGAGCTGCACACTTTCACTCTTCGTACTCTTTTAGTAAGAGGTAATCAGGATTTATAAACAACTATTTTTCAGTCCTCTGCCAAAAAATTCATCGTGGTAAAGGATTCACTCAGAACCAGGTATCTTATATGTACAGAAGGTCCGCATATGAAGCAAGACTTCTCCCACTTTCCCCTTTCAAGAACGTTACTGACTGTGTCGATCGAATTTCGCAGCAACGACGAGCACGATAGCGGGTGAAAGCCTTTCATCCGCTTCAGAACACTCGCTGTCTGAGTCATCCACGTATTTAGCTTTCCTTGAGTGGATGTAGCGTTGCGCGATGCGCTGCAGATTCTGCGAGGAAACTAGAAATCAGAGACGCGTATTATGCTCAAGTTTCCCCTCAGCAGTCACCGCTGTGAAGGATAGTCCGGTTCGCAGTTCTGATCTGCTACTGCGGAATACTAGTACCACGCACTCTACATTTCACCAACACCTTTGATGATTACCACCCTAACAAACGAATCATATCCACTGCAGTATTTTGTCCTCCGTTCCGAAGCGAGCGGCCCCTTCTTTGAACCAACTGGCTAAGTACACGCATCTCCTAACTCTTCGTCTGTCTTTAACCAGCGCTCCCTGCACTTCCTGCAGCATTGTCTCCTATTTAATTTGGAACTGGCCGGAAGTAGGAGGACCTATACCTACTACATTCGACGTACAGTAAAGGAACAGAACGAGCTCAGCTCCACGTAATCAATACACTTCAATATTTTGATTTCAGAAGAGCACAGCGCATGTTCCAAACTTGTACAGCCAATCGACGCTAGTGATATAGATCGGTATTCTCATTCCATATCGAAACTGCCGTTCTGTGAAGACTATAGCGACGAGCTTGATGCATTTCACTGTGTTGTGATCTATCAGACGGTCAAGCAGAAGGAGAAATATATGGTTAATATATGAGGGAGCTCCAGATGGAAGGAATTTGAATCAGTTCGTTTTACATAAATCACTCGTGAAAACAATTCTGGACTATTGTTCTAGTGTTCAGAGTCCACCCCAAGAAGGAGAGAAATGATCATAGAGCGTAAACGCACGCTCACCTAAGGCTACTCGGCTCTGCACTTAAACACGCTATAATGTTAAAGCAGTGTGTTTTCCGATATATCACTCGTGGACTACAACGCTGCTAATGTTCCAACACAGGAAAAATGTTTTCAATACCTGATATGCATTCACCCTGCAAGTTTTATATTCCAGTCATTATGGCAACAAACTTTAAGATAATAAAACTACTACCACCTGCAGCAAAGAAAAAAAAACACAGTTTCTTATGTAGCGGGGAAATGAAGTACTTCGCATGCACCCTCGTTCGTCTAGAGGAGGGTACCGAAACGGGTTTTCAATCGATTTTGTGGACATGTGTCACATTGTAAGAATATATTACCGTCGCAAGTAAATGTGGTAAATAGTGACAGCAGACTGAGATGCCGCATAGACCTCTCACAGAAATGAAAACAACAAATAAACGTGTGTGAAGTATGTTAGAACGAAGGAAATTCGAGACTCAAAACTTCCAAAACCGAACCCAAGAGGCTTAACATGTGGTACCCGTGTAGAACTAATAGGACGTACGTCCGTCTGGAGGTCCCTTCATTATACGTCTCTGTTGCAAACTGACATTATTTGAATACAGCAGACAGACACTTCAATGACCGGACGGAAAGTTCGTAATTTTGTGTGGGTGTGTTGGGGGGGGGGGGGGGGATGGGAGGGAGTGTGATTTGAACCCGAATTTCCCCTGCCTCACTCCAACACGATGACCGCACAACCACGCCACAATGGCGATAAACATTCTTGATATTGCACATATTAAGTCCGACCGTTCACTGTTTCTAGTTTTCTTCTTTTTTGTAAAGTTCAGTACACCTTCCTTCTGTTTTTATGCTTGATATGTGTTCGGTTTTTGACGGGCCATACAAAGGGGGCAACTTCACACTAAATCTGAGATGGGTGCGATGGGAAGTTTCCCTCGTGAGTATCTATTATACAGTTGCATAAGCAACGGGTACTGCATATTACAATATCATGTAGAAAGAATTTAGGGATTTAGTTGACAATGAAAGAGCAAAAAATTACACCTATCGACAGACAGGATTTGTTGTTCTGTAAAATTTCTGATGTCGCAAGCATTATTACACTGCCTGTTGTTGCAACAGTTTTGGAGAGAACTGAACGAAGAGTATGGAGACTTCATCTATGACTGCAAAGTATGTTGGATAAGTCAAGGGGCATGCCTCGAACGATTTTTCGATTGAAAACTCGCTTCTATTGAATTTATGGAGGAAAAATTGCAAAAACGAAAATGAGAACATCTGGAATGTATTGCCGAACTCGTATTTTAAGTGGACTTGACGGCACACTGTACACAATAAGCCGTTGCAAAATGAGAAAGAATTTCTTTTTGTTTTATAGGGTTGCATTTAAAAAGGAAATCATGTTGTAGGAGGGACTTATTCTGAGAAATACAGTCCAGTTTCATAAACTCACTGCAGTTAAAGAAAACGCAAGCGTTGAAAAATTTATTGTGACCTTTAGAGAATAAAAGGTATAGTTTCCCAAACGTTTTGAAGACGCTGTCAGCCTTAATCTGTTTTCGAGTCTGTTTGCCGTTCAGATGAAAGCGCCCTTGTGCATGTGCAGATGAAACTGATTGGCCTGCAAGGTAACTCCCGTTTTAATGACAGATCCTTTTACTGCGTCTACACCGTTTTCCTCAGGTTGAGTTTCCACGTCTCCTTAATGAGGTTGCAATATTTCAATCGACATATTTGTGTAAAAGACCTTTTTTCGATTAAGCGACTAAATAGGTCACGATTATGTGGTAAGTTGAATCCAAAAATTGGTGAAATTGTGTGCATTTATCCATATGCTGACAGTTTGTAACAGATAAAAATTGTATTATGTCTTCAGTGCGCCAAAAATAAACAATACTGAAAAGTTGTTTTGTTTGTGACCGGTTTTACTGTGAAATCTGAAATATACCGTAGAACCAAGTTGCATGCAGTAAGACTGCAATGCCATTTAAATACAGCATGTTCACAATTTCCCCCTCTCCCCGCTCCAAACATTCAGTGTGGGAGGACAAGGGTGGGGGAAGGGGCGGGAAAAAGCACTGTTAGAAGTGGGTATTTGTTGGGGATGGGGAGCGTGGGATGAATAAAATGACAATAGGGATATGTGTGCATATTTGATTAAATGTTGCACAGGAAATTCAAAATGTTGAATGGAGAGGTGGGAGAAACTTGGGGTGGTGGATGGGAGGTGGTGTGGCTGCAAGAAACTTCAACGGACCTACCCATAGGCGAGTGGTTGAAGCCTCAAAGTTGGGGGGGGGGGGGGGAGGGGTGTCAAGAATGGGGGAGAGACCAGAAGACACAGAAGGGGGGGGGGATGGATGCGGGTTCAAAATGGATAGAAAAGATCAGGCTGCAGTCACAATGCAATATTTATGAAATAAAGTGAAAGTAGGAAAATATATAGTAATCACAATATGCCTACAGAGAAGGGAAAATGCGTTACCCTTGTGTAAAACAGATTTGTTATTGCTTAGTAAGAATAAGCACCTAATGAAAGCCTCTTTGGTGTTATATAGCATAAACAGTCTAGTGTATCACAAGCTGCGACATCGTCGCGAAAAAACACAGTGACCCGTATAAGTAATAAGTTTCCTTTAATTTACGTCTATGGTCGCAATCTTTTCTGTTTTTATGAGACAGATCTGATCATGGTCATTTAAGACCGAAACCGGTAATCTGTTAAAGAGAAAAGATTGTGGCCATAGTCGTAAATTAAAGGAAACAGATTAGTGTACGTTGCAACCTATCTGAATTACAATAGACACATATCTTATTTATTAAAAGGATGTTAAGTAAGCGCAGGGAGATGAGAGAATTTCCAGCATATTCAGTTAACCTTCACTAGACTTACAGGCTACTTACATAGAACTTGTTGCATCTTTGGGCTGTGGACATAAGAATAATGGTATGCTTTAGGGGAAACAGTCAAATGGCGTTGTGTTCCTTTAAAAAATCGTTATACCAAGTTTCACTCGAAACAACACACAAAAGAAGAAAAATCATTTAAACGTAAGTGTAAATGTAGTAACACGCTATGCCTGAAGGTGCTGATACATGTTTAAGCACATTCTAACTCACAAATTATAACCCGACTGAGGATTACATTTCCACATTTCAGCAGAGCATCCATACTCACCTGGTCCCGACAGCAGACTCGCTCTCACAATCCTCATTTCACTATGCCAGACGCAACCTTCGGTATCTGTCCATTTCTACGCCCACAAAAGGTATGATGCGCTAAGCCATTCAGAGGTGCTGGAAAATGCGACCATTTTTTCGCCTCAGTTCTTTCAGAACACAGAAAGCTTCGAGAAGCTTCTCGAACTTCTAGCCGGCAGGTCACAGAACCAGTACAATGGTAGGATTTTAAGAATGGCCGGAAATATTTGACTGAATTTAAGATTTGGGTCCACCAACTAATATTGAAAGGAAAGCTATGCGACATCCCCCTGGCCTCCCATAGAAAGAAACAAGGAGGAAACCTCTATTGACTTGCAGCTCCGCCGACAAGTTCCCTTTTCTACATCTACATCTACATCTACATGACTACTCTGCAATTCACATTTAAGTGCTTGGCAGAGGGTTCATCGAACCACAATCATACTATCTCTCTACTATTCCACTCCCGAACAGCGAGCGGGAAAAACGAACACCTAAACCTTTCTGTTCGAGCTCTGATTTCTCTTATTTTATTTTGATGATCATTCCTACCTATGTAGGTTGGGCTCAACAAAATATTTTCGCATTCGGAAGAGAAAGTTGGTGACTGAAATTTCGTAAGAAGGTCTCGCCGTGACGAAAAACGTCTATGCTGTAATGACTTCCATCCCAACTCGCTTACCATATCTGCCACACTCTCTCCCCTATAACGCGATAATACAAAACGAGCTGCCCTTTTTTGCACCCTTTCGATGTCCTCCGTCAATCCCACCTGGTAAGGATCCCACACCGCGCAGCAATATTCTAACAGAGGACGAACGAGTTTAGTGTAAGCTGTCTCTTTAGTGGACTTGTTGCATCTGCTAAGTGTCCTGCCAATGAAACGCAACCTTTGGCTCGCCTTCCCGACAATATTATCTATGTGGTCCTTCCAACTGAAGTTGTTCGTAATTTTAACACCCAGGTACTTAGTTGAATTGACAGCCTTGAGAATTGTACTATTTATCGAGTAATCGAATTCCAACGGATTTCTTTTGGAACTCATGTGGATCATCTCACACTTTTCGTTATTTAGCGTCAACTACCACCTGACACACCATACAGCAATCTTTTCTAAATCGCTTTGCAGCTGATACTGGTCTTCGGATGACCTTACTAGACGGTAAATTACAGCATCATCTGCGAACAGTCTAAGAGAACTGCTCAGATTGTCACCCAGGTCATTTATATAGATCAGGAACAGTAGAGGTCCCAGGACGCTTCCCTGGGGAACACCTGATATCACTTCAGTTTTACTCGATGATTTGCCGTCTATTACTACGAACTGCGACCTTCCTGACAGGAAATCACGAATCCAGTCGCACAACTGAGACGATACCCCATAGGCCTGCAGCTTGATTAGAAGTCGCTTGTGAGGAACGGTGTCAAAAGCTTTCCGGAAATCTAGAAATACGGAATCAACTTGAGATCCCCTGTCGATAGCGGCCATTACTTCGTGCGAATAAAGAGCTAGCTGCGTTGCACAAGGGCGATGTTTTCTGAAGCCATGCTGATTACGTGTCAATAGATCGTTCCCTTCAAGGTGGTTCATAATGTTTGAATACAGTATATGCTCCAAAACCCTACTGCAAACCGACGTCAATGACATAGGTCTGTAGTTAAATGGATTACTCCTACTACCCTTCTTAAACACTGGTGCGACCTGCGCAATTTTCCAATCTGTAGGTACAGATCTATCGGTGAGCGAGCGGTTGTATATGAGTGCTAAGTAGGGAGCTATAGTATCAGCGTAATCTGAAAGGAACCTAATCGGTATACAATCTGGACCTGAAGACTTGCCCGTATTAAGCGATTTGAGTTGCTTCGCAACCCCTAAGGTATCTACTTCTAAGAAACTCATGCTAGCAGATGTTCGTGTTTCAAATTCTGGAATATTCCATTCGTCTTCCTTGGTGAAGGAATTTCGGAAAACTGCGTTCAATAACTCCGCTTTAGCGGCACAGTCGTCGATAACAGTACCATCGGCACTGCGCAGCGAAGGTATTGACTGCGTCTTGCCGCTTGTGTATTTTACATACGACCAGAATTTCTTCGGATTTTCTACCAAATTTCGAGACAATGTTTCGTTGTGGAACCTATTAAAGGCATCTCGCATCGAAGTACATGCCAAATTTCGCGCGTCTGTAAATTTTAGCCCATCTCCGGGATTTCGCGTTCTTCTGAACTTCGCATGCTTTTTCCGTTGCCTCTGCAACAGCGTTCGGACCTTTTTTGTGTACCACGGGGGATCCGTTCCATCTCTTAGCAGTTTATGAGGTATGAATCTCTCAATTGCTGCTGCTACTATATCTTTGAATTTGAGCCACATCTCGTCTACATTCGCATAGTCAGTTCGGAAGGAATGGAAATTGTCTTTTAGGAAGGCTTCTAGTGGCACTTTATCCGCTTTTTTAAATAAAATTATTTTGCGTTTGTTTCTGATGGGTTTGGAAGAAATGGTATTGAGCCTAGCTACAATGACCTTGTGATCACTAATCCCTGTATCAGTCATGATGCTCTCTATCAGCTCTGGATTGTTTGTGGCCAAGAGGTCAAGTGTGTTTTCGCAACCATTTACAATTCGCGTGGGTTCGTGGACTAACTGCTCGAAATAATTTTCGGAGAATGCATTTAGGACAATCTCGGAAGACGTTTTCTGCCTACCACCGGTTTTGAACAAGTATTTTTGCCAACATACCGAGGGTAGGTTGAAGTCCCCACCAACTATAACCGTATGAGTGGGGTATTTATTTGTTACGAGACTCAAACTTTCTCTGAACTGTTCCGCAACTGTATCATCGGAGTCTGGGGGTCGGTAGAAGGAGCCAATTATTAACTTAATTCGGCTGTTAAGTATAACCTCCACCCACACCAATTCGCACTGAGTATCTACTTCGACTTCACTACAAGATAAACCACTACTGACAGACACAAACACTCCACCACCAATTCTGCCTAATCTATCTTTCCTGAACACCGTCTGAGACTTCGTAAAAATTTCTGCAGAACTTATTTCAGGCTTTAGCCAGCTTTCTGTACCTATAACGATATCAGCTTCTGTGCTTTCTATTAGCGCTTGAAGCTCAGGGACTTTTCCAGCGCAACTACAACAATTTACAACTATAATTCCGACTGTTCCTTGATCCAAGCACGTCCTGTAATTGCCAAGCACCCTTTGACATTGCAGCCCATCCCGCACTTTCCCGAGGCCTTCTAACCTAAAAAACCGCCCAGTCCACGCCACACAGCCTCCGCTACCCGTGTAGCCGCCAGCTGAGTGTAGTGAACTCCTGACCTATTCAGCGGAACCCGAAACCCCACCACCCTATGGCGCAAGTCAAGGAATCTGCAGCCAATACGGTCGCAAAACCGTCTGAGCCTCTGATTCAGACCCTCCACCCGGCTCTGCACCAAAGGTCCGCAGTCGGTTCTGTCAGCGATGCTGCAGATGGTGAGCTCTGCCTTCATCTCGTAAGCAAGACCGGCAGCCTTCACCAAATCAGATAGCCGCTGGAATCCAGAGAGAATTTCCTCAGATCCAAAGCGACACACGTCATTAGTGCCGACATGTGCCACCACCTGCAGCTGGCTGTGCTCTTCATGGCATCCGGAAGGACCCTTTCCACATCAGGAATGACTCCTCCCGGAATGCACACGGAGTGCACACTGGATTTCTTCCCCTCCTTAGCCGCCGTATCCCTAAGGGGCCCCATTACGCGCCTAACATTGGAGCTCCCAACCACCAGTAAGCCCACCCACTGCGATTGCCCAGACCTTGAAGGCTGAGAATGATCCTCTGAAACAGGGCAGGCAGCTGCATCTGGCTGAGCAAGAGACAGTGCCTGAAACCGGTTTGTCAGACGCACCGGGGAGGCTTTCTGATCAGTCTCTGGGGACGCCTTTCGCTGCCTGCCACGCCTTGGAACGACCTCCCAATCAACCACAGGCGAGGGCTCAGCCCCACTGCCGGCAGCAACCGGGGCAACCACAGCGGCAGACCGATCTGGGGACAGACGGGACGAGGTTGACATCCCCGTGATACCCGAGTCCGGCTCCCCACAGTGGTGCCCATTGGCAACAGCCTCAAGCTGCGCGACCGAAGTCAGCGCCGTTTGCAGCTGTGAGCGAAGGGATGCCAAGTCAGCCCTCATCCGAACACAGCAATCGCAGTCCCTGTCCATTCTAATCGATGATTAACAACAGTTACCGAAACACGAGTCCGTGCCTAGATAACGCAAGCGGAACACGCAAAGAATGTATCAACTAACCTGTACAAATGCCTAACGACTGCGCTACAATCTGCTGAATTTACGATTACAGTAACTAAAACTCGAAATTGCACCTCCTATACGAAACTCGCACGCAATTTAAATAAGAATCTACGAAGTAAACACTATAGCGCGATGCTACAACTGTCAAATACTATAATACGCCCGAAATATATGAATTAAACAATGCAAGTACCCAAAAACACGCAAAGAAATTAATTAAACTATCTAACAAACAAGTAGGCTAGGGTTATACGACTTGCTGCTGCAGCTGCTTATCCAACGGCGGCAGGGAGCTTGGTGTTGCCAAAAAAAGGTTTAGTACGTGAGGAAGCTTGAGGCTGCTGATCAAAAATGGCTAATCAGAGAAATAAAATAAAAAAAAAACAAAATATCGTACAGAATCCCTTATCCAAGCATAGGCATTTGAACAGAAAATAAATGATAGAAAAATTATTAATGTGAAATAGTGATAAGTCAGCCGGTGAGAACGTTATGGAAGAGATATGAAAGAACGATGGTGGACGACTTTAGGCATGTTCTGTGCAGCTACATCGCGCATTCCCCGACAGCCAATGAGCGTTCATTAGCGTCCTGATCGATCAACTGAGAATGTAGTAGCCAATGTGTGCATGAAACGTGATCGTAGAGAGTTGGTGAAATTTTTATTTCATTTGTCGCGTGTTATCAGCAACAAATTCTACGTAACCTAGCGAGGGACATAGTTTGCAAGATACACGCTATCTTCAAAGCACGTCTATGCGCCGGCCGGGGTGGCCGAGCGGTTCTAGGCGCTTCAGTCTGCAACCGCGCGACAACTACGGTCGCAGGTTCGAATTCTGCTTGGGGCATGGATGTGTGTGATGTCCTTAGGTTTAAGTAGCTCTAAGTTCTAGGGGACTGATGACCATAGAAGTTAAGTCCCATAGTGGTCAGAGCCATTTGAACCATTTTGAACGTCTTTGCGCGAACCGGCAACAGTGCAATCCCCGTCCGCGCCTCGACCTGCGCGAAACGAAATTGTTCGTGAATTGCCCTACAGTTCGCGAAACAATAACGTCCCGCCCCTTAGACAAGTGTCGTGATGATGTTCCGACCGTTGCCTAATTAGACATATCTGCGACATGTGACGTCGGTTCTCATATTGTTCTTCCCAATCACTGTGGTCATACAATGATCATCCAGAACATTAAAACCACCGACCTACTATCGATGTAAACCCGTCCAGGCGACAGCAGTGTCACCTGGCGAGAAATAACAGCAGAATCATGCACTGTGCATGCAGTATCAGTGAGCGGCTTCTCGGGTGTTCGAGGGCTGCTTTGGTGAGTGTCTTCAACGCTTGGCGAAACCAAGGGAAACCAACGTCCAGAGGTCGTGGGGATGGGAGACCACCCGTCATTGGACATGACGTACGTCGTAGGCTGGGCAGGCGATGAACTGTGGCGGAACTAACGTCAGACTTTAATGCTTGCTAGAGTACGAGTGTGTGTGAACACACAGTGCACCGACCACTCCTATGGATGGGCCTCCACAGCCTACGACACATGAATGTACCCATGTTAACACCACGACATCGGCAACCCGACTGAAATGGGCGCAGTGGCAGAGGTTGCGTGGTCTGATTACTCTCGAGACCTTCTTCATCATGCCGATGGGAGGACTTGTATCTACATCTACATCTACATTTATACTCTGCAAGCCAAACAACGGTGTGTGGCGGAGGGCACTTTACGTGCCACTGCCATTACCTCCCTTTCCTGTTCCAGTCCCGTATGGCTCGCGGGAAGATCGAGTGCCGGAAAGCCTCCGTGCGCGCTCGAATCTCTCTAATTTTACATTCGTGATCTCCTCGGGAGATATAAGTAGGGGGAAGAAATATATTCGATACCTCATCCAGAAACGCACCCTCTCGAAACCTGCACAGCAAGCTACACCGCGATGCAGAGCGCCTCTCTTGCAGAGTCTGCCACTTGAGTTTGCTAAACATCTCCGTAACGCTGTCACTCTTACCAAATAACCCTGTGACGAAACAAGCCGCTCTTCTTTGGATCTTCTCTATCTCCTCTGTCAACCCGACCTGGTACGGATCCCACACTGATGAGCAATACTCAAGTATAGGTCGAACGAGTCTTTTGTAAGCCACCTTCTTAGTTGATGGACTACATTTTCTAAGGACTCTCCCCATGAATCTCAACCTGGCACCCGCGTTACCAACAATTAATTTTATATGATCATTCCACTTCAAAACGTTCCGTATGCATACTCACAGATATTTTACAGAAGTAACTGCTATCAGTGTTTGTTGCGCTATCATATAATCATGCAATAAAGGATGCTTCTTTCTATGTATTCTCAATACATTGCACTTGTCTATGTTAAGGGTCAGTATCCTGTATCTTCCAGCCCCTTGACAGCTGCACTGCGAGACGGAGACAAGCTGATGCTCCATTATGCTCTGGAGAGCACTCACATGTCCATCCATGGGTCCAATGGAGCTCGTGCAAGGCACCATGAGGGCCAACGAACATCGTACACTGGTTACAAACCACGTACACCTCTTCATGACGATCATGTTTCCAGACGGCAGTAGCATTTTTCATCAACACAACGCGCCATAACATAAGGCCAACAGTGTGATGGAGTGGTTCGGGGTACATAGTGGCGAGTTCCAATCGATGTGCTGCCTCCCCCCCCCCCCCCTCCAACTCATGAGATCTGAACCCTATCGAACACTTCTGGAATGTGATTGCCTGTAGTATCAGAGCTCATCGCCTCCCTCCATGGAATTAATGGGAATTAGGTGACTTTTGTTTTCAGGTGTAGTGCCAACTCCTCCAGCGACCTACCAAGGCCAGACTGCTTCCATGCCATGATACGTTGCTGCTATTATGCATGCCAAAGGTGGATGTATAGGCTATTACGTGGGTGTCCATAATATGCCGGCTGGTCAGTGTACACTGCAATAAAATTGGCTCACATAGACTAGGACTGGTTCTATAAGGCAGTCGCCAATAATCCCCACCCACACATTGAGGCTGAAGCGGTGCAGAGGGTTCGCTGCTACTATAACACGGGAATTCTCCGAAGTAAACTGGTCACTGCTGGGAAGGTTGACGATAACCTGTGAATAAAATGGATAACAAGACTCCCAGCGCCGCAGTGGCCTTTTCGACGAACCAGCGACAAAACCGTCGCCATAAAGGTAAGATCGTAGTTAATAACGCTTGCACGCGTTGTATGTGAGAGGGATAGGAGCAGTTGTGGAGAATGTTCCACACAGTCGTCTGGTTTACGCCGCGTTGGTGGGCCACCTGCCGATGCTGATACTGAGGTCAAATTCTGCAGTGTTCAACACCTCCAAGAGCTGTGCGTAAGCACTAGGTTGCACCCAACTCTAGTGGTTAACTATTCCCTTAAACGAGCTTATCTCACACCAATCGCGAAACACTGTTTCAAACTGTGGCGGAGTTGATGTCGGCGGGGATATTTTTACCGGTACAGTCTTGTTGCCGCCCTTCCATAGCAATTTGCCTGTCCGTCAGTAAAAATCACGGCGGCCTGTACCTTGCTGGCGTACCGGGCCATCGTCTCTCAGCGCTGTACTAGGTGACACACGTCCACACCAGAGTGAGTAGGCAATATCAGTGAAGCGGATGCCTGCTAGTACTGATGTGTGAGCGCACCGCCATCATGAATAAAATTACTGCCTTCTTGAGTGAGGGGCTAAAACACTAGTTGAGACAGAACATTCCCACTTGTTTGGTGACTTCTCATGCGTGCTCTCAGTCATTGAAACCTACTCCATCTAATATTTTTATCTCCAGCTACCTTGGGAATGCATTTCCGGCCATTTGTCCATACGACTCTTCTTAGCTCCTTATCCCCTTTGGAGTCGTTTCCTACAGTTCGTCCCCATTAAGCAAAATCGTCTTGAACAAGTGGCAGTTCCATATTAAATAAATCGACCGCAACACATACTTGCATCTGGCATTTATAACTAAAGTTCAGCTACCCACAGAAGTCCAGTGTGGGCTGTAATCATCGTATGACAGCGAAACTGGTAGATTGTTAATGCGTTAATGGGGAACCGGTTTACACTGAAAAAAAAAAAAAAAGTTCCAACTTTGGCCACCAGGTGCAGATCTGATGCTGAGAAAGCAGAAAAGACTTATAGAAGTGTTTCCATATGTTGTTCCTTAAGAGATGTTGACAGAGACAAGTGAGAAAGGCCTCGGTTTTATTATTAACATCTTCTTAAACAGTTTGTTCAGTATGAGGACTGGAGACGTCGACGACGTGCTGCACAGCGCCAGATTTGCACCTAGTGATCAGGATTGGAACTAATTTTTTTCCAGCATAAGTCAGTTCCTCATTAACGCATTGGCATGTCTTCCAAACACTCTGCCAAATGCTCTGGACGTCCCTGAGTAGCTGCACCCTAATTATAACCACCCAGTTTTGAATCGTATGGTGTACGCAGAAGCAGACAAAGACTCAGAGCTAAATTTAGTAATGATGAGCGCTAGAGCAGGTTTATGAGAATCCTCAGGTAGAATCAGTACTTAAGGATGTAGGACACAGTATTATTGAGGAATGATGATGCGTGTTTGACGTTCTTTGAATCTGCAGATAGTGCGATAATCACTACCACAGTAGGCAGTACAACTGAAGAGAAGCAGACATTCCTTAAAAGGGAAAAAGGACAAGTGTGACAGAAAAATATGGTGCAGAAACTGTGAAGGAACCTTGGGTGACGGACGAGTTACTTCAGTTCATCAACAAAAGTAGACAGCACAAAAAAGTTGAGGAAAAGAAAGGAATGCATTAACATAGAACATTTAGCAAAAATATCAAAAGGAAGTGTAAGAACGCTTAAGCGAAATGGGTACAGGAAGAACGAAAAATCGAAAATGAAATGAGGAAAGTGAAATCGGGAGTTACCAGGATCAGAAAAATGACATGAAAGGACTAGGCCTCTTTAACTAACATAATTTATCCTTGGACAATAACATTGATTTTTACATATTTTTTTGGTAACAGATCCCCTTTGAAAAACAGGTAGAAAAATTGAAGTTAATTTGCTATTACATGTGATGAAATAGGTGAATGAGACAGCTGTTCATTTACAATAATAATAACCTCAAAGAAATTCGGTAATAAGACATTAACAATATAGGCATTCTTAAAATTTTTAAATTAAATAATTCTAAACAAACTAGCCAATTAAAATAATTAAAACAGTTCTAGATAAATTTCTTCAGGAAATACACCAAAAGATTCATAATAAACGTAGAACAACGATACAATATTTATTAAGCATTAAAGGGAAAACTTCTTGTACGCAGTCAGTTAATCAAAGGTCTCTTTCTCCGACAGTAAAATTTAGTTTACAATACAGATAACATAAGATACTCAACTTGAGCACAGAAAGCCGAAACGCAGCCGGCCGGAGTGGCCGAGTGGTTCTAGGCGCTACAGTCTGGAACCGCGCTACCGTTACGGTCGCAGGCTCGAATCCTGCCTCGGGCATGGATGTGTGTGATGTCCTTAGGTTAGTTAGGTTTAAGTAGTTCTAAGTTCTAGGGGACTGATGACCTCAGAAGTTAAGGCCCATAGTGCTCAGAGCCACTTGAACCAGCCAGAACGCGCGACTCCAAACAAATAGCAAGCCGCCGTAGGAAATGCTCAAGAGCCATGCACACGGCCACCAGTAAGCCACTCCCACGCGGAAAAAAAACCGCCGACTCGGAACACTCTCCCAGCATCTTAGTAAGTGCTTTTAAGAAACAAAAAAGATAAGTATCTGACTGGATTGTGCTACAAGTAAAAGTTATGGACTAACCATGACTGCACTTATAGAGAACTTCCAATAAGTTGATACGCCTTAGGAAGTAAGGCACACGATTAGCTTTTCAGAGAATTCACACAAGGTTGGCGCCGGTGGCGACACCTACAACGTGCTGACATGAGGAAAGTTTTCAACCGATTTCTCATACACAAACAGCAGTTGACCGGCGTTGCCAGGTGAAACGTTGTTGTGATGCCTCGTGTAAGGAGGAGAAATGCGTACTCCGACTTTGATAAAGGTCGGATTGTAGCCTATCGCGACTGCGGTTTGTCGTATCGCGACATTGTTGATCGCGTGGGTCGAGACCCAATGACTGTTAGCAGAATATGGAATCGGTGGGTTCAGGACGGTAATACGGAACGCCTCGCTGGATCCCAACGGCCTCGTATCACAAGCAGTCGAGATGACAGGCATCTTATCCACACGGCTGTAACAGATCGTGCAGCCACGTCTCGATCCCTGAGTCAACAGATGGGGACGTTTGCAAGACAACAAGCATCTGCACGAACAGTTCGAAGACGTTTGTAGCAGCATGGACTATCAGCTCAGAGACCATGGCTGCGGTTACCCTCGACGCTGCATCACAGTCAGGAGCGCCTGCGGTGGTATACTCAACGAATGGCAAAATGTCATCTTTTCGGATGAATCCAGGTTCTGTTTACAGGATCATGATGATCGCATGGCGGTGAATGGACATTGGAACCGTGTATTCGTCATCGCCATACCGGCGTATCACCCGGCGTGATGGTATGGGGTGTCATTGGTTACACGTCTCGGTCACCTCTTGTTCGTATTGACGACACTTTGAACAGTGGACGTTACATTTCAGATGTGTTATGACCCGTGGCTCTACCCTTCATTCGATCCCTGCGAAACCCCACATTTCAGCAGGATAATGCACGACCGCATGTTGCAGGTCCTGTATGGGCCTTTCTGGATACAGAAAATGTTCGACTGCTGCCCTGGCCAGCACATTCTCCAGATCTCTCACGAATTGAAAACGTCTGGTCAACGGTTGCCGAGTAACTGGTTCGTCACAATACGCCAGTCACTACTCTTGATGAACTGTGGTATCGTGTTGAAGCTGCATGCGCAGCTGTACCTGTACACGCCATCCAAGCTCTATTTGACTTAGTGTCCAGGCGTACCAAGGCCGTTATTACGGCCAGAGGAGGTTGTTCTGGGTACTGATTTCTCAGGATCTATGTACCCAAATTGTGTGAAAATGCAATCACATGTCAGTTCTAATATAATATATTTGTCCAATGGGTACCCGTTTATCATCTGCATTTCTTCTTGGTGTAGCAATTTTAATGGCCGGTAGTGTAGTAAATCCAGAGACCCCACCACCTTCTAAAACATCGTAAAAAATATTAAAACTTAGAACAGCTGCTTCTCTTGTACAAGAAGCTTAGAACATTTTTTAAAATAAAAACACTAGGTCAGATGTAGGCCCCTGATATAGCTGTGCGTGACAACTGGGCACATTACAAATCCATAGCAACGTTAACCATAACAATTTTTTTTTAGAGAGAGGGCTAGCCAGCATGTTAAGGCAAGTAATTTCAAAATCACGCAGAGCAGACAGGGCAATACACTAGTCCTAAAATCGCGGAGCCAAACAACAAGTCATTGCATTGACTTAGAAGCTTACATTCATTACACCTGATAGTAACTGTAGACGTTAGTATATCACATAAATTTCAAGTTGATACGTCTACTCGCCCCTGAGAAAAAAGGGTCTTAGCAGATGGACGGACTAGCATGCAGTCAGATAAGAAATGACAAGATTAAAACTGTGTGCCGGACCGAGACTCGATCTCGGGTCCTTTGCCTTTCGCGGGTAAGTGCTCTACCAAGTAGAGAACACTGATTTTGAATAGTAGGACAGAAAGGCAGACAGATGAAGAACAAAGTGATCTTAGAAGGCTTCCGTTCTTACCGATTGCAGTACAGAACCCTAAAGATATTGAGAAAGGGAAAACTACAAAATGGCTCCATCTTGATTTTTATAGCACCCTGTAACACAACAACTGCAGTTTGAGCCGTCCTATTACTTCTAGATTTCCGGAAGGGTTTTGACACTGTGCCACACAAGCGGCTTGTAATGAGACTGCGTGCTTATGGAATATAGTCTCAGTTATGTGACGAATTTGTCAGAGAGGTCACAGTTCGTAGTAACTGACAGAAAGTCATCGAATAAAAAGAAGTGATTTCTGGCGTTGCCCAGGGTAGTGTTATATGCCCTTTGCTGTTCCTTATCTATATAAACGATTCTGGAGACAATCTGAGCAGCCGTCTTAGGTTGTTTGAAGATCACGCTGTCGTTTATCGACTAACAAAATCATCAGAAAATCAAAACAAATTGCAAAACGATTTAGAAAAGATATCTGAATGGTGCGAAAAGTGGCAGTTGACCCTAAATAACGAAAAGTGTCAGGCCATCCACGTAAGTGCTAAAAGGAATTCGTTAAACTTCGGTTACACGATAAATCAGTCTAATCTAAAAGCCATAAATTCAACTAAATATCTAGGTATTACAATTACGAACAATGCAAAAACAGACATAGTGTCTTATGGGATAACAGCAATCAGTGATTTTAAAATGTTACTTAAAAACCTTCTTGATTGCATTTTTTTTTATTCATATGACCGGTTTCGGTTCATTCAGGCTGGATTTGGACGGGTTACTCCTGTAACTGAAATATCAGATCTGAAGATAGTTCTGAATGAACCGAAACCGGTCATATGAATAAAAAAAATTGCAATCAAGACGGTTTTTAAGTAACATTAATTACGAACAACTTAAACTGGAAGGAACACATAGAAAATGTTATGGCGAAAGCTAACCAAAGACTGCGTTTTATTGGCAGGACACTTAGAAAATGTAACAGATCTACTAAGGAGACTGCCTACACTACGCTTGTCCGTCCTCTTTTAGAATACTGTTGCGCGGTGTGGGATCCTTACCAGATGGAACTGACGGAGTACATCGAAAACAAAGAAGGGCAGCACGTTTTGTATTATAGCGAAATATGGGAGAAAGTGTCACAGAAATGATACAGGATTTGGGCTGGACATCATTAAAAGAAAGGCTTTTTTCGTTGCGACGGAATCTTCTTACGAAATTCCAATTACCAACTTTCTCCTCCGAATTCGAAAATATTTTGTTGACCCCTACCTATAGAGGGAGGAACGATCACCACGATAAAATAAGGGAAATCATAGATCGTACGGAAAGATATAGCTGTTCGTTCTTTCCGCGTGCTATACGAGATTGGAATAACAGAGAATTGTGAAGATGGTTCGACGAACCCTCTGCCAGGCACTTAAATGTGATTTGCAGAGTATCCATGTAGATGTAGATGTACTTTCCGTGGCGTCACTCTAGTTGCATGTGGTAACCCGACTTGAAGCGGCATCGCAACAGCAGGGTGGCAAGGCGAGAAGCGATTCCGACGCCGGAAGCGGTTTTACGTTTCACGTCACGCACCTCTCGTAAACGCTTCAAGGCCAACTTTCGGCCGGGGAGATTCGCTACTCAGGGACAAGACACGGCCGTTACTGAGAATCGTGCAGTATGGAGGAGGCGGGGCTTTCTCGGTGATGCGAAATGTTCCAAGTGCGGTACATGGCCTTCCACGCCCTATGCAGGTCGAATATGTAAAGCCCTCTTTACGCCGAACCGAACACACAGCGAACCCTCATCATCCAACGAGAATCCTCTCTAGTGTAAAAGCTAGATGCGCGTGAACATTCGGTCGTGTTCGGTTCGCATTCGCTTGTCTTTCTCTAATTGTTGATCTTTGTAAGGTGTCAGGCAAATCCAACACCTTCCATGAAAACCCTGGCATGATAGCAAATCCGGCAGTATGTCACATAGCTCCGAATAAATCCTGACATTAAATTAACCAAAGTAATACGATCAACCAGTGTGCAAATGGAATACCACAGACTAACATAAGAACGCCTAAATGCGTGTCATACCTTCCCACCGTGAAACAGACACAGCTCTGAGGGGAGAAACGAGAACAGAAGCCGAGAGCAGAGTCGTGTAGGCTAGGAGGCCCTACGATAAGGGACGGACACCCACGTTTCCAGCCGACCGCCAAGACCACCCCCCAGCCCATGTTAAAAGATAGAGCCCTCCAGAAGAACAGTATAGATCTTACGATAACACTAAAAGGGCCACTCCAGCTGAATGTTTTAGCGTGAGACTATACGCATCTCTGTTACGTAACAAATATTAAAAACATTGTCCCACCACGAAACGTATAACGTTTCTCATTGGATAGACAGAATTTTTGTGGGTGGAGGTTAAGGTTAACATTGAGACCCTGATTGGTCAGTTGAAAACACAGCCAGATAGTTTTTTCTTAAACCAACTTCGGTAAATTGTAGTAAGGAGAAGTTAGAAAGAGTTGCTTTCGAGACGGCGAGGTGTGTGGAGCTGTGCCGCCCACCGCTCCCTGACGCTGTCTAACCATCGACAAGGTAATGAACGCATGCGATGCCACATGAGAGTGCATAAGGCTTCACTCAGAACTGCAGAAGTCTCATCTGTTACACCCCCTTTTTACGTAATACTAGTGTCGATCGTCAATTAAACTTCGTGGTATTCACATTTGCTACTAGAAGTTAAAATCTGAAACGCGATGATTTTTCTGTTATATAATTATTGAGAAGCCACATCAGCCACTGTAATTTACGACAAGTTAAATAAGTAGTTAAAGATAACTGAGGGTCACTGTGAACCATTTTGATAGTTTTCTCTTTTATGAAACTTAATTTACACCTACATTATAGATGTGATATGGCATAGGTGATCCTTCGATCCATAATAGAACTTGGAAACCCATTGAGGGAATATTCGTTTACATTTTTGTTGAACGTAATTGGTTTTTATCATCCTGTATTAAATTATTTCCTTTCATCAATAGCGCAATTTAATAGCGCAATTTATAAACAATGTTTTGTGAGTAGAATAAAAATTCCAATGGTTAACTCAACTGCTTTCTCGACGTTATTTTACCAGCTAACTAAAAATAGGAAAGCCTTGAACCCCTTCCACTAAATTTAGTTAATATTAAGATTCTTTTACAGGGAGTGCAGTAGAGCTGACGCTGAAATCATTAAGTATTTGATTATATCATCGCTAGTGTCACTGAACTCTTCTGAACTCCACATGTCATGTGTGGTCTGGCGTCTCCTTACCAGCAACAGGTCCCAGGTTCAAACAAGTCAATTCCCTACAAAAACACGCTCAGAGCGTCGTTGCGCGAAAGTGGTAGGGAGACGCGACTTACAACGAACAGACACCACTCAAAATGTTAAATCTTTTAGAGAACCATTCGGGTCCTCTGCGTTTCGGTGGTCGCAGTTGAGAAAAGTTTCACTGCTGTCTTGTATACTTTTGTTGTTGTTGACACGTGCTCTGTGAGCAATGGAGTGGACAGATGAGAATGTAATGTTATTGATAGAAGAATGCAGCTATCATATGTGCTTCTAGGAGCGCAAAAGGATTGATTGGTAGAAAATTGCAGAAGTACTTGAAGGTCCGACTGGAAACCTGAGAAAGACAATAAAATCATTAAATTCTTGCATCAGGCGAGAACGGAGTGAATAAATTCGAGCTTTGTAATTTATATGATTAAAAAGGAATGCATAATAAATTTAATTGAAAGGAAGCAAGATTATGTATCGAGCTGATTGAAATTGCGGAAGACATGATCACTCTCATTACTTGCGTTGATGGTATCTGTAATTACATGGCTGAGTACTACTGTTACGTTAAAGATTTTCTATGGTAAATAAAAATGGTTTGCCCGGGATCATGCTGTCCGACCCCTGAAAAATTATATAGCAGATTTTATTAAGTAGTCTGTTTGAAAGGTCAACAGTATGTTTTTTTGTCATTAGTCTTCTGGCTGGTTTGATGCAGCCCGCCACGAATTACTCTCCTCTGCTAAGATCTTCATCTCAGAGTACCACTTGCAACCTGTGTCCTTGATTATTTGCTGGATGTATCCCAATATCTGCCTTCCTCTACCGTTTTTGCCCTCTACAGCTCCCTCTAGTACCATGGAAGTCATTCCCTCATATCTTAACAGATGTCCTATCATCCTGTCCCTTCTCCTTATCAGTGTGTTCCACATATTCCTTTCCTCTCCGATTCTGCGTAGAACCCCCTCATTCCTTACCTTATCAGTCCTCCTAATTTTCAAAATTCGTCTGTAGCACCACATCTCAAATGCTTCGATTCTCTCTGTTCCGGGTTTCCCAAAGTCCATGTTTCACTACCTTACATTTCTGTACTCTAGACGTACATGATCAGAACTTTCTTCCGCAAATGAAGGCCGATATTTGATATTAGTAGACTTCTCTTGGCCAGGAATGCCCTTTTTGCCATTGCTAGTTTGCTTTTGATGTCCTCTTTTCTCCGTCCATCATTGGTTACTTTACTGCCTAGATAGCAGAATTCCTTGACGTCATCTACTTCGTGACCAGGAGTCCAAGTGTTAAGTTTCTCGCTGTTCTCATTTCTACTATTTCTTATCGTCTTTCTTCGATTTACTCTCAATCCATACTCTGTACTCATTAGACCGTTCATTCCGTTCAGCAGAACATGTAATTCTTCATCACTTTCACTCAGGATAGCAATGTCATCAGCGAATCGCATCAATAATATCCTTTCACCTTGAATTTTAATTCCGATCCTGAACCTTTCTTTTACTTCCATCATTGCTTCCTCGATGTACAGATTGAACAGTAGGGGCAAAAGGCAACATCCTTGTCTTACACTCTTTTTAATACGAGCACTTCGTTCCTGGTCGTCCACTTTTATTATTCCCTCTTGGCTGTTGTACATATTGTATATGACATGTCTCTTCCTATAACTTACCCCTACTTTTCTCAGAATTTCGAAAATCTTGCACCATTTTACATTGTGAACTCTTCTTCCAGGTCGACAAACTCTATCTACATCTACATCTACATTGATAATCTGTAAATTACATTTAAGTGCCTGGCAGAGGGTTCATCGAACCACCTTCACAATTCTCTATTATTCCAATCCTTCTAGCGCGCGGAAAGAATGAACACCTATATCTTTCCGTACGAGCTCTGATTTCCCTTATTTTATCGTCGTGATCTTTCCACCCTATGTGGGTCGGTGTCAACAAAATATTTTCGCATTCGAAGGAGGAAGTAGGTAATTGGAATTTCGTGAGAAGATTCCGTCGCAACGAAAACCGCCTTTCTTTTACTGATTTCCAGTCCAAATCCTGTATCATTTCTGTGACACTCTCTCCCATATTTCGCGATAATAGAAAACATGCTGCCTTTCTTTGAACTTTTTCGATGTACTCCGTCAGTCCTACCTGGTACGGATCCCACACCGCACAGGAGTATTCTAAAAGAGGACAGACAAGCGAAGTGTAGGCAGTCTCCTTAGTAGGTCTGTTACATTTTGTAAGTGTCCTGCCAATAAAACGTGAACGTGTCCTGATTTTTCTTTAGTTTTGCTCCCATTATTAACCGCAACGTCAGAATTGCCTCTTTCGCAGTTTCACCTTTCCTAAACCCAAACTGATCTTCATCTAGTGCATTCTCGATTTGTTGACATTATTATCCTTTTATGTAATTTAATAGAATCCTTGAAGTGCTTGATATACGTTACAGCAGCTGTCGGAAACTATCTGATGTATACAGAGGTTGGACAGAAATATGAAAACACCAAAAACGGAGTACATTTCCTGCCTAAAACAATGTAGGAAAACCAATGGATCTAAAAACGCCTTCCAGCCGTCTTGGAATGGATGAATACAAATCCTATGCGGTTTTCAAGAGGATCTTACAGCATTCTTCTTGCGAAATACTGGAAAATTCAGCTAACGACGATGGAAGTGGATAGCGACCACACACGCTTCTCTCCAAAGACCACAAAGGCTCCATAATGTGAAGATCTGGTGTCTGTCATGGCCAGCGAAGATTCATCGCCTCATCCTCGTGCTCATGAAACAAGTCTTGGACGATGTGACCTGTGTGAACAAGGAGGCTGTCGTCTTGGAACATAGTACTAGTGTTGGGCAACAAACATTATACCATGGGATGGACCTGATAGGCCAAAATGGTCACACGATCCTTGGCATTAATTTGACCTTGCAGAGTACCCTTGGGGCCAATGGAATATCACGATATTTCCGCCCAAATCATCACAGAACCCCGGACATGTTTCTCTCTCGGGGCATAAATTCGACTGTTAGTGGGAAGCAGTGTATAAGTAGACTCATTCGACCAAACGAATTTCTTCCGTTGCTCCATATACCAGATTTTACGGCTTCGGCACCACGTTTCCCTGTTATGGGTATTTGCGTCACTGTCGAATAGTTTTGGAATTCCAGCCCGCCTTGCAATTACCTGCTTACACTATGTGATCAAAAGTATCCGGACACCTGGCTGAAAATGACTTACAAGTTCGTGGCGATCACCATCGCTAATGCTGGAATTCAAAATGGTGTTGGCCGACCCTTACTTATCCTTGATGACAGCTTCCACTCTCGCAGGCATACGTTCAATCAGGTGATGGGCGGTTTCTTGGGGAATGGCAACCCATTCTTCAAGGAGAGCTGCACTGAAAGGAGGTATGGCTGTCGCTCGGTAAGGCCTGGCACGAAGTCGGCATTCCAAAACATCCCGAAGGTGTTCTATAGGATTCAGGTCGGGACTCTCTGCAGGCCAGTCCATTACGGGGATGTTATTATCGCGTAACCACTCCGCTACAGGCCGTGCATTATGAACAGGTGCTCGATCGTGTTGAAAGATGCAATCGTCATCCCCGAATTGCTCTTCAACAGTGGGAAGCAAGAAGGTGCTTAAAACATTAATGTAGGCCTGTGCTGTGATAGTGCCACGCAAAACAACTAAGGGTGCAACCCCCTCCCTCCTTCCCCCTCCCCCCATAAAAAACAAGACCACACCATAACACCACCGCCTCCGAATTTTACTGTTGGCACTACAAACGCTCGCAGAGGACGTTCACCGGGCATTCGCCATACCCACATCCTGCCATCGGATAGCCACACTGTGTACCGTGATTCGTCCACACAACGTTTTCCCTCTTTCAGCCGTCCAATGTTTACGCTCTTTACACCAAGCCAGGCGTCGTTTGGCATTTACCAGCGTGATGTGTGGCTTGTGAGCAGTCGCTCGACCATGAAATCCATGTTTTTTCACCTCCCGCCGAACTGTCATAGTACTTGCAGTGGATCGTGATGCAGTTCGGAATTCCTGTGTGATGGTCTGGATAGATGTCTGCCTATTACACATTACAACCCTGTTCAAATGTCGGCGGTCTCTGTCAACAGACGAGGTCGGCCTGTACGCTTTTGTGCTGTACGTGTCCCCTTACGTTTGCACGTCACTATCAAATCGGAAACAGTGGACCTACGGTTGTTTGGGAGTCTAGAAATCTCACGTGCAGACGTATGACAGAAGTGACACCCAATCACCTGACCACGTTCGAAGTCCTTGAGTTTCGCGGAGCGCCCCATTCTGCTCTCTCAGGAAGTCTGGTGATTACTGAGTTCGCTGATTTGGAGTACCTGGCAGTGGGTGGCAGTACAATGCACCTAATATGAAAAACGTATGTTTTGATGGCGTTCGGACACTTTTGTTCACATAGTGAATGTAGCTCCCTTCTTTGTGTTTTGGTGCTGACAGGGTTCGCGAGTGTGATATTCAGTTCTGCAATGACTTTTGCACCTGTCGTCCTCTTGTTTTTCTTCACAGTTCTCTTCGATGACCGTCTGTGACTGTCACTCAACACACATTTTCGTCCGCGCTGTGTCCGCTTCTACTGTATGCGCTATAAATCTTCGGTATCATGGTTCTTGAAATTCCGAACTACCTTCTTTACGGAAGCACCCACTATACGAACATCAACAATTTGCTCACGTTCGAAGTCACTTAGCTCCGATATGATACGCCCACTACAAATATCATTGTTCTGACCACGACTGAAATTTGCAAAGTTCTGAGGTCTTAGCAAGTCAGAGACTGCAATTTGCTTTTGCATTGCTAAACAGGCGATGTTGATTGTAAAAGTCATCGATTATTACTTCGTAAAGCGTATATTGGCATTTTGGTTCAAATGGTTCAAATGGGTCTCAGCATTATGGGACTTAAGTTCTGAGGTCATCAGTCCCCTAGAACGTAGAACTACTTAAAGCTAACTAACCTAAGGACATCACACACTTACATGCGCGAGGCAGGATTCGAACCTGCGACCGTAGTGGTCGCGCGGTTCCAGACTGTAGCGCATAGAACCGCTCGGCGGTATTTTGATGTGCGCTATTAAGATCAGGCACTTCCAGCGCAGCCTTATGACGTCAGATTTGAGAATGAACCATTTGGTCGCTAAACGTATGTACTGAAACTTTGACAGGTTTGTTAATAAATGCTTCATGAAAAAAGTAGTGTTCTGCTTTTAAACATCCGAGCTAAGTAATCCTCTCTGAATACCAACGTTTTGCATGATGGCTCTAACTACACTGATGGAAAAAAAGTCGCAGCACCAAGAATGTTTTGTGCGACATAAATGAAAGTTGGTCGGCGTGTTTCTATGTCTGGAAGATGATATCTATTCATATTACGCGCTAGTCGTATAAAGTGTCTATCGTAGCGGTACTGTGAGGATGCAAATCGTGCTTACTTTACACACTGTAATGGTGGTAGGCGTTAGTTACCTTTGAAGTTGGACGTGGTAAGTTGATATCAGCCAAGAATTCTTTTAAAGCGACAAAGACTCTATTATCAACATCTCACTGAGCTTGAACGAGATCCTGTAATAGGGTACGAGAAGCTGATGTTCCTTGCGCGGTAGTGCAGGAATTTAGCCACTGTACATTACCACTGGCAGGGTTAGTCACGTGAATGTACTGTCGCAAGAAGCTCGTGTTCCAGATGACTGCACGGCAGTACCAAGAGGGTAGACCATCGTGGTCGGTGTATGGTTCTGGACTGTCGTACTATATCTGCAGCAGCAATTTGAGCAGTATTTGGTACCACAGTGACAAAGCAAGTGTTACAAATTGGTTACTTTAGGGCAGCTCCGAGCCATACGCCCTTAGCGTGCATTCCACTGACCCAATCACCGCCATCTGCGACTTGAATAGTGTCAAGCAATAGCTCATTGGAGGGCAGGATGGAAGTCTGTTTATTTTTTGATGAAAGCTGGTTCTGCCTCGGTGCCAGTGGTGGCCGTGGGCTGGTTAGGAGGCCAGTTGAGGACCTGCAACCAATCTGTCTCCGTGTGAAAGACATTGGACCTACACCTGGAGCTATGGTCTGGGACGTGATTTCAAATGACAGCACCCTGACTCCAAATTTGTTCGTCAGTCTGATGCTCCGACTTGTTGTTCTCATTTTCATGAAGAGCATTCCAGGGAGTCTCCTGTTTTCCAACTGTATAACGCTAGCCCATACCGCTGTGGTAAACCAGTATACTCTACAGAGTGTCGACATGTTGCGTTGGCCTGCTCGATCACCAGATCTGTCTCCAATCGAGCACGTATGGGGCATCATCGGACGACAACTCTAGCGTCATTCACGACCAGCATTAACCGTTCCTGTATGGACCGACCAAGTGCAACAGACATGTAACACCATCCCACAAACTGACTTCTGGCACCTGTAGAGCACAATGCATGCATGTCTGCATGCTTGCGGTCAACATTCTGGCGGTTACACCAGTTATTAATGTACCAGCACTTCACATTTGCAATGACTGCTCTCACACTTCCATTAGCCTTGCAATATTAATCACTTAAATATGTAACCTAGAAAAATATATTCTCGAAGTTTCATTACTCTCCATTAATTATTTTTTGGTTTTGCGATTTTTTTCCGCCAATGTATATAGTTACTTATTCCTGCACGCCGTTTGTTATCGGCCAAAAACAACAACGCAGCGGTCATTGGATACGTTCGCTGTCTCGTGCTCTCTTCCGTTCCCTCTAGTGTAGATTTAAGCGAATGGTAGTGAACACTGGTGAACTTTCATCAAACACGCATTCGCTTGTATGCGGCTCCATTCCTTCCGGAGTAGAAGGGCCTTAGAGGTGAGCGTTCGCTGGGAAGCGTCGCACGAACAGCACTGTTGTATTGTTTGAAACGTGCACAACTAGCCGACCAGCAGAAAATGCGGCCTACCTACAAATGGGGAGCATTCAGGCGAGGCCTAGATGTTCGGCGCGTGCTGCCTGTTCGGGTGACATCACAGAAGAACCACGTGTACTCTTTAAAAGATTCTTCTACCTACCCAGCTCTTCAGTAAATTACAGTGTACCGTGTTTAAAGTATTTACAATGAAATTCGGATACAGCTCACTCGAACGATACGGCCTAAGGAACTTTTGCATTTACGAGGGACGCAAGCATTAAGTAGGAGGGGCAATGCATAGTGGAATACCACTGACGTAAATGAAGGCCCTGCAGACCTCAGAAATGTTTTAAAATTAGTTAATAGCTCAGAAACGAAAGTTAAATTGGCGAAAAATCTGACAATTTAAAAGTTGGGAGTAGAAGTCAATACAGTTGCGGCTGTGACCGAGCGGTTCTAGGCGCTTCAGTCCGGAACCAAGCGGCTGCTGAGGTTGCAGATTCGAATCCTGCCTCGGGCATGGATGTGTCTGATGCCTTAAAGTTAGTTAGGTTCAAGTGGTTCTAAGTCTAGGAGACTGATGACCTCAGAAGTTAAGTCCCATAGTGCTTAGAACCATTTGAACCAATTTAAAAGGATCAGGAGATGACTGTTTTAAATAATGAATCAGGAATAAATAGTACTGAATGTGATCTTGACTATTAAATTTTCTGCGGTTGCAGGTTCTGGTAGTTTGAAAGTTCATAGAGAACATGGTAACAGCTTTGAAAATGAATCGGGTGTAAATTATGGCGATGCATAATCTGAAAACGGCGCACCAGGATAAAATGCCGATTACCACCAAAATTCTTCTCTACTTAAAAATAATGAGTAATTTGCACATTTAGCACAGGGTTATTCCAAGGTAAAGTGAATGAAGAGACTAAACCAGAAATTAATAAATAGCGGGACACACAAACCTCGAGGTCCTTTCCCTAGAGACACTAAAACCAAAAGATCGTTTGACTGGAATTATAGCTATACTAAAATAGATCAGCAAATTAAATAGTTTTGGCTATGCTATGCCCGTACCTTAATGTACTATACTGTGTAGCGTGTTGGTTATTTGGAGACAGGGAAAATACGTGGCGCGATGGACAAATTAATAATTGTCAGGGTGTAAGCAAGAAAATAAAATTACATGAAACTTGTTTTGCACATTTAAATTAAAAATTTTCAAGGTCCAAGCAAGGAAATAAAACAAAATGAAACTTGCTCTGCACATTTAAATGTGTGTATTACTTACAACTTGTGGAAACTTGGCAAAACCACTTACAGCTTTTCGATGAAGAGCATGACTAAATGAAAGCTACAATGTCTACAGTACTGGATGGAACAAGGACTTTAGCTCTGTACCAAATCCCTTTCCATGGCCATAGTAAGTCTAAAATAGGTGAAGAGACGCAATTTCTAATTTATAACAGACCTCCTCTCCAGATATGATTTTTGTCTAAGAGAACATCCGTCAAATAAAAAAAAGCTTAACTCCACCCGAACAGGCCATGAAGGCCCAACGGTACCGACAGGCCGCCGTGTCATCCTCAGACCACAGGCGTCACTGGGTGCGGATATAGATGGACATGTGGTCAGCACACCGTTCTCCCAGCCGTATGTCAGTTTACGACCCCGGAGCCGCTACTTCTTAATCAAATTCCTCCTCAGTTTGCCTCAAAAGGGCTGAATGCATTCCGCTTGCCAACAGCGCTGGCAGACCGGATGTTAACCCATCCAAGTGCTAGCCCAAGTACTAAGTCTAGGGGACTGATGACCTCAGATGTTAAGTCCCATAGTGCTTAGAGCCATTTGAACCATTTTTATTAAATGGTTCCGCCGTTAATACAGTCGAAGTGCAACAGTTTTAAGAGAAAGTACAATGCATTTATGTTTCTTTAGTGCTACTATCTCTTGGTGGCAAAAATAAATGAAACTGTTTGCAACTGTCAGACATGAAGAAATTGTACTTACCTACATGGTTTTCCAGAACTGATTCATTGTCGTCAGCCAAACGAATTTCATACAACTTTTGCAGCGTCTGTCAGTAGGTTTAAGTGGGCATTACGGGACGAATTTGACCTTTGAGTTGCCTACATTCCGGGGGGAGGGAAATAATACAATCTTATAAATGATGTCATCACCCTTATCTGTGTCAAGACACGTCCTCAATCCACTTTCCTCCCCTCCCCCCCCCCCCTCCCCCCCCCCCCCCTCATAACCAACCAATCACAGCGAAGTATTGAAAATCAAACAGCGGTGGCTGTGACTGATAACGATGACGACGTCACTCATGAGAGAAATGATATCACTGATATGGTTGCCTTTGCTCCTGAATGTACCCCAACTGTCAAATTTTTCCCGGAATCCCTGCTTAATACCTATTCCTATCCAGTATCATGTTATAGAGTGAGACAGAAACATAAAGTAAAGAAGCTTCTAATGTGATAAAACATTTGGAAACTTTCGATTTAAAAGTCAGATTTTGGTAATTATTAGTCTAGTTTCCAAATGAATGTTGATGTACGGGCAATTTGTTTGGCAGTAATTCGTTGGTTTGAAAATGGGCATAGTCTGAAATGGGTCACCAAGTAAATAAACAACCGTTTTAGTTGCAACTCAGGCTGTCTCTTTTTGCATAACAATCAGTTTCAAAACATCACACAGCACATGTAAGTTGGTTAGAAATTTATATGAACCAAAATTATCATCTGCAGGAACCAAAGACGAAGGAATTATTATTATTAACGTCATTTCACCGTTAAAATCTGATAATGTGTTGGATTCCTGAGAAAACATTAACTCTCTCAGAACCAAGACTATTTTATGCACGTATTCATAGAAAACGGGCAGTTTTAGCACTGCTTAAAAAAATCCCTGCATGAAATCTGCTGACTGGTTTGTGACAAGTTTAGTACAATTTTAAAGCTCCGCTTTTCTGCTTTAATACTACGTGAAAGGAACTTCACTGGAACGTGTGGCTTTGAGTTACATTTATGGGTATCACTTAGATGTTTTTAAGAATTTAGAGAAGTCATACAAAGAAGGAAGCTCAAACTTTGCTTTATTTTTAACTAATTTTACAGTATTGTCAACAGCCTTTCCACAGTGGTAACACTGGTTCCCGTCAAATCATGGACGTTAAGCGCTGTCAGGCTTCCCTAGAACTTGGATGAGTTAGAGTCCAAGCCCAGCACTGTTGGCAAGCAGGGTGCACGCAGCCCCAGTGAGACCAAATGAGGAGCTACTTGCTCGAGAAGTTGCGGCTACAGTCACCACTATAACTGACAACTACCGGGTGAGCAGTGTCCTGACCACATGCCCATCCATATCCGTATCCAGTGTCGCCTGTGGCTGAGGATGAGATGCTGTTTAGTCAGTAGCGTAGGGCTTTCCGAGGCCTGTTTGGATGGAACTAAT
The DNA here is from genome assembly GCF_023897955.1 of Schistocerca gregaria. Classification (NCBI taxonomy): domain Eukaryota; kingdom Metazoa; phylum Arthropoda; class Insecta; order Orthoptera; family Acrididae; genus Schistocerca; species Schistocerca gregaria. The sequence goes on along the minus strand of NC_064924.1, from coordinate 293,158,860 downwards.
GTTATGGTATTACGTTATATCTTAATATCTGTGTACAGATAATGCATAAAAAGGGTTCTCAGAATCATATCTGTTTTTAGTGTGGGAAATTTTGAAACAAGGGGCGAGGCATATGCAACACCACATTGTTCACAGTGATAGCGTGTCTCTCTGCCAGAGACCTTGCAGCTCTCTTTCTTGCTTCTGAAACAGCACACGACACACACGACCGGGATATTTCTTGGTAGCTGGAGGTAAGTGGTGCAAAAAAAGTCTTTGTGTTAGCGAGCTTACAGTTCCTTCATTTCTTTGTACTACTTCAAGTGCATTATCTACAACAATCTGAGCTGCAAGCATTGTTATAAATTACTGTACTTGTGAATTTCTTATTGTGCACCGCAAGTTGCATTTGATGTCACATCGGCAGCAGTAGGGAATGTAATTTTCGCCACCACCAGAGTTCTGTGTTGGAATAATCATACTGCAAGTGCAGGTCTTCAATAGATTGTAATCCAAAACGTGAAGTGGTTACAATACTGTAGTCCCATTTTTGTTAGTATGTGTACCAAATATGACCTGAAGCCTTGTAGACAATGTATGCACAAACGCTTTATCCTTTCACTTCATCGGCAATGCCGTATCTTTACTCATGAAAGACGTTTCGCCTTTTTTCAGCTTACTAGCTACTGAATCTTTATGTATATGTTTCCTACACTACTGGCCATTCAAATTGCTACACCACGAATATGACATGCTACAGATGCGAAATTTAACCGACAGGAAGAAGAAGCTGTGATATGCAAATGATTAGCTTTTCAGAGCATTCACACAAGTTTGACGCCGGTGACGACACCTACAACGTGCTGACATGAGGAAAGTTTCCAACGGATTTCTCATACACAAACAGCAGTTGACCGGCGTTGCCTGGTGAAACGTTTTTGTGATGCCTCGTGTAAGGAGGAGAAATGCGTATTGTGACGTTTCCGACTTTGATAAAGGTCGGGTTGTAGCCTATTGCAATTGCGGTTTATCGTATCGCGACTTTGCTGCTCGCTTTGGTCGAGATCCAATGACTGTTAGCAGAATATGGAATCGGTGGGTTCAGGAGGGTAATACGGAACGCCGTGCTGAATCCCAACGGCCTCGTATCACTAGCAGTCGAGATGACAGGCATCTTATCCGCATGGATGTTACGGATCGTGCAGCCACGTCGCGATCCCTGAGTCAACAGATGGGGACGATCGCAAGACAACAAAAATCTGCTCGAACAGTTCGAAGACGTTTGTAGCAGCATGGACTATCACCTCGGAGACCACGGCTGCGATTACCCTTGAGGCTGCATCACAGACAGGAGCGCCTGCGATGGTGTACTCAACGACGAACCTGGGTGCACGAATGGCAAAACGTCATTTCTTCGAATGAATCCAGGTTCTGTTTACAGCATCACGATGGTTGTATCCGTTTTTGGCGACATCGCGGTGAACGCACATTGGAAGCGTGTATTCGTCATCGCCATACTGGCGTATCACCCGGCGTGATGGTGTGGTGTGCCAATGGTTACACGTCTCGGTCACCTCTTGTTCGCACTGACGGCACTTTGTACAGTGGACGGTACATTTCAGATGTGTTACGACCCGTGGCTCTAACCTTAATTCGATCCCTGCGAAACTCCACATTTTAGCAGGATAATGTACGACCGCATTTTGCAGGTTCTGCACAGACCTTTCTGGATACAGAAAATGTTCGACCGCTGCCCTGGCCAGCACACTCTCCAGATCTCTCACCAATTGAAAACGTCTGGTCAATGGTGGCCGAGCAACTGGTTTGTCACAATACGCCAGTCTCTACTCTTGACGAACTGTGGTACCGTGTTGAAGCTGCATGGGCAGCTGTACCTGTACACGCCAGCCAAGCTCTGTTTGACTCAATGCCCAGGCGTATCAAGGCCGTTATTACGGCCAGAGGTGGTTGTTCTGGGTACTGATTCCTCAGGATCTATGCACCCAAATTGCGTGAAAATGCAATCATACGTCAGTTCTAGTATATTTGCCCAGTGAATACCCGTTTATCATCTGAATTTCTTCTTGGTGTAGCAGTTTTAATGGCCAGTGGTGTACATTGTTTACGGTTCCAAAAGCCCCAGTGCCTTTCTCAGACAGGTGTCAGAATAGCTCTCGACTGGAACAAAGTCGGTCAAAATACACTGTGATGTATGCCGCTGAGTTCTTCGGCTGTCGATTCGCATCAGCGTTGGTTGCAGCACTGGCTGCGCGACCAGAGGGCGCGTGAGGTCGCGAGAACGGGATTTTAATAGGGGTGTGGCGCGCGATAGCGAGAGGCCCAACATTTTCATCGTTTATGCTAACGACTTATCCATCCTACCCCTGGTCTTCCTGGCTCAGTTCGCGGATGACACAGCCTTACTTACAGGTAGACGGCGAACAACTATAGCCGTGGGGAGACGACAGCCTCAGCTCACACTGACGGAACAGTGGGCATCAGATAATCGCATTCGTCTTAACGCCGACAAAACTAAGCCTGTCCTCTCCACTCGCAAACGCCCCGACTTGCGGGACAGGCTTACTCTTCACCATCGAGAACTTGCATGGACGAACGAAGTAAAATACTTGGGAGTCGCCATGGACAGCAAACACCTTTTCAAACGTCATATACACAACAAGAGGATTCCAACTATTTTACCTCCTACACCACTTATGCACGTTGTTGTGCAGTTGCCAGGCGAATGCTCGAACGAAGCTTCTGCTATATCGAGCGACAGTTCTACCTGCACTTCGTTATGGCTGCTCCACGTGGGGAACTACCAGCCCATCCAACCTTCGTCCACTCCCAAGTCATTCAAAACAAATGCCTCCGCCTCTTCTTAGGAGCTCTAAGATGGGCCCGTACTGACGACCTTCAGGTCGAACTGAACATCCCACGCATGTCCCATCACATCACATATGCAACGCAGAAACTCCTTCATAGGATCGATGAACTCAGGCCCACTACCCGACACCTGGAGTATACTGGTTCTATCGTTCCACAGTGCTGACACCTACTGCGGGTTCCTTGTGCAATCATCGAGGCCCCCCAGTAAACGAAGCTTCGGCTATATCTAGCGACAGTTCTACCTGCACTTCGTTATGGCTGCTCCACGTGGGGAACTACCAGCCCATCCAACCTTCGTCCACTCCCAAGTCATTCAAAACAAATGCCTCCGCCTCTTCTTAGGAGCTCTAAGATGGGCCCGTACTGCCGACCTTCAGGTTGAACTGAACATCCCACGCATGTCCCATCACATCACATATGCAACGCAGAAACTCCTTCATAGGATCGATGAACTCAGGCCCACTACCCGACACCTGGAGTATACTGGTTCTATCGTTCCACAGTGCTGACACCTACTGCGGGTTCCTTGTGCAATCATCGAGGCCCCCCAGTAAACGAAGCTTCGGCTATATCTAGCGACAGTTCTACCTGCACTTCGTTATGGCTGCTCCACGTGGGGAACTACCAGCCCATCCAACCTTCGTCCACTCCCAAGTCATTCAAAACAAATGCCTCCGCCTCTTCTTAGGAGCTCTAAGATGGGCCCGTACTGCCGACCTTCAGGTTGAACTGAACATCCCACGCATGACCCATCACATCACATATGCAACGCAGAAACTCCTTCATAGGATCGATGAACTCAGGCCCACTACCCGACACCTGGAGTATACTGGTTCTATCGTACCACAGTGCTGACACCTACTGCGGGTTCCTTGTGCAATCATCGAGGCCCCCCAGTAAACGAAGCTTCGGCTATATTGAGCGACAGTTCTACCTGCACTTCGTTATGGCTGCTCCACGTGGGGAACTACCAGCCAATCCAACCTTCGTCCACTCCCAAGTCATTCAAAACAAATGCCTCCGCCTCTTCTTAGGAGCTCTAAGATGGGCCCGTACTGCCGACCTTCAGGTTGAACTGAACATCCCACGCATGACCCATCACATCACATATGCAACGCAGAAACTCCTTCATAGGATCGATGAACTCAGGCCCACTACCCGACACCTGGAGTATACTGGTTCTATCGTACCACAGTGCTGACACCTACTGCGGGTTCCTTGTGCAATCATCGAGGCCCCCCAGTAAACGAAGCTTCGGCTATATCGAGCGACAGTTCTACCTGCACTTCGTTATGGCTGCTCCACGTGGGGAACTACCAGCCAATCCAACCTTCGTCCACTCCCAAGTCATTCAAAACAAATGCCTCCGCCTCTTCTTAGGAGCTCTAAGATGGGCCCGTACTGCCGATCTTCAGGTTGAACTGAACATCCCACGCATGTCCCATCACATCACATATGCAACGCAGAAACTCCTTCATAGGATCGATGAACTCAGGCCCACTACCCGACACCTGGAGTATACTGGTTCTATCGTACCACAGTGCTGACACCTACTGCGGGTTCCTTGTGCAATCATCGAGGCCCCCCAGTAAACGATGCTTCGGCTATATCGAGCGACAGTTCTACCTGCACTTCGTTATGGCTGCTCCACATGGGGAACTACCAGCCCATCCAACCTTCGTCCACTCCCAAGTCATTCAAAACAAATGCCTCCGCCTCTTCTTAGGAGCTCTAAGATGGGCCCGTACTGCCGACCTTCAGGTTGAACTGAACATCCCACGCATGTCCCATCACATCACATATGCAACGCAGAAACTCCTTCATAGGATCGATGAACTCAGGCCCACTACCCGACACCTAGAGTATACTGGTTCTACCGTTCCACAGTGCTGACACCTACTGCGGGTTCCTTGTGCAATCATCGAGGCCCCCCAGGAAACGAAGCTTCGGCTATATCTAGCGACAGTTCTACCTGCACTTCGTTATGGCTGCTTCACGTGGGGAACTACCAGCCCATCCAACCTTCGTCCACTCCCAAGTCATTCAAAACAAATGCCTCCGCCTCTTCTTAGGAGCTCTAAGATGGGCCCATACTGCCGACCTTCAGGTTGAACTGAACATCCCACGCATGTCCCATCACATCACATATGCAACGCAGGAACTCCTTCATAGGATCGATGAACTCAGGCCCACTACCCGACACCTGGAGTATACTGGTTCTATCGTTCCACAGTGCTGACACCTACTGCGGGTTCCTTGTGCAATCATCGAGGCCCCCCAGTAAACGAAGCTTCAGCTATATCGAGCGACAGTTCTACCTGCAGTTTGTTATGGCTGCTCCACGTGGGGAACTACCAGCCCATCCAACCTTCGTCCACTCCCAAGTCATTCAAAACAAATGCCTCCGCCTCTTCTTAGGAGCTCTAAGATGGGCCCGTACTGCCGACCTTCAGGTTGAACTGAACATCCCACGCATGTCCCATCACATCACATATGCAACGCAGAAACTCCTTCATAGGATCGATGAACTCAGGCACACTACCCGACACCTGGAGTATACTGGTTCTATCGTACCACAGTGCTGACACCTACTGCGGGTTCCTTGTGCAATCATCGAGGCCCCCCAGGAAACGAAGCTTCGGCTATATCGAGCGACAGTTCTACCTGCACTTCGTTATGGCTGCTCCACATGGGGAACTACCAGCCCATCCAACCTTCGTCCACTCCCAAGTCATTCAAAACAAATGCCTCCGCCTCTTCTTAGGAGCTCTAAGATGGGCCCGTACTGCCGACCTTCAGGTTGAACTGAACATCCCACGCATGTCCCATCACATCACATATGCAACGCAGAAACTCCTTCATAGGATTGATGAACTCAGGCCCACTACCCGACACCTAGAGTATACTGGTTCTATCGTTCCACAGCGCTGACACCTACTGCGGGTTCCTTGTGCAATCATCGAGTCCCCCCAGTAAACGAAGCTTCAGCTATATCGAGCGACAGTTCTACCTGCACTTCGTTATGGCTGCTCCACGTGGGGAACTACCAGCCCATCCAACCTTCGTCCACTCCCAAGTCATTCAAAACAAATGCCTCCGCCTCTTCTTAGGAGCTCTAAGATGGGCCCGTACTGCCGATCTTCAGGTTGAACTGAACATCCCACGCATGTCCCATCACATCACATATGCAACGCAGAAACTCCTTCATAGGAACGATGAACTCAGGCCCACTACCCGACACCTGGAGTATACTGGTTCTACCGTTCCACAGTGCTGACACCTACTGCGGGTTCCTTGTGCAATCATCGAGGCCCCCCAGCAAACGAAGCTTCGGCTATATCGAGCGACAGTTCTACCTGCACTTCGTTATGGCTGCTCCACATGGGGAACTACCAGCCCATCCAACCTTCGTCCACTCCCAAGTCATTCAAAACAAATGCCTCCGCCTCTTCTTAGGAGCTCTAAGATGGGCCCGTACTGCCGACCTTCAGGTTGAACTGAACATCCCACGCATGTCCCATCACATCACATATGCAACGCAGAAACTCCTTCATAGGATTGATGAACTCAGGCCCACTACCCGACACCTAGAGTATACTGGTTCTATCGTTCCACAGCGCTGACACCTACTGCGGGTTCCTTGTGCAATCATCGAGTCCCCCCAGTAAACGAAGCTTCAGCTATATCGAGCGACAGTTCTACCTGCACTTCGTTATGGCTGCTCCACGTGGGGAACTACCAGCCCATCCAACCTTCGTCCACTCCCAAGTCATTCAAAACAAATGCCTCCGCCTCTTCTTAGGAGCTCTAAGATGGGCCCGTACTGCCGATCTTCAGGTTGAACTGAACATCCCACGCATGTCCCATCACATCACATATGCAACGCAGAAACTCCTTCATAGGAACGATGAACTCAGGCCCACTACCCGACACCTGGAGTATACTGGTTCTATCGTTCCACAGTGCTGACACCTACTGCGGGTTCCTTGTGCAATCATCGAGGCCCCCCAGCAAACGAAGCTTCGGCTATATCGAGCGACAGTTCTACCTGCACTTCGTTATGGCTGCTCCACATGGGGAACTACCAGCCCATCCAACCTTCGTCCACTCCCAAGTCATTCAAAACAAATGCCTCTGCCTCTTCTTAGGAGCTCTAAGATGGGCCCGTACTGCCGACCTTCAGGTTGAACTGAACATCCCACGCATGTCCCATCACATCACATATGCAACGCAGAAACTCCTTCATAGGATTGATGAACTCAGGCCCACTACCCGACACCTAGAATATACTGGTTCTATCGTTCCACAGCGCTGACACCTACTGCGGGTTCCTTGTGCAATCATCGAGTCCCCCCAGTAAACGAAGCTTCAGCTATATCGAGCGACAGTTCTACCTGCACTTCGTTATGGCTGCTCCACGTGGGGAACTACCAGCCCATCCAACCTTCGTCCACTCCCAAGTCATTCAAAACAAATGCCTCCGCCTCTTCTTAGGAGCTCTAAGATGGGCCCGTACTGCCGACCTTCAGGTTGAACTGAACATCCCACGCATGTCCCATCACATCACATATGCAACGCAGAAACTCCTTCATAGGAACGATGAACTCAGGCCCACTACCCGACACCTGGAGTATACTGGTTCTATCGTTCCACAGTGCTGACACCTACTGCGGGTTCCTTGTGCAATCATCGAGGCCCCCCAGTAAACGAAGCTTCGGCTATATCTAGCGACAGTTCTACCTGCACTTCGTTATGGCTGCTCCACGTGGGGAACTACCAGCCCATCCAACCTTCGTCCACTCCCAAGTCATTCAAAACAAATGCCTCCGCCTCTTCTTAGGAGCTCTAAGATGGGCCCGTACTGCCGACCTTCAGGTTGAACTGAACATCCCACGCATGACCCATCACATCACATATGCAACGCAGAAACTCCTTCATAGGATCGATGAACTCAGGCCCACTACCCGACACCTGGAGTATACTGGTTCTATCGTACCACAGTGCTGACACCTACTGCGGGTTCCTTGTGCAATCATCGAGGCCCCCCAGTAAACGAAGCTTCGGCTATATCGAGCGACAGTTCTACCTGCACTTCGTTATGGCTGCTCCACGTGGGGAACTACCAGCCAATCCAACCTTCGTCCACTCCCAAGTCATTCAAAACAAATGCCTCCGCCTCTTCTTAGGAGCTCTAAGATGGGCCCGTACTGCCGATCTTCAGGTTGAACTGAACATCCCACGCATGTCCCATCACATCACATATGCAACGCAGAAACTCCTTCATAGGATCGATGAACTCAGGCCCACTACCCGACACCTGGAGTATACTGGTTCTATCGTACCACAGTGCTGACACCTACTGCGGGTTCCTTGTGCAATCATCGAGGCCCCCCAGTAAACGATGCTTCGGCTATATCGAGCGACAGTTCTACCTGCACTTCGTTATGGCTGCTCCACATGGGGAACTACCAGCCCATCCAACCTTCGTCCACTCCCAAGTCATTCAAAACAAATGCCTCCGCCTCTTCTTAGGAGCTCTAAGATGGGCCCGTACTGCCGACCTTCAGGTTGAACTGAACATCCCACGCATGTCCCATCACATCACATATGCAACGCAGAAACTCCTTCATAGGATCGATGAACTCAGGCCCACTACCCGACACCTAGAGTATACTGGTTCTACCGTTCCACAGTGCTGACACCTACTGCGGGTTCCTTGTGCAATCATCGAGGCCCCCCAGGAAACGAAGCTTCGGCTATATCTAGCGACAGTTCTACCTGCACTTCGTTATGGCTGCTTCACGTGGGGAACTACCAGCCCATCCAACCTTCGTCCACTCCCAAGTCATTCAAAACAAATGCCTCCGCCTCTTCTTAGGAGCTCTAAGATGGGCCCATACTGCCGACCTTCAGGTTGAACTGAACATCCCACGCATGTCCCATCACATCACATATGCAACGCAGGAACTCCTTCATAGGATCGATGAACTCAGGCCCACTACCCGACACCTGGAGTATACTGGTTCTATCGTTCCACAGTGCTGACACCTACTGCGGGTTCCTTGTGCAATCATCGAGGCCCCCCAGTAAACGAAGCTTCAGCTATATCGAGCGACAGTTCTACCTGCAGTTTGTTATGGCTGCTCCACGTGGGGAACTACCAGCCCATCCAACCTTCGTCCACTCCCAAGTCATTCAAAACAAATGCCTCCGCCTCTTCTTAGGAGCTCTAAGATGGGCCCGTACTGCCGACCTTCAGGTTGAACTGAACATCCCACGCATGTCCCATCACATCACATATGCAACGCAGAAACTCCTTCATAGGATCGATGAACTCAGGCACACTACCCGACACCTGGAGTATACTGGTTCTATCGTACCACAGTGCTGACACCTACTGCGGGTTCCTTGTGCAATCATCGAGGCCCCCCAGGAAACGAAGCTTCGGCTATATCGAGCGACAGTTCTACCTGCACTTCGTTATGGCTGCTCCACATGGGGAACTACCAGCCCATCCAACCTTCGTCCACTCCCAAGTCATTCAAAACAAATGCCTCCGCCTCTTCTTAGGAGCTCTAAGATGGGCCCGTACTGCCGACCTTCAGGTTGAACTGAACATCCCACGCATGTCCCATCACATCACATATGCAACGCAGAAACTCCTTCATAGGATTGATGAACTCAGGCCCACTACCCGACACCTAGAGTATACTGGTTCTATCGTTCCACAGCGCTGACACCTACTGCGGGTTCCTTGTGCAATCATCGAGGCCCCCCAGGAAACGAAGCTTCGGCTATATCGAGCGACAGTTCTACCTGCACTTCGTTATGGCTGCTCCACATGGGGAACTACCAGCCCATCCAACCTTCGTCCACTCCCAAGTCATTCAAAACAAATGCCTCCGCCTCTTCTTAGGAGCTCTAAGATGGGCCCGTACTGCCGACCTTCAGGTTGAACTGAACATCCCACGCATGTCCCATCACATCACATATGCAACGCAGAAACTCCTTCATAGGATTGATGAACTCAGGCCCACTACCCGACACCTAGAGTATACTGGTTCTATCGTTCCACAGCGCTGACACCTACTGCGGGTTCCTTGTGCAATCATCGAGTCCCCCCAGTAAACGAAGCTTCAGCTATATCGAGCGACAGTTCTACCTGCACTTCGTTATGGCTGCTCCACGTGGGGAACTACCAGCCCATCCAACCTTCGTCCACTCCCAAGTCATTCAAAACAAATGCCTCCGCCTCTTCTTAGGAGCTCTAAGATGGGCCCGTACTGCCGATCTTCAGGTTGAACTGAACATCCCACGCATGTCCCATCACATCACATATGCAACGCAGAAACTCCTTCATAGGAACGATGAACTCAGGCCCACTACCCGACACCTGGAGTATACTGGTTCTACCGTTCCACAGTGCTGACACCTACTGCGGGTTCCTTGTGCAATCATCGAGGCCCCCCAGCAAACGAAGCTTCGGCTATATCGAGCGACAGTTCTACCTGCACTTCGTTATGGCTGCTCCACATGGGGAACTACCAGCCCATCCAACCTTCGTCCACTCCCAAGTCATTCAAAACAAATGCCTCCGCCTCTTCTTAGGAGCTCTAAGATGGGCCCGTACTGCCGACCTTCAGGTTGAACTGAACATCCCACGCATGTCCCATCACATCACATATGCAACGCAGAAACTCCTTCATAGGATTGATGAACTCAGGCCCACTACCCGACACCTAGAGTATACTGGTTCTATCGTTCCACAGCGCTGACACCTACTGCGGGTTCCTTGTGCAATCATCGAGTCCCCCCAGTAAACGAAGCTTCAGCTATATCGAGCGACAGTTCTACCTGCACTTCGTTATGGCTGCTCCACGTGGGGAACTACCAGCCCATCCAACCTTCGTCCACTCCCAAGTCATTCAAAACAAATGCCTCCGCCTCTTCTTAGGAGCTCTAAGATGGGCCCGTACTGCCGATCTTCAGGTTGAACTGAACATCCCACGCATGTCCCATCACATCACATATGCAACGCAGAAACTCCTTCATAGGAACGATGAACTCAGGCCCACTACCCGACACCTGGAGTATACTGGTTCTATCGTTCCACAGTGCTGACACCTACTGCGGGTTCCTTGTGCAATCATCGAGGCCCCCCAGCAAACGAAGCTTCGGCTATATCGAGCGACAGTTCTACCTGCACTTCGTTATGGCTGCTCCACATGGGGAACTACCAGCCCATCCAACCTTCGTCCACTCCCAAGTCATTCAAAACAAATGCCTCTGCCTCTTCTTAGGAGCTCTAAGATGGGCCCGTACTGCCGACCTTCAGGTTGAACTGAACATCCCACGCATGTCCCATCACATCACATATGCAACGCAGAAACTCCTTCATAGGATTGATGAACTCAGGCCCACTACCCGACACCTAGAATATACTGGTTCTATCGTTCCACAGCGCTGACACCTACTGCGGGTTCCTTGTGCAATCATCGAGTCCCCCCAGTAAACGAAGCTTCAGCTATATCGAGCGACAGTTCTACCTGCACTTCGTTATGGCTGCTCCACGTGGGGAACTACCAGCCCATCCAACCTTCGTCCACTCCCAAGTCATTCAAAACAAATGCCTCCGCCTCTTCTTAGGAGCTCTAAGATGGGCCCGTACTGCCGACCTTCAGGTTGAACTGAACATCCCACGCATGTCCCATCACATCACATATGCAACGCAGAAACTCCTTCATAGGAACGATGAACTCAGGCCCACTACCCGACACCTGGAGTATACTGGTTCTATCGTTCCACAGTGCTGACACCTACTGCGGGTTCCTTGTGCAATCATCGAGGCCCCCCAGTAAACGAAGCTTCGGCTATATCTAGCGACAGTTCTACCTGCACTTCGTTATGGCTGCTCCACGTGGGGAACTACCAGCCCATCCAACCTTCGTCCACTCCCAAGTCATTCAAAACAAATGCCTCCGCCTCTTCTTAGGAGCTCTAAGATGGGCCCGTACTGCCGACCTTCAGGTTGAACTGAACATCCCACGCATGACCCATCACATCACATATGCAACGCAGAAACTCCTTCATAGGATCGATGAACTCAGGCCCACTACCCGACACCTGGAGTATACTGGTTCTATCGTACCACAGTGCTGACACCTACTGCGGGTTCCTTGTGCAATCATCGAGGCCCCCCAGTAAACGAAGCTTCGGCTATATCGAGCGACAGTTCTACCTGCACTTCGTTATGGCTGCTCCACGTGGGGAACTACCAGCCAATCCAACCTTCGTCCACTCCCAAGTCATTCAAAACAAATGCCTCCGCCTCTTCTTAGGAGCTCTAAGATGGGCCCGTACTGCCGATCTTCAGGTTGAACTGAACATCCCACGCATGTCCCATCACATCACATATGCAACGCAGAAACTCCTTCATAGGATCGATGAACTCAGGCCCACTACCCGACACCTGGAGTATACTGGTTCTATCGTACCACAGTGCTGACACCTACTGCGGGTTCCTTGTGCAATCATCGAGGCCCCCCAGTAAACGATGCTTCGGCTATATCGAGCGACAGTTCTACCTGCACTTCGTTATGGCTGCTCCACATGGGGAACTACCAGCCCATCCAACCTTCGTCCACTCCCAAGTCATTCAAAACAAATGCCTCCGCCTCTTCTTAGGAGCTCTAAGATGGGCCCGTACTGCCGACCTTCAGGTTGAACTGAACATCCCACGCATGTCCCATCACATCACATATGCAACGCAGAAACTCCTTCATAGGATCGATGAACTCAGGCCCACTACCCGACACCTAGAGTATACTGGTTCTACCGTTCCACAGTGCTGACACCTACTGCGGGTTCCTTGTGCAATCATCGAGGCCCCCCAGGAAACGAAGCTTCGGCTATATCTAGCGACAGTTCTACCTGCACTTCGTTATGGCTGCTTCACGTGGGGAACTACCAGCCCATCCAACCTTCGTCCACTCCCAAGTCATTCAAAACAAATGCCTCCGCCTCTTCTTAGGAGCTCTAAGATGGGCCCATACTGCCGACCTTCAGGTTGAACTGAACATCCCACGCATGTCCCATCACATCACATATGCAACGCAGGAACTCCTTCATAGGATCGATGAACTCAGGCCCACTACCCGACACCTGGAGTATACTGGTTCTATCGTTCCACAGTGCTGACACCTACTGCGGGTTCCTTGTGCAATCATCGAGGCCCCCCAGTAAACGAAGCTTCAGCTATATCGAGCGACAGTTCTACCTGCAGTTTGTTATGGCTGCTCCACGTGGGGAACTACCAGCCCATCCAACCTTCGTCCACTCCCAAGTCATTCAAAACAAATGCCTCCGCCTCTTCTTAGGAGCTCTAAGATGGGCCCGTACTGCCGACCTTCAGGTTGAACTGAACATCCCACGCATGTCCCATCACATCACATATGCAACGCAGAAACTCCTTCATAGGATCGATGAACTCAGGCACACTACCCGACACCTGGAGTATACTGGTTCTATCGTACCACAGTGCTGACACCTACTGCGGGTTCCTTGTGCAATCATCGAGGCCCCCCAGGAAACGAAGCTTCGGCTATATCGAGCGACAGTTCTACCTGCACTTCGTTATGGCTGCTCCACATGGGGAACTACCAGCCCATCCAACCTTCGTCCACTCCCAAGTCATTCAAAACAAATGCCTCCGCCTCTTCTTAGGAGCTCTAAGATGGGCCCGTACTGCCGACCTTCAGGTTGAACTGAACATCCCACGCATGTCCCATCACATCACATATGCAACGCAGAAACTCCTTCATAGGATTGATGAACTCAGGCCCACTACCCGACACCTAGAGTATACTGGTTCTATCGTTCCACAGCGCTGACACCTACTGCGGGTTCCTTGTGCAATCATCGAGTCCCCCCAGTAAACGAAGCTTCAGCTATATCGAGCGACAGTTCTACCTGCACTTCGTTATGGCTGCTCCACGTGGGGAACTACCAGCCCATCCAACCTTCGTCCACTCCCAAGTCATTCAAAACAAATGCCTCCGCCTCTTCTTAGGAGCTCTAAGATGGGCCCATACTGCCGACCTTCAGGTTGAACTGAACATCCCACGCATGTCCCATCACATCACATATGCAACGCAGGAACTCCTTCATAGGATCGATGAACTCAGGCCCACTACCCGACACCTGGAGTATACTGGTTCTATCGTTCCACAGTGCTGACACCTACTGCGGGTTCCTTGTGCAATCATCGAGGCCCCCCAGTAAACGAAGCTTCAGCTATATCGAGCGACAGTTCTACCTGCAGTTTGTTATGGCTGCTCCACGTGGGGAACTACCAGCCCATCCAACCTTCGTCCACTCCCAAGTCATTCAAAACAAATGCCTCCGCCTCTTCTTAGGAGCTCTAAGATGGGCCCGTACTGCCGACCTTCAGGTTGAACTGAACATCCCACGCATGTCCCATCACATCACATATGCAACGCAGAAACTCCTTCATAGGATCGATGAACTCAGGCACACTACCCGACACCTGGAGTATACTGGTTCTATCGTACCACAGTGCTGACACCTACTGCGGGTTCCTTGTGCAATCATCGAGGCCCCCCAGGAAACGAAGCTTCGGCTATATCGAGCGACAGTTCTACCTGCACTTCGTTATGGCTGCTCCACATGGGGAACTACCAGCCCATCCAACCTTCGTCCACTCCCAAGTCATTCAAAACAAATGCCTCCGCCTCTTCTTAGGAGCTCTAAGATGGGCCCGTACTGCCGACCTTCAGGTTGAACTGAACATCCCACGCATGTCCCATCACATCACATATGCAACGCAGAAACTCCTTCATAGGATCGATGAACTCAGGCACACTACCCGACACCTGGAGTATACTGGTTCTATCGTACCACAGTGCTGACACCTACTGCGGGTTCCTTGTGCAATCATCGAGGCCCCCCAGGAAACGAAGCTTCGGCTATATCGAGCGACAGTTCTACCTGCACTTCGTTATGGCTGCTCCACATGGGGAACTACCAGCCCATCCAACCTTCGTCCACTCCCAAGTCATTCAAAACAAATGCCTCCGCCTCTTCTTAGGAGCTCTAAGATGGGCCCGTACTGCCGACCTTCAGGTTGAACTGAACATCCCACGCATGTCCCATCACATCACATATGCAACGCAGAAACTCCTTCATAGGATCGATGAACTCAGGCACACTACCCGACACCTGGAGTATACTGGTTCTATCGTACCACAGTGCTGACACCTACTGCGGGTTCCTTGTGCAATCATCGAGGCCCCCCAGGAAACGAAGCTTCGGCTATATCGAGCGACAGTTCTACCTGCACTTCGTTATGGCTGCTCCACATGGGGAACTACCAGCCCATCCAACCTTCGTCCACTCCCAAGTCATTCAAAACAAATGCCTCCGCCTCTTCTTAGGAGCTCTAAGATGGGCCCGTACTGCCGACCTTCAGGTTGAACTGAACATCCCACGCATGTCCCATCACATCACATATGCAACGCAGAAACTCCTTCATAGGATTGATGAACTCAGGCCCACTACCCGACACCTAGAGTATACTGGTTCTATCGTTCCACAGCGCTGACACCTACTGCGGGTTCCTTGTGCAATCATCGAGTCCCCCCAGTAAACGAAGCTTCAGCTATATCGAGCGACAGTTCTACCTGCACTTCGTTATGGCTGCTCCACGTGGGGAACTACCAGCCCATCCAACCTTCGTCCACTCCCAAGTCATTCAAAACAAATGCCTCCGCCTCTTCTTAGGAGCTCTAAGATGGGCCCATACTGCCGACCTTCAGGTTGAACTGAACATCCCACGCATGTCCCATCACATCACATATGCAACGCAGGAACTCCTTCATAGGATCGATGAACTCAGGCCCACTACCCGACACCTGGAGTATACTGGTTCTATCGTTCCACAGTGCTGACACCTACTGCGGGTTCCTTGTGCAATCATCGAGGCCCCCCAGTAAACGAAGCTTCAGCTATATCGAGCGACAGTTCTACCTGCAGTTTGTTATGGCTGCTCCACGTGGGGAACTACCAGCCCATCCAACCTTCGTCCACTCCCAAGTCATTCAAAACAAATGCCTCCGCCTCTTCTTAGGAGCTCTAAGATGGGCCCGTACTGCCGACCTTCAGGTTGAACTGAACATCCCACGCATGTCCCATCACATCACATATGCAACGCAGAAACTCCTTCATAGGATCGATGAACTCAGGCACACTACCCGACACCTGGAGTATACTGGTTCTATCGTACCACAGTGCTGACACCTACTGCGGGTTCCTTGTGCAATCATCGAGGCCCCCCAGGAAACGAAGCTTCGGCTATATCGAGCGACAGTTCTACCTGCACTTCGTTATGGCTGCTCCACATGGGGAACTACCAGCCCATCCAACCTTCGTCCACTCCCAAGTCATTCAAAACAAATGCCTCCGCCTCTTCTTAGGAGCTCTAAGATGGGCCCGTACTGCCGACCTTCAGGTTGAACTGAACATCCCACGCATGTCCCATCACATCACATATGCAACGCAGAAACTCCTTCATAGGATCGATGAACTCAGGCACACTACCCGACACCTGGAGTATACTGGTTCTATCGTACCACAGTGCTGACACCTACTGCGGGTTCCTTGTGCAATCATCGAGGCCCCCCAGGAAACGAAGCTTCGGCTATATCGAGCGACAGTTCTACCTGCACTTCGTTATGGCTGCTCCACATGGGGAACTACCAGCCCATCCAACCTTCGTCCACTCCCAAGTCATTCAAAACAAATGCCTCCGCCTCTTCTTAGGAGCTCTAAGATGGGCCCGTACTGCCGATCTTCAGGTTGAACTGAACATCCCACGCATGTCCCATCACATCACATATGCAACGCAGAAACTCCTTCATAGGAACGATGAACTCAGGCCCACTACCCGACACCTGGAGTATACTGGTTCTACCGTTCCACAGTGCTGACACCTACTGCGGGTTCCTTGTGCAATCATCGAGGCCCCCCAGCAAACGAAGCTTCGGCTATATCGAGCGACAGTTCTACCTGCACTTCGTTATGGCTGCTCCACATGGGGAACTACCAGCCCATCCAACCTTCGTCCACTCCCAAGTCATTCAAAACAAATGCCTCCGCCTCTTCTTAGGAGCTCTAAGATGGGCCCGTACTGCCGACCTTCAGGTTGAACTGAACATCCCACGCATGTCCCATCACATCACATATGCAACGCAGAAACTCCTTCATAGGATTGATGAACTCAGGCCCACTACCCGACACCTAGAGTATACTGGTTCTATCGTTCCACAGCGCTGACACCTACTGCGGGTTCCTTGTGCAATCATCGAGTCCCCCCAGTAAACGAAGCTTCAGCTATATCGAGCGACAGTTCTACCTGCACTTCGTTATGGCTGCTCCACGTGGGGAACTACCAGCCCATCCAACCTTCGTCCACTCCCAAGTCATTCAAAACAAATGCCTCCGCCTCTTCTTAGGAGCTCTAAGATGGGCCCGTACTGCCGATCTTCAGGTTGAACTGAACATCCCACGCATGTCCCATCACATCACATATGCAACGCAGAAACTCCTTCATAGGAACGATGAACTCAGGCCCACTACCCGACACCTGGAGTATACTGGTTCTATCGTTCCACAGTGCTGACACCTACTGCGGGTTCCTTGTGCAATCATCGAGGCCCCCCAGCAAACGAAGCTTCGGCTATATCGAGCGACAGTTCTACCTGCACTTCGTTATGGCTGCTCCACATGGGGAACTACCAGCCCATCCAACCTTCGTCCACTCCCAAGTCATTCAAAACAAATGCCTCCGCCTCTTCTTAGGAGCTCTAAGATGGGCCCGTACTGCCGACCTTCAGGTTGAACTGAACATCCCACGCATGTCCCATCACATCACATATGCAACGCAGAAACTCCTTCATAGGATTGATGAACTCAGGCCCACTACCCGACACCTAGAATATACTGGTTCTATCGTTCCACAGCGCTGACACCTACTGCGGGTTCCTTGTGCAATCATCGAGTCCCCCCAGTAAACGAAGCTTCAGCTATATCGAGCGACAGTTCTACCTGCACTTCGTTATGGCTGCTCCACGTGGGGAACTACCAGCCCATCCAACCTTCGTCCACTCCCAAGTCATTCAAAACAAATGCCTCCGCCTCTTCTTAGGAGCTCTAAGATGGGCCCGTACTGCCGACCTTCAGGTTGAACTGAACATCCCACGCATGTCCCATCACATCACATATGCAACGCAGAAACTCCTTCATAGGAACGATGAACTCAGGCCCACTACCCGACACCTGGAGTATACTGGTTCTATCGTTCCACAGTGCTGACACCTACTGCGGGTTCCTTGTGCAATCATCGAGGCCCCCCAGTAAACGAAGCTTCGGCTATATCTAGCGACAGTTCTACCTGCACTTCGTTATGGCTGCTCCACGTGGGGAACTACCAGCCCATCCAACCTTCGTCCACTCCCAAGTCATTCAAAACAAATGCCTCCGCCTCTTCTTAGGAGCTCTAAGATGGGCCCGTACTGCCGACCTTCAGGTTGAACTGAACATCCCACGCATGACCCATCACATCACATATGCAACGCAGAAACTCCTTCATAGGATCGATGAACTCAGGCCCACTACCCGACACCTGGAGTATACTGGTTCTATCGTACCACAGTGCTGACACCTACTGCGGGTTCCTTGTGCAATCATCGAGGCCCCCCAGTAAACGAAGCTTCGGCTATATCGAGCGACAGTTCTACCTGCACTTCGTTATGGCTGCTCCACGTGGGGAACTACCAGCCAATCCAACCTTCGTCCACTCCCAAGTCATTCAAAACAAATGCCTCCGCCTCTTCTTAGGAGCTCTAAGATGGGCCCGTACTGCCGATCTTCAGGTTGAACTGAACATCCCACGCATGTCCCATCACATCACATATGCAACGCAGAAACTCCTTCATAGGATCGATGAACTCAGGCCCACTACCCGACACCTGGAGTATACTGGTTCTATCGTACCACAGTGCTGACACCTACTGCGGGTTCCTTGTGCAATCATCGAGGCCCCCCAGTAAACGATGCTTCGGCTATATCGAGCGACAGTTCTACCTGCACTTCGTTATGGCTGCTCCACATGGGGAACTACCAGCCCATCCAACCTTCGTCCACTCCCAAGTCATTCAAAACAAATGCCTCCGCCTCTTCTTAGGAGCTCTAAGATGGGCCCGTACTGCCGACCTTCAGGTTGAACTGAACATCCCACGCATGTCCCATCACATCACATATGCAACGCAGAAACTCCTTCATAGGATCGATGAACTCAGGCCCACTACCCGACACCTAGAGTATACTGGTTCTACCGTTCCACAGTGCTGACACCTACTGCGGGTTCCTTGTGCAATCATCGAGGCCCCCCAGGAAACGAAGCTTCGGCTATATCTAGCGACAGTTCTACCTGCACTTCGTTATGGCTGCTTCACGTGGGGAACTACCAGCCCATCCAACCTTCGTCCACTCCCAAGTCATTCAAAACAAATGCCTCCGCCTCTTCTTAGGAGCTCTAAGATGGGCCCATACTGCCGACCTTCAGGTTGAACTGAACATCCCACGCATGTCCCATCACATCACATATGCAACGCAGGAACTCCTTCATAGGATCGATGAACTCAGGCCCACTACCCGACACCTGGAGTATACTGGTTCTATCGTTCCACAGTGCTGACACCTACTGCGGGTTCCTTGTGCAATCATCGAGGCCCCCCAGTAAACGAAGCTTCAGCTATATCGAGCGACAGTTCTACCTGCAGTTTGTTATGGCTGCTCCACGTGGGGAACTACCAGCCCATCCAACCTTCGTCCACTCCCAAGTCATTCAAAACAAATGCCTCCGCCTCTTCTTAGGAGCTCTAAGATGGGCCCGTACTGCCGACCTTCAGGTTGAACTGAACATCCCACGCATGTCCCATCACATCACATATGCAACGCAGAAACTCCTTCATAGGATCGATGAACTCAGGCACACTACCCGACACCTGGAGTATACTGGTTCTATCGTACCACAGTGCTGACACCTACTGCGGGTTCCTTGTGCAATCATCGAGGCCCCCCAGGAAACGAAGCTTCGGCTATATCGAGCGACAGTTCTACCTGCACTTCGTTATGGCTGCTCCACATGGGGAACTACCAGCCCATCCAACCTTCGTCCACTCCCAAGTCATTCAAAACAAATGCCTCCGCCTCTTCTTAGGAGCTCTAAGATGGGCCCGTACTGCCGACCTTCAGGTTGAACTGAACATCCCACGCATGTCCCATCACATCACATATGCAACGCAGAAACTCCTTCATAGGATTGATGAACTCAGGCCCACTACCCGACACCTAGAGTATACTGGTTCTATCGTTCCACAGCGCTGACACCTACTGCGGGTTCCTTGTGCAATCATCGAGTCCCCCCAGTAAACGAAGCTTCAGCTATATCGAGCGACAGTTCTACCTGCACTTCGTTATGGCTGCTCCACGTGGGGAACTACCAGCCCATCCAACCTTCGTCCACTCCCAAGTCATTCAAAACAAATGCCTCCGCCTCTTCTTAGGAGCTCTAAGATGGGCCCATACTGCCGACCTTCAGGTTGAACTGAACATCCCACGCATGTCCCATCACATCACATATGCAACGCAGGAACTCCTTCATAGGATCGATGAACTCAGGCCCACTACCCGACACCTGGAGTATACTGGTTCTATCGTTCCACAGTGCTGACACCTACTGCGGGTTCCTTGTGCAATCATCGAGGCCCCCCAGTAAACGAAGCTTCAGCTATATCGAGCGACAGTTCTACCTGCAGTTTGTTATGGCTGCTCCACGTGGGGAACTACCAGCCCATCCAACCTTCGTCCACTCCCAAGTCATTCAAAACAAATGCCTCCGCCTCTTCTTAGGAGCTCTAAGATGGGCCCGTACTGCCGACCTTCAGGTTGAACTGAACATCCCACGCATGTCCCATCACATCACATATGCAACGCAGAAACTCCTTCATAGGATCGATGAACTCAGGCACACTACCCGACACCTGGAGTATACTGGTTCTATCGTACCACAGTGCTGACACCTACTGCGGGTTCCTTGTGCAATCATCGAGGCCCCCCAGGAAACGAAGCTTCGGCTATATCGAGCGACAGTTCTACCTGCACTTCGTTATGGCTGCTCCACATGGGGAACTACCAGCCCATCCAACCTTCGTCCACTCCCAAGTCATTCAAAACAAATGCCTCCGCCTCTTCTTAGGAGCTCTAAGATGGGCCCGTACTGCCGACCTTCAGGTTGAACTGAACATCCCACGCATGTCCCATCACATCACATATGCAACGCAGAAACTCCTTCATAGGATCGATGAACTCAGGCACACTACCCGACACCTGGAGTATACTGGTTCTATCGTACCACAGTGCTGACACCTACTGCGGGTTCCTTGTGCAATTATCGAGGCCCCCCAGGAAACGAAGCTTCGGCTATATCGAGCGACAGTTCTACCTGCACTTCGTTATGGCTGCTCCACATGGGGAACTACCAGCCCATCCAACCTTCGTCCACTCCCAAGTCATTCAAAACAAATGCCTCCGCCTCTTCTTAGGAGCTCTAAGATGGGCCCGTACTGCCGATCTTCAGGTTGAACTGAACATCCCACGCATGTCCCATCACATCACATATGCAACGCAGAAACTCCTTCATAGGATCGATGAACTCAGGCCCACTACCCGACACCTGGAGTATACTGGTTCTACCGTTCCACAGTGCTGACACCTACTGCGGGTTCCTTGTGCAATCATCGAGGCCCCCCAGCAAACGAAGCTTCGGCTATATCGAGCGACAGTTCTACCTGCACTTCGTTATGGCTGCTCCACATGGGGAACTACCAGCCCATCCAACCTTCGTCCACTCCCAAGTCATTCAAAACAAATGCCTCCGCCTCTTCTTAGGAGCTCTAAGATGGGCCCGTACTGCCGACCTTCAGGTTGAACTGAACATCCCACGCATGTCCCATCACATCACATATGCAACGCAGAAACTCCTTCATAGGATTGATGAACTCAGGCCCACTACCCGACACCTAGAGTATACTGGTTCTATCGTTCCACAGCGCTGACACCTACTGCGGGTTCCTTGTGCAATCATCGAGTCCCCCCAGTAAACGAAGCTTCAGCTATATCGAGCGACAGTTCTACCTGCACTTCGTTATGGCTGCTCCACGTGGGGAACTACCAGCCCATCCAACCTTCGTCCACTCCCAAGTCATTCAAAACAAATGCCTCCGCCTCTTCTTAGGAGCTCTAAGATGGGCCCGTACTGCCGATCTTCAGGTTGAACTGAACATCCCACGCATGTCCCATCACATCACATATGCAACGCAGAAACTCCTTCATAGGAACGATGAACTCAGGCCCACTACCCGACACCTGGAGTATACTGGTTCTATCGTTCCACAGTGCTGACACCTACTGCGGGTTCCTTGTGCAATCATCGAGGCCCCCCAGCAAACGAAGCTTCGGCTATATCGAGCGACAGTTCTACCTGCACTTCGTTATGGCTGCTCCACATGGGGAACTACCAGCCCATCCAACCTTCGTCCACTCCCAAGTCATTCAAAACAAATGCCTCCGCCTCTTCTTAGGAGCTCTAAGATGGGCCCGTACTGCCGACCTTCAGGTTGAACTGAACATCCCACGCATGTCCCATCACATCACATATGCAACGCAGAAACTCCTTCATAGGATTGATGAACTCAGGCCCACTACCCGACACCTAGAATATACTGGTTCTATCGTTCCACAGCGCTGACACCTACTGCGGGTTCCTTGTGCAATCATCGAGTCCCCCCAGTAAACGAAGCTTCAGCTATATCGAGCGACAGTTCTACCTGCACTTCGTTATGGCTGCTCCACGTGGGGAACTACCAGCCCATCCAACCTTCGTCCACTCCCAAGTCATTCAAAACAAATGCCTCCGCCTCTTCTTAGGAGCTCTAAGATGGGCCCGTACTGCCGACCTTCAGGTTGAACTGAACATCCCACGCATGTCCCATCACATCACATATGCAACGCAGAAACTCCTTCATAGGAACGATGAACTCAGGCCCACTACCCGACACCTGGAGTATACTGGTTCTATCGTTCCACAGTGCTGACACCTACTGCGGGTTCCTTGTGCAATCATCGAGGCCCCCCAGTAAACGAAGCTTCGGCTATATCTAGCGACAGTTCTACCTGCACTTCGTTATGGCTGCTCCACGTGGGGAACTACCAGCCCATCCAACCTTCGTCCACTCCCAAGTCATTCAAAACAAATGCCTCCGCCTCTTCTTAGGAGCTCTAAGATGGGCCCGTACTGCCGACCTTCAGGTTGAACTGAACATCCCACGCATGTCCCATCACATCACATATGCAACGCAGAAACTCCTTCATAGGAACGATGAACTCAGGCCCACTACCCGACACCTGGAGTATACTGGTTCTATCGTTCTACAGCGCTGACACCGACTGCGGGTTCCTTGTGCAATCATCGAGGCCCCCCAGTAAACGAAGCTTCAGCTATATCGAGCGACAGTTCTACCTGCACTTCGTTATGGCTGCTCCACGTGGGGAACTACCAGCCCATCCAACCTTCGTCCACTCCCAAGTCATTCAAAACAAATGCCTCCGCCTCTTCTTAGGAGCTCTAAGATGGGCCCGTACTGCCGACCTTCAGGTTGAACTGATCCCACGCAAGTCCCATCACATCACATATGCAACGCAGAAACTCCTTCATAGGATCGATGAACTCAGGCCCACTACCCGACACCTGGAGTATACTGGTTCTATCGTTCCACAGTGCTGACACCTACTGCGGGTTCCTTGTGCAATCATCGAGGCCCCCCAGGAAACGAAGCTTCGGCTATATCGAGCGACAGTTCTACCTGCACTTCGTTATGGCTGCTCCACGTGGGGAACTACCAGCCCATCCAACCTTCGTCCACTCCCAAGTCATTCAAAACAAATGCCTCCGCCTCTTCTTAGGAGCTCTAAGATGGGCCCGTACTGCCGACCTTCAGGTTGAACTGAACATCCCACGCATGTCCCATCACATCACATATGCAACGCAGAAACTCCTTCATAGGATCGATGAACTCAGGCCCACTACCCGA
This sequence comes from Schistocerca gregaria, assembly GCF_023897955.1. NCBI lineage: Eukaryota > Metazoa > Arthropoda > Insecta > Orthoptera > Acrididae > Schistocerca > Schistocerca gregaria. The sequence continues at coordinate 293,134,765 of NC_064924.1, read as the reverse complement.
CACCTGGAGTATACTGGTTCTACCGTTCCACAGTGCTGACACCTACTGCGGGTTCCTTGTGCAATCATCGAGGCCCCCCAGGAAACGAAGCTTCGGCTATATCTAGCGACAGTTCTACCTGCACTTCGTTATGGCTGCTTCACGTGGGGAACTACCAGCCCATCCAACCTTCGTCCACTCCCAAGTCATTCAAAACAAATGCCTCCGCCTCTTCTTAGGAGCTCTAAGATGGGCCCATACTGCCGACCTTCAGGTTGAACTGAACATCCCACGCATGTCCCATCACATCACATATGCAACGCAGAAACTCCTTCATAGGATCGATGAACTCAGGCCCACTACCCGACACCTGGAGTATACTGGTTCTATCGTTCCACAGTGCTGACACCTACTGCGGGTTCCTTGTGCAATCATCGAGGCCCCCCAGTAAACGAAGCTTCGGCTATATCGAGCGACAGTTCTACCTGCAGTTCGTTATGGCTGCTCCACGTGGGGAACTACCAGCCCATCCAACCTTCGTCCACTCCCAAGTCATTCAAAACAAATGCCTCCGCCTCTTCTTAGGAGCTCTAAGATGGGCCCGTACTGCCGACCTTCAGGTTGAACTGAACATCCCACGCATGTCCCATCACATCACATATGCAACGCAGAAACTCCTTCATAGGATCGATGAACTCAGGCACACTACCCAACACCTGGAGTATACTGGTTGTATCGTACCACAGTGCTGACACCTACTGCGGGTTCCTTGTGCAATCATCGAGGCCCCCCAGGAAACGAAGCTTCGGCTATATCGAGCGACAGTTCTACCTGCACTTCGTTATGGCTGCTCCACATGGGGAACTACCAGCCCATCCAACCTTCGTCCACTCCCAAGTCATTCAAAACAAAAGCCTCCGCCTCTTCTTAGGAGCTCTAAGATGGGCCCGTACTGCCGACCTTCAGGTTGAACTGAACATCCCACGCATGTCCCATCACATCACATATGCAACGCAGAAACTCCTTCATAGGATTGATGAACTCAGGCCCACTACCCGACACCTAGAGTATACTGGTTCTATCGTTCCACAGCGCTGACACCTACTGCGGGTTCCTTGTGCAATCATCGAGTCCCCCCAGTAAACGAAGCTTCAGCTATATCGAGCGACAGTTCTACCTGCACTTCGTTATGGCTGCTCCACGTGGGGAACTACCAGCCCATCCAACCTTCGTCCACTCCCAAGTCATTCAAAACAAATGCCTCCGCCTCTTCTTAGGAGCTCTAAGATGGGCCCGTACTGCCGATCTTCAGGTTGAACTGAACATCCCACGCATGTCCCATCACATCACATATGCAACGCAGAAACTCCTTCATAGGAACGATGAACTCAGGCCCACTACCCGACACCTGGAGTATACTGGTTCTATCGTTCCACAGTGCTGACACCTACTGCGGGTTCCTTGTGCAATCATCGAGGCCCCCCAGCAAACGAAGCTTCGGCTATATCGAGCGACAGTTCTACCTGCACTTCGTTATGGCTGCTCCACATGGGGAACTACCAGCCCATCCAACCTTCGTCCACTCCCAAGTCATTCAAAACAAATGCCTCCGCCTCTTCTTAGGAGCTCTAAGATGGGCCCGTACTGCCGACCTTCAGGTTGAACTGAACATCCCACGCATGTCCCATCACATCACATATGCAACGCAGAAACTCCTTCATAGGATTGATGAACTCAGGCCCACTACCCGACACCTAGAGTATACTGGTTCTATCGTACCACAGTGCTGACACCTACTGCGGGTTCCTTGTGCAATCATCGAGGCCCCCCAGTAAACGATGCTTCGGCTATATCGAGCGACAGTTCTACCTGCACTTCGTTATGGCTGCTCCACATGGGGAACTACCAGCCCATCCAACCTTCGTCCACTCCCAAGTCATTCAAAACAAATGCCTCCGCCTCTTCTTAGGAGCTCTAAGATGGGCCCGTACTGCCGACCTTCAGGTTGAACTGAACATCCCACGCATGTCCCATCACATCACATATGCAACGCAGAAACTCCTTCATAGGAACGATGAACTCAGGCCCACTACCCGACACCTGGAGTATACTGGTTCTATCGTTCTACAGCGCTGACACCGACTGCGGGTTCCTTGTGCAATCATCGAGGCCCCCCAGTAAACGAAGCTTCAGCTATATCGAGCGACAGTTCTACCTGCACTTCGTTATGGCTGCTCCACGTGGGGAACTACCAGCCCATCCAACCTTCGTCCACTCCCAAGTCATTCAAAACAAATGCCTCCGCCTCTTCTTAGGAGCTCTAAGATGGGCCCGTACTGCCGACCTTCAGGTTGAACTGAACATCCCACGCATGTCCCATCACATCACATATGCAACGCAGAAACTCCTTCATAGGAACGATGAACTCAGGCCCACTACCCGACACCTGGAGTATACTGGTTCTATCGTTCCACAGTGCTGACACCTACTGCGGGTTCCTTGTGCAATCATCGAGTCCCCCCAGTAAACGAAGCTTCAGCTATATCGAGCGACAGTTCTACCTGCACTTCGTTATGGCTGCTCCACGTGGGGAACTACCAGCCCATCCAACCTTCATCCACTCCCAAGTCATTCAAAATAAATGCCTCCGCCTCTTCTTAGGAGCTCTAAGATGGGCCCGTACTGCCGACCTTCAGGTTGAACTGAACATCCCACGCATGTCCCATCACATCACATATGCAACGCAGAAACTCCTTCATAGGAACGATGAACTCAGGCCCACTACCCGACACCTGGAGTATACTGGTTCTATCGTTCTACAGCGCTGACACCGACTGCGGGTTCCTTGTGCAATCATCGAGGCCCCCCAGTAAACGAAGCTTCGGCTATATCTAGCGACAGTTCTACCTGCACTTCGTTATGGCTGCTCCACGTGGGGAACTACCAGCCCATCCAACCTTCGTCCACTCCCAAGTCATTCAAAACAAATGCCTCCGCCTCTTCTTAGGAGCTCTAAGATGGGCCCGTACTGCCGACCTTCAGGTTGAACTGAACATCCCACGCATGTCCCATCACATCACATATGCAACGCAGAAACTCCTTCATAGGAACGATGAACTCAGGCCCACTACCCGACACCTGGAGTATACTGGTTCTATCGTTCCACAGTGCTGACACCTACTGCGGGTTCCTTGTGCAATCATCGAGTCCCCCCAGTAAACGAAGCTTCAGCTATATCGAGCGACAGTTCTACCTGCACTTCGTTATGGCTGCTCCACGTGGGGAACTACCAGCCCATCCAACCTTCGTCCACTCCCAAGTCATTCAAAACAAATGCCTCCGCCTCTTCTTAGGAGCTCTAAGATGGGCCCGTACTGCCGACCTTCAGGTTGAACTGAACATCCCACGCATGTCCCATCACATCACATATGCAACGCAGAAACTCCTTCATAGGAACGATGAACTCAGGCCCACTACCCGACACCTGGAGTATACTGGTTCTATCGTTCCACAGCGCTGACACCTACTGCGGGTTCCTTGTGCAATCATCGAGGCCCCCCAGCAAACGAAGCTTCGGCTATATCGAGCGACAGTTCTACCTGCACTTCGTTATGGCTGCTCCACGTGGGGAACTACCAGCCCATCCAACCTTCGTCCACTCCCAAGTCATTCAAAACAAATGCCTCCGCCTCTTCTTAGGAGCTCTAAGATGGGCCCGTACTGCCGACCTTCAGGTTGAACTGAACATCCCACGCATGTCCCATCACATCACATATGCAACGCAGAAACTCCTTCATAGGAACGATGAACTCAGGCCCACTACCCGACACCTGGAGTATACTGGTTCTATCGTTCTACAGCGCTGACACCGACTGCGGGTTCCTTGTGCAATCATCGAGGCCCCCCAGTAAACGAAGCTTCGGCTATATCTAGCGACAGTTCTACCTGCACTTCGTTATGGCTGCTCCACGTGGGGAACTACCAGCCCATCCAACCTTCGTCCACTCCCAAGTCATTCAAAACAAATGCCTCCGCCTCTTCTTAGGAGCTCTAAGATGGGCCCGTACTGCCGACCTTCAGGTTGAACTGAACATCCCACGCATGTCCCATCACATCACATATGCAACGCAGAAACTCCTTCATAGGAACGATGAACTCAGGCCCACTACCCGACACCTGGAGTATACTGGTTCTATCGTTCCACAGTGCTGACACCTACTGCGGGTTCCTTGTGCAATCATCGAGTCCCCCCAGTAAACGAAGCTTCAGCTATATCGAGCGACAGTTCTACCTGCACTTCGTTATGGCTGCTCCACGTGGGGAACTACCAGCCCATCCAACCTTCGTCCACTCCCAAGTCATTCAAAACAAATGCCTCCGCCTCTTCTTAGGAGCTCTAAGATGGGCCCGTACTGCCGACCTTCAGGTTGAACTGAACATCCCACGCATGTCCCATCACATCACATATGCAACGCAGAAACTCCTTCATAGGAACGATGAACTCAGGCCCACTACCCGACACCTGGAGTATACTGGTTCTACCGTTCCACAGTGCTGACACCTACTGCGGGTTCCTTGTGCAATCATCGAGTCCCCCCAGTAAACGAAGCTTCAGCTATATCGAGCGACAGTTCTACCTGCACTTCGTTATGGCTGCTCCACGTGGGGAACTACCAGCCCATCCAACCTTCGTCCACTCCCAAGTCATTCAAAACAAATGCCTCCGCCTCTTCTTAGGAGCTCTAAGATGGGCCCGTACTGCCGACCTTCAGGTTGAACTGAACATCCCACGCATGTCCCATCACATCACATATGCAACGCAGAAACTCCTTCATAGGAACGATGAACTCAGGCCCACTACCCGACACCTGGAGTATACTGGTTCTACCGTTCCACAGTGCTGACACCTACTGCGGGTTCCTTGTGCAATCATCGAGTCCCCCCAGTAAACGAAGCTTCAGCTATATCGAGCGACAGTTCTACCTGCACTTCGTTATGGCTGCTCCACGTGGGGAACTACCAGCCCATCCAACCTTCGTCCACTCCCAAGTCATTCAAAACAAATGCCTCCGCCTCTTCTTAGGAGCTCTAAGATGGGCCCGTACTGCCGACCTTCAGGTTGAACTGAACATCCCACGCATGTCCCATCACATCACATATGCAACGCAGAAACTCCTTCATAGGAACGATGAACTCAGGCCCACTACCCGACACCTGGAGTATACTGGTTCTACCGTTCCACAGTGCTGACACCTACTGCGGGTTCCTTGTGCAATCATCGAGTCCCCCCAGTAAACGAAGCTTCAGCTATATCGAGCGACAGTTCTACCTGCACTTCGTTATGGCTGCTCCACGTGGGGAACTACCAGCCCATCCAACCTTCGTCCACTCCCAAGTCATTCAAAACAAATGCCTCCGCCTCTTCTTAGGAGCTCTAAGATGGGCCCGTACTGCCGACCTTCAGGTTGAACTGAACATCCCACGCATGTCCCATCACATCACATATGCAACGCAGAAACTCCTTCATAGGAACGATGAACTCAGGCCCACTACCCGACACCTGGAGTATACTGGTTCTACCGTTCCACAGTGCTGACACCTACTGCGGGTTCCTTGTGCAATCATCGAGTCCCCCCAGTAAACGAAGCTTCAGCTATATCGAGCGACAGTTCTACCTGCACTTCGTTATGGCTGCTCCACGTGGGGAACTACCAGCCCATCCAACCTTCGTCCACTCCCAAGTCATTCAAAACAAATGCCTCCGCCTCTTCTTAGGAGCTCTAAGATGGGCCCGTACTGCCGACCTTCAGGTTGAACTGAACATCCCACGCATGTCCCATCACATCACATATGCAACGCAGAAACTCCTTCATAGGAACGATGAACTCAGGCCCACTACCCGACACCTGGAGTATACTGGTTCTACCGTTCCACAGTGCTGACACCTACTGCGGGTTCCTTGTGCAATCATCGAGGCCCCCCAGTAAACGAAGCTTCAGCTATATCGAGCGACAGTTCTACCTGCACTTCGTTATGGCTGCTCCACGTGGGGAACTACCAGCCCATCCAACCTTCGTCCACTCCCAAGTCATTCAAAACAAATGCCTCCGCCTCTTCTTAGGAGCTCTAAGATGGGCCCGTACTGCCGACCTTCAGGTTGAACTGAACATCCCACGCATGTCCCATCACATCACATATGCAACGCAGAAACTCCTTCATAGGAACGATGAACTCAGGCCCACTACCCGACACCTGGAGTATACTGGTTCTACCGTTCCACAGTGCTGACACCTACTGCGGGTTCCTTGTGCAATCATCGAGTCCCCCCAGTAAACGAAGCTTCAGCTATATCGAGCGACAGTTCTACCTGCACTTCGTTATGGCTGCTCCACTTGGGGAACTACCAGCCCATCCAACCTTCGTCCACTCCCAAGTCATTCAAAACAAATGCCTCCGCCTCTTCTTAGGAGCTCTAAGATGGGCCCGTACTGCCGACCTTCAGGTTGAACTGAACATCCCACGCATGTCCCATCACATCACATATGCAACGCAGAAACTCCTTCATAGGAACGATGAACTCAGGCCCACTACCCGACACCTGGAGTATACTGGTTCTATCGTTCTACAGCGCTGACACCGACTGCGGGTTCCTTGTGCAATCATCGAGGCCCCCCAGTAACTGGATTCAGCGTTAACCAACACCTTTAGTAGGGCCTGGGGCTACGAGCCCTCCCCCCCCTGCTTACGTCTGAATAAAGCTTGAATAAATCCCTGTACCCAATCATCCCAGAAGTCCAGCCTTAATGAAAGGTAGTACTTCGGCTTATCTCACATACGCGCACACACACAAAAAGAAAAAAAAAGACAGATATTGAGAGGAGGAAGCTCAGCGAACAGCGACCGAATCAGTATTACACGTGACACGCCGCAGTGGGGCCGGGTTGTGGACTCATGGAGGACGCGAGTGAACCAACCAACGTCGAAATCAGCGGGCCCTATCGCGGTGCTGTTTGGTGAGGACCAAATAAGCCACTGAGGCTGGGGTCCTGAAGGTTTAGTGTAACATCATTAAGTAACGTCTCTGCAAAATTTATACATCTGGGCTAATACTGTTTTGTATCGAGAAGCCATTTCCTATGTACTTAAACTTATTCTATACTTAAAAACATATAAAACGCTGTGGCTAACGGCTGATAAAAATATCTGCTATGTGGCAGTGGTTGAAGCCCAGTGGTTGTTACTTCTGGCATTTTGCAAGTTAAACGTTTCGGACCGACATAGGCTAGTGTACTATTTTAGCAAAGAAATTGTTCGTATTTGAGTTGTTAGTTGATACAGGAGTGACTAGTGCTGCCTAACTGAAATATTCTCTGTTGTTATTATAATTGTTACGGCCATCTTTAACATGTTCTGGCAGTTTTAGAGTAATTCGTGGCAGCAAAATGGCTCCTATCTAGCCTTTAATCGCTCCTCTATTTTTAAACTGTTAGCACTTAATACTTTTAAAACCTTAAGCCTATTATATTCCAGGATTTGAGGTCTTATTCATTGACAAGGCGGAACAGCAACTTTTGGTTTTCCTGAAATAACCTATGGAAAAGAACACCCAAGAAATGCATTCTCACTTTGTCACTGGTTTCCAGGAGCTCAGAACTCACGTTATTTCTTCTTCCTTACTTCTGGATTGTTTGTGATTCATATAAATTTGTCTGCATCTCAAGTTCCTTTATGCCACTGCCAACAAGCAAGGCTCTACAGCAATCAAGTACAGATCGAGTCGTCCGTATTGACTAGTATCTCTCTGAGTGTTAACGTTCGTAGGCAGAGGTCGTTAGGTGTCAGATTCAGTCCAGTCACCAACTTTTGGATATGGCACAGCTATTGGATTCGACCCAACACATTCAACATCGTTCTCGTCTGCATCTGAAAAGTAGCTGTCATCGATCTCGTTCACTAGAAAGAATATCACATTGTAGGAAACTACATACATCGCTTACAGAACAAACACATTCAGCAGAAATATGTGTACTGCACAATTACCAGTAGTGATATCCTTTTGCAAATTAGTACCGGTACCTTCAAATACACCACTGTATTCAGAACCATCTGACTCATTCTCTACATTGTCCGGAGTGTCACTACCGTTAATCAAATCCGCGATTTCTGCATCTGACAAACCTGGACGAAATATGATTACAAATGAGACAGCGATATAAAGAATACTGAGAACGCAAAGTTAAATTTTAAGACGAATTACGACGCTCTAAATAAAACTGCCATGCCATTTGTGGACGGATTTTGTTACTAAACATCTGTAAAACGTTTAATGCTGAACGAACCAATGAAAGTAACGATGTAGTGTCTTGCAGAAAATGAAATGTAGTGGCCCGTAAAATTTACATGATTGATGATTTTCAAGCGTCTCCTGTCCACTTAAATTTAGTGTTAACTATGTAACAGTAAGGATGGATAGCTCAGACAGAGGTGAAGCAAAACTTGTTCCGATTGTTGTAGGATATCTCAGTTTGTAAGAAGGAATTAAAGCTAAATTTTTAAATTTCGATACAGACATAGTGCCAGCTGAAACTTCTTAGGCATCTTTTGCAGTGTGTGAAAAAATACAAACTTGATGAAAAGGTGGTTTGTCGTACTGCTAATAACACTAATTTTAGTGGCGTGAAGAGGAAGGGGAATGAAATATGTTCAGAAAAGTGCACACTGATTTAGGTAGACCGAGTTTAGCGATTGGCTGTTCAGCTAACATCGTTCACAAACCATTTCTGAAAAAAAAGTCTTTTCTAGTGAAAAGTACAGCTGAATAAATAAGGTTTAATGTTTCCTTTAAACTGTTAACACTTTTAAGTAATTTACAGAGTATGTCCTGGGTTGGGCCCAAAAATATGGTAATATGTCCCGAGTTGGACTTAAAGCAATTGGTAGGCCTATTTAGTGATGTTTTATGGCTTTCCCTATGTGCGAGATAAATCTTTGATGTGGTTTCTCTTGAAAGACCAAATACTTCGGCTACCTTGGCTACGGAAACACACACCATACGAGCACCAACAACGTGCCCACGTTCTAATTCATTTAGCACCGTCATTATACCGTTAGAACTACACATTACACTGTTCTGATGACGTCTGGCACTTGCAACGTATTGAGGACATTGTACAGGTGCCGTTTAAGGTCAAATACACCAGGCTTGCCTAACATCTGCATTTACTTTCAAGCATGCATTTCTCGCGGCGTTTCTGAATTTATATCCAACCCCTGTGTAATATAAATGAACTACTTGAGTGGTTCCCAACCTGGTGTATTTACCTACTGGAGTTGAGCGGGTGAGGAGGGGGGAGGGGGGAGAATGGGAGGGAATGAAATATTCTTCTGCTCTGCAATAAAAACTATTTACTTAAAATTTAATGCCAAATCATAAGTAGTCTGTAAATTAGAGTTTCAGTGTGGCTACACAAATTAGGTGTAATGTCATCTACATTCTGAATACAAGGTGATTCAGCTACACCTACTGATGGGTTTTATGCAACCCGCAACACCTTTAAATATCACGTGCAAGATATTCATATTCTCTCACTTGCTGCACAGAAATTATTTGTCCTAGGAAATTTATTGTGGTGAAATTTGGTAGTGGGATACGTTCTCCCTACAGGCCATAGTTTTCGAATTACTTAAGAGAAACGTACAAAATTGTCCTTCGGACAAGTTTTCCTCGAATAACTCGAAAACCATGGCCTCCAGCGAGAACGTATTACACTACAAAAAAGGACTACATTAAATTTCCTACAAAAAATATCCTGTCATTTTTTCTGTAGGACTAGTAGTTTGCACATAGTGGGTGGGAGAATATGAAAATCTTGTGCGTGGTTTTTGAAGGTATTGTGGTTTGCACAAAACCTATCGGTAAGAACAGCTGAGTCACTCTGTGTAAGGGAAGATTACGCAGGGGCAGTGAGTATCTCATTCGCAAAACGGCATCTGAATGATGTATGTTTGAGAGAAGATCGCGTTATGCTTCGTGTTAGAAGGAGAAACATTTGCTGGCAGGTTTTGGGAGTTGACAGCAGCAGGATAGTGGAGTATCGAGAAGATTACTTTTCGGCACCCCACTACAATGATGCGAGTATGGAATCGATGAGTCCTGGACGCCATACTCAAAGCATTGCAGAATCTCAAGGCCAACACGAAGACCACATGAGAGGTCACACAAATTGTCCATTCGTGTAATGTCACGTATCTCGATTCAGTTCACAGTGAGACAGGTATCATCAAGGACTGTGCAATAACGTTTAGAGCACCATGGAGTATCGGCACGGTGAACATCACTGCGGCTTCCTTTGACGTGGCAGCAGAAAGGCGCGCCAATAGTGTGCGCCCACTGACAATGCTGAACACAGGGTTCACCACAGGATGTAAAGAAATGGGACGGCACTGGGTATACACCATGATCGACTCTGGTTCACACAGCCGACAATCTGGACAGCAAACGTTACATTTCTGATTTGTTAAGATCGGTGGCTATGCAGTGTTTCAGCTGCTGAGAAATCTTCTGGGTTGTATGGCCGTAGTCCAGGGAACTCTTCTATCCCTGACGTTTCGTCCAAGGCTACGTTGGACGTCTTCGGAGGTGCTCCTGGTTGTGCTGAGTCTTGCCGACTGACGAATCGGACGTCGAAGAGCGGCCTAAATACCGTGGAAAATGGGCCTTGTCTGAATGTCACGTGATAGCACAGATAAACCTAGTCAAAGATAAAATATAACTATCGATCATAGTATGTCAAAATTTTCTCATCGATTCTGTAGCGCCACTGTCTATATGCCGCCGAGTTTCATGGCTTCTTTTCTGTTTAAATTATCCCCATATTTATATATTTCAATGGCTTCCTTATATAGCTGTGGATAATAGTTCGTCATAGTACATAAAACTTCAGTATCCTAAAATTTCACTACGTGATCACCTGGCTGAAGAGCATGTTCTGCCACAGTTACACCATATGTTGCTGCATATGAAATTTAGTTAACATGTTGAATTTTTCTCTAGACTTAGGAGGTCTCTATCTGTCTCCGATCTCGAGAAAAATTGATCCTATGTAGCGCGCTCACTCCCGATCTCACGCCCGCGACAGTGGAATATTCACAACAACCCGCAATCTCCTAAACAGCTCGAGACATCGAAACGAGATTTTGACGAATGATAGCACACAAGGAGGAGAGTATTTTGTCAGTTCGTAAACACACGGAATTTTCTTATCTGTGGTAATATATCAGTAGTTATACTTCCTTTGTTTTCACCCCAGTGACTAATTTTTCAAGAGTTATGGACAGGTAGTGAAACAAGAGTATCCTAGTACGCAAATAAACATGAAATTCCTTCTCTTATCTTACCTCAAACCGACACAATGAGATTTTTCGTAAGCTATTGGGCTCTCTGGCTCCCAATTACTCGTTTAATGAGGCACTCTGTTTCAGAATTCTGCCGCAGTAGCTGCTGTAAGATGAGTTTGTGTAAATTAGGCTGTGCCTAGGCAAAGGAAGCACAATTAAACCTGTCATCAAGAGAAATGTGGCCATTACTCATAAATGGTGATGCTTTTTCGATTGTGAAAAGGTTAACCATTCACAAAAAAATTAAATTGCCAGTTCTGTTGGAATTTTGGTTGAAACCGCGTAATCCATAGTATTTTTAAAACTGAACGACTGTAATGGATACTTACCAAAGGATTTTACTCCTTTTCTTGATCTGAGCAGTATCAAAATAATGACGAGCGTTCCCTTCAGGTGGAATGACAGGTACATGCCAGAGGCTGGTTACCCACCAACGGCTTGCCGAACTGACAATGTGTCATTCGCGAATAAAGCGGCTGTCACTGAGAAAAATAAACAATTTATCTGTTGCACCACTCATTGGCGGTGTATTGTCAGCAACTGAGCGTAATGTACGCGACAGGAATGCAGAAGCTAGGTTCAAAAAATGGCTCTGAGCACGAGCACTATGGGACAACATCTGAGATCATCAGTCACCCAGGCTTAGAACTACTTAAACCTAACTAACCTAAGAACATCATACATCCATGCCCAAGGCTGGATTCGAACCTACGACCGTAGCAGTCATGCAGTTCCGGACTGAAGCGCCTAGAACCGCTCGGCCACGGAGGCCGGCTGGAAGCTAGGTAGTACACGCGCATCAAAGTTGACACTCGGCGTGGTGGTTGAAGGGAGTGACTGTAAAGGCATTTACCATTTACAAAAAATTGTGTGTGAAATCTTATGGGTCTTAACAGTCGATCCCAACAGCCACCGCGCCGAGTGTCAACTTTGGGCGAACAATATGTGTGCCTTGTGAGCGGTCGCTAGAGAAACATTGTCATTAAAGTAGATCTGCCTTTGTCAATAAATTAAATACACTCCTGGAAATTGAAATAAGAACACCGTGAATTCATTGTCCCAGGAAGGGGAAACTTTATTGACACATTCCTGGGGTCAGATACATCACATGATCACACTGACAGAACCACAGGCACATAGACACAGGCAACAGAGCATGCACAATGTCGGCACTAGTACAGTGTATATCCACCTTTCGCAGCAATGCAGGCTGCTATTCTCCCATGGAGACGATCGTAGAGATGCTGGATGTAGTCCTGTGGAACGGCTTGCCATGCCATTTCCACCTGGCGCCTCAGTTGGACCAGCGTTCGTGCTGGACATGCAGACCGCGTGAGACGACGCTTCATCCAGTCCCAAACATGCTCAATGGGGGACAGATCCGGAGATCTTGCTGGCCAGGGTAATTGACTTACACCTTCTAGAGCACGTTGGGTGGCACGGGATACATGCGGACGTGCATTCTCCTGTTGGAACAGCAAGTTCCCTTGCCGGTCTAGGAATGGTAGAACGATAGGTTCGATGACGGTTTGGGTGTACCGTGCACTATTCAGTGTCCCCTCGACGATCACCAGAGGTGTACGGCCAGTGTAGGAGATCGCTCCCCACACCATGATGCCGGGTGTTGGCCCTGTGTGCCTCGGTCGTATGCAGTCCTGATTGTGGCGCTCACCTGCACGGCGCCAAACACGCATACGACCATTATTGGCACCAAGGCAGAAGCGACTCTCATCGCTGAAGACGACACGTCTCCATTCGTCCCTCCATTCACGCCTGTCGCGACACCACTGGAGGCGGGCTGCACGATGTTGGGGCGTGAGCGGAAGACGGCCTAACGGTGTGCGGGACCGTAGCCCAGCTTCATGGAGACGGTTGCGAATGGTCCTCGCCGATACCCCAGGAGCAACAGTGTCCCTAATTTGCTGGGAAGTGGCGGTGCGGTCCCCTACGGCACTGCGTAGGATCCTACGGTCTTGGCGTGCATTCGTGCGTCGCTGCGGTCCGGTCCCAGGTCGACGGGCACGTGCACCTTCCGCCGACCACGCGACAACATCGATGTACTGTGGAGACCTCACGCCCCACGTGTTGAGCAATTCGGCGGTACGTCCACCCGGCCTCCCGCATGCCCACTATACGCCCTCGCTCGCTCAAAGTCCGTCAACTGCACATACGGTTCACGTCCACGCTGTCGCGGCATGCTACCAGTGTTAAAGACTGCGATGGAGCTCCGTATGCCACGGCAAACTGGCTGACACTGACGGCGGCGGTGCACAAATGCTGCGCAGCTAGCGCCATTCGACGGCCAACACCGCGGTTCCTGGTGTGTCCGCTGTGCCGTGCGTGTGATCATTGCTTGTACAGCCGTCTCTCAGTGTCCGGAGCAAGTATGGTGGGTCTGACACACCGGTGTCAATGTGTTCTTTTTTCCATTTCCAGGAGTGTACATCAAATCACCGCACTCTTTCAGGATACTCAAACCTTTGTAATAATGCGGATTATTTTTTCATTTGTGTTGCCTGTTGTCAATTAGTTTATTAATGTCGATAATGTATATGCAACCACTTAAACGCTTTTTATCGTGATGGGGAGCCAATTAAAACATTGTTATTCGAGAAGGATTCTCGACTGTTTCTAACTTGCAGTGGAATAATGATGTCCACATGGACATATTGTAATGTCTATTATTACATACCTATCCAAACAATGATCGTGGAACTTAGGTACTGCAGATCTTGGTCGCTTTTCACCAAAAGCACAAAGGGGTCATGCCGTTGGAAATTACGCCTTTTTGCAAGACATCATAGAGATACGTCAGCATAACAAGCAGTAAGTAGATAACTTTGTTTTACTTTCCTGCCTTGCTTCTATATCGCGTGATTTTATAATATTCCTTACTTCCTTATCTACTACCCTCACACTATCCCTTCTTACGATCTGACGACATTGTGGAGGCAGAAGATATAATCCCAGTGGCTAATAGCTCACCAGTTATTGAACTGTCCATTGTTCTTGACAAAATAATAACCAAAAGAAAAGAACTGTACAGATATATGTAACTGAAAACTATTATGTACCAACAAAAAGAGGTAGAGTGCTTACATGGCGAAAGACGAAACACTACTCAGTGATAATAAAATTCAGTACACAGTAAGGCCGTATTTTTCGGATGGGCAATACGTCCACTGGCCATATGCACCATGCCGAAATGAGCATACAGCAGGACTGCCTACCCGCTCCTCACCTCAGCTCTCCCGCAGTGGTCGCGTGGCGCGACAAACTGTGCCACAACCACAACGTCACAGCGGCTACTGCCCTCTGTGTTTTAAAAAAACTCAGCTCCAGCTGTCACTCCCAGTACATCAGCAGCCATGTACGAGCAATCTCACCTCTGTCGGTACGAAACTCACTTCGGTGACACTGTGCACCTCTGTCATCAACCTTGTGACTATCCACATTCACGTCATGACCCATAAGAGGTGCCCCGAGCCGTGAACAATACCTAAGCTGCCTCGACATACACAAAGTCTTCACCTGCCCACCAGCTTCCGATGTCGGTCTGAACAAACATCTGCACGTCCTCAAGTGCATCAGCAGACTATGTTTCCTGATCAACAGTCGATCGCAGATCAGCACGGCACATCACACATGTGCCTTGCCTACATCTGAAGACTCGTGCCTCAGCGTGACAGCTGCTAACGGCTCCCCTATCACCATTATGGATATCCAGACACTGACTCTTCATTACGCAGTTCACATGATCATTCATCGTCACTGATGTTATACAGCGAGTCTCGGATGTTGATTTCCTATGGGCCTTTCACCTTGTACCCTTACTGCATGCAAATGAGCCCACCTATACGCTTCCTGAGTGCCTGCTGACAGTACATGCGCCCCAGTTGCATCACCACCCCAACACACCATTGCTACACTCCTTTGTTGTCAGTCATGTCCACGCAATGGTAAGTACAACAGTATGTGGACTGCGCTGATCGCTTAATATATGTCTGTCAACAGCATAAGGGCACCCAAGAGCCATTCACTCGCCTCACGTCAAGACAATGTGTCCCTATGCAGCTGCATCCAAACAGCAGAGGCTTGCTCCACTCTTGAGCACCTCTGTTCCTCACTTATCGCCTCCACTTCACACCCGAAGTTGAATGATGCAGCCGCCCTCGCCTCATCCAATTACTGAGGTTAGTATGTCACCTGCTGCTTATTCTGACCTCGCTCCTTTGCCACCTGCTGTCATCTTCACTTTACTCGCAAGACTGCTTCTCACATTCCCCAACCCTGCAGTCGTGCCAGATGATGCCTGCTGTCCTATGCCTGCATCTACACTGTGCAGCACTGCCTGGGGCGAGCCAGCACTTGCACTCCACACTCCCTGCCACACCGTGTCCGAACCTTCACAGCTTGCTAACCGTGCTGTGCATGTACAGACTACAACCTTGCTAGGGCAACCTGGCTCCAACCTACTTCTGTCATCCAATGTGATTTCTGCTGCTCAGGGCACTGACCACCATACAACCTATGCTGAAAAACTCTGAACCGATGGTTTCACCCCTCTTAACTTGTCAACCATCAACAATGGCATTGTGCACTGCAGTAACACTACACCCAACCCGCCAGTTAGTCAGTGCCCCAGGCGTCTACCCCCTGACTGCTTCCACACAGTGGAGGCAGTAGTGGACACATTGTTACTTGTTACTAGGTGGCATCGTTTGGTCATCAGGCAGCAGCTGGGCGTCATCCATCTACCTCAAACCTAAGAAGGATGGGTCGGCCATACTTTGCAGGGACTATCATGGCATGGTACTACAGGGAGCTGTAGAGGTCAAAAACTATATAGGAAGACAGAGATTGCAGTAGATCTGGGACATAGGTTGCAAATGCTGCTCTCAGATGAAGAGGTTGACACAGGAGAGGAATTTGTCGAATGCCACATCAAACCAGTCAGAAGGCTGGTGAATCAAAAAAATTGTGCCTTGAATGCTCACACCACAGTGGTTAGTTACCTGGTCCCTAAAGTCCAAGAATTCACACACCGATGTACAGACTACCATAACCAAACCTTTTGGATTGTTTGAGTTCCTTTTTGTGCCTTATGGACTAAAAAATGCTGCGAAAACCTGGCAATCCTTTACAGACAGCCTGCTTTTTAAATTTTCTTTTTGTTATGTGTACCTGGACAATATCCTCATTTTTTCACCAGTCATGAACCCACACTCCGCCCATCTTGAACAAGTTCCCAGCATTTTCGAAGCCAATAGGATAGTGATGAACACTGACAGATGTCAGTTCCACTAGGCACAAGTCATCATCTTGGGCCACATCGTTACTGTTTGCAGCATCAACCCAGCTCCAGAGTGCACTGAGCTGATTTGTAACCTACTGCCACCATCTGACTATCATGAACTCTGCCGTTTCCTCGGGATGGTCAGTTTCCATTGCTGTCACTTGCCCGACACCGATGTCCTGCAGAAACCCTTAACACAGGCTCTCAAAGGCAAAAATGCAACTGGTGACAGGAAGTTCACATGGACGAAGGACCTTCCAAGTGATCAAGGATGATCTGGTTGAGGGAGCCACCTTACCTCACCCGATTCCAAAAGCTCCCCTATCCATCACTGCTGACACTAGTGATTTAGTGATAGCAGCCATCCTTTAGCAAGATATTGATGGTGGCAATCAACCCTTTACTGCTTCTCCTGTAAGCTGCCAAAGACACGTGATTAGCTGACAACCAGGTGTTAACAGGCTGTTTACGAGTCCATACAGTATTATTTCAGAGAGGATACTGAAGGACGCCCCCCTGTCATTTACAAGTTCCACATGGCCCTAACTGAGACCATCCATAGCCACCCAAGGACGGTTGCCTCTGCTGTTACCATCATCTTTAACACATTGTGCAATTCACTAAGGACGTCTGTCACATGAAAGGTGCAGACAGCAGAGTCGCTGACTGCTTCTGATGCATAGGCACCACCTCAGCCATAATCAACTTCGAGAAGCTCATGCAAACTCTAACAGGACAACCCTCAGCTATAGAACATCTTGAATGATGCCTCATCCACCCTCATCATTGAGCCAAATTTTATCACTGGTTCAACCCGCCCTGTCCTTTGCGACATATCACATGCGTGCACACACCTGCTCGTCCCACAGTAGTTCCACAGAATTGTTTTCAACGTGTTTCACGACCTTGCCCTTGCTCCTGCCCCACCCCACCCCCCTCCCCCAAGTGTCAAGTCTGCTACCTGCCTTATAACTGAGCAAGGTGTTTGGTCCCATCTTAAGCAAGACTGCAGGTTGTGGGCGAGGGCTTGTGTACTGTGCCAGCAATGGAAAATCACCCAGCACATGCAGCCATCTCTAGACGCCTTTCAGATACCAAAGAGATGCTTCCAATACATTAATGTGGACCTGGTCAGTGCCCTACTCCCATCTGGCAACTCCTGCATTGTTGACTGGGTAACACACTGTGTTGGGGTTACCCCCATCCAAGCCATCACTGCTGTAACAGTTGCCAGATCTCTCTTGTATACTTGGTTTCTGCATTTCAGCTGCCTTGCCTTCATAACTATGTACCAAAGTGAGCAATTTGAGTCCTTGCTGTTTGCCAAAATCTGTAACCATATGGCATTACCAGTTATAGAACCACTGCTGCTTTATGTGCCATGGAGGTGACTGGTCTGATGCATTCCTGTGGGTGCTGCTGAGTGTCCGGATGGCATATAAAGAAAATCTCAGTAGCTTACTAGCCGAGATTTTATATGGAGAGACACTATCCCTTCCTGGTGATCTTGTCTCTTCCAACAGCCCATTATGCCAAGGTTTCTCCCATCCTTGATTGAGAGCATCCAGTGCCACATTGCTAACTTCCACATTCTCCCCCTTCCCCCATACACCTCCTAAAATTTTCGTCTCCAAAGACTTAGTCACATGCGACCATGTCATGTTGTGTGATGATACTGTCTGCACCACATTCCAGCCCTCATTCTCAGGCCTGCATAGAGTTCTCCGATGTGACCCCAACACCTATGACATTCTGCTTAATGGCAAACCAGTTACGGTCTCCATCAAGTGACTAAAACATGGCTGGTAGCTCATCGATGAGCACCCTGATAGGGACTGTCCCATCATGGTAGCTTCCTCCCCTACTCCCGACTCTCCTTCCCTTGCAATTGCACCCCTTCCTTTCCAGATGCTACTTGACATTCGTTGCTTGTGCCCAGAGGATCTTAGCCTCAAGGATACAGAGAAGGAGCTTGTAGTCACAGCAGCTCACAATGACTGCATGGTATCACCTGAGTCCCTAGTACCCTATTTCTGAGTTCTCCCTTTAACTGAAAATGTCGATCCAAGCAACTCTGCATGCACATTTCACTGATGATGACCACCTGGCCATCTCTCCCACTTTCCCACCCCCTCTGAACAAACACATACTGGGGATACATCTTCCTCCTCTATCATGCTCACCTGAATGGGCTACACCATTCACCCATTTACATCCAGCACCCTCACCAGTGCTCATCCCCCCCATCGTCATCACCTCCCCATCGGGCTCTCTGTGCCAACATTAGCATTGCTGGCCAGAGAAAATGGCTCTTAGTCTTGTCTCTGATGGTTAATTTGTTGATGGTAGCAATTCAGTTCACTCTGTGACTCGAGTGTGTTGCGTTGTATCCATGTATATATCAAGTTTCTACAAAATATTGTTGTGAACTCCGTACCACTGTGTAGTCTATCATTTGCTATCACTGCGTACTGGAGTTCCACAGCTACATAAACTATCTGAAATCTTCCAATGACTTACGTTTCTTTAATGTATACAATTTTATCTCTATTCTTAGATTAAGTGTTAACAATGATCAAACTGTCCTTTGGATAAAATTCTACCAGGTGGTTTTTCTTTCATTCTTTTTGCCCAAACTAGGTGCTATAATTTTTCTGTTTCTTTTTCCTACTATCAAATTCCAGTCACCCAGCAGTCTGTCTTAATAAGTTAATGGAGTTTGATTTGATTTTGTGTTTATTTTTTGCATAACAAGAACATGTAGTAGAAGAAATGTTTAAACGTCTATCATCAGGTGGATTTATGCAGATTAATATGGCATATGTTGTGTTATAACTTTTGTGTAATGTGGGTGTGTCTCCATCGGTCACAGGCTCCTTTCATTATTGTTGTTGTGCATGACATATGTGGCAATGTTTCATTCAATATCAACAACAGTCATGGTAAAGCCTAGTTAAAAATTTCTTGTACTTAAGGTAGTGAACATTTGTTCTTCCTTTGATGGAGCAGTTGTGTCATTTTTAAGCTCTCAGCACACAATCATGTTAGTGTGATAGAAATATGTAATAAATATACATATCTATGGTATCCAATGGAGAGCAGTTTCATGTGAAAAAATGAAACACATTTGGGGAAGGTTAAAACAATCAGTTCACTTGTTGTTTGAGTAGTTCCTTTTCATTAATTTATATGTAACCTCATTTTCAAAATGATTATCTGAAATGACCTAAAGGAAATATGAATTCAATGAAACATTGAGAATGTGAAACAAAAAAAATTACAAACAAAAATGAGGATAGCAAACCCTCACCTTCAGTTGATCAATGGGTGCCACTTCCATAAATGTAACACAAATTTTCGTTAGCTTTTGATTGTGAACATTACTCTCCTGCTTTTTCTCTTCCTTCTTAACATGTAGAAGCATAATGTTCTTTTTTTTCTGAATGTTTCACATACATAACTGTTTCTATGAAGTTGTATGTGTATGCACCAATCAGCTGCAGGTGAATATTGTAATGCAATCACGTAATTCTGATTGAAGTCATATTATACATTTACAAAATATGTTGTTTTATTCACACAACTTGTTTCAGCTGAACTGCAAATCATTCTTAACTGAAACACACACTTAAGTTGAAGTGGTTGTGTGAATAAAACAAAATAATTCACACTTTCGGTGCTTGATTTCGGTAAACATACAATCAACTGTTGCAAAACAAACTCCAGTACTTTAAGGAATGGGAAATCAACAGTTTTCTCAGGAGCAAGGCAAAACTATCAAGTATTAAGAAAATATCCTTCTTAGGCAAGTAGACAGTTACTTTTACGACCATTCTGCTTCTGAACTTAACAGACAGATGTAAACCAGCTCATAAAATTAGAATCGGAGCAGTTTCATTATCTTGATTTGCATTTTGAGAATTTATCCAACAATAAGTTATTGGATGGCCTACACCTTCAACCAGAAAGATGCCGTGTGCTTATATGGTCTTGGTAAATGTCTGCTTCAAAAATATTAATTTTCTAAAAATGGGGCAGGAGAAAATCTACATTTTAGGAAACACATTAACTCATAGACTACTGTTCATTTTTTATGGTTCTGTGTGCAAAAGTAAATTAAATATGATCTTTAAAATTTGAAATTTCATAGCTGGAAATATCACACTTATCAAAACATTCAGAGCTGATAGGCCATGGTTGAATGGATTTTTGGGAGAAATCTGCCGTTTCATCCCTATCTATGGAGGGCATCTTCAAGGAAGGTTGTAGCTTCTACAAATGTCTGATTCACACTCTGGCTCACTACTCACTGCAGCAAAAGTTTATTTCCATGTGCTGCTGCACAGAGGCATGAAGTCTCATTTTTTAAAAACTCTAGCACAACTGGCTGTTATCCATTTCTGCTACTGCATTGTCCCGTGATGAAAGATTGCTGGGCACCATCTTCAGCACCAGAATCCAGATACTACTCAGTTTTGTACCCTTCATCTTCCTAATAAAATTTCTGGCACCCTTATCACATCTCTGTATATATGTTAAAATTAACAGTAAAGTCTATCACAATATTTGCTCATGGCTGCTAGGACATGTCTTATGAACTCAAATCTGATGGTCTCATGGCTGCAAAGCATGTTCCACAACAGCTAATTTATCCATTCCTTCCCTTCAACAGTTGACCCTACGGTCATTACTTTTTATCACTCTTTTGATAGTAAACACATCTCTACAAATTCATAGTATTCTGTAAACTACTACTTTTTCCAGTAGCTTGTGAGCATCCTTGGCAGAAGTAATTTTTTTTATTTTTTTTATGGGTGCATTGTAGACTATGGTGATGCTCCAGTTTTTCAAGATCTCTTCTGTATGGTCAGTGATATCTTTAGTGAATGGCAATAAAATTTTGGATTTCACAGATAGCTGCATGTCAGTAAGATCTTTACATCACCATCTTAATATTCTTATTTCAGTGGATGAATACCTCTTATTTAGCAACATTCTGATAAGCTATTCCAGATCTGTGCTGAGCAACTCCTATTTGCAGATATCCATCACTTTATCCACTAATGTTTTTATAACACTGCACTTTTGCTTTGGATGGTGATCTGAACCCTTGTGTAGGTAATGTCCATGTATAGCGTTTTTGGCATACTGGTACACTCAATCTCTTAAGTAGGGAGCAAGAAAACAGTCTAAGTGCTTTGAGGTCCTCCAGCAAGTATGTACGTGTACAAACATTTCGTATCAAGAGTTGGACATACATCTCAGTTTTCATGACATGCTATTCTCATTATAAAATAGAGAAATATTATTCATCTGACATGCAGTCTACCTTAATAAATGATGTATTAGCCCTCACATTAACTAAAAAATGCATGACAGCAGTAGAAGTAAGAAAGTTAGAGTAGAATGGGTCTTGGGCATCAAGATGATCAGAGATGGGGCATTAGTTCAGATTTGATATATGCATGGAAGGACCTTGGCTATGGCCCATGTGGAAGTGATCTCTGGAAACCATATAAAGCTCAGATCATGGGTGTCACTTTACCAGAGCGACCAATGTCACTGCAACTGTTAAGAAAATCAGAAAAATATACTCCAAAATTGATGTGACAATTTGAACAGATATAAATCTGTATTTTCTAGTTTTGAAAATTTTCCCATTGTGGCATATTGTATCCAAAGAGAAGTCTGAATGAACTCATTTTGTGTCTGGCTTAACATGGAGTTAATGAGGAGAAACAATTGTGTGGTAGGATTATTACAAATGAAACCTGAACCTGCAGCAAAGCATGTCCGTTATATGTGAGTGGTTATCTCTTATCTTTACTCCTTCCATTGAACATATTGCATTCACAATTGCCAATATAGTCTTTCATAAGAATTCAACACAACCTGGAATGATTTAAAGAAAATGAATACATCAGGGACCATTCTGCAGTAGGGCTTTTCATAACTACAAGTTCACAATTTAACCTTTACATCATGAATTGCTCAGTGAGGCACCTCAGTTCCACATATACAATTGAGTTTTAATTGCATGCCATATATATTATGAATCAAGGGACAGTAATGAAAGACACAGCTACATTAAAAATGCGAAACACAAAATGGTACCTCTAAATTTATTTTCCACTTTCATTCTACATTTTTACTTCTGTATCTATGTGACAATAAAAATCAAATACAAAAGATTATAATTTGGTTTCAGCTCATGACATTTTTTTAAGAACACACACAGCCCATACATTCATCACATAGTCTTCCATTCACTTAACTTACACACAATTTAAAAATAAAAATAAATCTATATTCAGCACGTTTGTAACAGACAATTCAGACTGGGAGTTGATGATAAACATTGCTTCTTCTTGTGAGCTTCCTTCAATAATTAACTTACTGAAGGAGCCAAGAAGGGAACAACTTGAAACACTGTGGCTATGAATGTCCTTTATGAGCAAGAATTTGGACAAATTGTTATGTTTCGTTTTCAGATGGTCCATTGTGATATGACACAGTTACATATAGTTATATATGAGTTTCACAACAGTATTACAATGTAGTATGCCACAAGTAACAATGCTCAAGTATTAGAAATCAACATTGGTAACTTGTCTACACTTATATTTTCCGATCCTTCAAACAACTGGCAACTGAAAATTACAATTTTATTGTACAGTATAGCATGGTTGGATGCCAAATTACTGTTCAAGTACATGTATGTCTGTTTCTTAAGGCATCATTTCATGAATACAAAAACAATCAGTAAATGTGCTACGAATAGAACATAAGTAATTGGCACTGGTATTTGGACACACAAGCCAGTGGCCAATTTCCATATCAAAACTACAATATTGGTAGCAGTTAGTTATCTCTCTTCATATAAAAAGCTTTACAGATTTTAATTACCATAAAATAATACAACCTATCACTTATGAATAATAGAGGTAAGCTTATTTCACAAAGCATATCACTCCTCTTTTTTGGCAGTGTTATAATCTACAAACACTTACCTCACTCTACTCTGTTATAACAGTATTAAGTTCTGTTCACTTCATTTCCATATTAAAATTAGGATACAGATACTCAGGACTAATTATTGAATTATTGCATTGTAGTGCAACGGAGTTCCTGCACTGCATATGTATTGTCAAGTCATGCTTAAATGGAGCCAAGTGTGGTACATGGAAGGCACCAAGTGATTGATTATATGTCTGTCATCTCCACTAAAGCACTGTGAAGAAATATGTGCAAGTAACAGAGAAGGCAAGGAGTCTTACGTTAAGGAGGCACATAAGGAGGTGGTTTTCTGTAAGTCGGCGTGGGTTTGGGACGGTTTTGGCGTCCAGAATCTCGACTAGTTGTGAAAGGAGGCGGCGGCTGGTACGGTGTGTCGTCAGTAGCCGCATTATTCTCTCCCAACAGTGGGTGAGCAGCTGTTGGTGGCGCACTAGGCTCTGCCTCACTTCGCTGATATTCTGGTGGTGGAAGAGGTGGTTTTTCATCCTTCATGATCACAGGACTCTTGTTCTCTGGCTCGGGTCGTTCCTCGAGTTCATCTTGGAATATCACTGGTATTCCCTTATTACGGAAAGTCTGACGCTCGTCTTCATCACCCACACTCAGTTTGCCACGTCTTCTCCTTCGGTACAGCACACATGCAACAATCCCAGCCAGTAATATCATGCCTACAATAATCACAGCTGGTACGATAAAAGTAATGAGGTATTCATCTGAAGATCCTACAGCTGCTTCTTCAAGTGGTGGTACTTTTTCCTCGATAGGGTGTATCAAGGTAAACTCTCCTTGGCATATCTGTGCTGGTATTACCTCTATTTCTTCAACAGGGAATTCTGGGCCAAGGACCATACCCACACGATCTGATATACTATGATCATTATTCAATAAAATTTTTCTCAGTTTTCTAATTTCATCCTCTGGACACACAGAGGTATTCAGTGTCCTGTTATGCCATGTTACAATTGTTGAACCTTCTATTATGTCACTTAAAGCGATTGCAGAGGCATCATTGTCTCCAAAAAGATCACGTAATTTCTCAATAAACTTTCTTTTGTCTGAAGCACTGCTTTTAAATTTATTATATGGGACATCCAACTTCATTCTGAATTCAACATTGTAATTAATTTTCCTTGCAGGCTTTACTTCTACAGTCAGTACATCATGTGCAGTTAACCCTCCTTTATCTTCACACACCTGAAAAGAGAGCAAACAATAATTTCAGTTTTTTTTTAACTCTCAGAATCTGATGAGAAAAATAAATAAAATTATGCTTTCACTTACCAGATGGTATTCCTTGCTGCCTTCATCACCTGGCATTGGTATTCCATAAAATTCCTGATTCTTTGTATCAAATTGAAGCCAGTTGTCTGAAGAAATTTTGTTCAGCTCTAATGTAAGCAAGGTAAGATGCATATTACGGACATTTCCTTCTTCTGGATCATAAAATGAATCCTGTAAACAAGTTAAAATGTAATGTAGTTTCTGATTAGTCAATAGAAATTAGTAGATGGCACTGTTTGTGAAGACAGCAGCAAAGCTACTTTAATTAACTATGGGGACATTTTTTTGTCTTACCTCAGGTACAACAACAACTAGCAACTCTCCAACAACTGCTTCAATATGATCAATTGGATTCCTAGGTACAGGAGGGAAGTTCTCAGTAGTGCTTGGTGGAGGCACTATTGGCTGATCTGGTTTTGATGGTGGTTCGCATTGTCCAATTCCTCGGTATGATACTTTTTTCACTTTAATGAAATCATGTGCAAGAAGATCTCTTAGTGCCTTTGATGGTTCACCCTCTTCATTTGCAGTTAATCTCTGCAAATTGAAAAAGCAAACAAACATGTATAGTCTCTAAACAGAAATACAACTGAAACAGGATGCTTTATCCTTTTAAAACCATTAATCAACCATGTGATGAGGTTTCCCCTTTGCTTAACATACTAACATAAAAAAATAATCTAATCACCATTTACTGTCAAATAATTTCTTTCAAGGCCCCTGGACAACAAATTTAAGGTAACTACAAAAAATATGTATGTACCACCAAGTCTGTTCCATTTCAGGATCTGCATGCTAGAGGCATTTTTTTAAAAAAGAAAAAGACACACTTGTGGCTCTAACTTCTACCTCTCTGGTGGTACCGTAACTAGCTCTTGTCTACATTAATATCACTAACCATGAACAATATTTTCAGTTTGATAGCTGTCTCCCCTCGAATTCTAAAACACTCCTCCCAATCTTCCTTGAACACTCATGGATACCACACACATGCAATGATAAGCTGTCTGTGTAAACACACTGAAGATATTGCAGAGGTCTTTAAAAAAGAGTAAATATCCTCCCTTCCGCTTCCAGATCTCATGGGCCATACCCAGGATATTAGACCATACCTGTGACCCTGTCACATTTTGAGACAATGCATTGAAATAGACTCTAAGAGGTTTAAATACAGCATATTATATAAAATATCTAATACATGATACATCTCATAGAAGACATCATTAAAATAATACCTGTCTTTCAATGCTATATTATGTTGCACTGTTTATTCTTACCTTATATAATCTATCTATTTCATCTTTTGGGCAATGTGATCTTGGCAAGGAATCATTTGTCCATGTGAATATGATAGGATCTGTCACTGTCAAATTTCTAACAGTTACTCTGCTGGTATCTGGATCTCCATAGAGTGCTGCCAGACTGTCCAGTACTCTTAGTTGCCAATCAACTGCTGTTGGAAATTCATATTTCTTTTCCAGTCGCAAGTGGAGAGTGAATTCGTGGTTAACAGTACGCCTTCCTTTGTGATGTTGAACCAATATCTCTAAATTGTCAGAGACAGTCTTTCCTTCTCTATCCATTGCTTCAATTACAAAAGTCCACCTTGACACTTGCTCCTCCAATGGCCTGCAGAATGAATTTAGATGAGATGAATAACTAACAGGATAATAATCATAGTCTAAATATACTTAACAAAATTCTCAACTCACAAAGCATAGACTTCTTGTTTTTCTCTGTCAAACTGCACCCAGTATGTTGGAGGCACCAATGTTCCTTCAAGAGTCTTAAACATGAGCCGTAAGTTTCTTGTATTGCCATCTTCCAAATCTGAGAAAACATCCTCTGGTATAATGTGCCTGCAAAATTAATGAAGAGGTAAGTATATGATATGAAGAAATGAAAGCACTCCGAGGATTACCTTTCAGCACAATCAAGTATGGATAAATTCAAAACAACAAAAGTTCCAAAAAGTCTTAACGTAGATTACATCACATTTGTATGGATTTCTTGAGATGATGTATTAACAGAAAAAATTTACCATCACCTATGACAAACCTCTCAGTGGTGTTTCTTATCCCAATCCTCTAAAGTCTTAAGTAAGAATGTACACAAAACAATATTTAACGTTTTCACTATAAGAGTCTGCAGTATACTACATTAAAATCAGTGTTAACAAGTTCTCTCTACACACTTTTTGGGAGATACTGCGACTTCAAAGAATGTTCACGAACACTACGAAGTATCATTAATATCTGTGGAGGCTTCACATTGATATGATCCTTGCATGTTGTAGTTTTACTGTTTTTAACCATTCTGGCAGCATTTCACATAACATTTGCTTATCTCTGCCACCAAAGACAACACCTCACTGATGCCCACTCACTGCACTTTGGAATATCATCTTTCTACACTTAACTATCAATTTACTTCCCAGGATTTTTTTCCCTTCAAAGATGTTCCATATAAAATAACCAAGCCAATTTATATCTACAGTCCATTTACATTTTCTTTTATGCTGTTACTCAAAGTCCTTATTTATTTAGTACAAGGAACAATCAAAGTTTTACTTATCACTTTGAGAAAGCAAAGCTATGTAATCAATTTTGGTAGTTTTCAGATGTCACTCTGCAGTCTTAGTACACACTGAAATCCCCATGCCTGAGTACTACAGCACATTGCTATAGGAGCTAAAATAAAATAGCTGAGCCCTTTGATAAAGTGAAATTCATTTTTAGGAGAAATGTTGCAGGTATGTCATGCCAATCCATGTGTCTTCATTAATCATTTGAATTGGCCTGATACAGCTGCAACATTTCTGCTGCTGCCAAAAATGAATTACCACACACTAATTCACTTTATCAATGGTCAGTACTATTTTGCTTTGTCTCCTACGACACTGTGCTATAGTACTCGGGCATGGGGATTTTAATGTGAAATAAAAAACATTTATCTGCAAATTTCAGAATTTGATTGAGAAAATCTCTGACTACTGGAGTAGTTTACTATTATACACATATTACAATTTATGAATGAGAGATGCAAGCTCCATGTCAATGTTAAAATTCTGGAACTGTCAACACACTATCATGCTGTATTGCTGTACTGCATCATAATAGCTGCCTACTATAATGGTGAAACAGATTTATTTATTGTATGGGAAACATTAGAAGTTTTTGAACCAGGGTAGCTATACATATACAAAGATTACTAAACCTCTACATACAAAACTACAACACAACTCTACTGCACAATATATTACAAATGACAACTACAAACAAACATCAAAATCTTTTATATAGTTTATCACTCCTGTTGTTCAGCACCACTGGCACAAGATGGCGATGAAGATTTGCCCCACTTGTGGGAGAGTCTCCATCTTCCATGGCCCTTTCAGATGCAATTCAAAGTAATCCAAATTGCCCAAGGCTGGTCAAATTCAAGAGCTTCTTCTGGATGCAGGGCATTTTTAGGTATCGTGGAGTACAGGTTTGTTGCCAGCAGCATGTCCATTCACTGATGATATTGAATTCATTTTCAGAATGAGTTCTGGCTGTGACATGAGCAAGATGTCTTTACCTTAATCTTTTTTTGCTCCACTTGGGATGTAGTGGAAGGTATTGTTTATTGTCATGGCAAGGTTGACACTAAGGATTTGATACTCATGTGTTGACACAAATGCAAGACAGTTCATTTATTGATTCAGACTGTCTTCTTGTAAAAGCCATGAGTGATAAATGTACACTTTGGTTTCCATTGTTAAGTTACCACCACCACCACCACCACCACCACCACCACCACCACAACTGCTCAGCGAGCTATGGCATCTGGACCCCTTAACAACAAGTTACATCTATTAGACTGTTCACACGTTTATTGTCCAGTTCTGAATTACCTAGTGACTTGTTGCAATTTGCACTATCTAAATGCTGCTAAAATCAGGGTTAGCCAACAATGACATCTCTCGGGTAGGTTCCCACAGAATGTACATACATTAGCCGGTAAGCACCCAGCACTTATATGAAGTTCTGATGCTGTCTCCCAGCCCCCCCCCCCGATCTGATCTTTACCACCTAGAAGTAGTCAAACAGGATGAGCTACCTTGCAATGAATATACTGAAACAAAAACTGCACAAATTGACAATGAAGTCACAGAGCCAGTTGGTGAGTTTTTGTATTTAGTGCAGTTTGAGATTATTGAATGAGCAGCAAAAGAAATAAACAGATGAATACAAATGGCTTGGAGTGGTTCTAGCAAATGTAACAGACTTTTTACAACTTAAGCTTCTGATGTGTCTGAAACAGAAAGTTCACGAACTGCCATGTATTGCTGGCTTTGAATTAATGCAGCAAGATACATAATATCACTATGAAAACTATTCAAAAACTGAGTTTTGCTGAAGAGATTAATGCTGGGAATCAGAGACGGATAAGCAAACTAGTTATTCAGGGACAAACCTGAGTTGAAGGTATAATATGAGTGTAACAAAAACAGAAGTAAGTGGGTAGGTAATGCAACCAGGCCAATAGATGACAAGTAATTTAAGGAATTACTTTGTTGGAGACCAAGATAAAGGTAAACACATAGGCTATGGCCTGATGGAAGGTGAGTAGATGGTAATAGAAACATGTTGGAGCAATAATGACACATATAAATGTGGACCATAAACACACAGACGAGAGTTGTGAGGCATTTATCTGTACTGGATGCCAAAAGCTGATAATCGCACTCATCCTGTCTACTGCTATCATTCAGATAGGAAGTGTGAAGTCAAAAGGTATCACAATCACTGAACCATTTCTTCCAAGATGGAACTTATCCCTAATTCAGTTCATCCTTCAAGAGAATTAATCATTTAGAATGGATAAAATAGAAGTGTTAATATATCTCATACCTGAGAGCTTTACCAGCCGTTATGGGTAGTTTGCGAAGTCTGTGCTCAATTGTAGGAGGGATATTTTTCACGCCATATTCAATATCTTCATCTGTTGGTTTTGGCAGAGGGACTGCTTTCTCAGAAGTAACGGCAGGAAGTGGAGGTGTTGGCTCTTCTTCTGTGGTTGATGCTAGTGATGTGCTGCTTGTATCACTGAAGCTGGTGTTAATACTGCTACTGGTGAAACTGGTTTCATTAGAGCCAAAACTACTGCTCCAAGTTGGAAGAGGTTCAGTCACCTGGTGGACAAGAAATGGTTGTCATTTTATAATATAAATACTATGGTAGTAACATATTATGAAAAATTATATTTGAAATAGCGTACCCGTGCACTGAGTAACAAAGCATAGGCAAACTTTTTGCATAACGCTCAAGAGAAAACATTAAGGAGAAGTTTCAACACTGTTTTCTTTTGTAATAGGCACCATTAATATTTTACTGGGCTTTGCTTTTAATATTGCACAGTGATACATAAGACTAGTTAACTGCCTTTATTGCAGGCATTTGAAAAATTGGGTAAGATCTGTGGTGTATGTTCTTTCATCACATTCCTTATCTCAGTGTGATTGTGTTTGGCTTATGTGTTGCTAATGTTCAGTCTTATCTCAATGCAAGATATTAAAAAAAAATTGATTCAATATTAGTGCTGCCACCAGTCTATTCAGACTTTTTCTGCAATTTTATATTATCCATCAGCAAGATACTTAACAACAAATATGTATGTATTCCGATAGTAAACATTTTTAAGATTTTCTTGTTAATATTGGAAATATTTCTGTTTTATTTTTAGACCAAGACATACCTGTGTACTTGGAGACTCTGGTGAGGATGATGGCTCAACCTCGGTTACAAAAACTGGTGTAGCTGATGGTACCACCTCTGCTTCATATACTCTGCTGGGTTCCACCAAAACCTCCATGCTCATTAAATTGGTAGGTCTGATGGGTATCTAAAACAGAGTTACAAAATTCCACAGCAACAATTTATCAAAAACAGGTAATGAGATATAAAAGGGAGTACATTGTAAGTTGATATAATGAATTAGGAATAAAATATGTCTGCAGGTGTGGATGCAGTCCATGGGGCCATGCTTTACTCCTTATGCAAATCACAGTGTCTAATTGTATGTTAAGATACAAGCAATCTTTTCAGTATGACAGAAATTTCAGAAATGATCTTCCTGTGGAATTGTATCATGACTGTTCAGAATAATAGCAAGCAGTCACAATACAGTATGTAGTAGATAATCTCATTTGCACAGTAAAATTAACAGGTGACCTGAGATTGAAGTATTGCAAAAGGACAACATTGTGTAAAACATTTTTAGTTTACTTCTTATATCAGATTCGGGTAAAATCTCCAGCTCTCAACGAAATCACCCCTCATCTTCATCAGGAACATCTGATTGTCGTGGCTGCTGTTGTAGTGATAATTTAAAGCCCATAAATAGTCATTGGTAGGCATGCATCATCATTATACTGTGCTCACAGTGTCCACATCTGCACTGGTGGTGCCAGAACTCTATCCAGAAAATAATGAATAATCATCTGGTGATCTACATACTCTGCACTTTCTACACTGCTACATCTAGTAGAATACATAGCATCCTGGGAAGAAGAGGTGCAAGACCTATTTTCCAAGCACCAAAGAAAGTAAAGAAGATGCTGTGCCACATTAAAGTCAACTTCAGTCCCTGTAACACTGGAATTCATAATGTTCTTTGTGAGTGAAGAAGCAACTACAATAATCAGCCTGTCCGTACCATTGCCAGCTGTTGTGCAGAACACCAAAGGCGCATTAAAGTTTAAAAACTTGGGAAATTAGCAGTTGTTGAACACAGTCTCACAAATGAACACAGAATAATGTCTGATGAAACTAAAATCTTGTCCCCCACTTACATATCGACATTCTGTTACTAAAGAAGCAACAGAAATTAGAATATATGGAAACAACTATAACAGGGACTGTGGCTATCTAGATCTATGTACACGTCTATCTGCATTCCAGAAGTCACCTTATGGTACATGTGGAGGGTATCGTGTGTTCATTGTCACTTACTCCTTCACCTGTTCCAGTTGAAAATGGTTTGTGGGACAGACAATTGCTGGTAGGCCTCTGTACGGGCTTGACTCTCACTGATTTTATCTCCATGGTGTTTTCATGAGATATCTGTAGGTGAAAGCAATATATTGGTTGACTCTTCCAGGAATGTACACTCTTGGAACTTTAACAATAAACCACACTATGTTGCAGAATGCATTACTTGCAGACTCTGTGAGTGGGGCTGGTTGATCATCTCTGAGACACTTTTGTGCTTACTAAATGAGCAGTAATGAAATATGCTGCTTTTCTTTGGATCTTCTCTATGTCCTCTATCAATACTATTTTTATAGATCCCAGTCTGATGAGCAATATTCAAGTACTGGACAAACAGGTATTTTGTAAGTTACTTCTTTTGTTGGTGGACTACATCTCTTGAGGATTCTTCCAATGAACATCAGTGTGTCATCTGTCATACCTGCAGTTAATTCTATGTGGTTGTTCCACCTCAGGTCACTCTGTACTCATACTCTTAGATATTTTATTGAAGTAAATGCTTCCAGTGAGAGCTCCGCAATTGTGTAATCAGTCAGTAATTGGTCTTTCTGTCTACATAAATGCAATAAGTTATACTTGTTTATGTTGAGGGTCAAACTGCCATTCCCTGCACCAAGTGCTGATGCTATACAGGCCCTCCTCCATTTTTCTACAATTTTCTAACATTTGAGCTTCTCTGCATACAACAGCATCATCTGTTAAAAGCCTTGTGGAACTACTGATGTTATAAGATTTGATGCAACAAATAAACTGAGGATGTATCAATACAATAAATGATCTGTTTTGGATGTGACAAATTGGGGGCTTCACCACCATTTCAAGCTTGGAAAAGGATGTTCGCCATCCATATCTGACCATTAATCCATTGTATTGTATGAATGAGCCTCTGTACTAAATTACTGACATTTTCATGGTGTATAATTGTCACTGAATGACTACATTTATGTGGGGCTTCCAAATACGGTTTTCATAAAGTGCTTTCTCAATAGCACTTCTAACAGTTCATGTTAACACTTCAGAATTTATTATAAAAATGCAATTCAAACCGATAGATTATCCCTTCCTCAATTGATATTCATTTTCATGTAAGTGCTTAACTGCTCTTGAAATTTGCTTCAGTTGTTGGGCTCCTACTTGCTTTTAAAAATGTTGGCTATCTCGATGGAGTGGCTCTTGTGTGCTTCAGCAGAAAACTAAGTACTAGACTGAGCAAGAAGTTATGCACCTCCTTAATTCAAGAGAAGTGGACACTGTGCTGTCTAAATCAGAAACTAAACAACTGATTTCCTCAGGCAGTTCACATAAAATAACCGACAATTGGAAACCTGACATTAGACTGGACTAACAAACTCAATTTAGGCTTTAATGTGTAAATTTATGAATGAAAATAGTTTCTCAATTCAGTTTTGATCTTCTGCTCAGTGATTATGATGATATAGTTGATGCACTCCATGCTAGACCATTTGAATGGCTTTTTAGAATACCTGAATTCAATTGACCTGAATATTCATTTCACGATGCAGAAAGAAGAGGATGGGCGCCTTCCCTTCCTTGATGTGTTTGTCAGGAGGAATGTTGATGGTATTTTGGGACATGTGTTTATAGGAAGCCTACTCACACTGAACTTTATTTATAGGCTGTTAGTTGTCACCATCCAGATCTGCATGAAGAGGTACTTCATACCTGGGTTCACAGGGCCCATGTCATTCAGATCCTGAGAGTTTGCCAGTTGAGTTAGCCCATCTTGTGTTCACCGGCTGTCAGAATGGTTACAGTCAAAGAAAGATCAAACATGTGCTACGCTGTCGGCCAACCGTGCACTGGGTGAGTGACGATAGTGCTGAGGTGGCACCAATGTCTACAGTCTTTTTGCCTTACACAGGGAGCATTTCCTACAGGACTGGTCGTATTTTGCAAAAATATGATGTGAAATATGTTTTTTAACCACCATCTAAGATAAGAGCCCTTTTAGATTCTGTATAGGATGACCTTGGTTTATGTAAGGTGGGTGTCTATTGTGTTCCTTGCAGTTGTGGGGTCTCATATACTGTCAGTTTATCAGGACCATGGAGAACTGCTGCACTGAGCATGTGTCACCCAAGCTTCAGCAGCTGAGCAAATTTGACATTGCTGAATATTTTCTCTGGTACCAGTCATCCTATGGAATATAACATCAAGATTTTGGCACATACTTCAGCTACTGGAATAGTTCTATTAATAAAGCAGTTTAAATTAAATTTGAAAGTAACTTTACAAACAGAGATCATGGTTTTTGCTTAAATTCTGTGTGGAATCCTGCTCCTTCCCTTGCCAAAAAAGAGAGAGGCAGAGTTAATGGTGCCTCTCCTATTGGCTACCAATTTTCACCACTGATAATATGTGATGTCAGTCATCTTTGGCTGTGTGGTGGTGGTGGTGTTTACTGAAATACATGGATGGGAACTGTCTTTACAACACATCCCCTTTAAATCGCACTATTCTCCTGGCATCAGCCTAGCCAAGGGAACCCCTGACAGACTCAAACAAAGCCCATAGGTCATCTGGAAGATGGAGCTTCCCATTAACAGCTCAGAAAATGAGCTGCTTATATGTGCTATGGTATCCTCAAAACAGTCATATTGCAAGGGCCACCATTCTGCCAGCCTCAGCTTGTTAAAAGAGAATACAACAAATGCTAGATGAGAAAATTCTGTAAGCTTATCCAGTTTTTTCCATGTTGAAACTGGGGCATTGTATCATGAATGAACCATGGTGCTTGCACTTATTGAGTGTGTTACTTACTAGGACTGGTGTAGGAAGAATCGTGAAAGAATGTACAGGGCTTGTTGGCAGATTATATCCAGCAGCAACAGATGTGAGCATTGAGCTGAGTTCTGCCTCTGACTCGAGTTGATCTGCATCCTCCCCATGGTGATGTCTATGAGGATGAGGTGATGCTGTGGCCTCTGGGAATGAAGGTGAAGCCATCGTAGGCACAATTCTGGCTTCAGGAATAGCATCAGTCTCACTTTCAATGTCACCATCATATCCACTTGGCACATCTTCATCATCATAGTCACCTGAACCAACCTGAAATGAGATCCTCAGAATGAACATAATGAATACATTTCAGTGAGAACTGTCAAATCTTAAATTCTTTATTAGAAACACATACAAAGAATACAAGATACTACAAAAATCACAGAAAGAAAGGCAGTTGCACCCACAAAGAACTATGAAATGTGTTAAATAAAATAGCTAGAAGTAAAATGCCTGGTGTATACTCTTTTTACTTTTGAAACTAATATTGTTTTTCCTGCATGAGAAAAATAAGTAATGTTAAACATCTCTCATAAGTAGTGTAATCAAACAATGGAAAATCTGCTTACTTGTTTGACCATCTTATTGTTGTGCCTATCTGCAAATCAGCACATCTGTTATGTGGTGGGTAGCAATCTAAGTAATATAATAATTTATTTGTACACATTTGTAAACAGCTGACTCCAGTAAATGGTTCAAATGTCTCTGAGCACTACGCGACTTAACTTCTGAGGTCATCAGTCCCCTAGAACTTAGAACTACTTAAACCTAACTAACCTAAGGACATCATCACACACATCCATGCCTGATAAAGGATTCGCACCTGCGACCATAGCGGCCGCACGGTTCCACACTGTAGTGCCTAAAACCACTTGGCGACACCGGCCGGCGATTCCAGTAAACATCTGGACTTCTGTCTGATGTAGTAAAACTGACTTCTGTAAATAGCTTTCTACAGGCTGTGTATCACAAGAAATTATTAAAAACTTGAAAATGACACAATCAGGCGCTCAGTGGCCTCTGTAGTGGCTTATACTAAGCCTTTTAAAGTGATTTTCAGCTTTTGAAGTGTGTCTGGCAGAAGATTCACACCATGAACACAGTGACAGAAATATTCAACTGGGTTAAGATCTGGATAATTTGGGGATCACAAAAGTACTTTGAAATTATGATTGTGTTTGCAGGAACACTGCACCGACAAATAAAATCACTGGTAGTCAATCATAACACTGAGCAAGTGTGACAATCAGTCTGTCTTATGGCTTTGTTGTGTTTGGTCATTTGCTTGTGCACACACTGTGCAATATACAACAAAAGCATTCTACATTGTATCCAGATTATGTGATTATTCATCAGTTTCATCATCTATACCCTGAAGAACTACATTGGTGACCCCACATGACCATGTTCCCATGCAATTTCCTCATTTCTGACTATTGCGCAACTATAATGTGTCGTGCCCCCAGTGTGCCATGCAATTCATGCCTGTGGACAATGCTTTTCATGCCAAGACATTAGACACTACAGATAACACCACGCTTGAAGCCTGCATGATACATAGTGACAGTGGCATTCTCTAGAACATTACTACTTTAGTGGTCAACACTGCCGAGCAATGAAATGTAACGAACCATGACGACACTCATGATTCTGTTCCTTTCACAAACCAGGCTACATCCAAGCCACAGTAATCCAACTTGGATTCATACTTACTTGCTTTTGTAGGGATATCAACTGTGTTGGGCATGGATCTGATCACTCCGAACCTCATGCAGCAGACCGCATCGCCTCCCACGTCACCTACTGCTTATCATGCTGTTTCACATATGACAGTACTTGCTTGGCCATTCTGCCACTATGAACATAGTATTGGCAATCTACCAGTAACAGGAGACATCTCAAATTACCACCATTCTGGACAGATCATCCATCATTACGGTTCACCATTGTGGAAAACATTTATGCATCAAGTGATGTCATCAGCAATGGCACAAAAGTTGTTGCTCTACTAAGCCACTAGGGGGAAACCTGCAGACACAGCTCCCCAGAGGAATAAATCATCTATCACATAATTTACAATGAAATACTATGATAAGACTCCGTCACTATTATGGTGATGCCTCCACACACATATCGACCTTCAACCTCATGCCCCACAATATGTTATGGACCCTGCGGGTTGCCAGCTCCCCCTTCAAGTCCAACTAGCCATGGTCATTCACAAGCACGAACCATTGGACCTATGCCTTCAACTCGCTGATCGAATATACTCTCACAGACTGTGTGTTGATAATATTGATAACAGAGGCAGCTGGCATGACACACAACTATGACGACAATACAAATGATGGCTCACCAACAACAAGCTGGCCCCATCCTGCACGAATTTCGCCGAAGCTGATGCCACCATTGCCCGGCCAGAACAAAGACCTTTGCACACCATCAAGAAACCCCACTTTTGACACACATGCATCTTCACCAGTGCAGAAAATGACAAATTGCATCATGTCTGCACCCGTGCAACATGCCCCCGCTCACTTCATGCCAGTGCAGAATCGCTTTTGTTGCTGTCATGCAACATATGCCAATTTCACCCACAACTGCCATCCTCCATGTTATTTTCCAAACTACACATCTGGTTCCATGATCACTCCGCTGTACAGGACATCTGAGTTGCCTAGATTCCCTTAATGACAATGATGGATCACGGCTACCCCATCTCCCTCAACAATGAATGACTTTTTGTACTTCACTGCAGTAGTGGCCAGCTATACCTCGCTGACGGGTCTTAGTGGTCAGCACTGTACTGATCTCCTCACCAGGCCAACCAACATCTTACACACCCATTCAAATCTGCGCAGCATGTAGCATTCATTGATGCCTCGACATGTGTCCTATCAGTAGACCTCTTCTTTTAGTCAAGTTGTGCCATAAGTTTCTTTTTTCCCCAATCTGGTTTAGTACATCCTCATTAGTTGCTTCATCTGCTCATCTAATTTTCAACATTCTTCTGTAGTGCAATATTCCAAAAGCTTTTGTCATCTTCTCATCTGAACTGCTTATTACCCATGTTTCGCCTCCATACTAGGCTACATTCTATACAAAGCTACCAGAAAATACTTCCTAACATTTGAATTGATATTCACTGTTAAAATTCTCTTTTTCAGCAACTTTTATTGCTATTGCCAGTATGCATTTTATATTCTATCTTCATCAGCCATCATCAGTTATTTTTCTACCCAGATAATAAAACTGATTACCTACCTTTAGTGTCTCATTTCCTAATCTAATTCCATCACTATTATCTAACTTGATTCCTGGATTATTTTAGTTAAAATTCACCTCAGATTGCATCTGATTACATTTTAGTTCATCACAATTGTATTAGTCAACTCTGGATGCACTCTAACATCATGTAGGCACAGACACTTTTCTGTGCCGCAGATGGATTTGTGTGGTGTGGTGTGGTGTGTGTGTGTGTGTGTGTGTGTGTGTGTGTGTGTGTGTGTGTGTTTTCTCTTTTGTGAAGAGGGCTTTAGCTGAAAGCTTATATGCAGCAACAGTCTTTTCATCATGTCTGCCTGCAAAAACTCAACGTGTCATCTTTACGAAGAATTGCAATCTATCCTTTTCTTGATATTGTTGATATTACAACTTGGACTTGGCACTGTTTGATTCAACCATCCAATACAAATAGTAATGTTCTTTAGACATATCAGCATAGTGGCTTCTGTACTCAGATGTTTGTATACTGTGTATTAGCTTGAAATTTTCTGCGTAAGTTTATGATTCTTAATACCATCTACCATATTACTAAATAGCTAACCCAGTTCATGGCACCCTATCCCAGTTGGAGGTTGCCTATTCATGGCTTCCATGGGCAACAAAAACTTGATTTTCAGTATTTCATATAATTATTGAGTCCATTTAAAAATGTTGTCACTATTTAATCATTAACAGATGTAATGTACAGTTACAGGTTTAACACAATAAGACAAGGATTACAGTTAAAACTGTGTATATGCCTAGTGGAAGTGCTACTCACCGCACACAAGTACAAGTACTAGTAATTCATTCATCCAGTATTTGTGAATGAGTGGCCTTAGCAACAGCCAATAAACTTTAAACATCGTTTCAAACTTTCTCTTGCTTACTTGCTTAAACCCATTTGTAAAGCAATCAGAAGTTTAAAGTCATATATATTTTATGGGAGTTCAACGGAACGGTTAAACACATAGGAAAAAAGCTAATACTAATACGTAAGACAACATAAAAATGGGCAATGTTTTCATTGTTTACACTTCCAGTATCTATATTTGGTTTTGAATAAAATTTTGTAAAGTGGTTACCTCTCTTCTCTCTCTGTGACTGGAAGACGATTCAGTCTTTACATGCCAGCCAATAACAGGCAGCTGGAGAACTTCAGCCAGTGTCCCATCATGGGCCTGTTGCTTCAGCTGGTTGACTAGCTGCGAGTAGTGTTTTCGCAGTTGACCTTCACAGCCCACCTGCCGAACAAATCACAAATTAGGAAGACACTGAAATTCTTACAGTACAATGTTCACTACAATCATGGGAGAAAAAAAAGCATTCTTGACAGCTAGTGAAACTGGGCTGGTAATCTAAATCATCTGCAAAGAAGCATGTGTATGCAACAAACATCAGAAAAACTGGGAATCATAAATTTCTCACTTTAAATAGTTGTTCAACATTGTGTCACCATATGAGATAAAGATCCCTACAGGTCTATTGCTCCTCTGTGAAGCACATGCCTGTCACCCTAAGATGAAAACAGATGTTTTCAGTCCAGCACTAGGTTTATTATTTATTAGTTTCCCTTCAGCAGAAATCTCTCTTGTATTTTTAATGAAAGATCATCATACAAGGCTGCAGCTTCCTAATTATAGAAAGCATCCTCATGGAGGATGGTCACTTGGTGTCTTACAAATTTGTATGTACTTTTGTGATCTCTCATCAACATTTAACATTCACATATAATGATACACAATGTGCCCATCAGAACAACAGCATTTTCAATGACAAAAAGAAATGTTACTGAGGGAAGTTATAGGATGAGAAGGAGTATTAATAATCTCCGTGTAGGTGGTCAGATACAGAAGATTTAACATCCAGCTTTGTTATTTAAAAGGAATTGTGTACCATAATTTAACATTTAGAAACACATCAGGATGTTTGGCACGATCAGTGAAAATCAGTTACCAGTACAACTGAAAAATGACTTTACGTCAAAGAAAAAATTAACAAAATGATTGCCTCATTGCAGTAAATTGTTTTTTGTGAATATTTTTAAGCCTTATTTCTTAACTCGTTGGATATCTTGGATTTTTTCATATGAGGATGTAATTTCAGTTTGTTGAAGCAAAAGGTGGCATGCATATCAAAATTTGGAAATTTGTGATAAGTTCCTAAGGGACCAACCTGCTGAGGTCATTGGTACCTAGGCTTACTCACTACTTAATCTAACGTAAACTAACTTACACTAAGGACAACGCGCACACCCATGCCTCAGGGAGGACTCAAACCTCCAATGGGGGTAGCTCTGCGAACCATGACAAGGCTCCCTAGACTATGCGGCTACCCCACGTGGCATCCACATTCATATTAGTAGCATAAACACGCATACTTTGCACATACGATTGACACATGCTTACAGTTTACACACCCAAGTAATGTGCCATAAAAATACTAACTAGATAACCATCCCACTTTTAAGATAAAATTAGTTTTCTGCGCTATTTGTCAAATTTAGTTGTTAGGGCATGACAGATTTTCAAACTCATCGAATCAGTTGTATAAAACTGACACGTTTTACATCTTGCCTTCTCTTAGAAAAATTTCTGCATATGCCCATCATGAAGGCAATATACAGGGTGTCCCACTTATCTTGACCACCCTAAATAACTGTTTGTCCAGAGGCCAATTACAAAATGTTTCAAGCAAATGTTCTTGAGACATCAAGGGGACATCAATCAGCATGACTGCATTCAATGTAGCTTTGTTTTTTTACAAAGATATGAACAGCAGTATGACTTTTTTAAATGATGCCCTGAATTTTTTATTTGGTAATTCATTTCCTCTCCTAAAGACCTATTCAAAAATGTATCACTGTGTACCATTCACTGAAACACAGCGTTATTAATTACATAACACAACATTGACTTTGAGCCCAGGATCACAAACTCTTCCACTTGCTGGAGTTGTCAGAAAACAAATGAAAACCAAATAAAAACATAACACAAAATTGACTTTGACTCTCCTGTGCCATTGCCCAGGAGTAGAACATTCAAAGGTGCTCAAAGTGGTGACACTGAACACTGGTGCACTCATTGAATGAAAGAATTGTTTGCTGCTTCCAGTGTTGCCTGGTGAAGAGAATTAAAAGCAAGCACAATACCATCCTGCATGTCCTCTGGAGTTGCTGGAATATCAAGATAAACATCTTTAATGCATCCACAAAGAAAAAAGTCCAATGGATTTAAATCGGGAGACCTAGCAGGGCAAGAAACTGTTCCTCTTGACCAATACATCTCGCAGGATACCTTTAGTTCAGAATATGATGTACACACAAGGCATTATGTGCTGGACATCCATCGTGTTGATATCACATAAGCATTCTGGTTCTTAGCGGCATGTCATCCAGAAGAGGATGAAGAATTCATCTGAGGAAATTGGCATACACTGTGCCATTTAGACTACCACTGATGAAATATGGGCCAATAATTGTAGTACCCAGCATCCCAAACCAGACGTTAACTCTACACTGACACTGATGCTCCACCTGTCTAAGCCATCATGGGTTGTTGCTGGACCAATAACGCATGTCCCTCGAGTTTACCTGTCCTTTGTTTGAGAAGGAACATTCATCGATAAAATAGAACATTGGAGAAGTAGTTCGGGTTGGCGAGGATTTGCTGCTGTGCCCACTGACAGAACTGTACGCAATTCTGGAAATCATTCCCATGCAATTCTTGATGTAGGTGTACATGGTAAGGATAGAAGAGGTAACGTGTAAGAATATGATGTACACTGGTTTTAGGAATGCCAATCTCATATTTAAGCTGTCGTGTGCTCACATGTGGATTCATAGCAACAGAAGCAAGAACAGTAACTTCGGTAGCTTCGTCTGTTTGAGGGCTACGATGACTGCGTTGTTGTGGGTTGAAATTTCCTATTTCCTGAATTGTCACAACAAGATGAGAAAGCATATGTCGGGAAGGTGGGTTCTTGTCAGGATTTCGCTATCTGCACAGTTCCGCTGCCTGCGTGGCATTTCACCTACATTCAAGAACAACAACAACAAGAACAACAACAACAACAACAACAACAATAAAAGAAACGTTATGTCAATGCAATATGCAGGAAGGACAGCCTTTACTGTATGTGTATGATTACTCTAACAACAGTATTTAAAAGGGCTAAACTACTGTACTAAACGTACTCGTACATAAGAAAACAGTATTGTAATTACTGTTCTGCTAACTTACATTCCCCACATATGAGTAGCATTTCTACATTCTCGTCATTGGTGTATATTCTACTCACACAACTCTTCAACTGTCAATGATTGACGGAATGAAGGGTGTGCATTCTACTTATGTTTACATTTGCCCTCTGTCAACGTCAGCACGTGAGTGTGTTCCATTACCCTGAGTACCTGAACGTCACTTTTGTTTTATGTAATTAAAAATGTTGTGTTTCAGTGAATGGTACACTGTGATACATTTTTGCATAGGTCTTTTGGAGAGGAAATGAATTACCGAATAAAAAATACAGGGTACCATTTAAAAAAGTCATACCGCTGTTCATATCTTCATAAAATACAAGCTACAATGAACGCAATCATGCTGATTGATGTCCACTTGATGGCTAGAGAACATTTGCTTGAAACATTTTGTAATTTTCATCTGGACCAACAGTTACTTAGGGTGGTCAAGATAAATGTGACACCCTGGATAACGTTCATTACCTGTGAGTGTTACACTATGTATGCAGTATTGTATGGGCACTGAAAGACATCCTGATAATGTCAAATGTGTGTCCCATGATTGTACAGTTATTAAAAATAGGTCAAACACTAGGAAAAGTAGATAGTACAGAATGGTAGCCAGTAGGAATATACAATGGACATACATCTGCATGTCTGTACAAAACAGGTTGAACATTAGATTGTCCTCTAGTATTGCATGCCTCAAAATTTCATATTTCACTGCAAATTTCATAGCAACAAATTTAACAAATGGGTGCAGATACCAACTGCCAGGATGTTTTTCATAGGTGAGGCATTATGTACCAACACCATGTGACTCTTCACAACATGCACTACCGGTCCTTACAAAAACTGGTGCCTGCAACCATTTGTTAAAGTTGTCCAATGTAAATCTGGTGAAATATTAAATTTTGTGGCATGTGATTCTGGCAGGATGTTCAAGCTGTCTTGTATTGATATGTAGATTGCACGTCCAAGATATACCTCTTACTGGTTACCAGTTTGTGTTATCCACATTTTCTAGTGCTTGAAACCATATAAGTCTCTGCATGTCCTTCTTTTCAGAGATGGTTACGGGACTTAACTGTTCAGTAAAGAATGTTGGATCAAACACCATTCAGCTGTCTAATTTCCAAACTTATTTTATTTGGCTACCAGTTTTGGAGATTTACTATGCCATCTTCAGGTCCCCCTGACCAATGTGTAGGAAGATTTCAATCTCCGTTCCAGTCAAAATAGGGCCAGCATTCAAATACCGGTATCTATAGATTTCTGCTTGATAAGCAATCACTTCAAACATCATCATCTTGGCAGATCATGGTTGAAGTGATCACTGTATCAAACAGAAACCTACAGATGCCAACAGTTGAATGCTGATCCCTATTTTGACTGGAACTGAGGTTGGAATCTTCCCACATGTCAGTCAGGGGGCCTGAAGATGGCATAGTAAATTACCAAAACTGGTAGCCAAATAAAACAACAGTTTGGAAATTAGATGGCTGAAAGGT
Organism: Schistocerca gregaria; assembly: GCF_023897955.1. Lineage (NCBI taxonomy): Eukaryota > Metazoa > Arthropoda > Insecta > Orthoptera > Acrididae > Schistocerca > Schistocerca gregaria. The sequence continues at coordinate 293,090,947 of NC_064924.1, read as the reverse complement.
GTTTGATTTGACATCCTAAATGTAATAAGTATTGACTCATGGAACACACATTTCGTCAAGGGAATTCGACAAAAAATGGTTCAAATGGCTCTGAGCACTATGGGACTCAACTGCTGTGGTCATCAGTCCCCTAGAACTTAGAACTACTTAAACCTAACTAACCTAAGAACATCACACACATCCATGCTCGAGGCAGGATTCGAACCTGTGACCGTAGCAGTCGCACGGTTCCGGACTGTGCGCCTAGAAGGAAGTCGACAGATGGGGCTTATAGTCTATCAGTGTGTGTGATGTAGTCTTGCACATAATTGGCCTATTTTATAAATAGGACCTAAAATAGTGCCGGTCCTGTTCCTAAAAGAAATGCTGCTACAACTCTTGGTTTACAATCTACTAAACTTATGACAGTACATGTATCCCGCTCATTTGAAGCATAAAATTACAGAAATTCTTAGCAGCTGTTTAGAACATTGTGAGACGATTGGCGTGGAAAAATTAAGTAGGCTGCAAAAGAACCAAACCAAAAGATGACAGCCGTATTTCCAGGTAAAATTAAAATGACAAAGACACAATTACATACCAGTGAGCCCACAGATATTTAAATGATGACGTGAGCTCCACATCTTTACCACTAATCTTGTGAACTGATAATATCTGGTTCTCACCCTTGTTCATAGCAATACATATTTTGCTTTTATTTTCATTTAAAAGTCGTTTTCATTGTGTATATTAAGTAGAAATGATTGGTGACCATCCAGGCCACCATGTGCTGTTGCCATTTTTCGGGGTGCACTCAGCCTCGCGATGCCAATTGAGGAGCTACTCAACCGAATAGTAGCAGCTTCGGTCAAGAATACCATCATAACGACCAGGAGAATGGTGTGCTGACCCCACGCCCCTCCTATCCGCATCCTCCTCTGAGGATGACATGGCGGTCAGATGGTCCCGGTAGGCCACTCGTGGCCTGAAGACGGAGTGTATATTAAGCAGAAATACTGTTAAAGCCATTCTGCGTGTATTTTTTTCTCTCACCTCAGGAAAATGTTTTCTTGCAGACAAAAGCATTGTGAACAAAAACAGTACTACTGACCCTATCTAACAAATCATTTTATATGTTTATAATATAAGCAGTATCTTTAATTCTATTAATTATTATCTAGTGTAATGTACTGGATTAAGTAAGTCAAAAAATTTTTGCCGTCGTTCGCTTATCTATATCTATAATAATAACTTAGTTCACAGTCAACAGTAAAATAGAGATTCCATTGCTATTTGAAAATTTACTGAAGGTTAGAGCTACCTTTTCACCTGAACACACTATTTTGTAAGACATTATGTAATGTATGTGACTGGCAAGTGATTTCTCTAAACCCATGCAGTTTCTCTGAAAAAAGCCTCTTTTCCTCCATAAATGTCACAGTGTTCTTGCTTAGGATATCTTCTCGTGTCTTTCAACAAAAGCATATGAAGGGTATTGGTGTGCAATTCTGTGCAGTTATTCCTTTTTAGAATCAGAAGTGTCTTCCAGTCTTTCCTAGTCTTGCAAGCCTATTCAATGTGCATAAGACTCTGGTTGTTTCAGAAGTACATTAGGAATGTAGATGACATTTTTTTTAAAAAAACAGTGTATTTATTCTTCAATATAGTTTCCTTTTTGGGATATATGCTGTTTCGAACATCCTGGCCATCTTAATCATTCTTATAAATAGCAAGCTCTCTAAAATACACCTCTGTCTCAACAATGACCTCTTCATTCGAGTATAATTTTATATCTGTGAGCCACATCTTCATGTTTTGTAATGAGAAGCCAGCTTAGGTGAATAGGGGCTGTGAAGGAGTAGCAACTCTATAGGCATTGGAGCCCCACTGTGGTGAAACAAGCATTTTTATTCTTTACCAAATGGAGCCATATTTCCTTCAGTTTCTTGTCAAATTGGTCTATAGTGATGTTCAGTGATAGTTTTTCCTTTTTCTAAGAACCTTACAACTACTTCGCCCTTCACATCCCAGAAACTGACACAATAACTCTTCTGGGGGATGGGACCAATTTCACCTTCTTTGGAACAGAGTCAGCACAGCAACCCATCATTTTGATTGTTTCTTGGTCTATGGCGTAAAATGAAAGTAGATCCCATCCAAGGTGATAACTTGATCAAAAAAGTCTCTCAGACATTGCGTAAGTTACTCCAAGCACACATTCAAAGTTGAAAGCTGCACCCCTGTCTACCATCAACCATCACAACAGCCATTGGGCCTACAATTATTTTTTTTATTTTTTTTCGACCATTTATCATGTAAAATATTGATTGCTGTTCCTGCCAACACACCTGTAGTCTCTGCTACAGTACACACTTTTGTTCAATGATCAGCAACGGCCTTTTTAAAATTATTTCTTTGGTAATCACATTTGCCAGGAGTTCTCGGCAGCCCTCATTAAATATGGTTTGACCACATTTAAATTCATGGACCTAATATCTAACTGTACTCACTCTCACTGATAGTGAATGGTCAACATAAATATCACACAACTTCACTTTTTTGGTCACCAGTTTTCTCACCAACAAGCAAATTAATAAATGATAGTGTACTTTTTCCAACTTGGTAAAAAACTTGTAACACCACTTGTGGAAATGGTTGCAAAGCACAAACTAACTTTTGAGTCACCATCATTTTTATTTTAGCATTGTCTTACAGGTGACAATGTGAGACAATACATCAGCTTGCATTAACAATGACAACTGCCATCCACCATAGCTGATAATTCAATGGTGGACAACAACTGGAAGGCAACTGTTTGGAACCATGTTCCCATTATGGTTTACAGAAGCTGCTGCCCTAAATACAAGGGGTTTTCAATAAGTAATGCAACATATTTTTATCTCAGCCAATTTCAGTTGAAAGATTCATAATTTATTGTGGAATACTCCTGCTTCAGCCCCCGTAGTTTCACTAAGTTCCAATAGATGGCAGTGCTATATGTAGGCTTCAAAATTGTGCCAGTACTGGTGGTGCGTTCCAAGCAGAGAGATGTCACTGAGTGTCTTTTGATGTCACTGAGTTTCTTAGGCACTTTCAGAATGTCTACATAGACCTGGAATGCAACAAAAGCATGGTGAGTTGTTGGGCAAAGTGTCACCAAAGCAACAATGTTGCACAAACTTGTGTGCTCTCCCACATGCCAGGTGACTGCACAATTCTGTGACTACTCTAACATTGCAACATGCTGACACACTCATTGGAGGTGATCAATGTGTCTCAATGAAACACTTCACTGGAAAACTGGACATCTCTGTTGGTAGAGCTGACACACTTGTTCACCAGTTGGGGTACTCAAATGTGTGTGTCCTCTGGGTTCATCATCACGGAACAGGAGATCATAAAGAGCAATGAAGGGCCACCTGTCTGGAATTTCTTTCATGTTACGAGGCTTATTGTGACAATTTTTTGTCAACATCATCACAAGTGATTGAACAACTGGAAAAAAATGGCAATCCGTAGAGTGATGCCACACCACCTCTCCTCTGAAGAAAAAGTTCAAAGCCACACCCACAGACACTATGTTATGATGACAATCTTCTGGGACTCTGAAGGGGTTATTCTGTTTGATGTCCTTCCTCATGGTGCAACAATAAACTCTTCTGTATATTGTGCCACTCTCAGGTAATTGAAGAAACCACATCATCATGTTCATAATCACAAAAATGCAAATGATCTTTTCCTTCTCCATGACAGCCCAAGTCTATGCATCCAAGAGGCACTCCCAAATTTCATTGGCCTGTTATTCCTCATCCTCCCTACAACTTGGATGCCATGCCTTCCTCCTCCTATCTGTCTGGCCAAATGACGGACGCACTCCAAGGGAGGCAATATATAGGTGAAGGGCAGGTTATTGATGCAGCAAGATGTTGACTCTGACATCAACCAGTAAAATGTACCACGTGGGCATACAGGTCCTCCCAGTAAAGTTGTTTAAGACAGTTGCATTGAACAGAGATTATGTTGAAAAAATAGGATTTTTCAGCGAAAAGAGTGGGGAGTAATATGGTTATTGAAATTCTTATTAAAACTAATCTGCTTTCAGAAATGAAAAGAAAGTTTTGCATTACTTATTGAACATGCCTTGTATGTTTCTCTGATGCTGTGTGTCACAATGAACACTGACAGGCATGGAAACAGGAATAATGCTACTGGATTCTTGAAGCATAGACTGGCCTCACCGGTCATGTGATTGAAATCCTACTGAGCATATATGGGAGGCCATTAGGTATGTTGGGCCTCATCTCCAATAAAGCTTTGTGACTTGTGGGTGGTAGTTAAGTCAACACATATCACCATGGTTACCCTACACTTTTTATATTTAGTAAAACCACAAGAAAATGCTACAATCAAGATGAAACTGGATTTACCTGGTGCTAACCAGTTGCATGCTTCAGCTGCTCACGAACGTACTCAGCCAAGTCTTATGCACAGTCAAATAGTAGCTAATCACACTGTCTGTGCCCCTAAGGAAGACAAGCCTCATTGGGTTTGTTACAATTTTTACAGTTTCCAGTTGGGTGCAAATATGCTATGAAATTTTACTAACAGGAGAAGGCCTCCTGATATGTGATTTATTCTACCATCACATATTATACAATTTAAGCTGTATACCTTTCCTAATATTCATTTAGGCACACAATCCCCCCAAAAATATATGTATCCACATTTCAGAAGCACGAGGAATGGAGTTTAGGGTTCAATATTCATTGGCAAACTGAAGTTTTTTAGGGAAACTGTGGACATCATACATCAGGATAGCTCCAAAGAGACTTATATTTTGGTCATCTTGAACACAGGTAAAGCGGCTGAGTATACTAACTAATAAGAATTATTACACAGTATCTCAGCAGAATTCTGACATGCCTTTATGACCAAATATCACAGAAAAACATTACACACAGCAGAACATGGTAAGAATCAAATAAATAAAATTAAGTGTTACATGAGCAGGCATTCAGAATGTTTAATAGAAAAACCTTAATATACATTGTTACTAACTTTTTGGATACAATATATGTATTTTTCATACAACAACTGACACTTATGGAGAATGGTTGACTGAAATCATCTTTGTACCTAGCCTTATTTTAATTTTGCAATAAACTCAATGAAACCCAACAAAATATAATTCATGGGCATAATGTTACAGAATGCAGATATTCACGTAGTTTCTAGTAGTCTAAAGTAGTCTTTTAATTACAACTGAGTTGTATGTCAGATGGTAACTTGTTAAAGATTGCTTTATTAAGGTATACTGGTGAGCCGAATCATCATGACCACAGGCTTTTTAGTGTGTTTCTGCACCTGTAGAAAGCAATCAGCAGAGGTTCTGTACGGCATAGATTTGTCAAGTCCCTGGAAGGTTTCTTGGGGTATTTGGCACCAGATGTCTGTGCATAGCTCTCATAATTCTCATAAATTATGGGCTAGTGGTTTGTGGACATAGAACTGGAAACCAATAGCATCCAAAACGTATTCCATCTGGTTAAGATCACGTAAACTTGATGAGTAAGACATCAGCACAAATTTACTATCATGCTCCTCAAACAACTACAGCACAAGTCTATTTTTGAGACATGGGTAATTTTCCTATTGAAAGATGCCCTCAACATCAAGGAAAACATCAAGCATGGAAGGAACGCACATCATCTGAACTAATGTTCATGTAGTAATCAGCTGTCAAGATGCCTTTGGTTGCTACCAGAGATTCCATGAAAGCCCAAATGAGAGTCCCCTTAGTGTAGTACCATCCCGACTGGCCTGTGTCTATGTGGTGCATTTTTTAAGCAGCTGTGGACCTGGATGTTGTCTTTCCTGGACACGACTGTTCGACCTGGTGTATCAAAAAGATGATGCACCTGACCAGGTACCATATTTTCATTGATCCAGTGTCCAATCTTGATGTTCCTGTGGCCACTGCGATCATATTTGATGACATCGTTTAGTCAATTTGTGCTGACCAGTGTACTCCAGGTTCCCAATGAGTTTATTGCACAAGTAAACAAGTGCGGGTACAAAAAAAGATTCTGGTCAACTATGCTTCATCGTGTCAGTTTTTATGGGAAAAATACTTTTATTTTTATCATAAAAGTTAGTTCCAATGTATATTAAGCTATTTCCAAAAAACATACGGAGTGCACCAATATTGGACTGTTAACAGATCTGCCACATTTCACTTCCTATCCATCTTTGCAAAGTGGGCATGTTTCCAACCTTCAGGTGCTGTAATCAGATGTTGATGTCCAACACCTTGTTGCATACTCGAGGTTTGTGGTCCTTCAAATATTTATCATAAATGCTCATGACAGAATCACAAACAGGCAACCAACATAGCCACTTCCAAAATGCTTGTTCCTAGGTGCTAGGCCATAATGATCTACTCTTTGTCACAATCATTTATGTCAGCAGATTTTCCCATTTACAGCCTGGTTCAGTGCTAGAGAGATTCCCAGTCACCTCTGCTCTGCTTATACAGGGTGAACATTAATAAAACCAACAAACTGCAGGGACAGAGGGAGGAAATAAGGTCCTATGAACATGTGTCCGGAAATGTATTGTTGCCACAGTAAATGACACTGACAAAAGAGAGTTCTTCTGACCATGAACATTAAGAATATTTATTAGTGGATTATGTTAAAACTGAAGGGATCATTGCTCGGATCATCTGCTATGATGACAATTTGGACTCCACTAACTCAATTTCTATGCAGAGTACGTTTTCACAACATTTTATGGCATTTGCATAGTATTTTTTTTTATGTATTTGCTATTTGTAATGCTCCTGATTTCTTAATTGTAAGAAAGCTTTTTGACTCTCTTTTGACATTTCTGAGGCTTTCATATACCATACTGTTTTGTACCCTGCTTCAATTTTGATTACAAGCAATCCATAGATTTAAAGAAAATTCTGATAAGAAATATTGTGATTCCATAATAATTTTTCTCAGCTATCTTAGTAGAGACTTTCAAACACAGCATGAATATTGCGAAACATTTATTATCTATGGTATTAGCTTTCAATATATGTTAATCATTGATTTTTCTGTAAAATCTATCTAAATTTTCAACCAAAAAGTATTTCCTTCTTAGCACCAAAATTTTCTTTTTGTAACCAACTCTAAGTGAGCCAGATGTTTATGTGCAAATTATATTACCTTTGTAATCTGTCAAAATATCTGCTATTGGTTCTATGTCTATACCACCTGAGGTAATTGGATCTACTGAACGTTTTCACTGGTTGTTACTTTCAACAAATACTGAGAAAAATAGTAGCTGTTCTGTAAGTAGTGATTATTATGTATGTAGATTAAAACAGTCATTTCTTGTTAGATACAAATATAAATAAAGAAAAGTGGCTACAAAGATCTCAGGAAATAAACTCTTCTCACATAAATAATTACTAACAGCTAATGCTGTGCTATGGCCAGTCTGTTAGAAATTTGTGTATGAATGATTCATTATTACCTGCCATCTTACAGCTGATGAGTGCCTATTCGATCTCTGCTTTAAATTTCCTGGTCCAGCCAGCACGATACTTTCACTTAGCAAGTCTTCCTGAGTATTATGTGGCTCGAGGTGAAATAAACTCTGTTAGAAAAATATCACAGATCAGTTATGGAAACCATAACATTAATTAGTAATTTACAAACTAAAACAATTACACAAACACTCAAAATAATAGCTCATTCACTATTTTAAGTAATAATAGATGCAAGATGACAAAATGATTATCAATGGAGGTAACATGTTGTAACATGTATGAACAAATTATGTACTAAAATTTGACTTACATGGTGAAGGCCTAAAAATCCTGAAAGATTCTTAATAGCAGAAATTCGTTGTGATGGCTTCAAACTGTCGTATTTTACATCTAGAGCAATAGTTAAAAAAGTGGGGTCTTCGCCTCGATCGCATTTTACCTGAAAATTTAATGAACATATATAAATCCTAAACATAATGTAAAGTAACAACATTAGCACAGATATTTACCTTGCTTATAATGCCCAGGTTTTTTTTCTCAGACGAAATGAATATTACATTGAGTACTATAACGGGAATGCCAAAGGTATAATTTAAGGAAGCTAAAGGGTATCTTTCATTGTTCCAACAAAATTACCTTATCGAATATTGTATGGATAAAATATGAACTCTTTTTTTTCTTCAGTTTCAGCTTTCACAATAATTCTTACAAAGAGAGATTATAGGACCTATGAAATCCTCAAATGTAGTGTACTGCCATCAGTTTCTTCCATTTCTTGGAATATGTTTAAAAGTTTTTCAGCTAGTCAGACATGCAATTCAGACACAATACACAGCTTTATCAACAAATTTTTGCTATACAGGATAGCATAATCTTATATCACTATAGAAAATAATGTTTCCCATTAAGAAAGTAACAACATTTAAAAAAAATACCTTATGGTGTGGACTAATTGGTAGAGAGTTATCAACAGCTATTGCTTCTGCTGCAACATTACTTGGTATAACTTCTATCGAAAAGACATCTTTGGCTGTATTCTCAGGATGCTGCCCAAGTGCTTTCACTGTGATGTAGTACTCTCCAGCATCTTCAATACTGGGCACTCCCTCAAATTGTCCTCTTAACTTGTCAAACAACAACCAGGATGGAAGAGGCCTGCCAGATGGTCCATGAGCCTGAAAATAATGCATAGAATTTTGTGTATAGCACAAACAGTATTCTGACAGTATAATGGAATCGGATAAATAGTAGATTTTTATCTATCTGATTACATTACATCTAGTATTCTGTTTCTTTCGTATGTGTATTGAAATTTATGATGAAAGAAAATGACAAACTGTTGATGACAAGATCCACTGTATGTTCATTGTTGTAACAGCATATTAAGTATGCGTTTCTTATTCACATGCGCATTACAGTTCATTGTTATGTAGCATGAGGATTGCTTTGTACTATTTCCATAGTAGCTCTTTTCAATAATTGCACTGCAAGATAAGAAACATTAATAAGTGATAACTTCTGTGCGAAGAATTTTATTCAATAATTTATTGTAACTTAATGTGCATTACAAATAATTCAGATTCATTCCCTGCTTCAGTAAATGTTGTGTTTACTCTGGTTAGTATATTGCAAGGGGTTTACTTAGAGATAACTTCTTAATTTAGATAATTAAATTATGGATTATGAAATATGTACAGTATTTATCATCAATGTGTAGCCAGCCTAAAATTATTTTCATAGTTCTGCTGTTCAATTTAATTGCAAACCCTCTGGGAGCAGTGCCTTATGAGTCACATACCCTCATGTTACCCATGCGAAATCAAATTCCTTTCAAAAATAACTGTCAAGGAGGGAGAGGTGGTCACTTACCCATAAATCAAAATTTGTTTCCTAAACAAAACATGGGAATCAACAATGGATAATATATGTATGATAAGACAGCTATGTGCACGACACAAACATTTATGTCTGACCCAAGGTACAAAAAGTCACATGGCAAAATTCATTCCGAGAGGCTGTATGATACCACACATAAGACTGATAAATGTGAAAAGTTTAGTATTGGTAGACATACTGCTGTGTGTTGAAAGAGGTTTGGAACAAAATGTGGTCACAAGGATGGTGATGCAGCCTTCCCGTTGGTGCTTGCTTTCAAGTTTCTTCACATGGTTTGATGGATTTTACTCAGTTAACACAGCATAATTGTGAACTTTCCATCCACAAGCAAATGAATGTCTTAGATTAAGAAAAACTGAATGAAAATAAAGGCTTAATTTAATTAAAATATTTATAGAGGGCAGTCAAATGAAAATGAGGCATATGAGAAAAAAATTAAGTAATTTGTGTATTATTTCCAAATTAGACATCATAGCCAGCCAAAACACCTTTATCCCACTTTCAGAAAAAATGGTTAATGCTTTTGTGGGCTCCAAAAATATGATAACTGTCTGGGGAGAGATTAAGACTGTATGGAGGATGTGTAAGGGCTTCCCACTGAAACTTCTGTAGCATAGCTGAAACAACCTGGCAACATGTGGGTGGGCATTTTGCTGTAGGATATTTTGACTATGTTGCAAAAGTTTTGCACAGAAGCCCTTACACATCATGCAGGTCCAATCTCTGCCCATCCAATTTCCATATTTTTGGAGCCCTGCAGGGACACATTTGTGGCATCGATTTGCTTCAGACAAAGTAATGCATGCCTGGGTATAATCATGATTCCATAAGCAACTGCAAACATTTTTCCATGGAGGCATTGACCATCTTGTCTCTCAGTGAGAAAAAATGTTTAACACCTATGGCAATTCTTTTGAAATAATAAACAGTTGTGCATGTTGTGTGCTACAAGAACAGTGATGTGAAGTCTGTGTGGCATTAGCTGCACATCATTAACTTCCACAGCAAGAGAAATGATTAACTTGATGGAATTTGTTGCAGGACAGAAACTGAACGAATGGGTGCCCATAAAGCAGTTACAGATACAGTTATTGTGGCAAAGTACAACTTAATGACAAGATTCCTTACAAGCAATGAGCATCAGAGGTGTAAAACTAACTGAATGAGCAAGAGTTTGAACCTCTTTGACAGATAATGAAGACATTGCTTAATCTGTGAGAGATCCAAAGCTTGTATTTTGGCTCGGCAGTAATTTTGTGACTTTTTTTGTGAGAACAGATAACCATTCTAAATGCTAAAGTTCATTTAAAATTGACAGTTCCCAGCACCCACATGATTCCATACAATACCCTTACCACATTGGCAGTGTTATATATCAAGAAAGAATGAGCCAGTCAGAAACCTCTGTAATTTCAAAATAGCGGCAATGTTGTGAAAATACAGTCACTATATTTTGTCAACCAAGTAAGTGTTGTTTGAGACAATATCCAGTTTGCTTTTCAAATAGTTCAATCATTGATTTCTTTTCTAATTAAAGTTGTGTACCATAACTGTGTATATGACATCAATTTCATAATTAACAGTAAAAACTTAAATCCACATTTCTTGCATATTTTTACACAAAGCACTAGTAGTAGTGTCACCAGTAATAAGAATATTTTATTTCATGTGTGTGTTTTGTTTTGAGATGACATTTTCTGCAATGTCAGTTTGCTTTTGGCATTAGTAACATTCCAAGTATAAATATATCATTAACATCATTACTTACTGCAGGCAGAGTGACAGTGTGGAAAGTTACATGTCTACTGTCAGTTAGATGACTTAGTAAAAATGTCAAAGCTGGGAACAGAATGAGTTCTTGTCAAGCTGTGTTTAGTATGAGAGATGACAGAAAGACTAGTGAGCATGTTTGTTATGTAGTCAGTTGGCAGCTACTGGTGAAGTGCCCCTGAAAGTGAAAGTGGATCCTCATCCTCTGGGGATGAAGTCGGACAGGCAACAGGAGAGGATTGTTGTTCTGACGAAAAGAACCCACCACACTGTCAGATGACGTGGCCAGCATTTGGCTTTTAATGACTGACTGTTGGTCACTTCTGGCATGTAATTTGTGCCATAATCAACATAACTGCACTGGTAATCAGTGTCTATAGGAAGAACCAAAGCTGAAGGGTAGAAAACGTTGTTTGAGCAAGCTAGTGGGAGTGTGCACTAAAATAGGAAGCAACTGTAATGTCTTATTGGCTTTTGCTTTTAGTAATAGTAAATTTAAAGCAAACAAGCAAGACTGTTGCATGTGGTGACAGTGACCAGACAAACCGTCTTACTCTCGGAAGCCAGTAAAACTGTTGTGTATCCACTCACATATCTCGTCTTGCATGCTGGGCATACAGCACACAGGTGCGAATGTGACTGTGGTGACAGCAAAAACATCTGCTCCCAAAGTAAAAATAAAAATAACTTTGACAAATCATGAACGTGCAGCGGATAGGCACTTGGTGCAGGGAGTGGCAACTGACCCTTAACATAGACAAATGTAATGTACTGCGAATACATAGAAAGAAGGGTCCTTTATTATATGATTATATGATAGCAGAACAAACACTGGTAGCAGTTACTTCTGTAAAATATCTGGGAGTATGCGTGTGGAACGATTTGAAGTGGAATGATCATAAAAAATTAATTGTTGGTATGGCAGGTACCAGGTTGAGATTCATTGGGAGAGTTCTTATAAAATGTAGTCCATCAACAAAGGAGGTGGCTCACAAAACACTCGTTTGACCTATACTTGAGTACTGCTCATCAGTGTGGGATCTGTACCATATTGGGTTGACGGAGGAGATAGAGACGATCCAAAGAAGAGCGGCGCGTTTCGTCACAGGGTTATTTGGTAACCGTGATAGCATTACGGAGATGTTTAGCAAACTGAAGTGGCAGACTCTGCAAGAGAGGCGCTCTGCATCGAGGTGTAGCTTGCTCGCCAGGTTTCGAGAGGGTGCGTTTATGGATGAGGTATCGAATATATTGCTTCCCCCTACTTACACCTCCCAAGAAGATCACGAATGTAAAATTAGAGAGATTCGAGCGCGCACGGAGGGTTTCAGACAGTTGTTCTTCCTGCAAACCATATGCGACTGGAACACAAAAGGGAGGTAATGACAGTGGCACGCAAAGTGCCCTCCGCCACACACCGTTGGGTGGCTTGCGGAGTATAAATGTAGATGTAGATGTAGAAAACAACAGACCCCATGCAGCAGGATAAACACTAGGAAACAGCATTTAGCCACTATATAACTAAAAGATACAATTCAGTGTACTTTTACAGTTCTTCAGATTTTATTCCCCAATAACGTAGAATAATTACATTGTACCCCATTAAAGTGATGATGGGATTTGTTATCAGCAGTTACACCAACACCTTTCCCAATAGACTTCACAGCTCAAGGGCAAATGGACTAGCTGGGCACCTGTGAAATTCCACTGTCAGTGCCAGAATAATGCTGAGGCAGCAGCAGCATGTTGCAAGACACAGCCTGGCGAAGTGGCAAGTGCAGTTACATCAAGCTTCCCCTCCCGCACCCGCCCCACCCCACCCCCAATCCAATGCTGTGCCATCTTGACCTCTCTATGTGACCAGTGCTGTGATGAAGGCATAACAAGCTGGGCAAAATTTGCCATACATACTTGCAGCCCATACCTAGCAGATCTATCTTTGACTGCTGTCTACACTGAGAACTACTTCTTGACAGCTGTCAAACCAGCGTGAGTCACCTACTCTCACCTACAACTAGCTGCCGACTGCTAGTTGCTCCTAGGCCCGATGCTGCTGGTGTCTGAAAGGGCACCATCCAGCAAGGGTCATCTCCAGGCTGTCATCAACTAGCTCCTGCACATTTTTGAGGAGTCCTGGATTGACAGTCCACATATGGCCACACATCGCACCTGACCTACTACTGCTAGCTGTTGGTGTCCTGAGCTTACATGACTTGCTATTGGTGGAACATCTGCCACAGCCACAATCTGCGAGGCTGCAAAAGCTGCAACTCTACCTCCCAGCATCCATGCACTGCCAACAAGCTACCTCGTGTGGTACCGAGGTGGTCTCTGCCAGCCATTCTCAACCCACACCTTTGCAACACCACCTTCATCTGTCATACGAGTTCTTGCTAAATTAAGTATGGTGTTCATTTGGCTGTGTTTCGGATTCCATGACTGCTGAAGAACTGGTCTGTCGCACCATGTGCCTTGGTCACTGGTTTCGAGTCTGCAGTGTAAAGGCCAATGGGCCATTCTGGAGCTGTAATACAGCTATTACTGCAAATCTGATGCAATCAGCAGATATACCACTAATGTAACGTGGTGCTAAGTGACCAGTGTGTCTACCTATACACGCCTTCCTTTTAGAGTCTGTGGAGTTGCGTAATGTGGCAGTTTAATCCAATAAGGTCTGTGAGCTGGTTTGAATGCCCTCCTCAACTTGGGCCCTATTTTATAAAACGTTCTCCAAGGCAGTATGCAAACTTCCTGATCTCACTGGCGAGACAGTCACATAGAGCAGCTAATTCTGGGGGAATGCAGTTGTTTGGTGAAATATCATTAATGAGCGTACTTAAAATTTTAGCTGGGTGATTCAAGTCAAGGTGGCTCTGAATTTGTTGTTTCCCGATATTCTGGGGCCAATTTTATTGGACATGTGGGCATAATTCCGAATTGGAGGAGAGGCAAGTTTTCTTTTGGCATCGACCGGGTGCACACCTATGGTTTTTGTAAGTACCATTTGGAAAGGAGCATTGAGAAACAAACTAGTGGTCACGATAGACGCGGTTAAGAAAGACAGTTAGGACTTTAAACATGTATCTCCTGAACAGGATCGGATCCGCAGGCAGCGTGATCAGTTTAGTGATTTCTTGTCCGATCATCTGGGTGAAGTGAAAGGTGAAGAATATAAAACAGAGCTTACAGGCGATGTCCCTGTGAGGCATCTGCCATACTGGCTCTCTCCACCTCGTATTAAGCACCTTAAGATCAGCGTGAGATGAGATGTTGAAAGAGGTAGTTCTACGCTCATCGCCCTTTTCTTCTTCCTTATTTGATGAACCCAAGGGACATGATGGAGTACATCCTGTTGTGGATTACCGAGCATTCAACAAAAAGGCTGTTCTCCAGTCAGTGACATTACCTGACCTGCATGCATGTTTTTGGCTGGTTTCAAAAGACGAAGATTTTACTACCTTCGATATCAATCACGCTTATTACCAGATTACATAACCGTAACAACTTTTAACCGTGATTGGAATCTTTATGAGTATACCCAAGTTCGGTCTGTGCTGTCTACGGGGGCTACAAACTAGTCCAGAATTTAAGACTAGGCTTTTTTTTTGGATCTGAAGTTTCAGTGTTGTTCAGTCCTCCAGTATCTTAGGGTTAAAAACTGAGGGAGGGGCGTTGACGCTTCAATTCCGTCACGTCTGCGAGCAGCTTTGAATACCCTCTGAACACCTCCGGCACAGCCAGCACCAAGCGAGGTCAGAGAAATGTTGACGTCGGCAGCAGCTGGTGAGAGGGCATTACGTTGCCCGATCTGCCAGTGCCGCTTTACGGGCGGGTCTCAACTCCTCTCGAGCGACCAACAAGCAAACATCTGGTCGACAACCTATGCCGAGCGGACACAATTCGGCGATTTGGTACGTGCCTCGATCCGGTGGCAAGTGGAACCCATCAACGGATTTCCCAGTCGGCTTATGATTTCGAGGCGTGGTCTCACCTGGATTTCAAGTGTATTGGAATTTTAGCTCTGTAGAAACTTGTTGCGTGCCAATGGTTACGGACGTTCGATGAACTTCAGTTAAAAGGTGACTGTGTTTGTTAAAAATGCTTCCTATTCATTGCTAATTGATCCGATATTACATGCACGTTGCTGACAAAAGACGAAGCGTTCACCCAAAAGTGTGCCTTCAAGCGGGAAAACGTTTACAGCTGTGCATTTCAGAGCTTCCGCGCTGCGCAAGGTGATTTAGAGGTGAAAGACGGCAAGAGTATGGAAACCTGGTGCAAAGGAGACGTGTTGTAATTTAATTATGTGAACCGAAACAGTGTCTTTGTGAGATCATAAGTAAAGATTACCAAAACAGTAGCAATTGAGATACAGCATTAAACGAAATTTGCTGTATGTTAAAGAAGTAGACGCCGCATCAGCAGCGGAGTAAACTAAAAAGAGAATAAAAACTCCGCATTAACAGTAGTCCCAACAAAGACATTCCATTGAAGCTTTTAAGAGAATTGTTCGCGGCAGTTTCGACACCAGTGTTTACACAGACTTGTTTTCTGGGCACTGCCGAGCGTGTCTAAATCTGCAGCTAGGACGTCATTTCTGAATGAGCATAATCTGTTATTTACAGCGGAAAACGTCTATTTATTTACATATGATGAAATGTGCTATCCACATGAAGTGATATAGCCTACATTAGAAGTTATTTTCGAAGAAGTGTTCAGCTTCCCTCCTCCTGCCATCTACACATCACTGTTTTCACCTACAATGGTCTCTTTCTTTCCGTGTCATCCACTGCCACGGCAGCGGCCGCTCAGAAGGCAAGAATTGCTGATTTCCTTTTAGCTCTCGACGCCACGACAGCTTGCTCTCCGCGCGTGCAGCACTGGCGTGCTCTTTGTGGCGTGTTAAATCACACGGAACGTTTCCCGTTCGATCTGTTGCGCGCTTCAACGAACTTCTAAATAGACAGTAAAGCCCCCCCTTCACACTAGCGAGCTTTCTTGTCTGAGTCCACTACTCGCGATAAATAAGTCTACGGCAGCGCCCCTGACGTTTTACTACAGTACTAAGTTTCGTCTGCCACAGGCGGTCGTTTCTGTTTACACCTCAACACTAAAACCGCTTTACAGTATGGTTCCTGAACATTAAAAGTGATTAAAAGTGTATGATAAAATCGAAATGTAACAAGAATGTAGGAACAAGAGTGATAATAGTTTATTAATGACAATACCAAAATTAATAGTTCCTAAAAAAAAGGCACTGTGGTAACTACGTCGTCCAAAGATTTCAAAATCTCTAAATTTATTTGGTCGAGAAAGTACAGGGGCGGACAGAAGCGTGGAAACACAAAGAACACATCACATTAACATGTCTACATCTACGTGATTACTCTGCTATTCACAATAAAGTGCCTGGCAGAGGGTTCAATGAGCCACCTTCAAGCTGTCTCTCTACCGTTCCACTTCGAACGGCACGCGGGAAAAACGAGCACTTAAATTTCTCTTATTTTGTCGTGATGATCATTTCCCCCTACGTAGGTCGGAGCCAACAGAATGTTTTCGCAATCGGAGGAGAAAACTGGTGATTCAAATTTCGTGAGACGATCCCGTCGCAACGAAAAACGCCTTTGTTTTAATTATTACCACTCCAATTTATTTATCATATCTGTGACACTATCTCCCGAATTTCGCGATAGTACAAAACGAGCTGCCGTTCTTTGTACTTTCTCGATATCATCCGTCAGTCCCACCTGATGCGGATCCCACACCACACAGCAATACTCCAGAATAAGGCGGACAAGCGTGGTGTAAGCAGTCTCTTTAGTAGACCTGTAGCACTTTCTAAGTGTTCTGCCAAAGAATCGCAGTCTAATACGGTGTAGGAAAATCGTTGGCGTTTAACCAACTTCTAGTCGTCTCGGAATCGATAAATACAGTTCCTCTGTGGTTTTCAAGGGACCATTCTTCCTACAAAATAATGAGATAACTATGATGGATGTGGATAGCGATCACACACCCTCCTCCCAAAGTAATGATACTGAGATCTGGCGACTGTGGTGGGCAGGGAAGTTGCAACATTCATCCTCCTGCTCACAAAACCAGTCCTGGTCGATGCGAGCCGTGTGAACAGCGGCTGAGTCGTCTTTGAATACAGCATCACCATTGGGGAACATAACATTGTACCACAGCACGGACGTGATAAGCCAGAGTGGTCGCATAATCCTTCGCAGCAATGCGACCTTGCGTGGAATATCGCTGTCCAATCACCACCGAATTCCAGCCAGGTGTCACGCTTGGGACGTAACTGGGCCATAATTTGGAAAAGTGTGCAAGACTCGTCTAATCAAATAACTTTCTTTCACTGCTCCGTAGTCCAGGTTTTAGGGGTTCGGCACCACGTTTTCCTGTTACAGGCGTGTCCATCACTGACGAGTGCTGTTAGAATCCCGTCTCGACCTGCAGTTCATTGCTTTCGGAGCTTCGTTAGTTACTTTTGTGCCGACAGGGTTCGCAAGCGCGACAGTCAGTTCTGCAGTTACTATTGCAGCTGTCGTTCTATTATTTTTCATCACAGTTCTTCTCAATGAGCGTCTGTCACAATCACTCAAAAGACACTTTCGTCTGTTTTGTTACGGAGGTTTACTACCTATTGGTGCAAAAAATCGATTTTTTTAATTGCATTTTTGGATTCGTAAAAGTGTTTAGAACCCACCCCTGAAACGGTTTTTCCGAATACGGAAGGGAAATGTTTGTTATTCGCGGTTGAACAAAAAAATGCACCTGCCTGAAATCGGCCTTTTTCACGCACCAGTTGTTTTCTTTCGGAAGACGAATTATTGTACCGGTGCTTGGGAAGAAACACACAAAATTCAAATAATAGTTTGAACGCTTGTGTTTGGAAGTTAGCTCCCAGGCATTTGCATTCTAGTGCGAAGACTGTGGAAATTGCGACTTTCCTAGCAGTGAGCAACTTCAACGAAGGGTATTCAGTAATTCTGGAAACCATGACAACGATGGACGTCTCTCTGAGACTCTATTCGACGCAGTTCACCAAGGATTCGGACGACCACCGGATTCAAGCGGCCGAAAACCGCTGTCAACGGCCGTACGAGCGGCTCTGGAGCAGTGCAGGATGGCCCAGATCGAGCAGAAAGCCTTCTACGAGGAAGACGAAGGACTAGTTTATGGACCCGGAATACCATATTGAATGCAAGTTGCATAGTATTGCATTTATATGTAGTCAAAAAACGCGTTTTTCTCGAAATGACTTTTTTTTATCGCACGGTATGGTAACTTCAAATCTACTGAACCGATTGGCATGATTCTTTGTTTCCGACGAAGCTAACTAAACTGTCTAGGAGTTGTACCACTTTTATTCCTATCCATCAACTATAAATATTTTACTTAGTCAACGAAGAGGAAAAAATCTATGAAAAAACCTATTATTTAAGTGGCCACTATTTTGTTTTCTATGATCCAAATAACTTAAAGCGAGGTACAACTCCTAAAGAATCTGATACACTTCGCTAACGTCAACTCAATTTTGATTTCAGACGAGCCGGCTATCCTGTGACATACCGCGCATGGAAGTCTACATAAAAATTTCGTTTCGTTCCGACGGCATTTCCGCCTTTGCTCTTCGACATTTCCGGTCGAAAAAATTCCAGTTTGTAGAGGAAATATCAATAAAAATTTTGACCAAATTTGACATTGATATCTATAAAGCATCCCGAGAAAAAAGTCTCAAAGAACATGCTTTTTTCGGGCCAAAGATGGTAAACCTCCCCTTAACGGATGATGTTTTTCTGCTTTCGCTTTATGCGGTAGGCATCTTCGATACGAAGCCTCTTGGAACACCAAACACTCCAGCTCCTTTGGTTACGGAAGTACCGACCATACGAGCACTAACAAGTCGCCCACTTTCGAATTCACGTAGTTCCACCACAATGCACTCTCATCTACGCAGAACAGTTTCCACCACGGCTGACTCTTGCAACGTATTAAGGACATTGTGAAGGAGCAGTTCGCGTTCAAACACAACACGCAACCTGCAGGCTTGGCTTGCATCTGCATTTGCGTTCAAGCACGCATTTCTCGCATTGTTTCCATATTTTTGTCCAAACCCTGTATATACCTACAAAGAAATCAAACAATGTTTAGAAGACAGAAAACAGCATGTTCTTATTTTGTCCTCTGAATCTTTATTCCTAGGTGCCAATGAACATTGAAAATTATTTTGGTTGTTAAATAAAACTGAATTTTTCACTGTTGAAACAATTTTCATTAAAAATATTTCTTCATTTACATTCTTGTTTATGCACAGTGTATGTTTTTTTTTGTTCAAGTACTCTAACACACAAATATCTTTTTGCTTTCGAATACTTCATTTCTTTCGTGAAAGAATGCTAGTAGGGAAAAAATAGGCCACCGAGGAACCTTCGCGATGAATCACGACACCAAGGCGAACAACAAAATAAACATTAAGAAGAAACAAGATCCGTTAGTATGACGAAGTAAGTTGACAAAGGAGGTTGACAAAGGAGGTTGACAAAGGAGGTAGACGAAGTGAGTTGATGAAGTAAGTTGATGAAGTAAGTTAACTTCCTAAGTTAGCATAGGAAGCCGCGGTCTCCTGCTTTTAGTCATGCACAGCCTGCACCACACTACTCTATATTTTAGAACTCCACCGCCTAACACTGTCAGTTGATCATTGACGTCATTGATATCCTCTCGACATGTTGGTCATCTGATTTATACGCAAGCAAATGACGCGCACCCACAACGAGTAGACGATTTCGGCCAAAAACTCGCCCGTGTAAAACGGACTTACTGCTGCTGCGATCACAGTGGCACCGACAACCGCTTGATTCCCTCGACGACCGAACACTATCGACCTTTTCATATCAGCACGCCAATACGTGGATGGCCACAATGCAGCCGATCTCATCGCCCAAAAATACAGACTTCAGACGACAGTCTCTGAAATTCGAATCAGTCTGTCTCTTTCGGTCGAGTAGGCCGACGCACTGACACACTAAATATGGATTGCAAGAAAATCTAAGAACAGAATAGTTTGTGGCATCCAGAGGATGAAAAATGTCATAATAGGGATGTAACTCTGAATCTATGGCCTGGATTCGCTGCTGTATCGGAAAGCACAAATAGGCAAAATCTTTACCGGAACTTTCAGGCATAAATTACAACCTCAAAAAATTATTTGTTCAAGTGAGAACGTTGCCTTATCTTATGCTTAAATTTACTCTGGTTGATCATCTTTGGTCTGTTGTATGTAGCTATTAGCTGTATGCAAATTATTATTAAAAAATTTATTTTTATGCCAGTAGGTGGCGATTATTTTATGCGAGGCGATTCGCAGATGTGGCGTATGTTTTTCCACTTTTCAGTTGTTGAGAGTATATTACTCAAAAATTTATGTTTTTGCATAATAATAATAACGCAATTCTCTGCCGAATGAGCTATACATGCACGACTCACGAACTACCCTAATAGCTGCAGTTCAACACCTCTTACCTACGTTGTAAATTTTACAGTATTTAGTCCACCAAGGACCCGGGAGAACTCTGTAACATGTGTAACATAAAATCTTTAAGTTATGCTCCATAAGTTTTATTAAAAAAATGAAAAAATGTAAGTATGGACATCAGAAGGTAAGACCATTCCGCCACAAAAGTAGAGCATTTTCAAAAGAGAGTACATGTCCCGGGTTACCTGCAGACACAGTTTTGCTCGATACGCATGAGAGGTGCATGACAGTGTGGAGTGAAACGGCGCGGCAACTGTAAACGTACTCCATAGTTGAAGCACTTGGGCAAAACTTCTAAATACTTATAGCATATAGACCAAGTGCAATGTCAGGTCGAGTTCGTAATGAAATGTTGCCAACAGTTTGAGGAAGGCCACATCAGTGTAGTCGATGCTGGTGGAGAAGGTGGTTCGATGAGATTTGCAGAGTATCCATGTAGATGAAGATGATTATAATAATAATAATAATAATAATAATAATAACAATAATAATAATAATAATAATTATTATTATTATTATTATTATTGTTATTATCATTCGTGGAAAGCTAATGCCCATCTACCACGACCCAAGGCGATCTACTACAACAAATCTAAGCGTACGATACTCCATCCTTCTCCCTTGAGCAAAGTAATTTTGAAGTTTGCAAATTACACTTCAAATTTCTGGTAAAGATTTTGCCTACTCGATGTTTCCTATAAGTTATGATTTCAGCTATATCGCAATGATTATTTTCATCCTCACAGTCCATATTTCAAGTGTGAGAATGTCGGCCGATTCGACTGAAGAAAACAATCTCATCTGAATTTCACTGATCGTCGTCAGAAGTCTACAGTTGGGTGCTGAGATCAGCCGCAATGTGGCAGCTCACGGACTGGCGTACTTAATTGGAAACATCAATCCTCTTCGACCGACGTCGGCCACCTCCGACAGACGTCGGCCAGCACCGACCACCTCCGACCGACACCAGTCACCTCCGACCGACGTCGGCTGGCACTGAACAACTCCGACCCACATAGGCCGACACCGGCCACCTCCGACCGTCACCGGCCACCTCCGACCGATGTCAACCGGCACCGACCAACTCCGATCGACGTCAGCCGGCACCGACCAACTCCGACTGACACCGATCACGTCCGACCGACGTCGGCCAGCACGTCCGACCGACGTCGGCCAGCACGTCCGACCGACGTCGGCTGGCAGCGAACAATTCCGACCGACGTCGGCTGGCACCGAACAACTCCGATCGACGTCGGCTGGCACCGAACAACTCCGACCGACGTCGGCCAACACCAGCCACCGCCGACCGACGTCGGCCACCTCCGACCGACGTCGGCCAGCACCGACCAACTCCGATCGACGTCAGCCGACACCAGCCATGTCCGACCGACGTCGGCCGACACGTACCACCTACGACTGATCTCGGTCAATATTCGCTGTTTCCGACCAACATCGGCTGACACTAGCTGTGTTCGACTGATCGATATCGGCCATCTTCAACCGATGTCGGTTGTCGGAAAAATCCGCCGATCTCGGTACTACTGTGACCGCAGCCTAAGCCGCTTGTAGATCACGTATCTCTTGATTCACATTTGGCGAGCACACGCCCGCGTGAAGCCGAGTCGGGTGAAAAGTGAGCGATATGAAGTGAGCGCCGCTTCGTTACTCCGATGCAGTCCCCTGTCCAGTACTCACGTCGTATCGGTCGACGGCGCCGGAGAAGGCGTCTGCAGGGATGTCTATCTGCAGCAGGCGGCCCGCGACGGCGATGCGGTCGGGCACTCCCCACTGTCGCCGCAGCGGGCCGTCGGGCGCGGGAGGCGGGGCGCCCTCCTCCGGCTCGAAGGCGAAGTCCTCCTCAGAGGGGGCGGAGGAGGAGGAGGAAGTGGAGCCGGTGGCGGCCGTCGTGGCCACCAGGAGGAAGATGAGCAGGGGGCAGTGGCCGGAGAGCGGCCGTGGGCGGGTGCGCGGCGCCGCCATCACGAACACTCGCGCATGGGCCGGCCGCCTGCCAACACACACAAACACACGGCGGGCTCGGTAAAAGGTACCACCAATTCTCTTTTTGCTGCAAAATAAAAAAAAATTAACCTGGAAACATTTGTAAAACATCTAAGGTAACATATTCTGTGAGGTTTCGGGATTGCAGCCGGATCATGTTGACTTCTTGTGGCGGAGACGCACTTGAAGATGGATAGACGGTTGCCACCCGAAATACAGTGGCAAGAAGTCAACATGATCGATCTGCAATCCCGAAACCTCGTAGAATGTTCAGTACACTGGGAAAGCTTCAAGAGTCTCGTCTAACGTACCGTGTTCACAACTCACCCCCAGGAGAATAGCACCAGTGGTAGTCAGCTATGTTGTGCAAGAGCCGTATAGATATTTGGGCCGTCGCCTCAGGCAGCGTATGCACCAGTCTTATTGTTAATTGCTTAACTACATAAATTAGTATGTTATGAGGCCAAAATGAGGTAGCTATAGCAAGGGCGCGATAAACTGGTCGCCTGCCACCAAACATCGATCGTTAAAAGTCAGCACAATTCGGAACCCTTCGTGACTACCGTTCTCTGTTTCAGATGCCTGCCACTCTGAGCGACGCCATAGCACCGGGTTATCAAGAAGTCAGTATAAATTTGAAAACTGAATAAATGACGGAATAACGTAGATAGAGATAGAGAGGTACAAATTGACACACATGCTTGGAATGACATGGGGTTTTATTAGAACCAAAAAAAAAGAAGTTCAAAAAATGTCCGACAGATGGCGCTTCATCTGATCAGATAGCAATAATTAGCATAAGAAAGTAAGACAAAGCAAAGATAATGTTCTTTACAGGAAATGCTCAATATGTCCACCATCATACCTCAACAATAGCTGTAGTCGAGGAATAATGTTGTGAACAGCACTGTAAAGCATGTCCGGAGAGAAATCTTTCACCCGTCTGGCAATATGTTCAGATGGTTCAAATGGCTCTGAGCACTATAGGACTTAACATCTGCGCTCATCAGTCCCCTAGAACTTAGAAATAATTAAACCTAACTAACCTAAGGACATCACAAACATCCATGCCCGAGGCAGGATTCGAACCTGCGACCGTAGCAGTCGCGCGGTTCCGCACTGAGCGCCTGAACCGCTAGACCACCGCGGCCGGCTGGCAATATGTGGTGCTTCTAATAAAACCTCATGTCACTTCAAGCATGTGTGTCAATTTTTACCTCTCTATATACATTATTCCGTGGTTTATTAAGTTTTCAAATTTATACGAACTTTTTGATCACCCGGTATTTTAATTGCCTTACGAAGTTTTGCTGTGTTGTCCGTGTGAGCGAACGAGTAATAGGTTAATAGCAGTAACTCTACTTATATACGAATGCACTATTGAATGTAAGACACGGCCACAGATGTTTATTAAGTTTCTGAATGTCACTTTTCTTCTACTTATTGTGTCGCATTACAGCACTCTTTATTTTATACTCCTTGCTACTAATACGGACCGCTTTAGAACATGACCGTCTCTGTAATGCGCACTGATGAATCCGTGTTTCTTCTGTGTCAAAATTAATGAAGTAGCAGAGAATCGGTACAAGTCACGCAAGCCAGTGAGTTGTCGGTAATGGAAGACAGACAATGAAACATTCCCCGCCTCTAATCTCTAAACACCGTCCCTGAGGTCAACCGCCAGCTTTACTTAGCTCACGGCCAAATTAAAATTAAGCACTTCTTAATATATTGCTCTCTCTATAGCAACTTGTTGGTTACTGAGTGGGAAAACCACTCTCTTAGGAAGCTCTTAACGGGTAATGCTCGTTTCACAACTATTCCCGCAGACATGACGTCATCTTGGCTCACGCACGATATCGATGACCGCATGATCGGCTACTGACTTTGTGAAAAGGAAGAATATAATATTATTGCTCCTCGATTCGCTTGTAGCAGTTTAAGGTCTCCTCTTAGGTTCTTGTCAAACCACACACTCGGAAATCGCTAAATATTTCAAACGTTGTTCTCAGATCAGATTGAATGTAAGTAGTATCGAATATTGCAGAACATACTTGTATTACATTCATAAAAAAGTAACAGAACGCGTTAACAACGCTAATATGAAAAAAAACTTGCATGTAAAGGGATGCAAACCAACGGCTTTGGACTCCGGAAACCACGACGTTACTCATATGCTAGCACTTAACCCTGCGATGTTTAACTCCGGTCTTGGTCATCATATTCTATCTTGCAGACTTGTATTTTTGACGCGTTATTAAGTGACACTTGTTGTGTTGTCTGTGTTATTAAGTGACGTTTAATGATAACGGTGATGTGTTCCCGATAATTTTTCAATGCTTAACAAGGAAGCAGCTGCAGGACGGCTGTCAGAGAACTAACCACATATGCTGCGTTATTGCTACACGAAAGCGCTGTCAGATGGCGCTATCAGTCAACGAAGTTTTACTGAATCGTGCCTCTATAGTAATACGCAGAATGGCAACGTAACGATCTATGTTACATTTCTATTCAAATGTGTGTGAATTCCTAAGGGACCAAACTGCTGAGGTCATCGGTCCCTAGACTCACACACTACTTAGACTAACTTACGCTAAGGACAACATACACACCCATGCCCGAGGGAGGAGTTTAACCTGCGGCGGGAGGCACCGCGCGATTCGTGACGTATGTTACATTTCTACAATCTGTAGTTATCTTATACCGAACATAGGCTATTTCTTAAGCAGTAACAACCCGAAAAACACTAAAAAGAAGGAAATAAAATGGTCATAGTTGAAAGTAGTACAATATTTAAGATACAGGAAAGTATTAAAGTGGCAATGATCAATAACTATTATACTGAATAATAAAGCAAGTAACTACTGTAACTCGAGGTGTAGGTGGCAGTTATAATCAGCGAGATGAGTGGTTTTCATTACACCAGTGAATGAACAGATAACCTAAGTTCGTGCATGGACACAATAGGGTACCACTTGATCATGTGTGTAAAAGCACGCCAAGTAGCGAAGATGTAAGTCATAGAGAAGAGCTGCAGACCAAATGTAGCTAAAGAACTAAGTGCTGGGTACACAGTAATACATACAGTGAAGTAGCTCACAGGTAATAGTTGCATATATGGAGATTATTATATGCATAAAAGCATAATAAATTGACACCCACATAACAGGGGTAACAGGAATGTCAAATGGTATAACAAAGTACAGGAGTATAAAATAATCAATGGACACACTAGAATATATTGAGTGAAAGTTCTTCATATAAGAGAAGCACTTATTAACACTAGTTATAATAGAGGCTCAACTGTGTAAAACTTCGTTTTCTAGAAGTGCCATCTGATAGCGCTTCCGTGTAGCAATAATGCTACAATGTGCTTAGTTCTCCGACCGCGGTCCTGCAGCAACTTCCTAGCTCCTGCAGCACTGCGAGTTACTCTCATGGCTGACTACTGATAGACTATATGTAACCATGACGACCTACTTTAAGTAAGATCACGGCTGTATATCACCTACCAAAAGCACTTTGTATGTATTTATTTTGTCACAATCAATACAAACAAAATTCAGTTTGTACATGCCAACAAGAGAGATTCAGCCGAACAGATTATGACGGAATGTAATGCCTGTAGCCTGGTATACACGGAATCAAATATAAAATTTTTATTGCTATGTATCATAGAATGGAAGTTTAAATACAAAATACATTGCGCTGTTGTTCATTTCTGTTGTGCAATTTTCTGTACTTTAGCACTCAAGATGGCTCGTCAATAAGCTTAAACTAGTTACCAAATAAGCGAGTTTTAGCGATCTTGACCTAGGATTTTTTTATCTACATATTTTAACATAACAGTTCGCGTATCTTCTGATTTGGCAATGTCAAATAACAACAGAAAAAAATCTTATTTTACCAGAAAATTATCGGATGCACGAAACCAAAGCAAAACGAAAACATTTTTCGAGGACCAATGGAACGTGGCCTACAATAATTTATTAGTTCTATCCAGTAAGGTTTCCTTTTCATGTCTAGGGCGATGGTTGCGTATCTGTACGTGTTGCTTCCCTGTACAATTTTGGCCCATTGTTCCGTCCGCCCGTTTGATTAAAGACATAACAGAAAATTAAGTTGCCCGTTACTCTTTCTCCAACGCAAATTGATTTTTGGGATGATAATATTTAGAAGTACTAGGAAGATATCCAGTTCCTCTTCGTCGTGGGTTCATACTACAAAGACATCATCCACAGAGCGGAACCACTTGGTATTATTCTAATTACATTTAAAATTTCTTCTTCTCTCATGTATTGGGTCACTTTGGCCATTGCGATTTCTTATCAGTCCATCTCTTCTTTGGTCTACAAACATTCCTTCTTTCTTTAGGGATGTACGGTAGCTGCTGTTTTGGAATAAGTCCACCATCTATTCTTCCTATACATTCTTTCCATTCTTTTCTGTATTCCTTAGCCTCTTCATTTCGTTGTAAGTTTCTGCATTCTGCCGGATAGCCTCGTTACTCAATCCCTGTCTTCTTGTTACCTCCTGGACTGCTCTCAAAAATCTCATCTGGGCTGTTTAGAGTTCTGTGTTCTAGAGTTCGTAGTCCATTTATTGCTTGTATACAGTCCACAAGGAGCTGCCGTAATCTTTGAATTTATACGCTAAAAGTTGAAACGGCATCCACTTTGTTTTGTTTGTTGGTATGAGCAAATTATATTGATTTGCTGATATTTCCATCATTTGACTGTGATAATGTGCATATTTCACTATCTAGACACCTCCTTAGGCCATTTCCAAGTTTTATGTCAAACATCGTCCGACTTGGGTGAAACAGTCATCGTTGATATATATATATATATATATATATATATATATATATATATATATATATATATATATATATATATATATACGTGAACTTGTAAATTATAGATTGCACCGATCAGTCGTCCTTTTTAAATTTTATTGTGCAGATCTAGATTTCAGCTAGAAGTTAGCCATTCTGAATGCACTATTATTTTCGCTTAATGCATGTAATGCCTGTTGGTCGGGCTTCATCCATAGTTCATTAAATAATAGCTGAAATCTAGATTTGCCAATAAAATTTAAAAAGACCAACTGATCGCTGCAATCTATAATTTACAAGTCAATATAAGAGTCGCTGAGTGCAACAGATTATATAAACCTGTTGTCTCATAGGTAAGTGTGAGAGCATATCTGCTATACACAAAAAGGCTGGAAACTTTCAAATGAGTTTTGATAAAATTTCCTCCTTTGAAGCTGTCCTCTGTATTAAATTTCATAACACGTTGTTTCCATTCCCTCACAATGTCGTCTAAATGTAAATTAAAAAGTATCGATGAAATACACCCCCCCCCACCCCTCCCCCTCCCCTGTCTGACCACTTTATTAATATATCCTAGGGCGATATTTCCAGATTCCACCTTTATATTTATCCTTCTTCCCCTATGGATTCATCGGATAACTTCGATCAAATGTAGTGTTATTCCTCTTTTTTCCATTGTATTCCGTATTTTTTCTCTCTGCCCATTACGAAAAGCTTTACTGAATTTTATAAAGACAATGTAGGTTTTTAAATGGTTTTCTCTTCTTTTTCTATTATGTGTTTAATGACAAAATGTTATCTGAACAGTACCTCCTTTCCGAAAGCTGTTTGTTCTTCGAGTAACATGCTGTGTACGATATTTCTCTAAAATTTCTGTAAATGAAAATCCCGCCAGACGCGTGGAATTGCGCTGCTTTGATAAAAGCTGATTGATACTCCAGTTATCGTACTCTGCTGTTTTTTGTCGAACGTCGCGCACTTTACACTAACGTGTGTAAATATATGGTTATTTATGCATTGAAATACGCATATACCAAATGTTCCAGGCCTACCCAAATACCTACGTTACCACGCGTTTCTCAAAAACTATTAGTCTGAATTTCTTCGGGTGAAACGTGTTTTAGGTAACGGTTATTGATGAATCGGACGGTGAAGAAACCACCTCTACAATTCAACGGAAAAAGAAGATAACTTTTGTAACTCTAGAATTTCAAATGAAAATATGATACATTATTAGTTTCGTTGATTAGAGCTCTAAAAACTGAACATGGTAGTGACTGGGATGCTTTTCTAGCAAGTTATGTCAATTCGATGATATCAATCAACGAGCTTCCTTGCGGTGACAGCCTGAACAATGGTTAAGGAAACAAAGAAATACCGTAGGGTAACGGATGCCTCTGAAACCACATTCATAATGTTTTAGTCAGTCAAATTCCTTTTCTTTCACTTCCTGTTTTAAATAAAATAATTTCTTTAGCTCATACCCCGCCCAATCGTAAGAACATTTTACCGGAAGTGTTTATATTTTCACATACTTTCGGAGCATAAGATTGCCTCAAAAACGGTAAGGAATTCTAGAAAATCACAAGCGTCGTCTAAAACAGGATACCTTTCAGTTGCTTTCCTGTGTGGACTGACTTTACGTCCCGACTTGCTGCAGAAAAGATACCAATGAGGAAGAGCACCCGCTCACAGCTTGGCCCTAACTTTGGCCAACAACAAAGCCTCCATAGGTAGAAGCGACGACAAACAAGAAGTTGACTAAGGCACATTGAATAACGCAGACCATGAGGGGAAAGACCCTCCAATGAGGAAGAAGTAACAGAAAAACTGACTTCCTCGAAATGAGGAGGAAACGACCGAAAGCAACCGTATTTTCTTCAAACGGTTTAAATGGCTCTGAGCACTATGGGACTTAACTTCTGAGGTCATTAGTCCTCTAGAACTTAGAACTACTTAAACTTAACTAACCCAAGGGCATCACACACAACCATGCCCGTGGCAGGATTCGAACCTGCGACCGTAGCGGTCGCGCGGTTCCAGACTGTAGCGCCTAGAACCGCTCGACCACTATGGCCGGCCGTATTTTCTTCTTTTACACGTAAGTATGGCAATAGTTTGCAGACACGTTTTCGAGAATATTGTGAATACTGAAGTGAGAATATTGTGTTGTCAATAGAGAAGTAGTAACAGTAAAATGTGTCTGTCAGCAGAGCTCAGTAACATCCGATGTTAGTTAGTCATTGGATGTCACCTGAGTGACAGATCCAGCAGAAACGTTTCAATTCTTATGGCCAAGTCAACTTTCGGGATTGTGAAGTGGAAACGGAAAGGAACAACCACAACTATACCGAGAGCAAGCCGACCTCACATACTGACGGAGAGGAACCGACACATTACGGAGGGTGTCTGTTAAAAAAAATAAAAATAGAAAAAATAAAAAAGGCATGAAATCAATGGATGTAATCACTGTTGAGATCCAAAGTGCTACCTGCACTGCAGCTAATACAATGACATTGTGTAGGAAGTTGAAAATAGTAGCTCCCCATAAGCCACATATTTATGTATGTCAATGCTAAGCAATGCTTGACGTGGTGTAAAGACCGACGCCACAGGAGACAGTGCCAGTGGATGACCAAACGAGTAATTTGGAGCGATGAATCACGCTATGCTCTGTGGAAATCCGGTGGAAGTGAATTGGGCTTGGCGAATGCCTAGAGAACTTTACCTGCCATCATGTGTAATGCCAACTGTGAAGTACAGAGTTGATAGTGTTATTGTATCGGGCTTAGGGAGTGGTCGCTTTATGGTGCTGAAGAGAACGGAGGGGGAAGAGGAGGGGGTTGGAAGTGGAGGTTACTGTTTAACGACCCGTCGACAACGAGGACATCAGAAAGAAAGCACAAGCTCGGATTAGGGAAGTATGGAGAAGAAAAGCGGCCGTGCCCTTTCGGAGGAACCATCCCCGCACTAAGCGATTTAGGCAAATCACGGGAAACCCAAATGAGGATGCCCGGATACGCGCGTTTGAACCGTCGTCCTCCCGAATGCGAGTCTATTAATCTGACTACTCCGCTCGGTCTGAAGAAAACAACGCTGAATTTGGAAGGATACGAACACAGTGTATAATGGAGTAACAGTTCCGATGTGATAATTGTTTGTATCCGCGTTACAGTGCTTTCTGTCATGTATCAGCATCCGTGAAGCATTGGTTTGTAGACTGTAACGTTCCCGAAACGGAATGGCCTGTCCTGAGTCCCTACGTGAAAACATCAGAACACCTTTGGGTGACTTAAAACGTAGTGGTTGCTCCAAACTCTAGCTTCCAGTACCATTGCTATCTTCTCTACCTTGAGGAAGAACGACAGAAATTCATTCCGGACATTCAGACACCTTACTGAAAGTATCCCGAGCTGAACTGAAGTCGTCATATAAGCATAAGGTGGACACATCCAGTTGTAGTGTTCATTTTTGGTCAGATAGTGTACTGCTGTTGCTGAAGGCTCAGTTAGATTTAATACCGTTGTGGAACTTTATTGCTATTATAGTCCTTAAATGAACTCGTGGCGAAGGTACTCCTCAAATTTTGGAACTGTTACTTTGCAAATTATGTAATTATCTGAATTCCATTTTGTTGTAAGTTGTGCTAAAGCGATGTAGTCACGCACGTAAAATTAATTATTGACATTTAAAATATTTCATAAATTGTTATTTTCAGTCCGAAGAAGGCTCTCGTGCTGGTGTATCCCAATCAAGCCATGGTCTCCCTCTACCGTTCTGTGCCCCGCCCCCTCTCCCACGCTTTCCAGCACTACCAATCTATTATTTTATGCAAGACATTACTATTATGTCCGCCCCCTGTAGCTGAATCGTCAGCGTGACGGATTATCAATCCTCTAGGACCGGGTTCGATTCCCAGCTGGGTCGGGGAATTTTCTTCGCCCAGGGACTGGGTGCTGTGCTTTCATCGTCATCATCATCATCCTATCATCCTCACCGACTGCCGATCGCCGAAGTGGCACCCGGCGAACGGGGTACCCTACGGGGGGGCCCTAGCCATACGATTAGATTAAATAAATTATTATTATTATTATTATTATTATCAAAATGTTAGCTCTTAGGCATCTCTGCCTCTTTCGAAGCGGTAAGTTACATTGAGGGAGGACGAGGGGTGGGGAGTGGGGGGGGGGGGGTCAGGTGGGGGGAAAAGATGTGACCAACTGTGACTGCCCCTCTCCTCCCTCCAAGAATCGAACCTTGCATCAGCGACTGCATAATTGCCAATGATGTTTTAAAGTGTCAACAACATTGCTGTTCATGAATTGTTTCAGAAGAACACAACTGCCTGTTTCGGTCTATTGTAACATTCGTTCGAAACCCATTTCGCATCATTCTAGACACATTTAAGCTCGTATTAAGGGACTTAGGGTGCCTGGTTCCGTAGAAGGCAGCAGCTTTGCATCTGGTACGGTGAAACGACGTGAGACTACTTGTTGCACAACTCGTTGCGCCGCGCACGCGTTTTACTTGAAGGTGAAGTAATGCTACCGAATTTGAAACTAAATACGGCGAAATTAAAAGGAGAGCGCCGCGGGGAGAGGATTAGGGCGGAGCTCTGCGTGGGCGCGTTTAATTCCATTTGGCGGCCGTTTCTCTCCCTGCGGCCGCCGGGCCCGCTTCCCGCTTATCTGCAAGAGAAACGTGTGGCCGTGAGGTGCGCGCGCCGCCCTGCGTCTCCACCTCCGGCGCTCCCTGGGGCGGGGGCGTAGTTAACTGCGTCCCTCTCCAGCTTCTGACCACACTCACTGGAACTTAACTTTACCACAGCGGAACTTTCGAGGAGAGCTCATGCGACGCGCTTCTTTTCATTTCTGTTGGGGCATTAATCAAAGGTGGCCGCGTACTCGTTAAAGAAGGGACTGTCAAATACGGAGTCCAAAAAAAGCACCCACACACTTTAATAGCTGATACGAGGTTCACTCCAAAAGAAATGCACACTATTTTTTTAAAAAAATACATCTTTTATTCTACATGTTTGAAAGTTTTACAGTATGTAGATACATCCTTTAGGAACAATATTTTCATTTCTCTACATAATTTCCATCCCTCTCAACTGCCTTACACCATCTTGGGACGAGCGTCTGTATACGGGCACGGTAAAATTCTCGACCAACCTGTAGGAGCCACTGTTTGGCACCGTGCACAAGGGAGTCATCGTCTTCAAACCTTGTTCCACGAAGAGAGTCTTTCAGTTTCCCAAAGAGATGATAGTCACATGGAGCCAGGTCAGGAGTGTAAAGCGGGTGTTTTAGTGTTGCCCATCCGAGTTTTGTGACTGCTTCCATGGTTTTTGACTGACATGTGGCCGTGCATTGTCGTGCAACTGCAAAACATCCTGCTACTGCCGATGTGGTCGTACACGACTCAGTCGAGCTTGAAGTTTCTTCAGTGTCGTAACATATGCATCAGAATGTATGGTGGTTCCACTAGGCATGGTGTCCACAAGCTAGAATCCTTCGGAATCGAAAGAACTGTAGCCATAACTTTTCCAGCAGAAGGTTTGAATTTTTTTTCTGGGTAAATTTGCATGATGCCACTCCATTGATTGCCTCTTCGTCTCTGGTGAAAAACGATGGAGCCATGTTTCATTACCTGTCACAATTCCCCCAAAAAATTCATCTCCACCATTCTCGTACTGTTCCAAAAGTTCGCTGCATACCGTTTTTCTTGTTTCTTTCTGAGCCACTGTTAACATCCTGGGAACCCACCTGGCACAAACCTTTTTTAGCGCCAACGCTTTCAGTATTCTGCAAACACTTCCTTCCCCTATCCCAACGTAGCGTGACAATTCGTTCACTGTGATGTGTCTGTCAGCAGTCACTAATTCGTTGACTCTTTGCACATTGTCTGGAGTGTGTGCAGTACGAGGCCTGCCGCTGCGAGGACAATCCTCAATATTACCGTGTCCGCTCTCATCACGAAACCTGCTTGCCCACCGACTAACTGTACTGCGATCGACAGCAGCATCTCCATACACCATTTTCAACCTCTTGTGGATGTTTCTCACTGTCTCGTTTTCACAGTACAGAAATTATATGACAGCACGTTGCTTCTGACGGACGTCAAGTGTAGCAGCCATATTGAAGACGTGTTGTGACGGTGCCTCTCACGGGAACAGGTTGAACTAAGTTTGAAAACAAGCGGGAAGGATGTATCTACACACTGTGAAACTTAGACACATACAGAATGAAAACTGTATTTTTACAAAAATAGTGTGCATTTCTTTTGGAGTGACCCTCGTACAGATGTGGTAGCCACCTATAAAATTTGGTATTGCTTCACTTTAGTAATGCAATAGATGATGATGATTATTATTGTTTTTTGAGATGAAGGGAGATGAAGGGCGTTCGACATGATGGTCATAAGCGCCCTGACAAAAAGTCAGAATCCTAATCGGTGGGTGGGGACGAAGGCTGTCCCCACATCCGGAAAAATTTATAACCCATTAAAGTCTGCTTCCTTTCCCCACCAATTTAGGGATGAGCCCTGAAAGTTTACAAAATTTCACCATCACTGTAACACTGGAATCAGTATCTGCGGATGGTGGGCAGATCTCCATCGAGACGGAGGGTTGCCCTAATATCAGTATACAGGACACACGTTGCCAAAATGTGCTGAACTGAAAGTCTACATCTACATGGTTACTCTGCAGTTCACGCTTAAGTGCCTGGCAGAGGGCTCATCGAACCATTTTCATACTACTTCTCTACCATTCCACTTTCGAATGGCGCGTGGGAAATAGGAACACCTAAATCTTTCCGTTCGAGCTCTGGTTTCTCTTATTTTATCATGATGATCGTTTCTCCCTACATAGGTGTGTGTCAACAAAATATTTTCGCATTTGGAAGAGAAAATTGGTGATTGAAATTTCGTAAATGGATCTCGCCGCAGAGACAACCGCTTTTGTTTCAGTGACTGCCACCCCAACTCGCGTATCATATTAGTGACACTCTCACCCCTGTTGCGCGATAACACGAAAAGAGCTGAGGTTCCTTGAATTTTTTCGATGTCCTCCGTCAATCCTACCTGGTAAGGATCCCATACCGCGCACCAATATTCCAGCAGAGGACGGACAAGTATAATGCAGGCTGTCTCTTTAGTGGGTTTGTCGCATCTTCTAAGTGTTCTGCCAACAGAGCGCAGTCTTTGTTTCGCCTTCCCCACAATATTATCTATGTGGTTTTTCCAATTTAAGTTGCTCGTAACTGTAATTCCTAGGTTGACAGCCCTTAGATTTGTGCTATTTATCGTACACCCAAAATTTATAGGATTTCTTTTAGTACCTATGTGGATGAGCTCGCACTTTTCTTTGTTTAGTGAGAATTGTCAATTTTCGCACCATACAGAAATTCACTCTAGATCATTTTGTAATCGGAATTGATCGCCTGATGATTTTACTAGACAGTAAATTACAGCGTCATCTGCAAACAATCTAAGGGGGGTGCTCAGATTATCAACTAGATCACTTGTGTAAATCAGGAACAGCAGAGGGCCTATGACACAACATTGCGGAACGCCAGATAGCACTTCTGTTCTACTCGATGATTTACCGTCTGTCACTACGAACTGTGACCCCTCTGACAGGAAATCACGAATCCAGTCACACAACTAAGAAGATACTCGACATGCACGCAATTTGATTAATAGTCGCTTGTGAGGAACAGTATCAAAAGCCTTCTGGAAATCTAGGAATATGGAATCGATCTGAGATCCCTTGTCGACAGCACTCATTACTTCATCTGAATAAGGAGCTCGCTGCGTTGCACCAGAACGATATTTTCTGAATTCGTGTTAGTTATGTACCAAATGGTTCAAATGGCTCGGAACACTTTACGACTTAACTTCTAAGGTCATCATTCCCCTAGAACATAGAACAACTTAAACCTAACTAACCTAAGGACATCACACACATCCATGTTCGAGGCAGGATTCGAACCTGCGACGGCAGCGCTCGCACGGATCCAGACTGTAGCGCCTAGAACCGCTCGGCCACCACGGCCGGCAGTTATGTATCAATAAGTCATTTTCTTCAAGGTGATTAATAATGTTCGAGTACAGTATATGCTCCAAAATTCTACTGCAAATTGAGGTCTGCGGTATGGGTCTGTAATTCAATGGGTTACTCCTATTTCCTTTCTTGAATATTGGTGTGACCTGTGCTACTTTACAGTCTTTAGGAACAGACCGTTCGTCAAGTGAGCGGTTGTGTATGGTTGCTAAGAAAGGCGCTATTGTGTATGCATAGTCTGAAAGGAACCTGACTGGTACACCATCAGGACCGGAAGACTTGCCTTTCTTAAGAGACTTGAGTTGTTTCGCAACACCTAAGACATCTACTTTTATGTCACTCATGCTCACAGCTGTTCTGATTTCGAATCCTGGAATATTTTCTTCGCCTTCTTTCGTGAAGGAATTACGGAAAACTGTATTTACTAACACCGCTTTAGTGGCACCATCATCGATAACATTTCCATCGCTACCGCGCAGTGACGGTATTCAGTGTTTTTTGCCATCTGTGTACTTTACATACGACCAGAATCTCTCTGGGTTTTCTACCATATTTTGAGACAATGTTACATTGTGGGGACGCCACAAACTACACATAGTGGTGGATCCTCCCGCCGGAGGAGAAAGCCATGTGTTAAAAGGTTATGTCCGATGCGCAGTCTGTTAAGCGGAATCTCCTTACACAGGTGAGATGGTGATGATGATGATGTTTGGTTTTGTGGGGCGCTCAACTGCGCGGTCATCAGCGCCCGTAAAATGTCCAAATTTTTTCAATGTCCGATTTCTCACAGTCACGAATGATGGTGATGATGAAATGATCAGGACAAAACAAACAGCCAGTCTCCGTG
This sequence comes from Schistocerca gregaria, assembly GCF_023897955.1. Taxonomy (NCBI): domain Eukaryota; kingdom Metazoa; phylum Arthropoda; class Insecta; order Orthoptera; family Acrididae; genus Schistocerca; species Schistocerca gregaria. The sequence goes on along the minus strand of NC_064924.1, from coordinate 293,054,468 downwards.
CAGAGAAAATCCGCAATCTGGTCAGGAATCGAACCCGGGACCCCGTGATCCAGAGGTAGCAACGCTAGCCACTAGACCACGAGCTGTAGACTACAGCGGCGAGGCTGACATGAAGTCCGCCTTGTCTTTGTGGCGATTTGAGTGACCACAGTTTGTTTTTTGTCACTTGTAACCATTCAGTCTCCCACTGACGCAGGATGCGTCTGTCAGAAAACGGGATAGGGTGCAACGGGATGGGCCATTGATGGACAGCACTATCCCGACATGCTTCCTTGGTGGCCACCTCGTCTCCCTGTATACCGACCTGACCAGGTACCCAGCAAAAGATCACTTCTTTGCCAGGGTGTTGGAGCCGCTGTGAGGAGTCACGGATGAGCTGAATCAGCTGGTCTACTGGATACACTTGGTGAAGTGCTTGCAATGCACTAAGAGAGTCTGAACAGACAAGAAACCTTGTATGGTGATGTCTGTGAACCCACTCTAGTGCCATCAGAATGTCAAATAATTCCGCATCGTAATTTGTAAATTGTTCCGGAAGACGCACTTTAAAAATCCCATCAGGGAAAACAGCAGAACCGAGGAATTTCTCTTGCTGGGCTCCATCTGCATAAACAACAATATAACTGTGGCACATACTTAAAATGGACAAAACCAAAGTTGTAAAAACGTAAACTGCAGTACAAGTTTTCTTGTACTGTGTCAAGCTCAAAACAACCTTGGGCCTCTGAAGACGCCAAAGTGGCAATGCGTTCCATCCCTGGCTAAGCGTCGCTTAGCAGCGAGTACAAGAATGTGTGGCTTGTGATGAGCTGCTCGACCGCTGTACACCATTATTTTTAACTAACTATAAACAGGCAACCTAGTTTACTGGTAGCACGTTGGAACTCTTGAGTTATTCCTTCCGCTGATTTCACGCCATGGCTTCGAACGTCGACTAATCACTGGATGTCAGCTGAGTAAAAACTCCTGCCCAGGTCGATTCTTCGTAATGTGATTGTAAAGCCGAAACTCCAAGGAACCGCAGCTAAGCCAAGGCCAAGCAGACCACCTGCACTGACCCTCGAGCATTGAAAAGGATGACTGTAAAAAAAAATAGCGTGAAATCAGCGGAAGGAATCACTGTGCGTTTCACGGTGCTACCAACAATCCAGATAGCTGTTCGTAATGAGTTAAAAAGAAAGGGATACAACGGTCGAGAAGCTCCTCATAAGGCACACATTTCTGTAATCAGTGACAAGCTACGCTTGAGGTAGGGTAAACGGTGACGCTACTGGACAGTGGGTGGCAGGAAACGCGTGATTAGGGGTGATGAGTCACGCTATACCCTGTGTCAGTCCGACGGAAGAACGTTACTTGCCATCAAGTCTAATGCCAACCGTGCAATACGGAGGAGATGGTGTTACGGTATCGGGGTGTTTTTCGTGGCTACGTGTAGTCCCTTTATTGCGCTTCAGAAACCGATAAATGCGGACGGATATGGACAAATTTTAGAGTATTTTTACCCAGGAACATTTCGATGATGACGATGATGACTGGTTTGTGGGAAGCTCAACTGCACCCATACGAAGTCCCAATTTTTACATAGTCCAATCTAGCTACTGTCATGGTTGATGATGATGACGATGACGATGACAACACACACACACCCAGTCCCTGGGCAGAGAAAATCCGCAAGCCAGCCGGAAATCGAACCCCAGATCCCGTGATCCAGAGGAAGCAACGCTAGCCACTAGACCACCGCTGTGATTGTATCAGCATGATAATGCACCCTGTCATAAAGCAGCATCCGTGACGCAATGGTTTATGCACAGCAATATTACTGAAATGGACTAGCCTGCGCAGAGTCCAGAACTAAACCCAATGGAACACTTTCGGGATGAGCCAGAAGATCGACTTCACTCCAGACCCCCAACGTCCAACTTCACTATATTCTGTGGTTTCGGCGCTTTGGGAAGAATGACCTGCCATTCCCCCCACAGACAGTCAGACGCTTCACAACAAGGGTCCCCAGCAGAGTTCAAGCCATCATCAAGGCGAAGAGTGGACACACTCAATATTAATGTCCACTAGTAGGCGTTCAGACACTTTTTGTCACTTCATGTACGTGTAGTCCTTGGTAGTAAGTGCTGCTCTGAGTTTAAGAGGTTGGCACACGAAAGGAATTCGTGGCAGTCCGCATCAATCCAGTCAGTAGAATGACGAAAAAAAAGGATGTTCATTTCAAAGTTACCGTTCAAATAAACACACAAATTTCAGAATTGCTACCTTATAAATACACTGCAATTTACACCAGAAAAGTATCGCCGTGTTTACTAACAACAGTTAATGTACCTGAATCGTGGCGGCTTTAATTTTGGCGGCATGACACTCCGCTGGCGCCACTAAGTACTTGGGTTGCCAATATCGACCTGATTATATGTCGTGAGCTAGGGTCTTTGGTCGAGGCGTGTGTTGTTGGTTTGGCGAGCCCTATGACAGTCAGTTGCCTGGACCCGTGGGCATGTGGAGGCCAAGTTGTTGATTTTGGGGAACAGATTGTCCAGTAAGGGGCTCGAGAAGCCATGAGTGGCTAAATCGGTCGGAGCAAGCCCTGCCAGCTCTCTGGAGGACTGGTAGCAGCGAACTGCAGGAAGAGCAACCTGGTCGGCACGTTCCCGGCCTACTTTGCAGGCTTAAATTTTATGACACCTCGAAGACCGCCTTTAGGGTTGGAGGAAATAACTCACCGGCCTGGAATGCTGGGAGTCATGGCTCCTTAACATCTGGATGGAGTTGAATGAAGTATTTTTTTTTTTCATAGATCTTAGGCATTCTCATCTGTAGCCTTATTTTCGAGGATTATTGTTCTTTCCCGGTGTGTTTTGGCAGGATAGATTTGGCAGCGGACGACGCGATCCTGTTCCCTGGGCCCGGAGCAGAGGCGTGTTTGCTTTCTGCTGCAGCGGTACTTCCGTCGTCGCACGGTGTCTGGGTTGGCCAGTATTCAGTGGCTCTTCCAGCTGGATTGCGTTGGCTCAAGTACAGTAAAGTGACTTTGGATGCGAGCCATAGCGGAGTGTCGCCTATTAATCGGGAACCATTGGTCTGTCCCATTTGGTGAATTCAGTAAGCTCGTGAGGTTTAATGTGTGTTCTACGAGCCCGAATATCCTCCTCACTATATGTGCTCTATTGCACGCTTATTTGCTACTTCTAGAATGAGCTAAGTTTTAAGGTCTTTCACTTATCAATATGATCTGTTGCACCTTCCCTTGGATCCATAGTCATTAACTAACTCCACTCATTGTGAAACTTCCTGCTTGTTCCTTGTTGACTGTGATAGCCTTCTGCTGTAGTTCTCATCTTACCGTGTATTTTTGGCAGTTGTATTTTTATTCAGGCTTATTGTCAACATTTCTGCTGGTGCGTACCAGTTGAGAGTCACATTTAAATTGCATGTCCTTCCAGCTTTGCCCGAGTTTTGGGGGATTGTGTACTTATTACCTAATGGATTTTTACCAAGGCACATGCATTGTTAAGTGGCTTCCAGCAGCCACCGTCAGTGGTTTGACTTATTACCCTTTCTGTATTTCGGATGGGCGTTATCCACTTGTGTAATGTGTTACCCATACTTGCAAACTGTTTGTACATTAAAATTGTTTGTTTAACCTGCTTGCAACTACGTCTAGTTGGTGTGACTTCTTTTTTGTATTTGTGAACTGTATACTCCTGGTCTAATGCCCTGCATTTAATGGTATCAATTGTTAAAGTTTGTTATTAATGAATTGAGCCTTTTCAAGTTTTTTAAATATTGTGAGCGCTGTTATTCTCTGCCGACAGGTGTTGTTGATATGCCTTGATGGGGAAAGCTGAAAATGCGCACAGGTTGCCCGAACTCTTACGGGAATCGCCACCTTAGTTGGCGCGAGTAATGAGCGGATGGGCAAATATCTCTTAGGAAGATTACGTATGTAGATTGCGCACAGTTGAGAATGTGGGTCTCACGGGAGGCGTGCAAGGGATAAGCTCCTGCAGCCGTGCTATTCATGTGTGTCCTCGGTGGCTCAGATGGAGCCGGCACGGTAGCTCAGCGTTTTCTGTCAGAGAGCTGGTTGGCCTCTGTAATATACACTCCTGGAAATGGAAAAAAGAACACATTGACACGGGTGTGTCAGACCCACCATACTTGCTCCGGACATTGCGAGAGGGCTGTACAAGCAATGATCACACGCACGGCACAGCGGACACACCAGGAACCGCGGTGTTGGCCGTCGAATGGCGCTAGCTGCGCAGCATTTGTGCACCGCCGCCGTCAGTGTCAGCCAGTTTGCCGTGGAATACGGAGCTCCATCGCAGTCTTTAACACTGGTAGCATGCCGCGACAGCGTGGACGTGAACCGTATGTGCAGTTGACGGACTTTGAGCGAGGGCGTATAGTGGGCAGGCGGGAGGCCGGGTAGACGTACCGCCGAATTGCTCAACATGTGGGGCGTGAGGTCTCCACTGTACATCGATGTTGTCGCCAGTGGTCGGCGGAAGGTGCACGTGCCCGTCGACCTGGGACCGGACCGCAGCGACGCACGGATGCACGCCAAGACCGTAGGATCCTACGCAGTGCCGTAGGGGACCGCACCGCCATTTCCCAGCAAATTAGGGACACTTTTGCTCCTGGGGTATCGGCGAGGACCATTCGCAACCGTCTCCATGAAGCTGGGCTACAGTCCCGCACACCGTTAGGCCGTCTTCCGCTCACGCCCCAACATCGTGCAGCCCGCCTCCAGTGGTGTCGCGACAGGCGTGAATGGAGGGACGAATGGAGACGTGTCGTCTTCAGCGATGAGAGTCGCTTCTGCCTTGGTGCCAATGATGGTCGTATGCGTGTTTGGCGCCGTGCAGGTGAGCGCCACAATCAGGACTGCATACGACCGAGGCACACAGGGCCAACACCCGGCATCATGGTGTGGGGAGCGATCTCCTACACTGGCCGTACACCTCTGGTGGTCGTCGAGGGGACACTGAATAGTGCACGGTACATCCAAACCGTCATCGAACCCATCGTTCTACCATTCCTAGACCGGCAAGGGAACTTGCTGTTCCAACAGGACAATGCACTCTGTTGTATCCCGTGCCACCCAACGTGCTCTAGAAGGTGTAAGTCAACTACCCTGGCCAGCAAGATCTCCGGATCTGTCCCCCATTGAGCATGTTTGGAACTGGATGAAGCGTCGTCTCACGCGGTCTGCACGTCCAGCACGAACGCTGGTCCAACTGAGGCGCCAGGTGGAAATGGCATGGCAAGCCGTTCCACAGGACTACATCCAGCATCTCTACGATCGTCTCCATGGGAGAATAGCAGCCTGCATTGCTGCGAAAGGTGGATATACACTGTACTAGTGCCGACATTGTGCATGCTCTGTTGCCTGTGTCTATGTGCCTGTGGTTCTGTCAGTGTGATCATGTGATGTATCTGACCCCAGGAATGTGTCAATAAGGTTTCCCCTTCCTGGGACAATGAATTCACGGTGTTCTTATTTCAATTTCCAGGAGTGTATTTATAAAAAAACTGAGTGGAAGGATCAAAAAACGAACTTTAACTGATATCGTATGACGTCCGCAAAGACCAAACACAACGATCAACAACGGAAAAATATATGGATAGAGCGTCTGCCATGTAAGCAGGAGATCCCGGGTTCGAGTCCCGGTCGGGGCACACATTTTCACCTGTCCCCATCGAGGTATATCTACAATACCTGTCGGCAGCTGAGGGTTTCAATTGCCTATCATTTATTGTAATTATAATATTGTTGTTTAGCAATAAAGTGTATTCCAGGGAACAACAAATGACGAAATATGTGGGTCCACCTTCTGTATGTTTTTCCTAAAAATTATCCCAACCCTTGTTGTGAGGTATCAGTACCATTATTATTACTATCCGATGGTCATTCGTCACATTACATACTGTAGCACATGTCAAGAACATCTGACCATACAGCGAACATCATGTCAACGACTCTGATATGGTATTTGGAAGGTGTGTAAATATTCTTCGTTGTACCAACAGGGAATGGAAACACACTCCAGATTTAATGACAATTTATCAGCAAAATTTTACCAGCACACAATTCAACACCATAACTCGCAGTGTAACACCTGGCAGAGATAAAAACCTGTTTCCTCATTGATACGGTATGATGTGAAAAATCCATGTACGCCGTCCCCAACTCTGCGAAAGTATTACATGTACATCTACGATAACATCAGATGTAAAGCACATCCTTAACATTCAGTTCTTCTCTAGTGCAATTGATGTCAGGATATGTGGAGTACGAACCTAACTAATCGCAACTGGTTTAAGAATAGGAACCAAGATCATATTAGGTTAGAAAACCCGAATCAAGATCACCTTAGGTTAGAAAACCGGAGGCGCAGTTACTTAGCTACTGACAGCTGTTCTTTTACAACAGTCTTTGGTTATGTTCATGTCCCACATCGCAGCCAAACTTGTTACGCACTGCAAGAAGAACTGCATCCTCCCTGCTTCGACAGTTTGAATTACAGTAATAAAACAATACGTATTAGTTCAGCGCTCCAGGTTCCTACTCATGTGTCTCGGTCTGTTTCGAAATTTATGGCGGCGTAGTTCCTAACTCAGTACATTTTAGACTGCGAAATAGACTTCGATCGGCAATATTTCCCTGACTTGAGAGCGGCTCTGCTTGGGCGCAACTTTCCGCTCTGAAAGCGAAGTTAGGTTTGTCTTTGCGTGTTGCTGGAGAGTTACGGCGCCCGCCGAAGTCTGTTCACTTTGCTGCATCTGCTGTGTTGCAGCAAATATTTGCTATCGGAGTGAAATGCCGCTACCGCCGCTGGCTCGCTGCACGACGATGAAAATAACAGAACTCGGTTGTGCCGAAGGGGGAGGGGCGGCGACTGAGGTTTTGAATTATTGAATGGCCAGCGACAAAAAAGTCCCCATAAATAAGGCGTTGAAACGGCCCGCGCGTGGAGTGCTGAAATTGCGTACCAGGTGTCTGCGTCGCTCTGGAAGTTCTAGCGCTGGACTCGACGGTACGAAGTTCGATTTCTGATGCCATACTTGCCTCGATAGCAAAAGGAGAGAAGGCGGGACACACTTTTCGCCGTGAAGTGTCCGTCATATACCGGGTGATCAAAAAGTCAGTATAAATTTGAAAATCAACCACGGAATAATGTAGAGAGAGAGGTACAAATTGACACACATGCTTGGAATGACCAACCAAAAAAATACAAAAGTTCAAAAAATGTCTGACAGATGGCGCTTCATCTGATCAGAATAGCAATAATTAGTATAACAAAGTAAGACAAAGCAAAGATGATGTTCTTTACAGGAAATGCTCAATATGTCCATCATCATTCCTCAACAATAGCTGTAGTAGAGGAATAATGTTGTGAACAGCACTGTAAAGCATGTCCGGAGAGAGATCTTTCACCCGTCTGGCAATATGTTCAGATGGTTCAAATGGCTCTGAGCACTATAGGACTTAACATCTGTGGTCATCAGTCCCCTAGAACTTAGAAATAATTAAACCTAACTAACCTAAGGACATCACACACATCCATGCCCGAGGCAGGATTCGAACCTGCGACCGTAGCAGTCGCGCGGTTCCGGACTGAGCGCCTGAACCGCTAGACCACCGCGCCCGGCTGGCAATATGTGGTGGTTCTAATAAAACCCCATGTCACTCCAAGCATGTGTGTCAATTTTTACCTCTCTATATACATTATTCCGTCGGATGCTGTCTTTCAGCACCCCTAGAGATGTCGGTCGACCACGATACACTTGCGACTTCAGGTAACCGCAAAGTCAATAATCGCACAGACTGAGGTCTGTGGACCTGGGAGGCCAAGCATGACGAAAGTGGCGACTGAGCACACGATCATCACCAAACGGGGCGCGCAGGAGATCTTTCACGCGTCTAGAAATATGGGGTGGAGCGCCATCCTGCATAAGCGTCGTACGTTCCAGCAGGTGTTTATCAGCCAGGCTGGGGATGATGCGATTCTGTAACATATCGGCGTATCTCTCACCCGTCACGGCAGCAGTTACAAAACCAGAATCACGCGTGTCCTCGAAGAAAAAAGGCCTGATAACGGTAGATGCGATAATTCCAACCCATACCGTGACTTTCTCGTCGTGCAATGGAGTTTCCACGACAGTTGTAGGATTTTCGGTACCCCAAATTCTGCAGTTGTGGGCCTTGACAGACCCTCTGAGCATGAAAGGAGCTTCGTCGGTCCACAACACGTTACTCAACCTATCGTCATCTTCCGCCATCTTTTGAAACGCCCACAAAGTAAATGCCCTCCACTTCACTAAATCGCCAGGTAACAGTTCATGATGCCGATCGATTTTGTACGGATAGCATCGGAGGGTACGCCTAAGTGCCAACCAAACAGTAGTGTATGGAATGCCGGTGCGACGTGCGACTGCACGAGCGCTGACTTCCCCGTGCATACACGAACCCGCTACAGCCTCCATTTCTTCCTGAACTGTCTCAGCAGCATTACGCCTTGTGCTCGGTCGGCCACTACGGGGTCTATCGTGTAAACAACCCCTGGCTTCCAACTTCGAAATCATTCTCGCCACAGCTGCATTTGTCAACGGACCTTTACCCGTTCGAATCCCCATCCTATGACGATAGGATCGTAACGCTGAACTCGCACATTCCCCATTCTGATAATACAGCTTCACTAAAAGCACCTTTTCAGGTAACGTCAACATGCTGCGACTGCTGGCGCATCTGATTCTCTCTCACATTAGAGCTCCTTTTATACACGATTGTCATGCGCAGTCACTAACGTTTTGCTGTCCAGCGCCATCTGTCGGACATTTTGTGAACTTCGCTTTCTTTTTTTGGTTCTAATAAAACCCCATATCATTCCAAGGATGTGTGTCAATTTTTACCTCTCTATCTACATAATTCAGTGGTTTATTAAGTTTTCAAATTTATACTGACTTTTTGATCACCCGGTACATACATACTTTGCTAGCCCCGTTACGGTGCGTGGTGTAGGGTACTTCGAGTAAAACAGCCTGCCTACAACACCTAGATTGGCTTTTACACCGCAGTATTTGACTGGGCATTGTCTCAACGGGGTTTGTACGCCGTTGCTTTCCTCTGAACTGATTGCCCCAGCCAGACATAGGAGGGATCCACAGTTTAGACGAAAATCCCATCTTCAAGCGCTACGAAAACAAGATAAATCAAGAGGGATACATAGTTAATTAATATTAAAAGGGTCCATATTAATCTGAAGATCAGGCTATACATTCATTGCGTACGAATCAATCGTACCAGCTGTGTAAAAAATCAACCAATTTATCAAGTAGCATGAAAGAACCCGAGCGGGTAGAACATGAAACGTTTCTTAGCGTCAACAAGTACCACACCGGGCGAAGGGGGCCTAACCGAATAAAAAACTGTTATGGATCAACAAACAATTACTCATTCCCATACTAAGGGTATCTACGAATCAACAGCCAGACTTGTAACATTGAGTTAGGAAAGTAAATGAAGGCATAAATTCCGTTGAATGCCAATCTGTGAACCTCAAAAGTAGATTAATATGTAAGCGCCCATTCAGATTTAGATTTCCCGATCTTTAGAACCGTACTCTGGCTCTTTACCAATTAACCACTTTTTTCTTTTTTCTTCGCTAGCTCTACTACATGAGATTCCTTTCTTCCGTTCCTCCCTTCCTTTCGCTCGCCATATATTTCCTTCTCGTAACCTATTTCCCCGTCACTGATGTTCTTTTAATAAAAAGCTATTTTAAATTTGAAAGGAATCATCACATGACGTCTTTCTTTTTTATAATGTAAATGATTTCATCGTTTGTGATGTACTTGTTTTCTTATTTCTAACTTGGAAGTTTTGCCGCTTGATAATTTTGAAATATCACTTTTTTTTTATAAAACGGCATTACTGCCTCTTTACTAAAAATGCTTTTTATTTGAATGGAAATTACGTAAAAGAATAAAGGAAGATGGATGAACTCAACTGGCTTGTTTGATGAAATCATACGTTAATATGAAACTAAACTTTAGTCCTCTTTAATTATCATGCTTCGCCACTGAAAATTCTTAAAATAAATCTTTGTTTCACAAAGCTAGAATTATTTTAAATCAGAACCTATCTTCCTTTAAAGTAGTGAATTTTCTTCTTTGTTTCCGTTTCCCTGAGTTAAACTACTGATTCTTGATAGTGGTAAACACATCTTTATAAAAATCAAATTATTCTTTCTTTGAAATTACTGCGTTTTTCACTTGCATCAACTTGGAAAGAAAAAAAAATTGAACTCAAATTTTCTTTAATAGTTTGTTTTCGAAGTCTTTTCTTCATAATATGAAACACAAAATTTGAGCGATTTAAGTTAACTTCAATTCTCTCTTACAATTACTTCTGTTGTACTGAGAGAGTGAATCGAAGAAAGTTTCGAAAAGTGTTTTTCTACTTACGTTTCAGCTAATCCTTATCTTTCGGTGTTGTTGCCAAAGGTACTCCCGAGTATCTTGTTCATCAAATTTGGACTAGTATCGAGTAATGAGATTTATGAATAAATGGAGGACATGAAATTATTGAAAACGATTCATCGCAAAAATTCGCCAAAATTTTTCAGAATACAAATCACAGGTCCGTATCTTAGCGTGTATGTAAATAAGGTATACGGAAAACCTGTAGCTAAACTGTAAACTTTTCTGTTTGTCATCGTCAGCGAAAGGCCAGTTTGGTATGCCAAGGAGAGAGGAGAAGAGGAAGTATCAGAATACTATCTCACACATAGCTTGTAACACTATCTGCTTTTAAGTTTTATGTTCTTCTTTGTGGCGGTCATAACGGTAAATTGTCCGTTCTCCAAACGACAAGTCAATACAGGCCATAGATGGCAGGTATAGGATATCCTAAACCAGTGTGTGTCATTGTGAGGGACTGCACTTCGCGCTAGTGCCCGCATGGCGGCAAGAGTTTCAGTACTTTATTCTCCACCATCTGAAAAGATTATCAGGCAACCATAATTACCATAGCAGTCTTTATTGTGGCACACTAGATAATAATTTTACGTTGGCTGCCGATGATCGTAGTCGGTAGAAACTCAAGGCAAATGGAGGTTTGTCTTATGAATAGACCGTGCTGCCATATAATTGTAATTTTTGTAAGGTAGAAGAAGTGGAGTTTAAAAAGAAACACGGAGAAATCTGAGTACATGATAGTGGATGGTGAATTCTGCTGGGGCGCTTTCAAGGAGGTGTCAAAGTATGTGGAGGAGTGACAGCCCATTCTCCCTCAAGAGCCGAAACTGAGTCTTCCATTGGATTCAGGCAGGAGCACGGGGCAACCCAGTCCACTTCAGGAATGTTGCTATTGACAAACCGTGACTACAGCCACAGATGAAGCTTTATGACAGGGTGCTTTGTCATGCTTACACAATCATTGTCTCCGAACTGTTCCTCTACTGGACGCAGTACACAGTGCTATAAAATGAAAATGTATTCATATCCTTCTGCATTTATCATTTTCTTGGGCGCGATAACGGGAGCACACCATAACCACGAAAAATACGCCCATAATGTAACACCACCACCACCACCGTACTTCACTGATGGGCGATCGCCAAACTCAAATGCTTCCATCGGACTGCCACAGGATAAAGCGTGATTCGAAACTAATCCTCTGTCCAGTGGGGTCGCTCTTTACACGATCTCGAGCTCTGCTTAGCACTGATTCCAGAAAGTTTTGCTAATGAGGAGCGGCTTTAGCACCTTTTCAGTAAGTCCATAAGCACAGTCTTTGCGCTAGTTGGTCTGGTGGTAGCACATTGCAACTCACGAGTGATATCTTCCGCTGAATTCATGCAATTTTTTATACATACCCTTCGCAAAGCTCGACGGTCCCTGTTCTGTACGGACAGGTTGCGCGTTGTCTTTCAAAAAATGTGTGTGAATTCCTAACGCACCAAACTGCTGAGGTCATCGGTCCCTAGGCTTACTCACTACTTAAACTAACTTATGATAAGAATACCACACTAACACACACACACACACACACACACACACACACACACACACACACACACACACACACAAGGCAGGACTCGAACCTCCGGCGGGAGGGGCCGCGCAATCCGTTACATCGCGCCTCAAACCGCACGGCCACTCCGCGCGGCGCGTCGTCTTTCTTTGGCTGTGATTGTTCCTTCAAGTTTTCACTTCAAAATCACGTCACCAACAGACGACTTGTGCAACTTTAGAAGTGTTGCGTTTGTTATTCAGGCAACATGCAATGACTAGTCCACGTTCGAAGTCATTGAGCTCTCCTGACCGACCGTTTCGGCTGTTAACGCCTCGCTACTGACAACACAATACTCCCCCTCTTCCTTTTACACTCACGGGCTGGACTCTCGTGACACCTGGTGGTCAGATCCGCGTGAGCCAGAGCTGTTCGGATACTTTTAATACATGGGCCATTCCCTTGGGAATCCGGAAAGAAAGAAAGTGTACTGTTTCTCCTGGGTGAACTTAGGTTTTAAAAAAATGTAAACTAAATATTACGGCAAATTTTATAAATAATCGACAAGTACGCCAAAGAAGAAGAGAGAGAACTACAATGGATATGTTATTCCATGGACTCTTGAGCGTCTACGCATGAAATATCTTTCCTTTGTCATTCGCTTATCTTATCTGCTTGGATTCGGACCTAAAAGGACGTTCTGTGTCAAGCTCATCTTGCTTTACCAGCTGATAATGTAAGTTGTACTTAAAACCCGAAAAATATAATGGTTATTTTGTCAGAAGAATTTGTGTATGTGGTCAAGCTATTGGAAATCTGATACCTTTATTGTCTTAAGTAGATATGAGCCTTAACAAAGAATTTTCATTGTTAGGCGCCATCTTAGAAAAATCTTTAACATTTTTCTTTTAGCTCATCTACGAGGCGTGCCGTCGGTTAGGGCAATTAACTTTGTTTCAGATCCCACGAGACCGAAGGCAGCTACTAATAATTTAACAATTTTACTTACAGATTTTCTTTATATAACGAGATAACATCCCAGCCAGAAAAGGTCTGGTGACAGGATTCCATTTCCATTATGGGATTTCATTTGTAGATGCTACTCTTGTTATCTCATATTGGGGAATCGAGACGAAACCACGACATTAAGTTACGTATTACAGTAGTGTACATCAAACAGACTTGGCAAATATTCGCTAGTGTTGAATAAATAAGAAAAGGACAATAAAGGATCGACGATTACGTAACTACCCTGAGAACTGAGCTAGTTTACTGAGTGCTCATACACGTCGGGCTAAATTAAACAACATATTACACTGTTAATAATATTCCTATATTAGTTATCTCTCTTCTATGCTGAGCCATTGCATTAATGTGTGTTTCTTTTTATATAAGTCACGGCTCATATTTTATTTTATTACATTAGAAAAGGTGAACTCTTACGCTTGGAAGCGGATTACAGGAGACGAAGAGCTTGTGTTTGAATATTAGGCATCAGAAATGAAGAAATCGCAAAAATTATGGATGTGTAAGGAAATATAACGGAGTCTATCAAGCAAGATGAACAGGTTGTTATCCTACAGCCTTAAAAAACGAATGAATCATGATAGATAGCCAAAGGATGTGTGAAGGCGCAGGCGAGAGAGGAAAATTAAACTAGCTCGAATTGCGTAGATGATGGGCGACAGATGTTGAGAAAACTTGGACTCTAGGACTTTCCTAGAAGGGCATTGCGAAGACGTTGGACGTAAAGCAAGGAATGGCATTAGCTGTCAACGACATATACATATATTCACGAGCTGTGATATACCAACTGCACAAACATTGCGCTCTTCTGTAACGATGGTCGTCCACCTCCATAGCTGAGTGGCCAGCGAGGCAGAATGCCATGTCTAGGGCCCGGGTTCGATTCCCAGCCGGATCGGAAATTTAAGTCATCCATCTGGCGACAAATAGGCTTGCACCAGGCGATCGGTGTATCTGGCTGGAGGCGCTAGTCGCACGTACATTTCATTTCGTTGGTCGAGGGGTAAAACCACTGACCGCGTGAAGGGACAGAAAACGAAATTTGATGAAGTTTTCTCTATTCTCACGCATAATTTGGCGCTCTCTTTGCCCACGTGACTACCTATTTCGCCTATACGATAGGTCCATGCGTGATCGCAGAAGAGAGAAGTCGCCAACCAACTGGACAGCCTTGGACGCGTCTCTGGCGCGCCTAATAAGGTGAAACGAGGACCGACTTTCGATTGTTACGCTGCACGTACAAGAAAACGGCCGAGCCCAGAATGAGGCTACTGCTGAAACGACTTTAGTCCAGAGTTTCTTCCTTACTGCTGGCCGAAGTAATCCGCTAGCAAGACACTGCATAACCAAGTTCAGGTTCATATTTTCGAGGTAGTATGGAACTGTGCCGATGTTAATTTCTGCAGCTTAAGGTACGTTTCATAAACGTCTAGCTACATCCAAACTTCCCATATAATGAGGTTTCTGATCCTCCACAGGCGATGGGATAAACCACCAGAGTGTTTACGAAAGTTTGCTACTTAAATTTACCGCCTACAGGCACGGTAGATTATTATTCTTAGGTTAAACAAAATTCAAACACTTGGATGTCACAGCGCGATTTCTTGTATACTAATATTAACAAAATTTCGTCACGTGCATATTTTCGACAGAAAATGACACTATAGAAAGGCTGTTTGGTAACTCTGGAATCTCTTGTACAAGTGGTCTCTTCCTTCAATACTCAACAGTAGCGCTGTACAGCTAGTACACTGGGAAGAATTTCCGTCAGCAAATTTCAGTTGGAGAGTTCGATTCCAGTTCTAGGTTGCAATACTTATTTTTTATTCTCTAACCTTTGATTGCGTGGTATGGTATCTGGCTTCTTAATATTTATACAAGAATCACAGCAAGTCTTACACAAAATACAAGAAAATTTCTTTCATTAAGCTTTTAATAGAATTCTTTGTTTTTGGATGATTACTCTGACTCTTCTAAGCACTGTACCCCGTACTTCAGGCTATTGCTCCGTTTTCAGTTTTCCCGGAAAGAAAAACCTAAAAGAACTGCTCCACACATCTCTTTGGTCTATCCGCCCCTCCCCTTTCTTTATCCTATTATAGATATTTTCCTTGCAACCATGCAAATCGCCAAATCACATTGTCTAAGCGTATTGTTTAACACCACATCTGTACCATTCGAACCCAGTTTCTGGTAGACATTCCTATCTATCCATTAGTACGAAATATCATGAACCACTTTCATGTCCATTACATTTCTAAGGATATAACGTCACCAGTACGGTTAGCAGACCATTTCGCAGGTAATTACCAAATATATATCAGCAAATTACGACTAATTGTTTCTTTCAGCTTTTCGTCGTCGGCATCATCATCATCAAATGTACTCGCCCTTGCGAATATGGACAACCATCAGCTGCATAATACAATGACGACAATGAAGTTTGTCAGACTTGAACACGAAACCGGATTTCCAAATTATCGCGAGCGGTCGGCACAAATTTTCATTGTCATCATTCCATTATGCAGCTGATGGCTGACCATGCTCGTAACTACGAATGCATTTCAGGTATTCCATAACGGCTGAGATCTGTTCCTTCGGACATGCGTGCATGTCTGAAGGAACATGCATCGTACTTCAGAACAACAAAGGCATCGCAATATCGTATTTACCCGTGACCGTGCAAGCCACTTTCAATTAAAATGTGTATCACTGTACGGGAATATGCACAATGGATGTACGAGTGAGGGTCGTATGTACACGGTTGACGACGTATAGAAGTTTGGGTCTGCCCGTGAAGTGTGCTGGGATAACCTAATGGTAAGGTGACCGCTTGCGATAAGCGGCGAATTCGGTTTGACGTCCCGGTCGAGCACAAATTTTTTACTGTCGTCGTTCCACTATATACCTGATTGTCCATATTCGCAACTGCGAATACATTTCATGTATTCCATAATGGATCCTGTCGCTGCAGTGCCTGTCCTTCGACATGCATGAATGTCGTAGGAACTTTGCATTGTACACTCCTGGAAATGGAAAAAAGAATACATTGACACCGGTGTGTCAGACCCACCATACTTGCTCCGGACACTGGGAGAGGGCTGTACAAGCAATGATCACACGCACGGCACAGCGGATACACCAGGAACCGCGGTGTTGGCCGTCGAATGGCGCTAGCTGCGCAGCATTTGTGCACCGCCGCCGTCAGTGTCAGCCAGTTTGCAGTGGCATACGGAGCTCCATCGCAGTCTTTAACACTGGTAGCATGCCGCGACAGCGTGGACGTGAACCGTATGTGCAGTTGACGGACTTTGAGCGAGGGCGTATAGTGGGCATGCGGGAGGCCGGGTGGACGTACCGCCGAATTGCTCAACACGTGGGGCGTGAGGTCTCCACAGTACATCGATGTTGTCGCCAGTGGTCGGCGAAGGTGCACGTGCCCGTCGACCTGGGACCGGACCGCAGCGACGCACGGATGCACGCCAAGACCGTAGGATCCTACGCAGTGCCGTAGGGGACCGCACCGCCACTTCCCAGCGAATTAGGGACATTGTTGCTCCTGGGGTATCGGCGAGGACCATTCGCAACCGTCTCCATGAATCTGGGCTACGGTCCCACACACCGTTAGGCCGTCTTCCGCTCACGCCCCAACATCGTGCAGCCCGCCTCCAGTGGTGTCGCGACAGGCGTGAATGGAGGGACGAATGGAGACGTGTCGTCTTCAGCGATGAGAGTCGCTTCTGCCTTGGTGCCAATGATGGTCGTATGCGTGTTTGGCGCCGTGCAGGTGAGCGCCACAATCAGGACTGCATACGACCGAGGCACACATCGCCAACACCCGGCATCATGGTGTGGGGAGCGATCTCCTACACTGGCCGTACACCTCTGGTGATCGTCGAGGGGACACTGAATAGTGCACGGTACATCCAAACCGTCATCGAACCCATCGTTCTACCATTCCTAGACCGGCAATGGAACTTGCTGTTCCAACAGGACAATGCACGTCCGCATGTATCTCGTGCCACCCAACGTGCTCTAGAAGGTGTAAGTCAACTACCCTGGCCAGCAAGATCTCCGAATCTGTCCCCCATTGAGCATGTTTGGGATTGGATGAAGCGTCGTCTCACGCGGTCTGCACGTCCAGCTCGAACGCTGGTCCAACTGAGGCGCCAGGTGGAAATGGCATGGCAAGCCGTTCCACAGGACTACATCCAGCATCTCTACGATCGTCTCCATGGGAGAATAGCAGCCTGCATTGCTGCGAAAGGTGGATATACACTGTACTAGTGCCGACATTGTGCATGCTCTGTTGCCTGCGTCTGTGTGCCTGTGGTTCTGTCAGTGTGAACATGTGATGTATCTGACCCCAGGAATGTGTCAATAAGGTTTCCCCTTCCTGGGACAATGAATTCACGGTGTTCTTATTTCAATTTCCAGGAGTGTATTTCTGAGTAACACAGGCGCTGCAGTATCCTAAACATTATTATTATCATTGTTATTTTTGGCTGCATCGATGGATACCTGGAAGAATCTCATCTATTACCGCTACGGAAACTGCGTAAATGAAATCTTACGGAGTTCACGAATGGCAGCCTTGATTTGAATAATGCAGAGCAAAAGCTGTCCCGCAATCCCTTTTGCAAACGATTAATTATTCGTCGTCATTCTGTTTCTCAGAGAGCACTCCCAAAGCGTCTTTAATACCTCTACTCCGTTGGCTTTTTTAAGGAATGATCTGCTACTTAAGAGTCAGTGAAAAAGCTCAGTGCTTACTCCCGTAACTCCGTTTGTTGTTGTGCTCTTCAGTCCTGAGACTGGTTTGATGCAGCTCTCCATGCTACTATATCCTGTGCAAGCTGCTTCATCTCCCAGTACCTACTGCAGCCTACATCCTTCTGAATCTGCCACCAAAATCAAACTTACGGGTGAGAAGTTTTCTACGAGTTAAGTGTTCACACATGTGTATTCCACAGATAGAGAATAGCTGTGAGGAAAGTAACGCACAGACGAACAGTTAACGTATTCAATGCATCGTCGCAAACGTAACGTACTCTCTTGCTGTGGTGATTGTAAACCAGCGTGGGCAGCAGTACGGCTTGCACAAACGCCGAAGTCCCATTGTCCTTGGTGCGTCTGATAAATAGGATGGAATTGTTGGTCGTGAATATGATGCTACGTGTCCTCTGGGCCCGTTGTCGAACATTTTTCGATTCAAGCGACGTACCATTTAGCCTCTCCCCCCGCTGCGCCCCCTCCGTCGTCTTCTTCCTCCTCCATGTACTAGATGACTTCACTTGGCACGACCTAACGCTCGTTTAAATTAATTATTTTTTATTTTAAAACCGTTACTACACAGTAAATCTGTAACATAAATACATTTAGGTGTCCTACTACGTTGTTAAAAACTAAAAGAAGCAACAATCCATTCCCATTTGAGGTAATTCCTGAGATGGTTAAAAACTTCTAGTGAAAGCAGAAGAGCTAGACTTATTGTACTGTTCTAGCTACAACAAAATTGTGCTGTCTATTACAGCGAGTAGAAAGAAAGAAAATAGAAAGTTTCTGTTATTGTTTTGTTTGATAGTGGAAGATCTGAATGCTGCAAGTTAAGAATTATTTCACTTTTTCCAACTTTTTTAGAACCACTTATAAACTGTTCTAATCGAAGGTTCAGAGTCACCATAATGTTTATCAAGCTTCTCTTTAGTCTCCTGAGAGACTTCATTAAGTAATGTTTAATCACCACACTAAATTATTTTTCGTCCATTTTTTGACAATCATTCGACTTTCTTGATTCACACGAATTCCAAACACAAAGAAACATACCAATATGGCTGAAACTTAGTGTGTGTGTGTGGGGGGGTGGGGGGTGGGGGTGGCTGAAACTTAGTGTGTGTTCTTTCCAAGGATGTTAATAACTAAACATGACCTCGATACGCGCCAATGGTGGCATCTGTCGGACTTTGCACGGACTTTTCAAACGCCCCCGTATGTAATTGAAATGGAAAACATTAATTTGGGGAGGGGGGTGGGGGGGGGGGTGACGAGAGATACGAAAAACACTGAGGACGTGTCTTCGATTAATGGTGACATCACTGAAATGGCGTCTGATGAAAATATTTGAGCAAAACTGTGAACCACATTATCTATAAACATTGTACAAACAGTTTCTTGTTGATACAAGGTGAACCACAATTAATGCCGAAAACTAACGTGGGTGAAACTTGTGATAACAGAAGCAAAAATGTAGCGTAAACATGGAACCTCGAACAAGCTATTTGCGAGACAAATGAGAATATGTGGTTGTGAGCCACTACTGACGTCAATGTGGAATATTGTCCTAGTTAGTATAAATGTATTTGAAATGGGCTCAAATTTCACCTATAGCCTTCCTTACCTTGTGCGACAATGGGGAGTGTAGTAAGTGCATTTGCTGCTGATAAAGTTGACAGCTAATGCGACAATACGACCGAAGAGGTACAGCCTGTATCCTGGCCTCCAAGGTCACCTGACCTCAATCCTCCAATTTTTTTCTGTCCGCGGGCGTCTTAAAAACCGATACGGTGGAACAATTGGAGCAGCGACTTACACACTCTTATCAAGATTTACGTGATCATCTGGATGCTTTTGAAAGAATTCGTAATTCAATACAGAAGCGAGTACAGCATTGCATCCAAACGCAAGTACTACAAGTGTAACACCACCTTTAACAGACACGAGTGTACAGTAAATGATCACATGTATCGGAATGACGGAGTATTGGGTTTCGTGGGAAGGTAGTGCTTGGGTGAAATTTGAGCCCAACGTCAGGGGGACTTAAAAAGTTTACGTTTCGAATACAGTACTGCTGACTAGGACAATATTTCATACTGAATTCAGTGGCAGCTCATAGCCATCAGTGAATACTAAAAATTTCTCTCTTCTTTTATCGTAAACTTTTACCCGTATCGTCTTTTGCTGCTAATTACGGTACTCTTTTTGTACACATTTTACCTTTGGGCGTCTCTGACGTTTTTCTCATCTTGGCGCCCCATGTAGCCGCTTGTTGCTTGGGCCTTAAACCGGTTCTGCCTACATTTGTGAGCGTCCATTAGCATGGATCAGTAATTATTTACTAACCTGGCGAAGGTGACACCGATTGTCTTCTGTTAAACTTGTTGATCAAGGAAGCCGGCTTCCCCAAGAGTATGGCTTTCACCAGAAGGATACCTTCACTATATCTCTCCTGATGTTTACTTTTCCAAAGCGAATGCGTCACTGCTGAAGTCACCACCAGGGGAACTTGACTGAGGCCAGCATGTGACGTCAAGCACTTTCCTTGCAACCATTGATGGCCTGTCTAATCTGGCACCAGTAAATAGGTAATCAGAACACATGCGAAATTAGTTGCGGCGAGCCCGGAAGCGTCATTTCGTTGTCATCAGCGATAGTGTCAGTTGCAGAAACACAGCAGAACGTTCCAATTACAGCACGTGGCAGCTGCTAATTTCATGTTGATCCCTACATCCCAAACGATACAATGAAACCCGCAATTTACCGGGTGGTTATAATTAAAGTGTAGCAACCAACGAAGGTCCAATTGATTGCGATTATCGTACGGCGACGAAACTTGGTGGGTATTCCAATGCGTTACCGCGGAGCCGTTTAACGCTGGAAAAAATTAGTTCCACTGTTGGGCACCAGGTGCTAATCTGGCGCTGTACAGCATCTCGTCGACGTCTCCGGTGCTCATATCGAACAAACTGTGTAAGCGGCGGTTATAATATAATCAACATTATGCCGTTCTCACTTGTTTGACATTTTCTGCCCACGTCCTGTTCCTAATCCATAGGACGTGGAAACATTTCTATTCTTCTTTCTTCCGTTCACAGTGCGAAATCTGCATCAGGTGGTCAAAACTGGATCTAATTTTTTTCAGCATAAATCGGTTCCACATCAACGCATTAGAATATCTACCAAGTTTCGCTGCCATACGACAGTTACAGTCTACACTGGTGCTCCGAGAGTAGCTGTATCTTAATTACATTTGCCCGGTATAATTAGACAAAGACGTGTTCAGAATGCACGCTTCTGACAATACTTTCTGAAGTACACTTCTTGAAAATCTGAAACTGTTCTGGTTCTGATTTCCAGTCCCAAGTGCGACTTGATGCAGTTCTTCTCACTAGCCAATCCTGTGCAAGACTTTTTCAGCATTAACTGCTGCATCCTACATCCATTTGAATCTACTTACTGTAGTCTTGGTCTCCCACTACAATTTCTCTGCCCCCCCCCCCTCCCTTCCTTCCTCCCACATACTCAACAACTATTCCAAAATTAAGTTTTCCTTGATGACTCAAAGTGTGTTCGATCAATCGAGGTTTTCTTTTAGTCAAACTGTGCTATAAATTCTGTTCAACACCGATTACACTCAGTTCCTCCTCAGTAGCTATCCTTTCTAGCCACATAATCTTTGGCATTCTTCTGTACCACCATACTTCAAAGCTCGTATTATTTTCTTATCTCCTTCACATAATTACTGACAGAATTTAAAAACATTAAAACGCTGTCATAATCTACTAATTAGAAGAATAATCTCATGCAAAAAGTTCAGCACAATAAGTCAAGTATTACAGCTGGAAACTGCGTGTTTGTCTTAGACAGTGTATCTGAGAATGAGCAGTTAGCAACTACCGATAAACTTTACACATTTCAAACATTCTCCAAACTTTTATTCGCTTTCATTTTTAGAGTCAAATATTTAACACATTAACTCAGTTATAAAGTAACGAGACGTTTCAAGCAGTCTTATACACGGGAGTCTAATTTAAAGAGTCGGGGTTTACTGGCGCCTTCTGAGAAGACTTCCTAAGATTTAAATTAATGTTCGGTGTTAATAAACTTCGGTGTTTCTTGAGCGCTTTTCTTGTTATTGAGAGTGTGCTTTTTATGAACTCCTAATTTGGCTATCCTCAGTCATTTTGCTCCCCAAATAGAATAGTAAAACTCATCTACTGCGTTTACTTTCTCATATCCTAATCGCATTTCCTCACGATCGTTTGACTTAATTCTACTACATTCCATTACCTTTGTTTTTATTTTTGTTGATGTTGTTCTTGAAATCTTTCTTCGAGACACCACCCATTTCATTCGACTGCTCTTCGAGGTCCTTAGCCGAATCTGTCAAAATTATAATGTCATTGGAAAGCCTCAAAGATTTTATATCTTCTCGCTGAACATAAAACAGCTTCCCAATTTTCTACTTGGTTCTCTTTACTGCATGGTCAGTGTGCATATTGACTAACATCGGGGATAGCCTACAACCCAGTCTCACTCCATTGTCAAATATTGCTTCTTTTTATCTCTTTCAACTCTTATAACTGCAGTACTGTTTCTGTGAAAGTTGTAAATAACCGTTCGCTCCCTGTAGTCTATCCATGTTATCTTCAAAATTTTGAAGAAAACAGTATTGTCAAAATTGTCAAACCCATTCTCTAAATAAAAAAATTCTGTAAATGTGGGTTTGCCTTTCTTCAACCTGTCTTCTAAGATAAGTTACGGAGTCAGTACTGCCTCTCGTATTCCTTGATTTCTCCGGAACTCTGATTGATCTTCCCCGAGATCAACTTCTACCAGTTCTTTCATACTTACGTAGATAATTTGTGTCTTTACTAAAGTAAAGGTATTCCTTTGTAATAGGAATTACTGCATTGTTCTGGAACACTTATAGTAATTCGCCAGTGTCATAAATATTGTGTACCAAGTGAAATAGTATTGTCCTGACTTGTTCTCCCAACGATCTCAAAACTTCTGAGGGCATGTCGGCTACTCGAGAGGTCTTGTTTTGACTACCTCCTTTCAGTGTTACGCAAAATTTTTCTAGCAGTATTATATCCCCTGTCTTACACATCTATATACTCTTCTCTTTCTTGCCCCTCCTTCCACCTTCAGCTTTTCCTTCTTTCCTTAGTACTGGCTTGTCATCTGCACTCTTAAATTTCCATCAAGTGGTTTCTTTGTCAGCGATCTTTCTAATTTTCTTGTAAGCAGTATCTATCTTTCCCATAGCGATGCATACTACAATAGCTTGCCATTTTACAATTTCTGCCAGTCTCATTTTAGACGTCAAAATCCCAATCTTGCCTACTTCGTTTACTACATTTTTGTATTTTCTCCTGGGCCAGGCAGTGCCTTTTTGCGTATTTGATCCTCTGCTGCCTTCACTACAGGATGCATACACTCTCCTCTATTGCCAGATTGTTAGTTTATTGATGTCTCACGATGTGTACAATCAATTTGAGGAAGTATTGCCGTAAGTTTTTTTATTCTCCATTCCAGCCAGTACCACCTCACTAATTACCCTTCTTAAGCTTCAGTATTCTTCTGTATCACCAAATTACAAAAATTTCTATCCTCTTCTTGCCTGAACTACTTATTGTCCACGTTTCATTTCCATACAAGGCTACACTTCGGAAATAATTTCCTATTAAATTTTTGTTACATGTTAATAAATCCAAATTTAAAAAAAAGTTTTAAAATACTGGCTTTAGTGACTCATTTTGTAACACGAGTCTCTAATACTCACTACCTTTTCAGAAACGCTTTTCTTGCTATTCCCAATCAGCAATTCATATCCTCTCTATTTCGGCTATCATCAGTTATTTTGCCGCCCAAATAGCAAAACTCATCTACTAGTTTTAATGACTCATTTGCTACTCTAATTCCCTACGCAAACCTAGTTTAGTCCGACTAAATCCCACTACCCATGTTTTACTTTTGTTGTTGTTGTTCTTCTTCTTCAGGGCCAGTTCTAGAACATTTTTCCGCAAAAGCAACGTATCATTATGTAGCGAGGTATCATTATGTATGTATGTACAACATTACACATCTCCTCCAAAACCAATAGATTAATTTCAATCAAATTTGGTATAAATCTGGAAAAAAGCACTGACAAGGTAAGAACCATCTGCTTTCCATAGGGGTGGGGATTGGATATACGAGAAGCCGTAAGGTATGAAACTATTCAGATGTTAGTACCGAATCGATAGTTTTTGGGTTCGCTAGGTTCGTTGGTGACATTTCCAACGATGCTTCACATGTATGTGTGTGGAGGGAGAGTGCAGGATAGTGACATATCGGCATACCCCTTGCAACGCCTGAAGCAGTTTCAACTAAATTGACATTATTCGCGTAGAAACAATGTAGGGGTGGGATACCCCGATTTCTTTCCTGTATCCATTTAATGTGGAAAACTGTAATAGCGTGAAGCACTATCAGTCTCTTATTTGTGTTGCTCAGTGTGCCAACCGGATCGCGAGAATGACAACTACACCGAGCCAAAGACCATAACACACTGCTGGGAATGCTCATAGAAGTATAACGAGGGGAGTTGACACGATATCACTAATTTGATGAAACTGGACTCGTTCAAGCGATAGTTTCTTTTACATACATATATTTTTGTTGTGCTCTTTACTTTAACTGTAGTGGTTTTATTTCAGTCATTTAACTTCAGATTTCCTATCAGTACATGTCAAAGACCTCTCTAGGTGAATACTTGTACTGTGAGAAGAAATGATTGGAAACCCACCAAACATACCAAAATATGTTCTCAGTGGTTTCTGGAAGAGGTCATACACCGAACATCAGTTTCGTCAGTCCGTATTAAGGAAAATGTATGTTCGACATTGCGTCGATGTTGGGGGCGATCTGAAGACTACATTATTCTTGAAGATACAAGTTGCCAAGATCGCTAGTAACTAATTTTATTACTGATTTGACAGATCTACGCTGCCATCGGATCTTCTAAGATTATTAGAAAATTCAAATGACTTTGAGCACTATGGGACTTAACATCTTAGGTCATCAGTCCCCTAGAACTTAGAACTACTTAAACCTAACTAACCTAAGGACGTCACACACATCCATGCCAGAGGCAGGATTCGCACCTGCGACCGTAGCAGTCCCGCGGTTCCGGACTGCAGCGGCTAGAACCGCACGGCCACCACGGCCGGCAAAGATTATTAGATGTGAAGGCTTTTTACAATACTGAAAAGCGTCTCATCAAGTGGTACACATTTTTAATGGTGAGTAACTAGGCAACTTGAAACATATCTTGCTGTAATAAAAATTGAACCATTTGAAAATACGACAGATTACACTGATTCTTCGTACATCCATATTTAAATTGTGTGATGGTGGGATATCAGCTGGTATAATTTTTAATAAAAATGAAACTCCTCCAGGTGTAATTAAGATTTCATATAAAATATGAAATCTTAAGTACAACTGGAGGAATTTCATTTTCAATAAAGGTTACGCTTATTTCTGAAAATCGTTATACACTTGAAGAGCCAAAGAAACTCTTATGTGGACGGCCCTCACGAGCTCGCAGGATGTGCCGCAACACGACGTGGCATGGACTCGACTAATGTCTGAATAGTGCTGGAGGGAATTCACTCCATGAATACTGCACGGCTGTCCGTAAATCCTTAAGAGTACGAGAGGATGGAGATCTCTTCTGAGCAGCACGTTACAAGGCATCCCAGATATGCTCAATAATGTTCATGTGTGAGGAGTTTGGTGGCCAGCGGGAGTGTCTGAAGTCAGAAGTGCCTGCCGAAGTTGCCCAAATCCGTCGGAAGGCACAATGGACATGAGTGGATGGAAGTGACCAGACAGGATGCTTACGTAAGTGCCACCTGCAAGTATCAGGGGCCTCATATCACTCCAACTGCACACGCCCCACACCATTACAGAGCCTCCACCAGCTTGAACAGTCCCCTGCTGACATTCAGGGTCCATGGATTCATGAGGTTGTCTCCATATCCATACACGCCCATCCACTCGATACAATTTGAAACGAGACTCGTCCGACCAGGCAACATGTTTCCAGCCATCAACAGTCCAATGTCGGTATTGACGGTTCCAGACGAGGCGTGATGCTCTGTGTCGTGTGGTCATCAAGGGTACACGAGTGGGCCTTCGGCCCCGAAAACCCATGTATTCACGGTACACTCGCGAAATGGTCGTACGAGAAAATCCCCATTTCATCGCTACCTCGGAGATTCTGTGTCCCATCGCTCGTGCGCCGACTGTAACACCACGTTCAAACTCATATAAATCTTGATAACCTGCCATTGTGGCAGCAGGTTCGATCTAACAACTGTGGCAGACACTTGTCTTAAATAGGAGCTGCCGACCGCAGCGTCGCATCTCTTTATTTGGATGCGCATGGCTATACCAGTTTCTTTGGCACTTCTATGAGTATTTAGCGCATTTCCTTGTAAGCGACATTCACTTTGATCTTCAGATTCACCAGCCCGCATCATTGTGACAAGTTCCCACATGTCATGAAGTGCTTATGAAATCATTTATTCATCGCAGTCTCATTCCACATCCATAATGGAAAACTGTCATATTTTATAAATATATGAGATACATTCGCAAGCGAAGTCGCGGTCACAAAGAGAGAAAAATATTAAAATAAAAGAAATGATTATTCGTTACCAGCCTTTAGCGTTCAAAACTTGACTTCCAGTTCTGAAGATAGTAGGTAAAAGGTATTCTACAAGCTGGTATATACGAGGGTGAGTCAAATTAAAACCTTAAATTTGTAATAATAAATCGAAATTTTGCGCCGTTATCCTGTAAGTTGGTAAGCGTGCTAGAAACAGCGTGCAGAATGGCCTGTAGGTGGCAGAATAGTGCAGATGCACATATACCGACGCAGTATCAGTATAAAAATGGCCGCCCCACTTCCGACTTGCACCAGGGAAGAAGAGCGATCTGTTATTTGGTTTTTGCGTAGTGAAGGTGTGAAACGTATTGAAATTCATCGACGAATGAAGGTTCAGTACGGTGACGCATGTTTGTCACAGCAGCAAGTCTACGAAATGAGTAGGAAGTTCGCAAATGGTGTGACTTCAGTGGAAGATGCTCATCGCCCAAGTCAGGCACAACGAGTTGTGACTCCACAGGAAATTGCAGCAGTTGAAGCCATAGTGAAGGAAAGCAGCCGAGTGACACTGAATGACATTGCAGCATTTACATATTACTCATGGGTCAGCACACCACATTGTGCATGATGTGCTCCAATTTCACAAAGTGTCTGCAAGATGGGTGCCACGGAAGCTGACTCCTGAAATGAGAGAACGACGTGTTGATGCTTGTGAAGAACTACTTCGACGTTTTGAACGAGAAGGTGATGGCTTCCTTGCAAGAATCGTTACTGGGGACGAAACCTGGGTTCACATCCACCAACCGGAAACGAAGAGAGCGAGCAAGAAATGGCGCCATTCGTCATCACCAAAACTAAAGAAGTTTCGAACAGAACAATCAGCAGGGAAGGTTATGCTGACTCTCTTTTGGGACGAAAAAGGCGTCATTTAGGAGCATTACATGCCTAGAGGGACCACTGTCGCCAGTGCATCATACACAGAGCTCCTAAAAAATCATCTGCGGCCTGCAATCAAATCAGAGAGACGTAGATTGCTGTCAGCAGGTGTCCTTTTGCAACATGACAATACAAGGCCCCACACTGCCCGCACAACAGATGCAACAATCACATACATGAATTTTGAGTGTCTTTCTCATCCACCATACTCACCAGACCTTGCCCCAAGTGATTTCCATATGTTTGGACCACTCAAAGACGCAATGGGAGGAAAGAAGTTCCGTTCTGATGAAGAGGTACGCCACGCGGTGCATGAGAGGTTGCGCGAACTACCAAAAGAATTTTTTTCTAAAGGAATTTAAACACTTTGTAAGCGCTGGAGGACTTGCATTGAGCGTGGGGGAGATTATGTTGAATAGTGATAGAACTTTGTACCACTTCTGCACAATAAATAATCTTTAAAAAATATTTAAGATTTTCATTTAACTCACCCTCGTAAATGACTATCGTCTTGGCAACGAAGGGCAACAGTGTGCCGAAATAGAGGAAATCGTGGTGGTGTACGTCCATTAGCTCAAACCAGTACTACTCAGTGGGGTACGTCTTCATATCGCCGTACTGTTTAGACCGCCGTCTTGTTCGGTGAAGTAGAGGCGGCGATGTACCAGAAACTCACGGGGCTGCAAGGAACAGCAGCTGCGAAGTATGGCGGAGTGCGCCGTTCCACGTGCGGGCGACAGGGCGTTTCTTGCCGCCGTTTCGCCGGGCCAGAGCAGCTGCCTCCCCAGTGTTTTATCGAGCGTGACGAGCAAAGCTTTCGCCGGAGCGGGCTACTTAATATCGTGGCCGCGCGCGGAATTCCGAGCGCCCGAGGAACACAAGTTGGCCAAAGTGGCGCCGAAGTTCTCCAGAGCTTACCGGGGCGACGCGGCGGCTGAAGCCGCTGCCCGGATGATCAGACCATCAGCTAGCCGCCGGCTGGGCCAGCGCGAGCGCCGACGGCAAATATGCAGCCGGCGAAAACATGTAAGCCGATAACAGAGTAAAGTTTCAACTTCGAGAGTGAATCTTTCAGTGTACAGCAGAGTGTGCGCTCTTATGAAACTTCCTGGCACATAACCGTCCTCTGTACGGGGCCAAGTGAGATATACGGGCCGTGCAACGAACTTGTGACGTCACACAAGTAGGCTTGTCTAGCATAAGTCACGAACGGTCGGCTCCGTTCGTGACCCACTGGAAACCGTATTTATTTGAAAAGATACCCACAAAGGCCTTAATTTTGTCGTGTGTCATCGAGAACTTGCATGGATGAAACACGCACTCAAGAAGTATTAAACTCATCTGAAATAGTTACTCGCCAGAGCTGCGGTGCGTACACCCCATGGCCTTTCTTTCTCGTGAGTGTGTGAGAGAAATCTTATGGGACTTAACTGCTAAGGTCATCAGTCCCCAAGCTTACACACTACTTAACCTAAATTATCCTAAGGACAAACACACACACCCATGCCCGAGGGAGAAGTCAAACCTCCGCCGGGACAAGCCGCACAGTCCATGACTGCAGCGCCTCAGACCGCTCGGCTAATCCAGCGCGGCTTTCTCGTGGGCCTCGACCCTGCAGCCGAGGTCAGAAACGCACGCTAGTGTGCTGGCACTAGATTCAGAGGTAAGTCTGTTCGAACCCTGGTGGTGGAAATTTTTCACTGCCAGTATCTGGCCGGCAGTGGGAGGTGAGGTGGTGATTTGAAGTCCCGGGTCACGCCCATGCCCTGAATTAAATTCCAAATCCCTTCGCATTTTGGGCATGTAACAATGCTCATGGTGATCCGTCCGTCAGATAGGGACTTTGAGTTCGGCTGTCCACTTGCTATTATAAGAGACGAATAACCTATGTAAAGCTCCGGGTTTCACCCTTTCCCTTCTATCATCACCACCACCACCACCACCACCACCACCGTCATCGTTCAACACTAAAGCAACACTGGAATGAATATACATGCATCCATTACACTCACTACGATCTAGAGCTACTCATGCGACATGTCACACACATCCGCAAGGACGTTGACTTTTTTCCTGGAAGAATAAAAATGTCTGAAAGACAGACTCGAGCCTGGAACTTCGTCTTACGCGGGCAATTATCTTAGCGACTGAGCTATCCACTACTCACAGCTTTACTTCCGCCAGAACCCCTCTTCTGTTTTATGAAACTCTCATAAGCGCCTCTGCATACCTAGCAGGATTACTAATTCTTTCTTCAAAATGGCTCTGAGCACTATGGGACTTAACTTCTGAGGTCATCAGTCCCCTAGAACTTAGAACTACTTAAACCTAACTAACCTAAGGATATCACACACATCCATGCCCGAGGCAGGATTCGAACCTGCGACCGTAACAGTCACGCAGTTCCAGACTGTAGCGCCTAGAACCGCTCGGCCACTCTGGCAGGCCCAATCCTTTCTTACTGGAGCGCTAGTCTCTCTAGGTTTTCACGAGAATGTGAGGTTTGGAAAGCAGGAGACAATTACAAACTGAAATGAAACTGTGAGCGAGAATCGTGAATCATGCCTTGGTATTAATTCGCTAAGGAACGTTCTATGTTCGTGTCAAGCTCCAGCATAAACTACATAATCGGATCGTCAGTTTCCGGGCAATGACTAAGATTCAAGAAACGATCGTAGAACAAAAAAACGGCATTTTACATACCAACTACACCTCGACGGTTCAATCCCGCGTCCGGCCATCCTGATTTAGGTTTTCCGTGATTTCCCTAACTCTCTCCAGGCAAATGCCGGGATGGTTCCTCTGAAAGGGCACGGCCGACATTCTTCCCCATCCTTCCCTAATCCGATGAGACCGATGACCACGCTATCTGGTCTCCTTCCCCAAACCAACCAACCAACCAACACATGTCCAAGTCGGCTCAGAGCCATTTGAACAGATGTCCAAAGAAGATCTTGATGTATCATCTTCAGGGAAGAAGGACCGGAAAGTTGTCTGGTTAGACAGGGTGAAGGACGACACGAGAAACAGATAAATAGAAGATGACGAGGAAGTTGGGGAGATAGAAACTGATAGCGATAAATATGTGGGATGTGGTGAAAGTTGTACGAATCCCACAGAAAATATATGCTCATCCCTATGTAATGCTGTATTGATCACTATATATCACGAAACACGAACC
Organism: Schistocerca gregaria; assembly: GCF_023897955.1. Taxonomy (NCBI): domain Eukaryota; kingdom Metazoa; phylum Arthropoda; class Insecta; order Orthoptera; family Acrididae; genus Schistocerca; species Schistocerca gregaria. Next base: position 293,023,862 of record NC_064924.1, on the reverse strand, counting down.
CACCAGTATAAAAGGAGGCAGGCAATATTCTGTTGTCAGTAACGAAGGATCGCTCAGAACAGTTCGTTGCTTTCGAACGTGGGCTACTCACTGGATGTCACCTGAGTAAAATATCCATCACGGACGGTTAAACCTTTCTAAGGCTACCCAAGTGGACTGTTGGTGTAAGTGAAGTGGAAACGTGAAGAAACAACCACAGGTAAACCAAGACCATACAGGCCTGATATAGTGTCGTAAAGCAACCTTAGAGCATTGCAGAGAGTGGCTGTCAAAAACTGCATCAAATGTGGAGACGGGAATCTATCCTGGGGTCTGAAGTGATACCTGCAGTCCAGCTACCACAATGACTGTGCGCGCCGAGTGCAGTGCGGTACAATGGTCAAACAGCTCCTCGTAAGTCTCATATTCATCATGGTCGATGCTAGGCTACGCTTCAGGTGATGTAAACAGCAGCGCCACTGGACAGCGGATGACTGGAAACGAATGATTTGCAGTTATGAATCACACAGTACCCTGTGGCAGTCTGATGGAAGGGTTTCGGTTTTATCAATGCCTTCAGAACTTGACCCACCAACATGTGTAGTGCCAACAGTGAAATACAGCGGTGGTAGTCCTACGCTATGTGCGTGTTTTTTCGTGGTTAGTATATGGAGCCCTTTAATGTCTTCAAGAAAACGCTAAATGCGAAAGGACTTTTCTAGTATGTGAGGCAGAACAGCCGTTCGGAAACAATGATTTATGGCATCAGAAACACAATGCACCCTGTCATGAATCAACATCTGTGAGGCAATGGTTTGTGCACTTTAATATGAAATAAACTGGCCTGCCCAGAGTCCCGACCTGAGTCCAATGTGACAGTTTTGGGGTGAGTTAGAACGTCGATTTCGCTCCAGAACCCAATGCTGAACAGCATTACCTTCTCTGGTCTCGGCTCTTGAGGCTGAATACGCTGCCCTTCCCCCAAGACATCCAGTGTCACCAATGGAGCTCAAGCCATTATTAGCCCTTGTTATCACACACTAATAGGAGTTGGAATACTTTTGATGATGATGATGATGATGATATGTGGTTTCCGGGGCGCTCAACTGCGTTGTTACCAACCCCCGTACAAATTCCCAATCTTTTAACTGTCAAGTCTGGCCAGTCCTCCCGAGTAAAGATAAAAATGAGGAGGACAAAACAAACAACCAGGCCCCGGCTGAAGGAAATCCCCGAGCCGGCCGGGAATAGAATCTGCGACCCCATGATCGAGAGGCAGCAACGCCAGCGGCTAGAACATGAACTGCGGACATGGAGTACTCTTGATCAGATAGTATACACGCAGACTACACACAATACCGTCATGTTTGAAAATTGTGTATAATGCACTCCGCCTTCAAGCCACAAGTGGCACCATCGGGACTATCCGACCACCGTGTCTCCCTCAGATGAGGATGCTGATAGGATGGGCGAGTGGTGAGAACACCGCTCTCCCAGTCGTTATGATGTTTTTATTTGACCGGAGCCGCTACTATTCAGTCGAGTAGCTCCTCAATTGGCATCGCGAGGCTGAGTGCACCCCGAAAAATGGCAACAGCGCATGGTGGCCTGATGGTCACCCACCCAAGTGCCGGCAACGCCTGACAGCGCTTACCTTCGGTGATCTGACGGGAACCGGTGTATCCACTGCGGCAAGGACGTTGCCCTTGAAAATTGTGTATGCTGATATAATATTGTAAGGGGATGTTCATTAGTTACGTGGGCTCAAAATGGGTGGGGGTGGGGGAAAGGGATCCAGCAAAATTTCGACAAATCTCATTTAAACGGGTGGCGGGGTGGGGAGGAACAGTGGAAATTCCACGCCAACTTTTTTAATTCAAACGTGTCCAAAATTGAAGCGAAAAAAATTTTGCATGGTTGCGTTAACTGTGTCACCAAACAGTATAAACAAGTGATAGTAAATTACAATGTAAAGAATACAGAACGTAATAATCTGCAATATGCATAATGGTAAAGAGCTGTTCTTCGTTTTTTTCCTAACTTTTCGGATTTGCACACACATTCTGACAACTCCTTAAAGTGCTCAGTATGGGGCATGACCACCTCTAGCACCAATAAAGAGCTGACAACGACGGGACACGCTGTGAATGGTCATCAATCTCATGTTTGAGGCAATAATGCCCATTCTTCCTGCAGAGCTTCTCACAAGTCGTGGAGAGTGGTTGGTGGATGCTGACGTGATTCAACCCGTCTCCCTAGTGCTTCCCAGACATGCTCAATGTGATTCAAATCGCGATAGGGAGCAGGCCACATCATGTGTGCAATATCTTCTGTTTCCAACAAAACATCAGCCACCCGTGCTCTATGAGGTCGGGCTTTATCGTCCATTAAAACGAAGTCTGGCCCCATAACACATCGCAACAATCGCGCATGAGATCCCAAGGTCTCCTCACGGTACCTGACAGCAGATAAATCTTGCTGATTCATCCGTGCAATTTCATGAAGAGGTGTTCGAGTGGTCAATACAATTGCTGCCCACACCGTTAGGGTTCCTCCTCGATATCGGTCTCTTTTCATAATGTTTGGGTCCCGATATCGTGTTACACGTGCCCTCCAGATGCCAATCCGTCGAGAATCACTCTCCAGACCACATCGGGACTCATATCTGAAAAGAACATTGGCCCACCGTTCGACTGTTCAGGTGGCATGTTGACGGCTCCACTCTAGACATTCCCTTCTGTGAAGACACGCCAGAGATAGACAGGAGATCTCCAACAATAAAGGCCACTGTGCTGAAGCTTTCTGTACACCGTTTGCCTCGATACAACACGTCCAGGGGATGCTCCGGGGTCAGATGCCAGTGCAGTGCAATGCAGTACTAAGGCGATACCGCCGTGTCCGTACAGCCAAATAACGATCCACTCTTGTCTCATGTCACACTTGGTCAGCCCTGTTCTGGTCTCCAGGATACAGTTTCGGTCTCTATAAACTGTCGCCTTATCCGAGAAACAACAGAATGATTCACATTAAGCCATCGGGCCACATCAGGTCGCCGCTCTCCTGCTTCGATTGTGGGTGTGGGACTACGCTGCAAACATTACGCCGCTTGATAAGTGACCTGACCCCATTGCTGGGGTGGTTGACCGTTGATTGGAATGCCATCTTCCGCTCAGAATACGATCGCAACGACATTGTTAACGGTTTGTGCGATTATATCGTGAATTAGACACAGAACGGGGAAACAGCCGTTTGTTGTTTTCATTTTGGACACCAGTGTACTTTATTATAATGGATAATATTTTGTTTCATATTATTAATCCCACCTGTCTTTATGATATCTCTGAACTGAACTTAGTCATGTGCGTTCCCGGGATTCTCCAATTTGATACAAGAGCCGCGCAAATGTCAAATTTCATTCAGAGAGTTCTCTACCACGTCGATCGAAATCACTGGGTGGCAATCAGGTAGTCAGTCGTTATATTCTGCAGCGCATATAAAGGTAATGTTACTGTGTCCAACATGAACTTTTACAATCGTTTGTGGAAGGAAGCTAAGCTGAAGTTTACCAACAAGAATTTTCTTAATGATCATATAAATCAAGAGATTAAAAAGCTAAGTAATCACACAGTTCGAAGGAAGTACAAATAAACTTCGTCTTTCATAATCTTAGTAAGTAAAGTCTTGTCATGATACATGGTTTTTTGACAGTATCAGTTAGTGCAGCAGTGACATATGGCGAATATCCGCCTGAACTTATTCATGTTAAGTGTAATATAACACGAACAATGATAATAAATTATGATGATTTGACTTGAAACCAAAAAATGTGTGTGTGTGTGTGTTGTGTATTATGTTTCATGAGCGGCGTAGGCAGCTAAGCGGCAGCGGAAGTAATCTTCCACCTGGGACTGAAAGTTGAAGTCGCTGGACGCAGACGTCTGAGAACCGACGGTCATGAGAAGGAAGAAGATGCCGTAAGCTTCCCTTAGATACTGTGACCTATGTTTTTAATAATGAAATTACGTTTAATAAAAGAAAATGCAATGTTGTAATTCACTCCTGTGTCAGTGTTCGATGTTAACTGTTCTAAAAGAGTCCCGCTTGATGGCAGCTGTACGTTGAAAAACTTACGCAGCAGTCATCTGTGTATGTTCTTACGAAAGAAAACGTCGTGTGTCTGGTAAAAGAAAAGTGTTAAGGATTCAATTATTTTGAAAATTGGTGGATCCAGTTTATTTATACTGCGGTCTGTGAAGATCAAGAAGAGCGGTGATTTTTACTGAATGAAAATTTATATACCTTACGAAGCTGAAAGCAAGCGGTGTTTAATCCAACTTATCGAGTTTACGAGAAGTGATATAAACTGTGAATCTAGGAATGATTTAAAAGCATAGTGATCTGATGGGGTACATCAGTGAAATATCAGTTTCGTCATTCAAGAGGCGTCTAAATGTAGCACAAATTACATAATCATTAATTTCCTGCACTTGAGAATTTTAATACGATTACCAGAGATAACTGTGTTTACGGATCTTGGTGTTAAGTTATCATGGTTCGCATAGTAACGGATAAACGAACAGGAGAGTATCTATGGTCTCAACTCACGTAATTACACCAAAAGATAATTGTTCTGAAGTATTTATAATATTCAATGCTCACAAATGACCGCTAGAGCGGAGTGAACCTCTCTACTAATTTTGGGGTATACTGAGGTGTGGTTAGACGCGACCGGAAATTCCTTGGACTACGAGCTACGTAAGATACGCTCAGCCAGAAGAGTTTTAAGCTTTGATCCCTAATACACCGATAGAGAGATTGCGACGTAACCCGCCCTGAGATGTTAACACATTTAATGTATATGTATACACCTATAAAAGGTCCATAAATTAAAGGTGCGTGTGAACAGCTAATACTATTTCCGTGGAACCTTTTTGTCTGTCTGTCTGTCTGTCTGTCCGTAAGGGTTGGCATGTTTAAAATAAAATGTTTTTACTTATGTGTTAAAAACACTGCTTAATACGCTTTACAAATAAAACATGGTTTTATTAAAGTGTATCATTCATGATATTTTATTTTAAACATTTTGTGGCTGTGAGCTCAGTACTAGTGTATGTAATTATATAAAATATAACAGTAAGCCCACCGGTTGCACTTATTTTTAAAAAATGCATTAAATAGCTTTCGATAGTTCTAAGACTATCTTCATCAGAATGGTAAAAGTTACGTGAAACCACATAACTTTTAAAATTTCAGCAACAACGCTCTCTTCAAATGATATGTTTGCGTTCCATGAGTGTATTATTCATTGTTTAAAAGAAACGAAAAGGGGGGGGGGGGGGGAAAGGGGATCCAAAATATTAAAGGAAGTCCCTCACGTAATTAAGGGGAGGTGTACTACCTTTGGTTCAAAAAACAGATTTTTTGAAATTGCATTTTTGGATCCATAAAAGTGTTTAGAATCCACCCCTGAAACGGTTTTCCCGAATACGGAACGGAAATGTTTGTTATTCGCGGTTGAACAAAAAAATGTACCTACCTGAAATCGGCCTTTTTCACGAACCAGTTTTTTTCTCTCTCGGAGGACGAGTTATTGTACCGGTGTTTGGGAAGAAACACACAAAATTCAAATGAAAGTTTGAACGCGTGTGTTTGGAAGTTAGCTCCCAGGCATTTGCATTCTAGTGCGAAGACTGTGGAAATTGCGACTTTCCTAGCAGTGAGCAGCTTCAACGAAGGGCATTCAGAAAATATGAAGACCATGACAATGATGGACGTCACCCTGAGACTCCATTCGACGCATTCGGACGACCACCGGATTCAAGCGGCCGAAAACCGCTTGTCACCGGCCGTACGAGCGGCTCTGGAGCAGCGCAGGATGGCCCAGATCGAGCAGAACGCCCTCTATGAGGAAGATGAACGACTAGTTTATGGACCCGGAATAGCAGATTGAACGTACGTTGCGTAACATTGCATTTATATGTAGTCAAAACTTCAAACGCGTTTTTCTCGAAATGACGATTTTTCATCGCGCGGTATGGTAACTTCAAATCTACAGAACCGATTGGCATGATTCTTTGTTTCCGACGAAGCTAACTAAATTGTCGAGGATTTGTACCACTTTTATTCCGATCCATTAACTATAAATATTTTTACTTGGCAGACGAAGTCGAAAAATCGATGAAAAAACCTCATTTTTTTCAAATGGCCGCCAGTTTGTTTCATACAGTCCAAATAACTTCAGCGAGGTACAACTCCTAAAGAATCTTATATACTTCGCTAACGTCAACTCAATTTTGATTTCAGACGAGCCGGCTGACCTGTGACATACCGCGCGTGGAGGTCTACATCGTAATTTTGTTTCGTTCCGACGGCACTCCCGCCTTTGCTCTTCGACATTTCCAGCCGAAAAAATTCCAGTTTGTAGAGGAAATATCAATAAACATTTTGAGCAAATTGACATTGATATCTATAACACACTCCGAGAAAAAAATTCTAAAAGAACATGTTTTTTTTCGGGACAAAGATAGTAAACCTCCCCTTAATGAACGTCCGCTAAACAACATGTGGTATCATAAACAAAAGAAGTCAACAAAATTCGCAGGTCTGCTCACGTCAGAGGAGCTATGACTATCAGTTTGTTATTTACATTCTTAGAGGGTCGATGCCAAACTTGTACAGCGCACTGATCATCAGCAATACCCCTTACCTGTCGTAATACGTTGTTACCCCCGCGTACATGACTGCGTCGCCTGTTTATAGCCTCATAAAAAGTACAGAGCGCATACGCCAGCCCGTTTCTGAATATCGTCGTACATGCCACAGCTGTTCATCAAACGTTCCTTTTTACGGGTGCATCTGCAAGCTTCCGAAAGTCTGCGGAAGACGCACCGAAAGCAAAGCGGTCTGTTGAAATATGGTAATCGTTCCCGTTGCCTGAATAAAATTGTAGCGGTGCGGACACTTACAATGTTTTACAGATATGCGACGAAGCTTGCGTCATAAATAAGCGAGGCACATCTGGGTCCGGCACTAAAAGCGCATGTATCGCGTTTTAGCGGAGCAGACCCGCCGCTCCTCCCCCCTCCCCCCCCCCCCCCCCCCCCCTCCCGCCGACAGAGCGGTGAAAACGTCCTAGATGACAACTGGAGGATAGACGACGCGCCGCCGAATAGGAGTAGGCGGGGATAGGCAGACCGTGGAGATGAATAGTGGGGACGTGCGCTAGGAAGCGCCGCAGCGCGGGTCCGGCCGAGAGCGGTGATTTACAACTACAGCGGCCCGGCAGTCCATCGCGCGACCTGCGAGCACGCAGCCTCTTTAATTATAGCCCGGAAATTCCAGTCCTAAATCTGCTCTCGCGGCACAATATTCGCGTCGTGCCGTGAGAACGATACCATCTCGCTAATGGAATTTCGGGACCGCGCGGAGATCTGAATTAAATATCTTGCGCCCATTGTCTGGTGCTCCAAGCTAGCGCCCGACGCGAAAGCGACCGAGTTCGAACCGGGGAATTCCCCTATTGAAGTTCGCGGAAGGGAAATGAGCTGGTGTGTTGTATCCAGGCAGCTGGTAGCACAGTCTTCGTTAATGAGCCTAACTTACTTTTGCCGGCCAGAGTGACCGAGCGGTTCTAGGCGCTACAGTCTGGAACCGTGGGACCGCTGCGGTCGCAGGTTCGAACTCTGCCTCGGGCATGGATGTGTGTGATGTCCTTAGGTTAGTTAGGTTTAAGTAGATCAACGTTCTAGGGGACTGATGACCTCAGAAGTTAAGTCCCATAGTGCTCAGAGTTATTTGAACCTAACCTAGTTTGAATAGGATTTTTCGTTGGATGGGGGGCAACAGAAATAATATACCTTTCAAATTAAATAATTATTGTCCTCTCACTCTAAGTTTTAGGATTCATTTGAAAAGTGGAAGAGGTAAACGTTGTAAGTGCCAACTCCCACATTTCTCACGAGAATGAAAAACAATTTATCTCTGTTCATAACTGATTTGTATTAAAAAGTTTGGACAACTGCTCGTACGACTCGCATGCTGGGGGTTCCGCAAATACTGGGAATCGATGATCTCGACGATTTTTGTCTGTTACAGATATCGATACTGGCAAGATATCGATACTAGGAATCCCAAGACTTTCTCGAAAGTTTTAATTTCAAGTTCAAATTTTTTATATAATTTCGCATTCACTATTGTAATTTTTCGTCCAACTTATTAATTTTGGAGTTCTATTAACATGCTACGCTAACTAGCAATTGCAGACGCCTTGACTTTATCTGCTCTCGTCCCTGTTTGCATTACTGCTAAGATCTGTCAGAAGTCTCCAGAGACGAAAACGGTATAGCCCGCCATGGGAGTATTCTTGTTACGCAAATGTCGAATTGTTCTGTGTAACGCTACAATGGATAGTTTAAGGGTTATCAAAACCTCATCCTAAAGAACAAGCGCGCAGTCCTGCATCAATTACCAGTACAGCTTTGCTCTGAAACATTATGGATGCCGTATATATATATATATATATATATATGAGAGGCAGCCGGACGGTCCATCGCCTTCACCGCTAGGTGACAGAGGCATTTCTTTCACAGCGAATTTCATTTCCTCGTAGATCAGCCAATTAGCCCGAATGTTTTGTGAACTACACACACGAATCTTCCTTGTGAATCACACTACCTTTTACTGAAAACTAGATCAAAATCACACTCGTTCCTGAGATTTTGGCGAATCACAAATGCAATGTAAGTTTGTGAAGGTAAAAAAATTAATGTGACATAATTTTACATATTTGCATAATTTATTTTACCTGTACTGTGAAACCTTGCTTGTTCAGTAAGTTCATGGTTCTACGTCAATGCGAAGTACCATTTAAGTTTTGATGAGTGAGTTGCTAACTAAAAAAATTTGCCATGTCATTTGACTGCATTGACTTAAAAGCTAAAATTTTTTACATCGACAAGGGACCGTAGACCTTAGTATGTGAGATTTTTTTGAACATGATACCTCAACCCGTTCCTGAAAAAAAGGGATTTCTAAGGATACAGGTAGTGTGACCTATAAGGGTTCTACTCTTACTGACTATGGTACGAAACCATAAAAATTGAGATGATGTTTTGATACCACGCAATTATCCTGCTCATTGCATCACCGCAAAATAATGATACAAACTAGAAGATCAATAGTTTGTTAACAACGTTTTAGGTGCTATACCAGGAAACGAACTGGTCTGTAAGTGACAATAAGAAAGATTTTACAAGCTGATCCTTGTAAAGAAACCAACAACCAGAAACTTTTCATAGATCTAATTATTCACACTAGTATCACTTTTACCGGTTCCAAACCGACAGGTTATCTTCAGACTGGCGTTCACGTTTATATTATACTTGTTTACATTAGTTGTTGGCTGTTCATTGTCCATTGATCAAGCTGTCAGTTCTAAACCGGTAAAGGGCGCTATTTGTGTGGATAAACAGCATTATTAGCAGTGGCTGATTGCTATTTTCTCCTTTGCAAAAATCGACTTCTAAGTACTATCTTACGGGCACCTAGAACCAATCAGTTTCCTGGTATTGTAATTAGAGCGTTCTTAATGAAGCATTTATTTTCTGATTTATATAATTTTTTCCGGTGATGTGGTACGCAGCGTAACTCTGTGGGAACAAAATATCTTATCAATTTTGTGGATAGAAATCAGTTATGTACAAACAGAGATAACTTGTTTTTCATTCTTCTGACAAATATAAGATCTGGCACTTAGTACATTTTCCATTTCCACTCTTGAAATAAACAATAAAATCTTTTTAAAAAAGCGGTAGTTATTTCATGCAAGAAGTTTGAATGCCTTGTAGGCAATCTCGTCATATACAAGGATTTCATATCAAGTGTGTTTATTTGTAACTTACTCAGTGAAAGGAATATTTGAGGTGGGAAAAGTAAGAAACGCTATACTCTCTCTGCGAAGATTATTTAGTTATTTTCCAGAGAGTTACAGCAACAAGCTACAGCTTTTTAAAACAGAACTTCATTTTCATTCAATAATGTAGCTGACGCATTTAAAGCAACTGTGTACAAAACAATTTAAATCAACTATCCATCAATTTTAGTTAGGGAGCTCAGATGGAAACCCAGTTCTAAGCAAAGAAGGGAAATCAGAAAGGTGGAAGGAGTATATAGAGGGTCTGTACAAGGGAGATGTACTTGAGGACAATATTATGGAAATGGAAGAGGATGTAGATGAAGATGAAATGGGAGATATAATACTGCGTGAAGAGTTTGAAAGATCACTGAAAGACCCCCGTCGCAACAAAGCTCCGGGTGTAGACAACATTCCATTAGAACTACTGACAGCCTTGGGATAGCCAGTACTGACAAAACTCTACCCTCTGCTGAGCAAGATGTATGAGACAGGCGAAATACCCTCAGACTTCGAGAAGAATATAATAATTCCAATCCCAAAGAAAGCAGGTGCTCACAGATGTGAAAATTACCGAACTATCAGTTTAATAAGTCACAGCTGCAAAATACTAATGCGAATTCTTTACAGACGAATGGAAAAACTAGTAGAATCCGACCTCGGGGAAGATCAGTTTGGATTCCGTAGAAATGTTGGAACACGTGTGGCAATACTGACCCTACGAATTATCTTAAAAACTAGATTAAGGAAGGGCCAACCTACGTTTCTAGCATTTGTGGACTTAGAGAAAGCTTTTGACAATGTTGACTGGAATACTCTCTTTCAAATTCTGAAGGTGGCAGGGGTAAAATACAGGGAGCGAAAGTCTATTTACAATTTGTACAGAAACCAGATGGCAGTTATAAGAGTCGAGGGATATGAAAGGGAAACAGTGGTTGGGAAGGGAGTGAGACAGGGTTGTAGCCTCTCCCCGATGTTATTCAATCTGTATATTGAGCAAGCAGTGAAGGAAGCAAAAGAAAAGTTGGAAGTAGGTATTAAAATCCTTGGAGAAGAAATAAAAACTTTGAGGTTCGCCGATGACATTGTAATTCTGTCAGAGACGGCAAAGGACTTGGAAGAGCAGTTAGACGGAATAGACAGTGTCTTGAAAGGAGGGTATAAGATGAAAATCAACAAAAGCAAAATGAGGATAATGGAATGTAGTTGAATTAAGTCGGCTGATGCTGCGGGAATTAGATTAGGAAATGAGACACTTAAAGTAGTAAAGGAGTTTTGCAATTTGGGGAGCAAAATAACTGATGATGGTCGAAGTAGAGAGGATATAAAATGTAGTTGGCAATGGCAAGGAAAGCGTTTCTGAATAAGAGAAATTTGTTAACATCGAGTATAGATTTAAGTGTCAGGAAGACATTTCTGAAAGTATTTGTGTGAAGTGTAGCCATGTATGGAAGTGAAACATGGTCGATAAATAGTTTGAACAAGAAGAGAATAGAAGCTTTCGAAATGTGGTGCTACAGAAGAATGCTGAAGATTAGATGGGTAGATAACATAACTAATGAGGAAGTATTGAATAGGAATGGGGAGAAGTTTGTGGCACAACTAGACCAGAAGAAGGGATCGGTTTGTAGGACATATTCTGAGGCATCAAGGGATCACCAATTTAGTATTGGAGGGCAAGAATCATAGAGGGAGACCAAGAGATGAATACGCAAAGCAGATTCAGAAGGATGTAGGTTGCAGTAGGTACTGGGAGATGAAGAAGCATGGACAGGATAGAGTACCATGGAGATCTGCATCAAATCAGTCTCGGGACTGAAGACCACAACAACAACAACAAATATGGAAGCATAAGAAAAGCCTGTTCGCTTCAAAGACAGAGGCCTCTTCTAACGCTAATCGGTCGTGGGAGAAGGAAAGTGGAGTTACAATGTTGAAGCGCTTTTAACTTTTCTGACATTGCTAATGGTGGCATTACTCGAGGTGACGCCACAGGAATCTAGGTGTATCCACACGCAACTTCGGTGACGCCACTCGAGTGGCATGTATAAAAGCTCGGATTGTGGAAGATGGGGGAGTAACTCAGCCTCGTTCTTTTGAAAGGAACCATCCAAAAAAAAAAAAAAATGGCTCTGAGCACTATGGGACTTAATTTCTGAGGTCATCAATCCCATAGAACTTAGAACTACTTAAACCTAACTAACCTAAGGACATCACACACATCCATGCCCGAGGCAGGACTCGAACTTGCGACCGTAATGATCGTGCGGTTCCAGACTGTAGCGCCGAGAACCGCTCGGTCACCCTGGTCGGCGGAACCATCCCAGCATTTGGCTTAGGCGGTCTGGGGAAACTACAGGAAGTGTAAATCGGAATAACAGGACTGGGATTTGAATCGCCATCTTCCCGAATGCGAGTCTAGTGCTTTACCGCTGCGCTGCCTCGCTCGGTACTTTGGACTCGAATAATCGCCGACAGACTACGCCCGTTGACGGATGAGAGTGCTTTGACACGAGCGGCCACGAAGCGGCACAAGATGAATCGCCGCTGTCAAAGCCTGCGAAAGCCGACACGCACTGCAGACCGGCCCTTTTCGGTTTTGCCGGCGTAATCGGAAGAGTTTTTGCAGCCAATTTGAGAAGAACGGTGCTCAGTCTAATTGGATCCGCAATCGAGTGTAATTGTTCGTGACGGTCGAATTCCGAATCCCTTCATAATGCACGGGGGAAATTGAAAGCGCGACGGATACGGGATGCGCCGCATACCGGAGAGCGAGAGCGAGAGAGGAGCGTGCAAGTTAATTGCCATTCACCCAGTCAGACACGATACAAAAAGATGAAAGAACGGCGAATTCCGGCGACGAATCGGCAGGACGCGACGCGTGGCCAGCCGTGGCCGGATCCGGGAACCGGGCCGACAGATTGACTGCGTCACGTCAGCTCTTCGCTCCTGTAGCAGCTAATTAAATTTGTCATTTGGCAAAGTTACAATTGAAAGCGGGTGAAACTGACAGGGAATGTGTGTGTGTGTGTGAGAGAGAGAGAGAGAGAGAGAGAGAGAGAGATCGCGGTACTTTACGCGATTGGATGGAATCCCGACGGTGGTGAGTATTGGGTAGCCGTTTCGCCCGTTTGTGAAGCGGATTCCGATTAACGTAATGCGTTCGGCGCGGCGCCCGCGAGTGAGGCAGAGCACGCCGGCTTGCATTTCGCAGGCGCTACGAAGTCGTTTCCCATAAGAGCACGTCCGCCGATTAACTTCGAGTAATTACTGTCGACGATGCCGAGGAGACGAGGAGTTTTCCGAGGAAAGATTACAAGTGGTTCTCATAATCAAGGTCAAAGGGCAATTCGTGTCATTTACTACATTACAAAAAATGACTCGAAGCACTATAGGACATCTGAGGTCATCAGTCCCCTAGACTTAGAACTACTTAAACATAACTAAACTAAGGACATCACACACATGCATGCTCGATGCTCGAGGCAGGATTCGAACCTGCGATCGTTGCAGCAGCGCGGTTCCGGACTGAAGCGCCTACAGCCGCTCGGCCACAGCGGCCGACTCCTACACTACGTCTTACGATATGTGGCAGAGGGTCCTTTGTGTGCGGCTTTGACTTCACCGTTTATCTATACCAGTCACGAAAGATCAGTGGGAGGAACGATTATTGGTAAGCCTCCATGTGTGAGCTCGAAACAATCTAATTTTACTTTTACGGTTTTTTCGTGGGATTTACGTAGGCTGAAGACAAAATGTTGGTTGACTCTTCTTGGAACGTACCCACACAACCGGAATTTCAACAGTAAACTCCGACCTGAGGCCGAACACCTCTCTTCTAGCGTCTACCACTGAAGTTAAATGAGCATCTATGTGACGCTTTCGTGCTTACTAAATGCACCTGATACATACTGATCTTCTTACCGTCTTCTCTATTTCCTCTACCAGCCCTATTTAGTACGGGTCCCAGATTCTACATCTACATATATACTCCGTTAGCCACTAAGCGGTGTGTGGCGGAGGGCACAATTCGCGCCAAAGTCATATTCCCCTCTCCTCTGTTCGACTCAGGGATCGCGCAAGGGAAAAAACGACTGAATGCCTGAGCATGAGCTCTAATTTCCCTTATCTTTGAATGGTGATTATTGTGCGATTTGAACGTTGGTGGTAATAATATACGCTCTACATCTTCGGCAAAGATCTGATTTCGGAATTTAGTGAGCAGCCCCTTCCGTTTAGCGGGTCGTCTATGTGCAAGTGTGTCCCACTTCAAACTTTCTATGAAATCTGTAACGCTCTCGCAATGGCTAAATGTACCAGTCACGAATCTTGCCGCTCTTCTTTGGACCTTCTCAATCTCTTGAATCAGACCCAACTGGTAACGGTCCCATACAGACGAACAATACTCTAAGACTGGACGAACTAACGTATTGTAAGCAATTTCCTTTGTTGAAGGATTGCATCGCTTTAGGATTCTACGAATAAACCGCAATCTAGAGGTTGCCTTCGTCGTTACTTGTGTAATCTGATCATTCCATTTGAGATCATTTCGAATAGTCACACCCAGATACTTGACGAATGTTAGCGCTTCCAAAGACTGTGCATTTATTTTGTACTCGTACATTAATGGGGTTTTTCTCCTTGTTATACGCAGCAGGTTACACTTACTAATAATGAGAGATAACTGCCAGTCATTACACCACGCATTTATTTTCTGCAAAGCCTCATCGATTTGTTCATTACTTTTCTGTAGACTACAACATCATCGGCAAACCGTGTAAGCCGCTGTCAATACCATCAACCAGATCGTTTATGTAAATTGTGAAAAGCAGCGGACTTATTACGCTGCCCTGGGGCAAGTTACACTTGTTTCTGTTGAAGCCACCCCATTCAGGACGATGTACTGCTCTCTGTCTGTTAGAAAACTTTCTATCGAACCGCATATGTCATCGGATAGACCGTAAGCGCGCACACTTTTTGGAGCAAGTGACAGTGCGGAACTGAGGCTAACGCCTTTCGAAAATCGAGAAATATGGCATCCACCTGGGAGCCGGTATCTGCAGCCTGTTCTATGTCATGCAGAAAGAGGGCCAGCTGTGTCTCGCATGACCGTGCTAGTTTCTGCAGATGAGCTTTTCACAGTCTAGAGAGGTCATGATGTCTGAACACAAAATATGCTCCAAGATGATTGACGAGCAGTAATCAAGTATTGGTTGAATGAGGGTATTTTGAGCTACTTCCTTTGCAGGTGGACTACACATCCTAATCTGCCTTACCTGCTCATAGTTTTATGTCACCGTTCCACCTTAAATTGTTCGGTACACAAACTCAGATACTGAATAGATATGACTGCAGAACAGTAGTTTGAAGTAGTCCTGTAGTCTTACAATCATGAGTCTTATTGTCTAGTACCCGTTACATTTCCAGAATGAAATTTTCATTCGGCAGCGGTGTGTGGACTGACAAGAAACTTCCTGCTAGATTAAAACTGTGTACCGGATTGAGGCACAAACTCGGGACTTTTGCCTTTCGTGGGCAAGAGATCACCAAGAGAGCTACCCACGCACGACTCACGACCCGTCTACACAGCTTTACTTCCGTTAATTGGAGCGTAGGAGATGAGGTATTGGCGGAAGTAAGGCTGTGACGACGGGACGTTAGTCGTATTTGGCTAGCTCAGTTGGTGAGCACTTGCCCGTGATAGGTAGCGATCCCAAGTTCCAATCTCGATCCGGTACACAGTTTTTTCTACAGGAAGTTGTACGTTCCACTTCCTTATTTTGAGTGTCAACTGCGAATTGTTGCACGGAGCGTTGGCCTAGAGCTTCTTCCTGCATTTTGATACAATTTTCTAGTGTTGCGACTTCTCTGTGTTCAACATCATCCGTAGAAAGCCTTATGGTACTTCCGACTGATTTACCCACTACATCTTCAACATCAGGAAAATAGCCTTACGCTACTTCCGATTTTATGCACACTAATATATATAAATCGCCCTTGTATAGACCCTCTATATACTCCTTCCACCTTTCTGCTTTCCCTTCTTTGCTTAGAACTGGTTTTCCATCCGAACTCTTGATATTCATACAAGTGGTTCTCTTTTCTCCAAAGGTCTCTCTAACTTTCCCCTGAAGGCATTATCTACCTTACCCCTAGTGATATACGCCGCTACATCCTTACATTTGCCCTCTAACCATCCCAAAGCAGACACACACACACACACACACACACACACACACACACACACACACACACACACACACACAAAAGTAAACTTATTTTCGGAAATGCATAGTTCACTATTTTTCGACATAGTTGCCAAGTTTGTTCAAACACGTATCATACCTCTCAACCATTTTTATAACACCCTCTTCATAAAAACCTGCCGCCTGCTCCGATGACGTTGTAAAGCACTGATCACTACACGTCAGGAAATTTGTTTGAGAGACCTGTTGTTGTGAATCGCCCGTTCTCACGAATCCTCACTTCCAAATGGTGCAAATGCCTCGGAGCACTATGGGACTTAACTGTTGAGGTCATCAGTCCCCTAGAACTTAGAACTACTTAAACCTAACTGATCTAAGGGCATCACACACATCCATGCCCGAGGCAGGATTCGAACCTGCTACCGTAGCGGTCGCGCGGTTCCAGTCTGTAGCGCCCAGAACCGCTCGACCAGCCTGGCCAGCAGTCCTCGCTTCAACTGAAGCTACCAAACCGTCTGTAATCAAAGAAGGGCGACCGGAACGGTCCTCATCATGGACGTTGTCACGGCCATCTTTGAATTCTCGTACCCAGTTACGCACTTTGCTTTCACTCATAACAGTATCCTCGTCACTTCGCAAATCTGTCGATGAATTTCTGCAGCAGACAGGTTCCTTGCTGACAAAAACCGTATCACTGAGCGACCCTCACACGCGGCGGGCGAGTTGATAGACTTAAACATTTTGAAAGCACAGAACAGAACTGTACAGGTTAGCTACAGAGCTGAAACTCAGCACAGTTTTTCCCGAGGCATGTCGGTACACGACGCACGCACTCGTTGCGGTATCCGCATGAACTACTAGTGTCTTCAACAAAACGGACCTAAATTAAAAAAAAACACACCCCGTATATACCTAGTGCATAAAATCCGAGGTACCGTAAGGCATTTTTCTAGATTTTGAAGATGGTTCAGTGTTGTTACTATCTGAGGCCTGGAGAAAAACCCTGTAGAACTACCACTAATAATAACAAATTAAACCTTGAATTAATAAATATCTGATACTTCCTGGCAGATTAAAACTGTGTGCCCGACCGAGACTCGAACTCGGGACCTTTGCCTTTCGCGGGCAAGTGCTCTACCAACTGAGCTACCGAAGCACGACTCACGTCCGGTACTCACAGCTTTACTTCTGCCAGTATCCGTCTCCTACCAGAATTTGCAAAACAAAATTTATTTATGGAAATATACAGTACAATCACCAACAAATTTTACATATTTACATACACCTTTGCCTTTAACCGAAATGAATACAGATTCGTTAACAGATATTTTCCTCCTGTTACGAGTATACAATGACAAGGAAGAAGGAGAGACATATGCAGATTTACCAAAATCCTTATTAGCCAATTCCGAAATATGGTAAGTGCGAAAGGCAATAATGTCTCTGTCAACAAAACTTTCAAGTCCAGCAACACTAGGTACTACAGTACCTCCTCGAACAATGGCAACAGTAAACCATCCGTTACCATGACCAAACGTATCGTTTATAAACTAAAATTCAGTCTACAACCGACGAAAACAGCAGGACCATCCAGCAGAGCTTGTGCAGCGACAGACTTAACTGGAATACGATTCTTCTTGTCTCTAGCTGTTGTAGCAAATTCGATGTTCTCGATGGTCTTGTAGACTGGTAATAAATATCTAAGGACAATAGCACCCATAGTTGTTACCGTCAAAAGTCATACACGGAATAAATAGCTTGTCAGTTTCACTTTTAAGAAAAGTGGGGCTTTCAAGAGCGTATTAGAAACGTTCCACATCAGTTTTGCGTTCGGACAAGTAGGAACTCGTCACATCAATTCATTTTAACACTTCTCCAAATTCGAAATACGAATCACACGCTGAAGTGGTTTAAACGTGAATCAATATAATTTCTCGTATTAGTACAGCAGCTGCTAGCGAAGTAACGATTTGCGATGTACAGGGCATCCCTCCCAAAAGTCGCTAGGTACATTTTCTCCAAATACAAGACACAACTATTTCAGTTTACAGTATTTTAAATGAACTGAATCTATTCCGGTGAGTGCGCGTTCTCTTTGGCGGCTGTCCTCTGATGGTGTCCTATTCCAGAGGTCGGGGTGGGCACAGCGGCGCCGATTTACTTACTTCGCTCTTTCTGTAAATTTTTAATACGGTTGGAGGTAAAATCTCTCTTTCACCCCCCCCCCCCCCCACCCCATCTTACAATTCTGGATCGTGGTTGTCTTCTCAGATGCATCTGCATTAAACAGTATTCTGAAGTAGACAGATGGGTTAGCTATTAAAGTAAATTAATACGGTCACAATAAGCGGACCATTACCGAGTGTTCAGGTCATCGCACAGTACGAGGTAGTAACTGACATTAGGTACTTACGTTACAGGTACGTTGCTAGTCGTTGCAGCAGGTGCGGCCACTGGCGGCTCACCTGTAACAGAAGACGGGCCGTTCGTGAGACGATGCGCTGCGTGAGGAACGCTAGGCTGCACTGTACTGCAGCCTGTCAGGGGGACACACAGGACCAGGGAGAGCCCCCCGTCTCTTCCTGTGAGTCAGCACCCGCGGCCTACTCTCCATGCCCCACACACCTCGCGCCTCAGGTGTCTATGTTTCCTCCCACCCTGACCACAGCCGCCCTCTCTGGGATTCCGCCCTCCGCGTCAAACAACGAACGGATTTCCGCCCTTCCCAACAGGTGCTTTTCAATGATTCATTTTGGCCAACTGGCGCATGTCGGGCATGCAGCAAAGTATCGAATTGCGACGTAGAGCGCGTCCGTTCCTCCTAAGTCTCGTCAGGTTCATTTTCTCTGGGTGTTTCGGCAGATAATTGCAATTTCGTTTTGCAATGTATGGCTGGAGGCAGCTCTGACAAATACGACTCATTGTATCTCTCATGCGGCGCCCTATGTAGCCGGAAAACGTCGCTTTGTTATCTGTTACGAACAAAACGAACTTTAGCGCGGAATTTTACTTGTCCCCCCGAAACAGAGACTCCGAATTAATATAGTGAACACAGTAGGTAATGAACTGCAGATTAAAACTGAAGAAACTGCAAAAAGGTGGGAATTTAAGGAGATGGGACCTGGGTAAACTGACAGAACCAGAGGTTGGAGAGAGTTTCAGAGAGAGCATTAGGGAACGATTGACAAGAATGGGGGCAAGAAATACAGTAGAAGAAGAATGGGTAGCTTTGAGGGATGAAGTAGTGAAGGCAGCAGAGGATCAAGTAGGTAAAAAGACGAGGGCTAGTAGAAGTAGTTGGGTAACAGAAAATGATATTGAATTATAATATAAAAATGCAATAAATGAAGCAGACAAAAAGGAATACAAACGTCTGAAAAATGAGATCGACAGGAAGTGCAAAATGGCTAAGCAGGGATGGTTAGAGGACAAATGTAAGGAGGTACAGGCATATATCACTAGGGGTAAGATAGATACTGCCTACAGGAAAATTAAAGAGACCTTTGGAGAAAAGCGAACCACTTGTATGAATATCAAGAGCTCGGATGGAAACCCAGTTCTAAGCAAAGAAGGGAAAGCAGAAAGGTGGAAGGAGTATATAGAGGGTCTATAAAAAGGCGATGTACTTGAGAACAATATTATGGAAATGGAAGAGGATGTAGATGAAGACAAAATGGGAGATATAATACTGCGTGAAGAGTTTGACAGAGCACTGAAAGACTTGAGTCGAAACAATGCCCCGGGAGTAGAAAACATTCCATTAGAACTACTGATAGCATTGGGAGAGCCAGCCCTGACAAAACTCTACCATCTGGTGAGCAAGATGTATGAGACAAGCGAAATACCCTCAGACTTCAAGAAGAATATAATAATTCCAATCCCAAAGAAAGCAGGTGACAGATGTGAAAATTACCGAACAATCAGTTTAATAAGTTACAGCTGCAAAATAATAACACGGATACTTTACAGACGAATGGAAAAACTGGTAGAAGCCGACCTCGGGGAAGATCAGTTTGGATTCGTAGAAATGTTGGAACACGTGAGGCAATACTGACCCTACGACTTATCTTAGAAAGGAAAGGCAAACCTACGTTTCTAGCATTTGTAGACTTAGAGAAAGCTCTTGACAATGTTGACTGGAATACTCTATTTCAAATTCTGAAGGTGGCAGGGGTAAAATACAGGGAGCGAAAAGCTATTTAAAATTTGTACAGAAACCAGATGGCAGTTGATACAGTCGTGGGACGTGGAAGGGAAGCAGTGGTTGCGAAGGGAGTGAGACAGGGTTGTAGCCTATCCCCGATGTTATTCAATCTGTATATTGAGCAAGCAGTAAAGGAAACAAAAGAAAAATACGGAGTAGGTATTATAATCCATGGAGAAGAAATAAAAACTTTGAGGTTCGCCGATGACATTGCAATTCTGTCAGAGACAGCAACGGATCTGGAAGAACAGTTGAATACAATGGACAGTGTCTTGAAAGGAGGATATAAGATGAACATCAACAAAAGCAAAACGAGAATAATGGAATGTAGTCGAATGAAGACGCGTCATGCTGAGGGAATTAAATTAGGAAATGAGACACTTAAAGTAGTTAAGGAGTTTTGCTATTTGGGGAGCAAAATTGCTGATGATGGTCGAAGTAGAGAGGATATAAAATGTAGACTGGCAATGGCAAGGAAAGCGTTTCTGAAGAAGAGAAATTTGTTAACATGTCATCGACAGTTCCTGTCTCTCTGAATCTCCTCCATGTCCGAACAACATCGCTTTGGTTCAATCCTAGAGCCTGGACACTTCTCTTGTTGAGGGGTCTTCCTGTCACGAAGTAACAATGCGGACGCGATCGAAGAGAGAGAGAGAGAGAGAGAGAGAGAGAGAGAGAGAGAGACAGTTGAATGAATAATGACGCATCTGCCAGTCTGCCGGCTGAGATTATATTCCACAATATTCCAGAGACGGGACGAAGTAGCAGGCGCAGTGAGCGACATGCATATTACGCGGCGCGACTGCAGTGGTTCTGCTCGCTGCTCTCTGCGGACCTGCCGCAACCCCGCAGTGCAGCGGGGCGCGGAGAATAAATAGTGGGGCGAGAGGCGGCCTCTCCTACCGTAAGTAGCAGGCGTCTCGTGAAAGTTGCACGAGGACGCGCGGGCATTACTCCATAGCCCTGCGCCGGATTAAGCCCCAGAAGGGTCCCGGCTGTATAACGGGTAGCCGCCAGCCAAGTTAGGGCCCTGAGCTACAAACCAAACACCGGCCACTAAGGACGAGTAACGGCCGAGGGTAAGTCCGCGAAATATGTGCAGCCGTAGCTACCTCCAGCGGAGAGCGCAAGTCTGGGAGAGCCACCCTATATTCCCTCTGCGAGGCACGCTCCATCATAGACGCTGTATGTGTGCACGATGTTACCAGCCAAGCGGATGTATAGGAATATGTCTTTCCTCATACAGAGTGTAGCAGAACGATACGACCACATTCCTCACACAGGTGGAATGCGTCACAGCCGGAATGTTCTACATTCAGTGATATGACAGCAAAGCTGCAAAGTCTAGTAAATATGGACTCTAAAAAGCATACCTGAAGAACGACGAGCACTTTTTAGTGGGAGATATGTTTCACAGTAGCGAAGATTGTCAGTCCTTCATATAATTATTCAATGAAAATTTAAAACGCTGCTACACCCAAATCATTAAGAGGTATAAAGTTACGTTAAAAGTTTAACACAGTAAGACAAGTATTAGAGTCAGAAACTGTGTAACTCGCCGCACGCAAATACCCAGACTACACTGACGGAAAAATGTCTCGACACCAAGAAGGCGTTGTGCGACATGACAAAAGTTGGCAGGCGCATTTCTACTACCATTACTGCTGCTATTTATTCAAATTTCGCGTCACTCCTCAAGAGTGGCGCTAGTTGCACCACCGTGAGATCGCAAACCAGGTAACAGATTTGCTTTAATTGCACACACTGACGGTTGTAAGTGTTAGCTACCTTTGACATGGGACGTGGTGAGTTGATGTTAGAGAAGAATCCCTTTAAGGCGACAAATGTGCCATTATCAACGCCTCACTGAGTTAAGGTGAGGTAGTGTAATAAGGCTATGAGAAGCTGGATGTTCCTTCTTAAGACTTGGCAGGAATGCAGCCACCGTAAAGGAATGCTGGCAGCGGTGGTCACGATCGCAAGAGAACAGGTCTCCAGACGGCCATGTGGCGCGCCGTGTTCGGTGTATAGCTCTAGCACAGGGGTCTCCAAACTTTTTAGCCCGCGGGCCACATTGCCTCCTCTACGATGTCATCAGGGCCAAGATCTACCTAGTGGAATTAAAGTACCCTAGCACTCATTGAGCACCGTAATGTAAGGCTAAAGGAAAGATGAAATCGCAAAAATCTAAGGTTGTGGGAATAGCTAGCACTGAAACGAGCTACGATTTTTATTTAATTACATAATTTTGATTGGTGAACGTACCTGACCGAAATTCTGGCATATTTTATTCTGGCGAATTTTATCGACAAAAAAGTATGTCACTGCACATTCTTCACGAAAGCGTTCTGCAAAGTTAACGAAATCTCAAAATCATTGTTAGCAACACTTTTACTGCAAGACGTAACAGAGGTACAGTATGTCAACGCATTGTTATTTCAGGCGGCGCAGCAATAAGTTTAGTTATGTAGTCTTGCAGCGAGTAGCAGAGCCAATGTCGCGGTGTATTGGTCACGATAGGCCTCGAACCTCAGTTGTGGGCAGTATAGGTACCACCTCAAATATTTGGCGGGCGGGATACCGGGGATGTTCGGCTAGATATTGCGGGCCAGTTTGCCGGCCCTCGCGGGCCGTAGTTTAGAGACCCCTGCTCTAGCGCATCCTACTGCATATGTAGCAGCAATATGAGCAGCAGTTGGCACCTCAGTAACATAATGAATTTCCAAAAATCGATTACTTCAAGGACAACTCCGAGCCAAACACCCTGTACCGTTCAGTCCACTGACCCCCAAACACCTCCATTTGCCACTTAAGTGGTGCCATTGGAGGGGAGGGCGGAGGTCTGTTTATTTTCTGATGAATTGCTACTTCTGCCTTGGTGGCAGTGATGGCTCTGAGTTGGTTAGGAGGCCATCTGAAGGCCTGCATCGAACCTGTCTGCGTGCTATACACACTGGACCTACACCTGGCGTTATGATCTGGGGTACGATTTCGTATGACAGCTGGAGTCCGCCGGCCGCGGTGGTCTAGCGGTTCTAGGCGCTCAGTCCGGAACCGCGCGACTGCTACGGTCGCAGGTTCGAATCCTGCCTCGGGCATGGATGTGTGTGATGTCCTTAGGTTAGTTAGGTTTAAGTAGTTGTAAGTTCTAGGGGACTGATGACTACAGATGTTAAGTCCCATAGTGCTCAGAGCCATTTTTGAACAGCTGGAGCACTCGTGTGGTTGTCCCACGCACCATGACTGCAAATCTATGAGTCAGTCTAGTGATTCGATCTGTTACGCTGCCATTAATAAACAGCGTTTCACGGGGTGTTTTTCAACAGGATAACATTTGCCCACATACCACCGTTGTAACCCGACATGCTCTACAGACTTCGACATGTTGCCTTGACCTGCTAGATCACAAGATATGAAACCAATCGAGCACGTATAGGACATCATCGGACGGCAACTTTAGCGTCATCCACAACATGTATTGACCGACCGAGTACAACAGGCAGGGAATTCCATCCCACAAACTGACATCCGACAGCTGTACAACACTATGTATGCACATTTGCATGCTTGCATTCAAGATTATGGCGGTTACACTGGTTATTAACGTACCAGCATATCATATTTGCAAGGGCTTACCTCTCATTTTCATTAACATGTGATCTTGAAATGTTAATCACGTAAGAATGCTAGCTAGAGAAATGTATTCCCGGTATTTCATCACTCTACATCAATTATCTTTTGGTGTTGCGATTTTGTTCCGTCAGTGTATATTGATGAAAGGATAAAAGTTTATAACTTACTGCATTTTTTATCTTCATGTGTGAAACTTCAGCATCTGCTATGACATTCGTTCTTTAGCATTGACTCTGATCGCAATACATTTCGAAGACATTATCTACACATACCACTGTATGTACCTGCAAAATTATATCACTGTACGATACAGTGTAAGGAGACTTGGCGTCATAAACACTGAGATGCGTGAAAAACTATCTGTTGCTTAAAACGGAGTGCAAATTATCCAGACTATGATCATCCAGTGTTCGATAACTGAGCGACTTCGAACAAACAAATAATTTCAAATCTACTTACATGCTTAAAGTCAAATATTTAACACGTTCACTCATTTGTAAAGTAATCAGACGTCTGAAGTCGCTTTATACATGGGAGTTCGAGCCTGTAAAGAATGGGCGATTTACTGGTAGACGAAGAAAAGAGTGTATACATACGTACAGAGGACTTTAAAATGGAACGACCACATAAAAATAATTGCAGGTAAGGCATATAACGGACAGATTCACGAGAAGAATATTCGGGAAGAGTAATTCACCCATAGAAGAGGACAGATTCGCACCATGCAGGATTGACAGAGAAGATCAAACGAAGAGCAGCGCGTTCTGTTACAGGTTCATTTAGTAAGCATGAAATCGTCACAGATAAACGCACAGCTACTCTAGTGGTCGACGTATTAAGAGAATAATAATGCATGAGGCTGGGCCGAGAGGCTACCCGCAGGGGCCCCTGGCTCCACTTGGAAGTTCTATTAGTTGACGCTACTTCGGCGACTTGCGTGTCGATGAGGTGACATGATGATAAAGACTACGCAACACCCAGGTCGGAAAATCTCCGACCCGGCCTGGAATCTAACCCAGGCACAGCATTCCTCCGCGCTGACCGCTCAGCTATGGAGGCGGACGACGCTGTAAGAGAGCACATTCTGTGTGGTTTACTGTTAAAATTCCGAGGACCTACGTCCCTAAATGTCAACAACCAGACTGCCTCCTCCTACACGTATTTCGCGAAACGACCATGAAGGAAAAGTTGGAGAGATGCGAGCTCACACGGAGGCTTATCCAACAATCGTTCTTCTCGAGAACCTTTAACGACTGCAAGAGGTAAAGGGGGAAGTCACAAAATGGTTCAAATGGCTCTGAGCACTATGGGACTTATCTGCTGAGGTCGTGCGGTTGCAGACTGTAGAGCCTAGAACCGCTCAGCCACTCCGGCCGGCGGTAAGTCACAGTGGTACACGAAGTACTCTCCACCGCACACCGAATGGTGGCTTGTGGACTGTACAGGATGATTTTATGAAGAAACTTCAGGAAACGATCCATAAGAGGATAAGGAATTAAAAACGCCATGTAGAAATGCACTTTAACATGGAGGTAAATGATCCTTGACGTTGAAACCAGTATTATCACCTTGCAGTAGACCGCCACCGTGGGGTAACACAGACGTTGGCGCGTTCTCCACTAGAAACGCCACTATCCGTATCATATATCACGTATGCAGGCATTATTGCCTACGCTCTTCCCCCGAGGCGACCATTGCGACACACAGGCCACCACGGTGCTTCGATTTCTTTGCCCCATTCCTAGATGAGGCTACATCATCAACCTTCACAGCACCCACTTTTGGGCTACGACGAATCCCATGGTATGATGGCAGCGAACCATCAGCATCGGTTCAGCCTCAATGTATGGCCGGGGATTATTTACGACTGCCTCCTGGGACCACTCATCCTTCCACACCACCTCACAGGCGGGGCGTATCTGCACTTCTTGCGTCTGATCCGCCTCCCCTGCTGGAACACGTGCCTTTGGTGGTAGGATGGGTAATGATACTACTACACGTTGATGTCCAGCTTACTACCCTCTTCAGTTTGGAGCTAAAACACTATAATACAAACAGTGAATTCCCATTTGCGTGGTGTGCCCTAATGTGTGCTTTCAATCGTCGAAACCTACACTTTCAAGGATCTTTTATCTCTACATTCAAGCAGGTGTATCTGCGCTGGAAAACATTTCTGGCCATACGTCCATGTGACATTTTTGGTTCTTATTCTCTCAGCGATCGCTCCCTGCACTTAAATGTAGACAGAGATGCAGAAAATAAGCTCGCCCAAGAAAATATTAGCCACCCCTTACAAGATGACAATGGTCGCATTGCAGCACTGTAGATGGCGCAGAAGTAAAACCATGTTGCCGTATGATCCTCCCCACTGACGTAAATGACGGCAGCGAAGTCGTGTGTAATACCCAATCGGTTGTGTCGGATCAGCACAGTAAGACAGATCAAGGTGATGAGGTGGGAGAATCACAGAAAATAGTTTTCCGTGTTTCAACGTGCCCATGACAACACCTCGAATAACGTTGCTTGTTTTACAGTTGTATCAACGAGATTGTCAAACATGTTTACAAGGAATGGTGAAACATTGAATTAACTGAATCCTTCGATACCTCTTGGCCATCTTTCATACTAACAGAGCTCGCGTTACGCTTCACACCAATCAACATCTACCGGATGATCAAAAAGTCAGTATAAATTTGAAAACTTAATAAACCACGGAATAATGTAGATAGAGAGGTAAAAATTGATACACATGCTTGGAATGACATGGGGTTTTATTAGAACCAAAAAAAAAAGGTATTGCTAGACGCGTGAAAGGTCTCTTGCGCGCATTGTTTGGTGATGATCGTGTGCTCAGCCGCCACTTTCGTCATGCTTGACCTCCCATGTCCCCAGACCTCAGTCCGTGCGATTATTGGCTTTGGGGTTACCTGAAGTCGCAAGTGTATCGTGATAGACAGACATCTCTAGGGATGCTGAAAGACAACGTCCGACGCCAATGCCTCACCGTAACTCCGGATATACTTTACAGTGTTGTTCACAACATTATTCCTACTGTTGAGGAATGATGGTGGACATATTGAGCATTTCCTGTAAAGAACATCATCTTTGCTTTGTCTTACTTTGTTAAGCTAATTATTGCTATTCTGATCAGATGAAGCGCCATCTGTCAGACATTTTTTGAACTTTTGTATTTTTTTGGTTCTAATAAAACCCCACGTCATTCCAAGCATGTATGTCAATTTGTACCTCTCTATCTAAATTATTCCGTGATTTATTCAGTTTTCAAATTTATACTGAATTTTTGATCACCCTGTACATTCCAAAAAAGTAATATAGACATCAACCTTTCAGTTTTCGCTTGTGTGATGCCAGACGCAGTAATATCATTACGACATAGATCAACGCCTCCGCTTGTATGACGTGGCATACCACGTCACGACACGGGTCAAAGTCGACGTCAGGTATCGGTAGGTTGAATTAAACTGCGAATTGTCGGGTTTAATTTGCCAACACTACTGACAATGTAGGCGTCGCCTACGAACAGCCGTCGAATGCGCCTATCCGGCAGTTAGAGAGGCGGCGAAGAAAGCGCTGCAGCCCGTGATTGAATGAGCAACAGGGGCGCCGGTTGAAATGGGCCCCGTAGGGCGCCTCGTTGCGCGCGCATACACACACACACACACACACACACACACACACACACACACACAGAGGCCACGTCGTGGGCCGAGGCGGCGCTGGCCGCGCTAGCCTCCCAGGGGAGCAAGTACCGCCCACGCTCATCCTTTATTCACGGCACGATGCGTGTGTGTGTGTGTGTGTGTGTGTGTGTGTGTGTGTGTGTGAATTTCCCCCGGGACGCCGGCACCTGCTCCGGTGTTCTCAGCCACCCAGTGGCTCACGTCGCGTACTCGCCAAGTGCAAGGCAAGCACCTGCCGGCGGCTGTGTACCTTCCCGACTGCTGGCCGCCTCTTGACGGGCATTTTTAAACAAAAGAGCCAACACCGACACGAGTGCTCAAGTTCAGTCCAAAATTGCTAGCTGCTCCGCGATGGAAAGCCACTGCAGAAACTTTTACATCCGCCACTCTATACACAGTTCTCTGCGACAGTCTTCTTAGACAGAATTTACAGTACTGACTCTCAACGCTATCTTCAAACTTAAAAAAAAAAATGTTGTTCTGTGTTGTTCGCTGAAGGAAATGAAGGAAGGTTAGATGAGGGAGCACAAACTCCGTGGCAGAAGAGAGGAAAGCAAAAAAGCGGCCGTCTCTTTTTCAAATAAACCATCGTAGCACTGTCGTTAGTAGTTTTATGAAAACCACAGACGACCTGCGCCTCAATGACCTAGCTGGGATATGGATGCTACTCCTTCCGAATGCAAAAAAATTGCTCTGAGCACTATGGGACTTAACATATGAGGTCATCAGTCCCCTAGAACTTAGAACGACTTAAACCTAACTAACCTAAGGACATCACACACATCCATGCCCGAGGCAGGATTCGAACCTGCGACCGTAGCGGTCGCGCGGTTCCAGACTGAAGCGCCTAGAACCGCTCGTCCACATAGACCGGCGATTTCATGCGCACACACACACACACACACACACACACATATATATATATATATATATATATATATATATATATATATATATATATATGAGGCGTCTTTTTTAAGTAAGGTCCGTTGGAACATAAGTACACAACGAAAGGTTTTTTCAAAAAGGTAAATTCATTTTTTGAAAGTACATGCTTCACTCTATCTTTCGACATAGTTGCAAGGTTGGTCAAACACCTATCATACCTCTCAACCAGTTTTAAAACACACTGTTCATAAACGCCTGCCGTCTGCTCCGATAACCAAGAGTTCACAGCCGTTTTCACGTCGTCGTCATAATTGTAACGGTTGTCACTGAGGTGATATGTTGCTATAAAAATTATTTCGCTGTAGACTTTTAGATATCTCAGAATCGCTTGACAGAAGAGGTGAAACGTTTGTTGTAAATGTTTCTCACAATAGACTGACATGTAATGTATCGAAGCGTAGCAGTCAATCTCTTGGGCTGGGTGATAGCTTGTGTCGTGTTTGCACCCTTATCTCTTGACCATTAGGTAGCCTATTTGCAGTAACCTTTTTACATAGTCTGACACATTATTCGTAAATAATTTTGGCGACCACCAGTTTCCAGCTAGAGTTCTTGATCCAGTTGTCTTCTAGCTGAAAGCCGTCTTTTCTGCCATATTTTTTTCATTATAAACAAGCCAAAAGCAGCGGCACCCAAATTAAGGAACTTCTCTTCATTTATAGCCACAGTCGTTCACTGCAAACACTTCGCAGACAACAGCAGACTGGCAGCATGAAGCAGATCAGTACGGTCCACTTTTAAGTGTCCCCCTAATTTGGAAGAAGGCTAAACGGACTGAATCCCAACGACGTTAGGCGAAATAGACCGCTCGTCTCTGGCGGCCTTAATGCGTCCATGAGAAGCATTTAGTTCGCTTACTTTCTCTAAGTCGAGTTCGCGCAGAATAACTCTGCACTGGTGCGGAAACGCGTTCTCGTTGTGAGCAATGGGTGAGTCCACCGCATTCTTCTGTAGGGTGGCCGCCTCAGTTGGATGCACTTGCCAACGTGTGCACTTCGGGCACTGACGTCTTGTCTCTAGTACTTAGCTAGGCGCCACGCTTTTTGACCATCATACGTGCAGGGAAAGTTCTTCATATAAGGTACATGCGATTCTATGCAACGACATTAATTTCTGTCAGATGAGGCAAATGAAGACGCAGAAATCGTATTAAAAGCTGTATTTTTGGAGATTGTAGGAATCGCTAGTGCACTTACTCAATAAATGGAATACAGGAGGAGGAAAACTTCACTACAAGTACTTCACAGGGGTTCACTACTTTGGTAAGAACCAAAGGAGGAAATTTTATAATTTAGGTAGTATTGCCTAACAGGTTATCACTGAACTGACACACAACATCCAGGTGATATGTTCTTTATTTCACATTGCCAGTATCGTACTAAGTGATGACTACTGCAATATATTTTTACCCTTTTTGTTTTGTGAGAATTCCCTCTGCCAGTGTGTTGTCCATCTCGTTTAGTTTTGGTTGATCCTTCGTATCTTCTTCAGTTTTATAACATTTTTATGAATAATTACAGGTAAGCTGCAGATAGATTTATTCGTTATGCTTCTTCACTACAAGCTTGTTTCGGCTACACTGCCATTCTCAAGTAAACCTGCAGATGGTACATTTGGTGAGTGTACTTCCGTTTATAAAAGTTGTACACATAGTTGGAATAGATGCCTACATCGCATCAGTGGATAAACTGTCGACTGTCAATTGGTTGCTAGATCATTATAATCACGTAAGTTTTGTTTGCATACAATACTTTCGTCAGATGGATTGACAGCTTATTCTCGGCGATTCCTTATGTTTATAGTATAATATTTGGTAGTCAGTCAAGTTAGTTGCGTTTCACTGCTTTCATAATTTTCATCGGCAAGCAAAAATCATCAAGTCTTTGAAATTTACAGAAAAACAGCTATTACAGACTGCATAATCAGTCTACGTTCTTGTCACCCAAAATCGCAAAAATGTTCCTCTTTCAACTCAATGATCAATAGACTAATCAATTTACCATTAGAACACCAAATGAGAGAAAATGAGTTTACAATATTCCTGTATAAAGCCCAACAAAATAAATTTAACCCGAATATAGTTCACAGACTGTACGAGAAATACACGAAACTATGCACAAAGACATAAAATTAATAAGAAAAACAAAACTAAGCAAAAAACAACATAACTGTCGATGATATACTTGGAACAAATATTGAATAAAATAAGCTAAATCTTAAACCAAAGAATCATAAACCTAGCTTTCCGAACAAACAACAATCTAAAAACCAGAATTCTAACTGAAAAAAACCAAAATCTCGACTTTTGTTAACCCGAGCAAATAGAACAATTCGTGCAACTACTCAGCAAAATTCTATATCGCTCACACAAGACGAAATTTTACCATTCGATTCAAAGAACACACAAGAAATTGCGACAATAATTAATCAAGCTTTCACCTGCATCTCAAAACCCAAAACCACAAATTCTACACAGAATACCGAAAGGACATCCCATGAACATCTTGGAAGAATTAGATGAACAAATCGATCTCAAACATAAAATTACCTGGAAAATTTTGCTGACATTTTGGAAAAGGAATGGATAAAAATCACAGTAAACAGGAACCAAAGATAAACATAGATACAAATGAAAGGCAAGTAACACCATTGACTAGCAAAGATATACGGTAAACCCGAAGCATCACCGAGAATAAACTGTCAATACGGCTGTCGAAAGTATTTCACGAAAATATTCTATGCAAAAAAAAAAATTACTTGATTATAATGACCTAGCAAACAATAGGGAGTCGTCAGTTTACTCACTGATGCAATAGGGGCGTCTATTCCAACTACACATTCAGTGAAAAAAGGCATGACGAGGTATTCTATGCTGCAGGACTGACGGAAAAGAAGACTTTTTCAGTATTATAGTATAAGAAATTATTAATTATTTGATTATTACTGCCCATACTGAGATACCCTGTTAGTAAGATTGATTGGAGACTTGTTAGCAGCAGTTTATCAGTTACGTTTACGTGAGAGACACGTTTGTCTGCAGCCTGGCTACACCTCCCATACGACATGGTGGTCGTTCACAAATGAGCACCCGACCTATACCGCTGTCTACTCTTCTTCAGTGACGTGTGCAGCTAGTTTTTTTGTGCAGATTGTCCTTGTGATAATATTACTTCGTGAAGACCTCAGTAATCCAAAGCAAATACTTCTACAACTTTGATTTCAGTTGTGATTGACTTTTGAGCGAGTCGAGTTGTGGGGGCCCACAGCCCGCCAATCATTATGTTGCCCGTTTTGAAGGGACGCGAAAAACCGTGTCATGCATGTCTGGCTGCACTGCGTCATCACAGATTCCCGCCACTGCGCTCTGTGAATCACAAACTTGTGTCATTCGACCGCTAATACCGAACGCGTGCCGTGTCTATAAAGAAAACGGTACCCACCTCCGTAGCACAGGTATGAACTCAGGCTTGCGCGGTGGGGATCCGACTAGGAAATACCTGCTTCGAATCCTGATGCCGAAAAAAATTGCCGAGCGCATTCGGCCACGCAGATTTATGAGGTAGAAAGGAACATGGTGGCTATGTCTGCATGGAACGCATGCGCTTGGAAATTTAACGGTGCTCTACTCCACGGTACAAGTCGCCTCTCTTGCAGAATCTGGCGCTATGTAAGGGGTTCCCAACGAAATGGGCCCACATGTTTCCAAGGTTGTATGGCGTACACTGCAGGAACTGCGATGGGGACCCTTGCATTCTCTTATCTCTTCCCATGCTATTTCCCTATTTTTGGTGCCTTAAAGGAAGACATTCGAGGCCGTCGGTTTGTTTCAGACGAAGGGGTGCGGGGGTGGTTACAATCGTGATCCCATCGGTAACCGCAAACATCTGGCCATGAAGACATTGACCGGCTTATTTCACAATGTGATAATTGTATTAACTGTTAGGGCGATTAATCTTTTCCATCCGTCTCGTTTTCATTTGACTGCCCCATATAACAGGAGCAGGGAAGACTGACAGATTAGGCCAGACTGGAGACATGCTAGACACCCTAATGTACGCGGTGGCTGCCCGGAGTATAGAAGAGGTGTCCCCAGATTCCTAAGTAATTTGATACGGCCCCTTACGACTTTCTCTCCTGAGGAAACCTTTTCATCTCAGAGTAATAATTACGTCACATGTCCTCTGTTAGTTGCATACAGGGTGTTACAAAAAGGTGCGGCCAAACTTTCAGGAAAAATTCCTCGCACGCAAAGAAAGAAAATATGTTATGTGGCATGTGTCCAGAAACGCTTACTTTCCATGTTAGAGCTCATTTTACTACTTCTCTTCAAATCACATTAATCATGGAATGGAAACACACAGCAACAGAAAGTACCAGCGTGACTTCAAAGACTTTGTTACAGGAAATGATCAAAATGTCCTCCGTTAACGAGGATACATGCATCCACCCTCCGTCGCATGCAATCCCTGATGCGCTGGTGCAGCCCTGGAGAATGGCGTATTGTATCACAGCCGTCCACAATACGAGCACGAAGAGTCTCTACATTTGGTACCGGGGTTGCGTAGACAAGAGCCTTAAAATGCCCCCCCCAAAATAAAAGTCAAGAGGGTTGAGGTCAGGAGAGCGTGGAGGCCATGGAATTGGTCCGCCTCTACGAATCCATCGGTCACCGAATCTGTTGTTGAGAAGCGTACGAAATGTGCAGGAGCTCCATCGTGCATGAACCAAATGTTGTGTCGTACATGTAAAGGCACATGTTCTAGCAGCACAGGTAGAGTATCCCGTATGAAATCATGCTAACGTACTCCATTTAGCGTAGGTGGAAGAACATGGGGCCCAATCAAGACATCACCAACAATGCCTGTACTGTAGAGCAATGAGTAGCATGTCAACACAAGCACCGAAGTCAACATTACCTTCCTTCAATTGGGCCAACTGGCGGTGAATCGAGGAAGTACAGTACATACTGACGAAACTAAAATGAGCTCTAACAAGGAAATTAAGCGTTTTCGGACACATGTCCACATAACATCTTTTCTTTATTTGTGTGTGAGGAATGATTCCTGAAAGTTTGACCGTATCTTTTTGTAACACCCTGTATATATCAATCTCTATCTTTCCCTACAGTTTCTAGTCTCTGCTGCTTCCTCAAGTAGCACGACTGTAATTCTTTGATGTCTTAACACACGCCCTATCATACAGTCCCGTGATCGTCAAAATGTTTTGTTGAAGAGGCAATACTGACGTTGTGGAACGGCCCTAGGAACGCAAATATACTGATCTTATCGTTAAATGGTAACGTACTTAAATTAGTATTTTATGATCCTTCAGTAAACTAGATATACTATGTGTCTTTCCAAAAACTCATCGGTTACATTTTCTCGGAAGTTTCGGCAGACGTTTGCAATTTCGTTTTTGCAGTTTGTAACTGTAGTCAGCCAAAGCAAGTAATGCTCGTCACATATACGACGCTCACTGTCGACGGAAAGTGTCGGTTGGTATCCAATTGCAAGCAAACCGAATTTTAAAAGCGCAATTTTACGTTCGCACTCGATAGAGCGTTTTGATATTAGCTTCATCGGTATGTATTAACACGGAAAGTAAAACACAAAGCACAACAAGTACTTCAGGAACGACAACACTGCCCTGGCCTACACTGCCTGCTACGACCGTGCAGCAGCGCTACTCAATCGCTGCTGCGCTCCTGGTTATCTTACTGTCCATAGTAATAGCTACCGATAAATGCAATACCACACTATACTAATTGGGACCGCTCTATCGAATAGACACGTTCAATTACGCTTTGAAAATAATTTTGTTTGTAGTGGGAAATAGGCCGACGCTTTCCGTCGACGCTCGGCGTCGCATGAAAGATGAGCAGTATTTGTTCTGGCTGACTCAGAGAGTACAGTAACTGAACGATAAGTTTTCTGCCAGCCCTGAAGTACTCACCGTTAAGAGTCGGCACTATTCGGAACACATCGAGTCCACTGTTCTCTGTTTTTACATTGCTGCCACCCTCAGCGACCCGAAATTCGCGAGACTAATTGCATGACGAAGTGGTGGTGTGTCGTTTGAATGAGTAAATAATCAGTTGGTTAATAACAGTAGTTGTACCTATATTTAAATGCTCTATGAAATAAGAAAAGCATCATCCACACAATTCCGAAGACGGCAAGAGCTGACAAGTGCGAGAATTATCGCACAATCAGCTTAACAGCTCATGCATCGAAGCTGCTTACAAGAATAATATAGAGAAGAATGGAAATGAAAATTGAGAATGCTCTAGGTGACGATCAGTTTGGCTTTAGGAAAAGTAAAGGCACGAGAGAGGCAATTCTGACGTTACGGCTAATAATGGAAGCAAGGCTAAAGAAAAATCAAGACACGTTGATAGGATTTGTCCACCTGGAAAAAGCGTTCGACAATATAAAATGGTGCAAGCTGTTCGAGATACTGAAAAAAGTAGGGGTAAGGTATAGGGAGAGACGGGTCATATACAATATGTACAACAACCAAGAGCGAATAATAAGAGTGGACGATCAATAACGAAGTGCTCGTATTAAGATGGGTGTAAGACAAGGCTGTAACCTTTCGCCCCTACTCTTTAATCTGTACAATGAGGAAGCAATGATGGAAATAAAAGAAAGGTTCAGGAGTGGAATTAAAATAGAAGGTGAAAGGATATCAATGATACGATTCGCTGATGACATTGCTATCCTGAGTGAAAGTGAAGAAGAATTAAATGATCTGTTGAACGGAATGAACAGTCTAATGAGTACACAGTATTGTTTGAGAGTAAATCGGAGAAAGACGAAGGTAATGAGAAGTAGTAGAAATTAGAACAGCGAGAAACTTAACATCAGGATTGATGGTCACGAAGTTAATGAAGTTAAGGAATTCTGCTACCTAGGCAGTAAAATAACCAATAATGGACGGAGCAAGGAGGACATCAAAAGCAGACTCGCTATGGCAAAAAAGGCATTTCTGGCCAAGAGAACTCTATTAATATCAAATACCGGCCTTAATTTGAGGAAGAAATTTCTGAGGATGTACGTCTAGAGTACAGCATTGTATGGTAGTGAAACATGGACTGTGGGAAAACCAGAACAGAAGAAAATCGAAGCATTTGAGATGTGGTGCTATAGACGAATGTTGAAAATTAGGTGGACTGATAAGGTAAGGAATGAGGAGGTTCTACGCAGAATCGGAGAGGAAAGGAGTATGTGGAAAACACAGATAAGGAGAAGGGACAGGGTGATAGGACATCTGCTAAGACATGAGGGAATGACTTCCATGGTACTAGAGGGAGCTGTAGAGGGCAAAAACTGTAGAGGAAGACAGAGATTGGAATACGTCAAGCAAATAATTGAGGACGTAGGTTGCAAGTGCTACTCTGAGATGAGGAGATTAGCACAGGAAAGGAATTCGTGGCGGGCCGCATAAAACCAGTCAGTAGACTGATGGAGGGAAAAAAAAAAAAGGACAGGGTCCCAGACGTTTACAAAATGATGTAATTGTCATCTTCCTTCTACTCGCTGCACTGTAATACAACAGTCTCGATTTAATTTCATATTCATAGCCGAAAATACGTATCGCATTTTAGGATGACTGTCTCTACGATGCACATTCACGAATCTACGTTACTTTCTTGTCAAAACCTATAGTACACCATTGCTTGTGATCGGTACGAGTCGCGCACGCTCTGAGTTGTCAGCACTGGAAGACAAGCAATAAAACGTCTCCTCCTCTGCAGCCGCCGCACTACTAACTCCTCATCCTTTGAGGTAAGTGGCCAATTTTACTTACCTCACGGCCGAATTCAGCAACGTCAATTAAAACTAAACGTATCTTGGAACATTATTATTTCTGTAAGTATTTTTGTTTTCCTATGAGCAGGAAAATTACACCCCTAAGAAAATCTTAACTAGTTAACGCTTTTGGATTCGGCTTTTAGTTGCTAGATGCGTATTGTCACAAAATATGGTTGAGAACCGCGGGCTGCATGAATATTTTGAGTCCGGCGGCAGTTTGACAACCACTGTTCTAGTCACTCCTTCCCAGCGCTTTCCATGTGTTTCTCCCCTCGCTGATTCTAAAAGCACCACAATATAATAGCGTTTACTAGGCACTATTACAAAATTACGACTACTACGTAAGTAGAGGTAAATGTGCGTGTTTTTGAATGCTAGCATGCATTACGTCAGTAACACGTGTCTTATCTGTTGGCATTGTCTTAGCTTTCTCATTATTGCAGGCTGTAGTCTGAATAATCGGAATGTTTTAGTTTGACACTTCAACTATGGGTTCTTTAATTCGTTTGCAAATTACGTTACCTCAGAATGCATTGTACATAACTACGTTCACGATGACGGGTTGAACTTTACCGTGAATAAATATTTATTCTAATTAATCGAGTCAACAAGCGCTAATGCTGAAGTGAAACAAATGGTAATGAGATGGGGAGCTATTAATATCAATGGGGGCTACCATGGGAAGAAGGTAGAGCTGGCAGAGGCTGCAATTAAGATGGGGCTGGACGTTTTACCTGTTAGTGACATTCGGGTAAGGGGTGAGAAAGAAGAGGAAGTGGGAGAATACAAGGTCTACCTGTCAGGAGTCAAAGCAGGAATAGCACAATGGGGTGTAGGGATTTACATCAGGAAAGAAATGGAACCCAGCGCAGTTGCAGTAAGGTATGTAAACGAACGACTGATGTGGATAGATTTGACAGTGTCTAGCAAGAAAATTAGGGTTGTGTCAGTATATTCGCATTGTGAAGGGACAGATCAAGATAAGATGGATAGTTTTTATGAGACACTCACTGATGTAGTTGTTAGAGTAAAGGACAAGGACAGTGTTCTGCTCATGGGTGATTTTAATGCCAGGATTGGAAATCGAACACAAGGGTATGGAAAGGTTATGGGTAAATTTGGAGAGGATATGGAGGCCAACAGGAACGGGAAACAACTCTTGGATTTCTGTGCCAGTATGGGCTTAGTAATAACAAATTCCTTTTTTAAACGTAAGAAAATTCACCGGCATACTTGGGAAGGCAGGGGAACTAGATCTGTCATTGACTATATAATAACAGATCAGGAATTCAGGAAGGCTGTGAGGGACACACGTGTATTCAGGGGATTCTTTGATGACACTGAACATTATTTAATCTGCAGTGAAATTGGGATTGTGAGGTCGAAAGTGCAGGAGGACAGGTCCATATGTAGGAGGATAAGAGTGGACAAACTTCAGGATAAGGAAATCAGGCTCAAGTACGTAACAGCGATCTCAGAAAGGTACCAGATACTTGAATGTAGTCAATTACAGTCATTGGAAAAGGAATGGACAAGGTACGGGGACACAGTACTAGAAGTGGCTAAAGAATGTCTTGGAACAGTAGTGTGTAAAAGTAGGACGAAGCAAACAGCTTGGTGGAATGACACAGTCAAGGCAGCCTGTAAAAGGAAAAAGAAGGCGTATCAAAAGTGTCTACATACTAGAACTCAGGTAGACAGAGAAAGCTATATTGAAGAAAGAAACAAAGCCAAACAGATAATTGCAGCATCCAAGAAGAAATCTTGGGAAGAGTTTGGAAACAGGTTGGAGACCTTGGGTCAAGCTGCTGGAAAACCATTCTGGAGTGTAATTAGCAGTCTTCGAAAGGGAGGTAAGAAGGAAATGACAAGTATTTTGGACAGGTCAGGAAAACTGCTGGTGAATCCTATGGATGCCTTGGGCAGATGGAGGGAATATTTTGAAGAGTTGCTCAATGTAGGTGTAAATACGATCAGCAATGTTTCAGATTTCGAGGTAGAATGGGATCCGAATGAGGATGGAAATAAAATCACATTTGAGGAAGTGGAGAAAATGGTCAATAGATTGCAGTGCAATAAAGCAGCTGGGGTGGATGAAATTAAGTCGGAACTCATCAAATACAGTGGAACGTCGGGCCTAGGATAACTGAAATGGCCTGGGAGTCGGGACAGGTTCCGTCAGACTGGACAAAAGCAGTAATCACACCAATCTTTAAACATGGAAACAGAAAAGATTGTAACAACTAAAGAGGTATCTCTTTAATCAGCGTTGTGGGTAAAATCTTCTCAGGTATTGTTGAAAGGAAAGTGCGAGTATTAGTTGAGGACCAATTGGATGAAAATCAGTGTGGGTTTAGGCCTCTTAGAGGTTGTCAGGACCAGATCTTTAGCTTACGGCAAATAATGGAGAAGTGTTATGAGTGGAACAGGGAACTGTACCTATGCTTTATAGATCTAGAAAAGGCATATGACCTGGTTCCTAGGAGAAAGTTATTGTCTGTTCTACGAATTTATGGAGTAGGAGGCAAACTTTTGCAAGCAATTAAAGGTCTTTACATGGATAGTCAAGCAGCAGTTAAGAGTTGACGGTAAATTGAGTTCATGGTTCAGAGTAGTTTCAGGGGTAAGACAAGGCTGCAACCTGTCTCCACTGTTGTTCATATTATTTATGGATCATATGTTGAAAACTATAGACTGGCTGGGTGAGATCAAGATATGTGAACACAAAATAAGCAGTCTTGCATATGCGGATGACTTAGTTGTGATGGCAAATTCGATTGAAAGTTTGCAAAGTAATAATTCAGAGCTAGATGAGAAATGTAAGGACTATGGTATGAAGATTAGCATCTCCAAAACGAAAATAATGTCAGTGGGAAAGAAATATAAACGGATTTAGTGCCAAATAGGAGGAACAAAGTTAGAACAGGCGAACATTTTCAAGTACTTAGGATGCATATTCTCACAGGATGGCAACATAGTGAAAGAACTGGAAGTGAGGTGTAGCAAAGCTAATGCAGTGAGCGCTCAGCTACGATCTACTCTCTTCTGCAAGAAGGAAGTCAGTACCAAGACTAAGTTGTCTGTGCACCGTTCAATCTTTCGACAAACTTTGTTGTATGGGAGCGAAAGCTGGGTGGATTCAGGTTACCTTATCAACAAGGTTGAGGTTACGGATATGAAAGTAGCTAGGATGATTGCAGGTACTAGTAGATGGGAACAATGGCAGGAGGGTGTCCACAACGAGGAAATCAAAAATAAAAACTGGGAATGAACTCTATAGATGTAGCAGTCAGGGCGAACAGGCTTAGATGGTGGGGTCATGTTACACGCATGGGAGAAGCAAGGTTGCCCAAGAGACTCATGGGTTCAGCAGTAGAGGGTAGGAGGAGTCGGGGCAGACCAAGGAGAAGGTACCTGGATTCGGTTAAGAATGATTTTGAAGTAATAGGTTTAACTTCAGAAGAGGCACCAATCTTAGCACTGAATAGGGGATCATGGTGGAATTTTATAAGGGGGCTATGCTCCAGACTGAACGCTGAAAGGCATAATCACTCTTAAATGATGATGATGATGATGATGATGATGATGATGATGATGATGGCTGAAGTGAAGGCGAAACAAGATCTATCGCAGGAGTGGGTTGTCGTAGAAATAGGGTTTACAAAGCGGCCGATTTGTCTTTCATAATTTCTAATAGACAACGAATGGAATGAAAATGACTGTAGCGATGTATGACAAAGCGTGCAAGAGTCTCTAGAATCCAACTATATCGCCGATGAAAGGTACAGAAATAGCAAAATAAGACGTCTCGAAATATATTCATATGTTATATCACTTTCATCAGTCTGCCTAACTTTCAACACCCATCTACAGCACATATCTGACGATTCGATTCTCTTCTTTCTCTGCTTTCTCACAGTCTACGATTCCTTTGCATGCAATGTTGTGATCCAAACGAACATTCTCAGTACTTCCGGCTTCAAAAAATTAAGACGGATGTTCGATACTAGTCGAGTTCTTTTGGCCATGAATGCCTTCTCCGCCTGTCCTAGTTTGATTTTTATGTCTCTTTGCTTCTCTATTATGTGTTATTTTGCTTCGAACATAGCAGAATACCTTCACGTTGTCTTATTCTTGGTCACCAATTTTGATAAGTTTATCGCTAATATTATTTCTGCTGCTTAATATTTCGTATTTCT
Organism: Schistocerca gregaria; assembly: GCF_023897955.1. Lineage (NCBI taxonomy): Eukaryota > Metazoa > Arthropoda > Insecta > Orthoptera > Acrididae > Schistocerca > Schistocerca gregaria. Next base: position 292,983,268 of record NC_064924.1, on the reverse strand, counting down.
TCAGTTTACCCTCAGTCTATATTCTATAATCATTAGACTATTCACTCTGTTCAACAGGTCATGTAATTATTTTTCACTTTTACTGGTTTTGATAATCGCGGCATATTCATTGCACGGCAGATTCGTTATTTATGAACAATTGCCGCTGAAACTTTGAATCACTGCATGGTCATCGATTTTATCGCCAGTGACTCCAACCATTTATATTCATTGTTTTTAATTTAGCTCTAACTATGTCTGACTTTTTGGCAATTTGAGCAGGAAGTATATGCACAAATACAGCCATTAATTGAAAACTCATAAGAAAGTTACTGGTTTCGAATTATTATAAACGTCATTGCTGTTTTATTAGTTTAGGCGAGGCCTTGGACGTTATAACATCGAAGAAATTGCCCATCAAGGTTGTGTGTTGACTCGAGAAGGACGAATGTTTGAATCACAGCTGTTCACTCAGAACTTCGTAACAACGCGATAAAAACACATACAACTCTCCTCGCTCTGGAAGCTACTCGTCACACTTCTATCCTTAAACACTCCACATGGTCAGTTCGCAAAAACTGAACTTCAGCTCACCACGATGTGAGCCACAATCTAACACGAATAAGTAAGTGATGGCGTGTGATAAACTGCGAAAAGTTTCATTCGATTTCTTAACTTGAGTTGCAGATGGGAAGAAAATGAAGCTCGAAGACGCCACTATTCCGGCAGCTATCCAACCAGTGCGATTGATACTTAACTTAAAATTCACTTACGATCTCGTCTGTCCCAGTATAAACCCACCCAAGATTTACTGGCACCACATTACGCTCACTCCTTCGATTTCCTTGTTATTAAACTCCATAAATCTCCTCACAGGAAATTATACTTCTGCACATTCTCCCGGACGCCGTGAAATGACGCAGATATCTGAGGCAATATCTTCTAACGATTTTACATATTAAATTTAACGAAAGCGCGACTGAATTCTAATAATTGGATTTCTTTGCTCAAGACTTTAGCGGTTTCATAACTAACACATTTCCTAGTATATCATAATGTATACAAACAGCGTAGATCAACGCTTGTTCGTCACTAAGAAAATAATTTTTCTCTCATCCCTCTCCCTATTAATTCCTTCCCTAAAGATAATTTCAAATCAGAAGGATACGGGATGAAATTATTAGCTATCACAAGGAAGCAAACGAGAAATTAAGTCACACGAATGTAAACAACTCTGGCCCCTGTATTTCAGAAACTTAGGAATTCAGTAAAACTTCAGTTTCGGTGTGAAGACATAAAAGGCGTGAATCAAATTTCGCCTCCCAATATTTACTTTCTGCTCAAGGAAAACCGATGACCATATTACGAGATAGATATATGTTACTTAATTTAAACTGCGTGGTCAAAATAAACAGAAAAGGTTGTCCCATGTGGTGTCCCGTGTACGACGCAAGAATGTTTACATCTCCATCTTCATGACTACTTTACAATTCACACTTAGTGCCTGGTAGAGAATTCGAACCAATGCCACACTATTTCTCTATCGTTCCATTCTCTGACAGCGCACGGGAAAAACTAACACTTGAATTTTACCGTGTGAGATCTGACTAATTTTACTACGATGCTCATTTCTCATTATATAGGTAGTTGTCAACAGGATATTTTTGCATTCGAAGAAGAAAGCTGGTGACTGAAATTTTGTAAAAAGGTCTTGCCACACAGAAAAACACGTCTTAATGATTGCCATCCCAACTTGTGTATCTCTTATTTCGAGATAGTGCAAAATGAACTGTATTTCTGTGAACTTCTTCGATGCACTTCGTCTGTCATATCTCATCACGAGCCCATTCCGTGTTGCAGTACTCCAGAAGAGGACAGACACGTGTAGTGTAAGCTATTTCTTTAGCAGACATGCTGCCCTTTATAAGTATTATGCCTTACCCACAACGTTATCTATGTCATCGTTCCAATGTAAGTTGTCCGTCACTGTAATTCCTGGGTATTTAATCGCATATACAGTCTTTAGATTTGTGCCATTTTTCGTGTAACCGATAACTGACGGGTTCATTTACGTAGTCTCGTGGATGACATCGCACTTTTCGTTATTTAGGGTCATCTGCCACTTTTCGCCACATAGAGAGACTGTGTCTGGGCAACAAAAATGGTTCAAATGGCTCTGAGCACTATGGGACTTAACTTCTGAGGTCATCAGTTCCCTAGAACTTAGAACTGCTTAAACCTAAATAACCTAAGGACATCACACACATCCATGCCCGAGGCAGGATTCGAACCTCCGACCGTAGCGGTCGCTCGGTTCCAGACTCTGGGCAACATGATATCTGTGCAGTGTACTCTAGGCTTGCGTCTAGTGATCATAACAGCGCCGGCCGCTGTGGCCGAGCTGTTCTAGGCTCTTCTGTCCGAAACCGCGCTTCTGCTACGGTCGCAGGTTCGAATCCTGCCTCGGGCATGGATGTGTGTGCTGTCCTTATTTTAGTGAGGTATACGTAATTCTAAACCCTAGGGGATTGATGACCTCAGAAGTCCCACAGTGCTTAGAGCCATTTGAACCATTTTTGATCATAACAATACGTCATGAGTTAGCAGATAATGAGCGTTCGATAAAAATTACACAAGATGGATTGGTTATAGCAAGTAGGAGTTTATACAAGAATTCGGGTTTCGAAATATCTAGGGTGGATCTTCACTGTCAGAGAGAGAATCTTTCCGCATGCATAAGCCACCGCCCAGGATGACAACAAATATTTGACGCACTGGCTTCATGTTGCAACACACAAGTAAATGTGTTCGTATCCGAAAATCGAAACCTGGATCATACTACTTAGGCCAAAAATTATTCTTTCAGAGAGCCACATTTTCGTCAATGAGTCACCTTTTTTCTCACTCATTGTGGCTTGTCACTATAAAAAAGTTCACTTGATTTAAAAATAATTAAAGATATTTATGACGTTCGTGAATCTGTTTCATACAGTAATGGAGAGGAGGCTCGGAACACACTACATTGCATGAGTATAATATTAATGTCGCAATTTAGTTGTTACAGTTTTAAAACCTAAATTGACATTAAAATGGGAATCATAAGTCCTGATCTTCGTATTGTTGGTTTATCAACTTTCTGATTCATCCAGATTTCGTCGCTCTGCAGTAACCATTCCGTGCAGAGGACATTCCCCAGTTCTGCACCCGCTGATTCAGCTGATAGCGTTATTCGCCAATTTTCACAGGGCTGCGTGAGAACCATAGATTGCACCTCTGGTGTGGACACGAACGTTTGCACAGCGCACGCGAAGTACACTTACTAGAACATAGATACGCCAACTAGAAAAGCGTTTCGTGTTCATCTGGCAAACTCGCTTCGCAGAATAGAGCAATATAACATCGCTCGAACAGTGTGCGCAGTGCAGACGGTGCTGAATTTCCTGTGCATGTAAAACAGCTGCGGTTAACGCCAAGTTCACCCTTTTTAAACATATCCAATCCACTTCAACTAAATTATCTACTCTGCCATTCATTATCGTAGTATCCGAATCCTTAGCGAACTTCAAACGCGTCTTTTAAATCCCACTTCCTTTCATAATGACTCTTCCGGATGAGTCTCTTAAACTATAGCACACTTTTCATTATTACTAAATTTGGCTCTGAGTCTATATCTGCACCTGCGTACGCTTACAATCCAATATTTGATTTCGATATCTTTGTCTTACCATGATGTAATCCACCTGGAATCGTCCCGTGACTCCGGATATTTTCCAAGTAAATCTCCTCCTCTAGTGACTCTTTAACAGAATATTCGCAGAGACCAGCTGAAATTTATTGTTGAACGCAATTAATCTTTCTACTCTCTCATTCCTTGTCCCAAGTCCATATTCTCTTGTAACCTCTTCTACTACATTCCAGTCCTCCATGACTCTTAGATTTCATCTTCCTTTACATACTTAATTACTCTCACACACACACACACACACACACACACACACACACACACACACATATATATACTTTCTCTGTCTCCTCATCCTCTCATAGCGACGTCTGAACTATCGTTGTCGGTGTTGGTTTGCTGTCGAATCCGATGAGAACAACCCTGTCACTGAAGTGTTCTCAGTAGCTCAATCTCTGCCCTACTTTACTATACATAACGAATCCTACAACCGCTATATCATTTTCTGCTGCTCTTGATATTATCCTATATTTGTCTTCTTTCCATGTCACTTCACTGACTCGTATTGCATTTTCTTTTCTGATTTTCTAACTTTCCCACTACGTTCAGACTTCTAACATTCCATGCTCTGACTCGTAGAATGTTATCCCTTCGTTGTTTCCTCCATTTTTTTTCTCATGGTCACCTCTTCCTTGATAGTACTATCTCGAGATCCTAATAGAGGACTAATCAGAAATCTTTTGCCAATGGAAAGATCATCATGACACTTTTACAATTACAGGCCACTTGTCATCTGGGTACACATTAAGCGTCTTTAATACAGCTGTTTCCATTTCCTTCTGCATTCTCGTGCATCAATGCTGATTCTTCGTCCGTTGAACAGCAGTTTCCCACACCAAGGACAAGATTGTATCCTTGGCGTCTGTCTCCTCCTACGTCCTCTCTGACAAGGCTGTTTGCAGAAGAGGGCGACTGCTTATGCCGGAAGCCTTCGGCCGCCAATCTTGATTCAGAACCCAAGTAATGACTGGGTTCGAATCCGGCACATAGCATATTTTGATTACTAGTCAACGACGCCTCCCCTCGACCACGAAATTGTCGTACCAGTATTGAAACTAGATTCCAGAATTTGTAGCGAAAAGAAAACCAGTGCTGTTTTTTAAAAACGTTTTTCGTCATACCTTCACTGGATTGATGCCTGATACGACTTTTTCTCCTATCCCAAACCTTTCATTTCAGAATAGCGCATTCACGCAACGCCCTCGATTAGTTGCTGGATATATTCAAATCACTCCCTCCCCCTTTACATTCTGCCCACTATGCCTCTCTCTAGTAGACTGGAAGTTATTACCTGATGCCTTAACGCATCCTGTTCCGTCTTCTAGTCAGTGTTTTGCATCTATTTCTTCTTCAATGATGCTCCAAAGAAACGGCTAATTCCGTGTCTGTCCCTTTAGCATCCTTCTGTAACGCCTCAACTGAAACGTTTCGATTCTCCTCTTTTCCGGTTTTCTCCCAGCGCTATCCATGATTACTTTACATCGGCTTTCATACTCAGAAACTTCTTCCTCAAATCAAGCTATAATTTTAACGCTATCAAACTTCTCTCAGCGAGGGATGCCCTGTTAATGCGGTGAAATAGTCAGACGTGACAATAGCTTGATATATACACACACATCAAAAACAGATTTGCATCAGCTCGGTTCCGAGAGTTCCGAAACCTGTACAGATAAATTGGAATGGACATCAATGTAAACATCATTTCCGCCCTTTTTATTGCTCATGAAAACCACACAGTGCATGTTGTTCCACCATACAGCGAGACTTTCAGAGGTAGTGGTCCAGACTGCTGTATACACACCGGTACTTCTAATATCAAGTAGCACGTCCTCTTGCATTGATACATGCGTGTATTCGTCGTGGCATACTATCCAAAAGTTCATCAAAGCACTGTTGGCCAAGATTGTCCCACTCGTGAACGACGATTCAACGTAGATCCTCAGAGTGGTTGATGGGTCGCGTCGTCCATAAACAGCCATTTTCAATCTATCCCAGGCATGTTCGATAAGGTTCATGTCTGGAGAACATGCTGCCCACTACTCGAGCGATGTCGTTATCCCGAAGGAAGTCATTCACAAGACGTGCACGATGGGGGCGCGAACTGTCGTCCATGATGACTAATGTCTCGGCAATATACTGCCGATATGGTTGCACTATCGGTCGGAGGATGGCATTCACGTACCGTACAGCCGTTACGGGCGCCTTCCATGACCACCAGCGGCGTACGTCGGCCCCACATAATGCTACCCCAAAACAGCAGGGAACATCAACCTTGCTGCACTCGCTGGACAGTGTGTCTAAGGCGTTCAGCCTGACCGGGTTGCCTCCAAACACGTCTCCGACGGTTGTCTGGTTGAAGGCATATGCGACACTCATCGGTGAAGAGAAAGTGATGCCAATCCTGAGCGGTCCTTTCGCCATGTTGTTGGGCCCATCTGTATCCCGCTGCATTGTGTCGTGGTTCCAAAGATGAACCTCACCATGGACATCGCGAGTGAAGTTGCGCATCAGGCAGCCTACTGCGCACAGTTTGAGTCGTAACACGAATTCCTATGGCTGCAGAAAAAGCATTATTCAACATAGCGGCGTAGGTGTCAGGGTTCCTCCAATCCATAATCCGTGGGTAGCGGTCATTCACTGCAGTAGTAGCCCCTAGGAGTCCTGGGATAGGTATGTCGTCGACAGTTCCTGTCTCTCTGAATCTCCTCCATGTCCGAACAACATCATCCGAGATGCCTGGACATTTCCCTTGTTGAGAGCTCTTCCTGGCACAAAGCAACAATGGGGACACGATCGAACCGCGGATTTGGCCATCTAGGCATGGTTGAAATACAGACAACATGAGCCGTGTACCTCCTTTCTGGTGAAATGACTGGAACTGATCGGCTGTCGGACGCCCTCCGTCTAATAGGCGCTGCTCATGCATGGTTGTTTACATCTTTGTGCGGGTTTAGTGACATTTCTGAACAGTCAAAGGGACTGTGTCTGTGATACCATATCCATAGTCAACATCCATCTTAAGGAGTTCAGGGCCCCGGAGGGATGCAAAACTTTTTTGAAGTGTGTATGAATTGCTTTGAACCATCGTTTCGGCCACTGATATCTTAGATCAAAACTTAGAACTTACTACGTTAAATGTCACTTATTAAAACTTGTATCTGTGCGGGGCGTCAACGTCAATCATAGAACTCTGACCGCGAACTCGCCTGCAGTCCGCCACCAGGACTGGAGGATAAACCTTTATAGCTCGTGCTGGCGTAACCTCAGAAAGTCATTAAACAACCGTCGGTCGAAGATCCCGAGACAGAAACAAATAGGCAATACGACATGAAGTGGTAGAAGAAAGCCTTTACAATTTTATATTCTGCAACTACTTACCTCGACACACAGTAACTTCAAAAAGTTGCAGTGATCTGGGTAACAGGATTTTCGCTTGAAGCTTTCAGGTTAGCAAATGTTTATTTTTGCTCTTAGCATTGACCACGGCACGCAACTCGTGCTTCTTTGACAAGCTCTCTACACAGCTGTCTTCAAACTCTGACACCCAGCAAAGTCCAGAGGCGAATACGACCGTCTGTAGAAGATGCTGTTGAAAGTTATTGTTACGTATGAAGATAATTTGATGGCTAACGTTGAAACGATTATGTATATAGGAAAGCCACAACACCAGAAAACTGTGCCGAAACAAGCGAAGATCTGGAATTGTCGATGGCTAGGTCAGGAATTACTTACTTCCTTACATACTTACTACTGCTACACTAGAAACCAGAACGAAGGTCTCGTTAGATATTGCAGATTGTATAGTATAAATAGTGATTGTGAGAAATATTAACACACAAGATGAAATACTGACTATATCGTAAGAACCGACTAACTATCGTCTTACAACACACATTGATTTGTGCAGGTGTGACATTTTATATGGGAAATATGACGGGTTATTTATTGAGCAATTGGTTCTTTGGCCCTCACAGTTTGTTACAATTAACTACTACAGGACCTAGCAGCCTCACTTTTGTCGGTGTCCTGGGGTGGTCAACATGTAGCACCCGTGTGCATCACAGGAGACGTCGTGGACAACCGCCGGCCGCTGTCAACACAACAGAGTGACATGCTACAGCCTATGACGCTTGTATTGATACCTTTGCTTGCAGTGCGTCTTTGGATTAAGTTATCTAGCTACGGTTTACTTGGCATCCTCTCAGCGCCTGGAGCGGGATTTAAGTACGCGAACAACTTTTATTGTTAGTAGCTGTCCGTGTTCTGAGGGGTTGACTGTCTCGGAAGGAATCTCTCTGGATCGCAGCCTGAGCTCTCTAGCCGTGACGGTCCATTCAGCGTGTTTGGATGGCGGATGTTTAGTTTGCGGAGCGCGATTAAACCTACTGGAGAGTCGCAGCCTCCCTCTGCTTGTGCGACATCAGGCCTTACTCTGGATTTCGACTAGGCCTGTTTCCTGCTGCCTTGGTCGGTGGACATTGCCACATATACTGTCCTTAATTTTCCTTGGCCTGACGCAAGAATAGCCGACAGTACCATTTCTTGGGTGTGGTAAAGTATCCGCTGCTATTCGAGAAAAATCCTATGCGTTTGCTACTGAATTTCGTTTGATGTTCTCGCCGTAAGCTGAAAGGCTTATACTGTTAACCATTGTTTTGGCCGAAATCCCGGTAAAAAGATTTTAAGAGGGCTTCCACTTTACTTTCTGCTATTTGGGAGTACCTGTTCTCGACGCGCTTTTACTTAAGCTACTGGCACGTGTGTTTCCTAGGTTTGGTTATATTTAATTTCTTTTAAAAATGGTCTGTTAACCTTGATCTAGAAAGGTTTGTCGCCGTCCGATGTGGCCGAGCAGTTCTAGGCCCTTCCGTCTGGAACCGAGTGACCGCTACGGTCGCGGGTTCGAATCCTTCCTCGGGAATGGATATGTGTGATGTCCTTAGGTTAGTAAGGTTTAAGTAGTTCTAAGTTCTAGGGGACTGATGACTTCAGATGTTAAGTCCCATAGTGCTCAGAGCCATTTGAACCAAAGATTTGTCATTAACTGCTCTATGGTGCGTACATTTTCTAGATTTAGGTATTTTTTTTAAAAAAAGTTTAGTGTCAGTTGACTCTAATCTATAAAGATTCGCCGTTACCTGGACCTCCTCTCCAAGTTTTGGTCTCTGTAATATTTTCCAGTATCAATTAAGATTAAAAGGTCCATGTGTGTCTGTCGTAATTTATTTTATTATCTACATCCTACTGTACCACAAGTACTTGCAGGGCTATTGGACTCAGCTGTCAGCCCCCATTTTCCCTGTCAAGGTTTCCGGCTTTCATGCTATTTGTCGTTTATATGTTAAGTAAATCTGATGTCTTTCATGCGTGTGGGATCTAGAATCTGACCTGAATCGAGCAACAGTTCGGGGAACAGCCCGAGTTCAAGCCGTTTACTTGCGTTGAATAATCGATGTGTTCTTAAAATGTATGTACCCTATGATCTTTTATGTTTTGCAATTAATCAGAATTATTGTTAGACCCAGTAAGAGTCTCAGGGACGGATTTCTGATATTTATGGAGTTCAAAAAGTGTTTGCTTTTTAGTAAGAAAAAAAAAAGTTCTCTGAAGTATTAAAAGAACTGAAATCAGTTTATTTTTATTTGGGTTATTCCCGTGAACATAATGGTTCGTGATTGTTGGTGTTAAACTAGGCCCCTGTTGCTGTGGAAGATAAATATGTTCAAATGATTGTTTTCTTTACGCTCAGCACGTTACCGATTCCACATCCTAGCTCCTTGCCATTTCAATGTATACTTGATATTGAACACTAGTGCACTCTTTCCCCAGATTTCAGTACATCATACTCTTTTTCCGTTGCCTCGTCAATCTTAAATTCGGACTGAATAGCAATTAAAGAGTCGAATTTGGGCTTTACCCTTTGTTTATGACTGTAGAACTGCCCTTTGAGTTCACCTCCATTCCCATGATTAGCTTCGGTTAATCAATGTTCAAAAGTACGATGGTAACTCCAAAAGAAATGCACAATTTTTTTTAATCCATCTTGAGGGTAACTCCAAAAGAAATGCACGTTTTTTTTTTAAATCCATCTTTTATTCTACATGTTTGGAAGTTTTACAGTGTGTAGATACACCCTTTAGGAACAATATTATCATTTCTCCACATAATTTCCATCCCTCTCAACTGCCTTAAGCCATCTTGGAACCAGCACCTGTACACCCGCACGGTAAAATTCTGGACCAATCTGTTGGAGCCACTGTTTGGCAGCGTGCGCAAAGGAGTCATCATCTTCAAACCTTGTGTCCACGAAGAGTCTTTCAGTTTCCCAAAGAGATGATAGTCACATGGAGCCAGGTCAGGACTGTAAGGCGGGTGTTTCAGTGTTGTCCATCCGAGTTTTGTAATCGCTTCCATGGTTTTTTGACTGACATGTGGCCGTGCATTGTCGTGCAACAGCGAAACTTTCTGCTTTTGCCGATGTGGTCGAACACGACTCAGTCGAGCTTGAAGTTTCTTCAGTGCCGTCATATATGCGTCTGTCAGCAGTCACCAATTCGTTAACACTCTGCACATTGTCTGGAGTCTGTGCAGTACGAGGCCTGCCGCTGCGAGAACAATCCTCAATATTGCCGTGCCCGCTTTCATCACGTAATCTGCTTGCCCACTGACTAACTGTACTCCGATCGACAGCAGCGACTCGATACACCTTTTTCAACCTCTTGTGGATGTTTCCCACTGACTCGTTTTCACAGCACAGGAATTATATGACAGCACGTTGCTTCTGACGAACGTCAAGTGTAGCAGCCATCTTGAAGACATGCCGTGGCGGCGCCACTCACGGTAACAGGTCGAACTAAGTTTGAAAACAAGCGGGAAGGATGTATCTACACACTGTAAGCCTTCCACACACGCAGAATGAAAACTGTATTTTTACAAAAATAGTGTGCACTTCTTTTGGAGGGGCCCTCATTACTGCAAATCGGACCGAGTTCGATTCTGCAAAGACCACAAGGTATGTCATTACCTTCACTGGGTCTCATTTATCAACTGAAGCGGTAGGCAAGCGAGGTGGACCCCCACATCTTCTACCACTTCATTTTGTGCGCTATCTTTTGAACCACCTTGTAGAGATTTAGAAGGCGCAGTTGTTGCCATCATAGGGCAGGGCGTCTGCGCGACGACGGGAAGTGGTTTGGCTGCCGGCGAGGAGTCGTTATGCACTGCGGCAGCCTTCATTAGGGCCGCTAATTGAGAAGGCGGTGGCTGGCTGCATCCAGGTACCGCCCCCCCCCCCCCCCCCCCCCCCGCCACCCTCCAGGCTCCATCCGGGCCGCCGCCCTTCCGCGCAGCATTTTGTTGCCTTTCGCCACGACTACTCTCGTCTCTTTACTCAATTACAGATTTCTCTGTTACGTTACCACAAACTGACAGAAAGCATGCGCGGCAACAGCGTCTAAAACCGCTATAGCGTTACGCACATTTAGTGGATCTGCTTCTTGAGAAGAGGGCATTAAGCGGCTTCTGTTGTTACGATTTCCAAAGATGGCAGATACTGATTGGTGTGATATTAGCAAAACCTCAGTTCAATTAGTCATGGTTGCAAAATATTAAAACGCATTGTTTGCCGGCGAATAGGAAGATTAAAAGACACCGACATCGGGAAAAATCAGTTTAAATTTCTACATCTATATCTACATTTATACTCCGCAAGCCACCCAACGATGTGTGACGGAGGGCACTTTACGTACCACTGTCATTACCTCCATTTTCTGTTCCAGTTGCGTATGGTTCGCGGGAAGAACGACTGCCGCAAAGCCTCCGTGCGCGCTCGAATCTCTAATTTTACATTCGTGATCTCCTCGGAGGTATAAGTAGGGGGAAGCAAAATATTCAATACCTCATCCAGAAACGCACCCTCTCGAAACCTGGACAGCAAGCTACATCGCGTTGCAGAACACCTGAGTTTGCTAAGCATCTCAATAACGCTATCACGCTTACCAAATAACCCTGCGACGAAACGCGCCGCTCTTCTTAGGATCTTCCCTATCTCCTCCGACAACCCGATCTGGTACGGATACCACACTGATGAGCAATACTCAGGTATAGGTCGAACGAGTGTTTTGTAAGCCACCTCCTTTGTAGATGGACTACATTTTCTAAGGGCTCCCCCAATCAGTCTCAATCTGGTATCCGCCTTACCAAAAATTAATTTTATATGATCATTCCACTTCAAATCGTTCCGCACGCATAATTTCCAGAGAAATGGAAGAATGCATGCGGCGATACTGACTCAACGAGTTATCTTAGAAGATAGACCGAAGAAATGTAAACCTGCTTTTATAACACCTGTAAATTTAGAGAGAGCTTTTGACATTTTTGACTAGATTGCACTGTTTGAAATTCTGAAGCTATGAGAAATAAAATACAGGGTGCAAGAGCTTATCTACAACTTGAACAGAATACATTTTATAGTGGATTGAAAATAGGCTATAAGATGAACATAAAAAAAAACAAGGATAACGGAATGTTCCAGAGTAAAAACAGACGATGATGACGGAATTAGATTACGAAATGAGACACTAAAATTAGTGCGTGACACCTGCTATTTAAGTTGCCAAATAACTGACGATGGCCGAAGCAGTAAAGATATTGAATGTACGTAGACTGATAACAGCGAGGGAAGAGTTTTTCTAAAAGAGAATTTTGTAAACTTGTAATTAAACTGAAGTGTCTGAAAGTCCTTTCCGAAGGCGTCTGTCTGAAGTATAATAGTTATATAGAAGTGAAAGATACGAGAAACACTACAGACAAGAAGAGAATAGAAAGTTTTAAAATGTTTTTCAATAGAACAATGCAGATTGTTACATAGACCGGGTAACTTATGAAGCGGTACTGAATCGAACCGGTGAGAAAATAAACCGAACGCACAACTTGACTGAAGGAAGAATCTGTTGATAGAACACATCCTGCGACATCGAGGCACTGTTAATTTGGTAATAGAGGGACGTGCCGGGGTTAAAACTGTACAGAAAGAACAGGGCGTGTCTACAGTAAACAGGTTCAAATGGATGTAGCTTGCAGTGCTTATGCGGAGATGAAGAGACTTGACCAAGCTAGACAAACATGGGGACGAAAGGAGAGGTTTGAATGTGACGTGTTTCGTTAAGATTCATCCAACGAATCTTGACTTTGCCATCTCCTCTTCCTACATATAGTTTTAAGTCGTTGTTCCATTTTAGGTCTTACATCGCTCCTGAATATACACGTATTACACACACACACACACACACACACACACACACACACACACACACACACACACACACACAAATAATTATTGCCTTGCTTCATATAACGGTAACAGCTTTGGGAGAAGTTGAATATCTCTCTCTCTCTCTCTCTCCCCCTATGACTGATCACCTGACCATTGGGAGTTTAAGCAGAGGGAATTTATCTGTCGGGAATAAATCCTATATATACTATAAATGCGAAAGTTTGCGTGGAAGCGTGTTTTTTACTCCTTCACGCTGAAACGTCTCGACGGATTTAGAATGAAATTAGCTTATACCCTGAATTAACACAGACTTCTTTTAGAGGTGTGTAATACAAGATATTTTACTCGTCTGAAGAGTATAACACGAACTATGGAACAATAAGTACGCTTACAAAAAGCTTTAACTTTTGAACTGGTATCGTTTTCTGTGAAAATGCTTTTATTGTTTAATATGGCCTATGCGGTACGATTAAACGTAATGAACACAATGCTTTTACAATCTTTCATACAAGCTGCTGAGCATGAGGCGTATCTTATAGCTTCTGAGACGCGTGAAGGCTCACAACAACGGTGTCAATCAAATGCTGTACGGCAGAGAGAGGACATGGCTTTACATGTAGAACGTGGTAGCCGTTAAGTGAGGCTCGACTTGATTATGATATGCGAGCGTATCCACTGGAAAGACGCTCACACGTGACAGCAGATGATGTCGTTGCACGTACAATTTGTGCTGTACCGAACTAGGAATTGCTTATTTTCTTTCTTCGTCCAGTTAATGTGTTTGTTACTCCTGGATGAACTTCGGAGTGGAGATACCCTGAATTAACACGAAAGTCGCCTTTTACTAAAAAAAAAAAGAAAAAAAAAGAGGATGAGCTGTTCCAGTGGGATGGATAACATGACTAAAAAGTCAACCATTAAAGTCAACTACGAAATGATTGTATTAAGTTTCGTGTAGAGATTAGTTTTTTCCTTAAGTAAAAGAGTGAGTTGTGAGCGACATGTATTCTGTCAGCTTCTCCCATCGCCTCAAAATCTGAAGAATTTTTTCCGATGACAAGCGCGTTTTGATGGGCCGCAAGTGCCTCGTGCCTCAATATCTCTATTACTTATGTGATGGCGCATATGAGTGGATAGTGAGTTCGGGCATTCACATTTCTTTATAAATAACTTTTACTGTGAGTAACACCGATGGACGCAGGTGGTTTATTAATAAATGTCTTCATCCCTATTGTATTGAAGTCACTGAAGTTAATTTGATGGAATCTCCAGGACACAAACCAATGAAATCCAACAACGAGAAATGAAAGGGAAATTGTGAACCTGTAATGTGAGTGGATGTGGTGAAAAACTAAAATTTAATTGAATTCATTTCAACGAATTTAATTGAATTGGTATATGTCTCTATAGCAGGGAAAATTAAGGGTATCCGTTTCCTAGAGGTGCCATTCCCGCATGTTCCGTAGGAGAACCTCTGTTAGCCTTCGGTAGTAACAGGCACAAATATGAACGACAGTGAAAATCTTGAGTCAGGCCGGAAGGCGTTCTCAGATTTCCTCACGATTAAGGCGACTGCTTGCTATAAGCAGAAGATCCGAAATCGAATCGCAATCGGACACAACATTTCCATTTCTCAGGATACAGTCATAGATTTTCGTCTTATGTTTCATACTGAAACCGTATTCCCTGGCGTTTACTGGCACCATTTTTTTTTTTTTTTTGTTAAAAATGCTCAAGCATTGAACGGTTAGGAGTTTTATATGTATCAGCTTGCATTCGCAGTGCTACAGTTGAAATTACAAGTGATAAACATGGAACAGTTTGAGAGTAATTGGTTAGCTGGGCTATAGTGTTGTAGCACTTCTGTCAACGAATGCAAAAGAGAGACCGTTTGTATAGGCGTTTCATTTGGGTGTCGATGCTAAAATTTACGATAGTGAATAGCTGCCGAACATCTAGCCATCAAAATTTTGGAGAGAGAAGGCTGTTCTCCTGCACTGTTACTTTGTCAAGCAATATTGCAGAGCTCGTTGAAAGATCGGTGCAATGCGTCGCAATTTGGGCACGCGGTTAGCTATCATTATGTACACGCTCACCGGACAATAACCAAATTTCCATTATGTTGGCGTTTTGTGTCACGGGAATAAATTTGAGCGCGGAATGGCCGTCCCGCCGACATTTTATAAAACATCCGGAGTTTGTTCAGCTGTCAGCGGGCGCTGTTTACACGTGTGGTTGCCGTCCTCGCCGACGAAATTATCCGCTATTAATATGCAGATTGTTTGCGACAGACATCCGTTGACATGCGGATAATGCGTTTTTATAGCCAAGTAATTAAAACGCAGCGTGGCACATTAGTAGCGAACGTGAGGGTTTTGGTGTGTGGTTAAGAAGAATATTCTGTCACTGCTGATCTGTCTGTGGTCGATTTTCCTTTTTTTTTTTTTTTTTTTTTTTTAATACCTAGGGAAGAAATTACTCGAGGTCCATGGGCGTATGCGGCCTCAGTACAATTTTATCCATGGGGTGGGGTTATTTTAAAACATTGCCTTTTTTTATATGAATAAGTTCACCAGTTTTGGGACGTGTCATGCTACAAGAACTAATGTTGTAGGTGACACAAACATTTATTATATCGCATTGAAGTGACAATTATACACCCAATATTTGTTACAGGTAGATTTCTTTCGTACTTATAAGGTAATAATGAAATCATGCGTATCTTTTATTACGAAAATGATTATGGATGTGGTATATTTTTTTAAGTCGATTGTCTGAAATTCTGTCGTATGATACGACGCGTATGCAACAAAATATCAGTAAGATACGAAATAAAGCAATAAAATACACTGGTGTGCAAAAATTAAGGACGAAAGTAACTTTCGCATGATGTGCCAAGGTCATGTAACATAGCTCGACGAAAATTGGAACCTACACGGGATGAACTGCTCCTGTATAGTGCAGAAAGTAACTGAAAGAAATGCGCAGTGAGACAAAATTACACATTGAAACATCCTGGCAGATAAAAACTGTGCCGGACCGAGACTCGAACTCGGGACCTTTGCCTTCATATCAGCGCATACTCCGCTACAGAGTGAAAATCTCGTTCTGAAAATTACACATTTAGCTAATGACAATAATTACAATGATGGTCCCCTGGACACTACAAAAGGTGGGACATGGTACTTATGGTGTGAGATCCCCACGAAAGGCAACGCATCCTCTGTAATGTGTTCCCATGCTGGCCACAAGGCTGGCAGGTGAGTCTTGGGGTAAGGCGTTCCGTTCCTCCTCCAGCGCGGTTGACCACTCTTGGACGGTTGTTGGTGCACGCGGTCGTGTGCTGCAGTATGTCTTCCCAACTCATGTCACAGTTGCTATCCAACGCACCCTGACTGCTAGT